>NC_142718.1:5036046-5661046 GCF_055471065.1 Atractosteus spatula | reverse complement strand
TAGGTCACAGATATGTGTTTTTTGCCTCCCTGCAGCTCTTAGGAATTATGATGTTATTCTCTGTATTTCAGGCTGCTGCAGTTCCATCAGTTTAGTCTGAAATGAGTGCTAACCTCTAGTGACTTCCTCCCAGCCCCTGAGTAACACACACATAAGACTGACCTCCTTCACACGATATTTTATAATTTGTGAAGTTTTGCCTTGGTTTGCATTCACATTTATAAGACATTTATCCCAATGATCATTTCCCAGTTTTGTCCTAAATAGCTATATTTACACAAGTACTGTCCTTCTTCCTAAAGGCAATCCATACTGAAAAATGGATCTGTAGTTACAAGGGATGGGTTGTAAGGGATGTTATGTTACAATTCGTTACAGTTATACGCTGCATTCATAATACCCCTGCTTAGAATATTGTGCACAATTCTGATTACTGTATCATAGAAATAGGTACTGTAGTTCCGAAATCAGTCCAGTGATTAATCACCAGGTACATAATATGAAATATATTTTAGTCTGGTTATTGAGGAACATGACTTGATTTAAATACTTAAAATCTTCAAGGGCACTGCTTAACTTCGTCCAGTGGACTGATCCAAATGTTTCCAGTGAGACCAGAGCAGAAGATAAGCTGATAATTCAACTACCAATGCAGAGGTGGCCTTGTTTGGACAGTCTACCATTAAAGCGCAATCGAAAAATAATTGACGCTGAACCCTTAAGTGCCCTCTGAGTGGGAGCCTCTGCTGTAAATCCTGATCGATCCAGTCGGGCTCTTGCCTGTGAAAAACATAGTTCCTGATCTTGTTGGATCTGTCCTACACTGATTTGTCCATTCCTGGATAACGCATTGCGCTATGCTAATCTTACACAACTAAGTAACATAAGCTGTGCCAGTAGGCTAAAATAATCACATCTCTTCCAGCTCTAGAACAAAGTTGGAGAAACTTGATTGAAGTTTGCCAAGTCCTAAACAGCACAGTCAATGGTATTTTTCTCCAACAGGATTAAAGGTGCAGATCAAAGCTAAGATGAAGCCGTTCTTTAAAAGAGTAACAGGGAAGCTTTTTGCAGGCAGTACTTTCCAAATCAAGTCTATAATGGTGGCAACGCTGCAGACATGAAGAAAATAAGAAAATTCCCTCCTTTAACCTGTGCGGTTCTAATGATGCTTGAGTCTTCATATCGAATGGCCTCTTTGCATTGCATAATCATTATGTCCTCGCTGTTCGCTTGCGGGAAAGTTACTTATATGACTTAAACACAGCAATGAGGATTAATTTGCTCCCTTCCAAGGGTTAAAAAGACCAGCGTGTCACTTCCTTATTTGTTTATGCAGCTGACTCGTCTCATGCAGAGCTAGGACATTGCAGGAAGTGGTCTCCTGCTATGTCTTATTAGAGTTTGGGCTGTGACGCTGACAAAGAGATTTCTTTCCCAAATTAATTCGCTTGTAGGTGTCCCTCCGGTAACCAAAGCCCAGTGCGTTCTCTCCCCTGGAGTCCTGCCTCTTGGCAGTCTGTAAGTGACGCTTGCTGTCTGCAACTGCTGCGCCTCATGTCGAAAAGCCATCTGGGAGTCCATATGGACTTTGGGCTCCTCTTTGGAGGACTGAGTGCGTTTTTTGGATAAACCCAAAGTATTTGCCTGGAAACCTCCTGGTTTTTCTCGCCAGGTAATGTAAGCATTGCTCATGTCTTTGGATCTTTCTCTATGTGGGGAAAACATGGCGCTAGAGAATGTCTTCTGCATTTTGAGGGGCAGTTTGAAAATGTGCCTCTTGGAACGCATCTTATGAAGCAGAGGGAGCTCGGATTATGATGCATCATTTCCTCCTACACTCTTCTCTTGGACTACAGTGCTGCCTTCTGTTGAAGAGCAAATGTGACTGTTGATGAGCCAAGCAGTCTGTGCTAATGCAAATGTTGGACTTAAGGCTGTTTATTATTATCATTTTTATTCAGTTACTAAATCTGAAAATACTCGTAGCTCAAAGTAGATATATTTCCTTTAAAAACTTTGTCAATCTGTTGTCTGACGTCGGAAGTAACGTCATGCCTAGGGGATTTCAGAGGACAGACTTTCCTTGCTAGTGAATTTCAGAATATCCTTATCATACTTAGGAACAAGTAATAGGCTTATTCCATGCTGAAAAAAAGAAGAAAGAGAACACAACGTTTCGGCCGTGGAGCCTTCTTCAGGTGTGAGAGAGACAGGGCAGTAGGCAGAGGTAAAGTAGCGGGAGAACAAAGGTTTGGAGGGAGGAGGAGTGAGAGGCGGGAGCAGGGGACAGAAAGAGAGGCCAATCAAGAGGTGTGAAGTCAGAATGGGTGCAGAGAGGTGTGAAATGAAACTTCCAATGAATGGAGAAAATTTAAAAGAACAGTAGTCTGTCGTTAAGGGAAGGGAGAAGGTGTGATCCTAGCTGCAGAATAGGATCACACCTTCTCCCTTCCCTTAACGACAGACTACTGTTCTTTTAAATTTTCTCCATTCATTGGAAGTTTCATTTCACACCTCTCTGCACCCATTCTGACTTCACACCTCTTGATTGGCCTCTCTTTCTGTCCCCTGCTCCCGCCTCTCACTCCTCCTCCCTCCCAACCTTTGTTTTCCCGCTACTTTACCTCTGCCTACTGCCCTGTCTCTCTCACACCTGAAGAAGGCTCCACGGCCGAAATGTTGTGTTCTCTTTCTTCTTTTTTTCAGCATGGAATAAACCTATTACTTGTTCCTTTGCAGCCTACGCATGCTGACGCAGCTACCCACCTGAACTACTTATCATACTTAGTCTAGCTGCATGTTTTGTCTTTATGAAAACATTGGGATTTTATTGGCACTTCAATCAGATTAAAAAGCCTGGGATATTAAATGTTTGTTGCTTATTTTTCTCTAGAATCCTTGGTGAAATGGTCTGTCCATTTGACTATATATCGCCCTTGTGATTTAAGGCCTGCATGAGCCTGTGTAGTTCAGGAGGGGCAAAGTATATCTTGAATTTCTGTCTCGCCAAGTGACCCAAGAGAACAAGACTTCCTCTAGATGGGGATCTCAGGTTATCCTACTCCCCTGTGCAGCTGGGACTGATGTACAACTAAGAAGACTGGGGCAATGCTTAAGAGCAATAACATACCTTTGTCAAGGGTAAAACTGCAGTAGTTGAATTGGGGGCATGAATATACAGAACTGTGGGCATATGTTGAAAGCCCTAAGCTCTTAGAGCACTTTCTGCAGTACCATTCTTCTTTCACCTTATTTATTTTGGCTGTATAATTATCTTTCATTGCTGACTCAGTTGCTGCTGCAGATCACTGAGGCCTGTCATTGAAATGCACCTTGCCAGTCCAAAGAAAAATAGGCATCTGAAGTTGATAGGGTTGCTTTAGTTTGATTTTCATAGCCCACTATAGTTTGTGTGTGGAAAGGGAGCACTTAATAACGACATTTTGCATTGTTTTCCTGAATGATGGGCAGTTTACATTCCTCATTCACGCTTCATTTTATGCATTTGCTGTAAGATATGAAATAGTTTTTATGGCAGGAATTTCAAGCCCTGCTGTACTAACATGGCCGTCCCTAGCTGTCATTCATATTCAGCTTCTGTTAAAGATGTCATCAGTTTATCGTACCAGTCCTCCCATGGGCTGACATTAAGCCTCATTAAAGCCTTTAAGGATTCCCTTTGTGGTTTTAAATAATGCTGGATTTTAATTTGATTACCCTTTTACTCCTTATTAAAGCGTTAACATACACAATTATAAGAGTTGGTTGACTGTTTTAAAAAAATGACTTACAGTATATCTCATTTTCTTTCTGTTCTGCTTTTTGCTGTCTAAAATAAGGTTTTTACTATTATGGCATTTAAGGTATGTTTTAAATTTTATGATACTTGTGCCAAACTTGTATGTTCAAAGACTTGTTTTTCCCCGATTCAGGCAGAAAATTGAAAGGTTTTCAACTGATGTTTTTATACTGTAGACATACTCTTTAAAAGATACAATAAGGGACAGGTTCAATGTATATTTCATTTGTACACCTCTACAGAACGTTTGCATCTCTTTTGTGGGATTTGTGTTAAAAAATATATAGTTACGTCACAGTCTAGCATCACTGTTACAGTATTTCAAGTCACAAGTGATCAAGTGGCCACTGGTGTGTCAAATAAAAAGAGGGACAGGTAAAAAGTACACAGAAAATTCTCTTCAGGCTTTTTCAGACACTCCATTTCGGGTTTAATCCTCGAGCCTGAATCTCAGAACTGAGCAAAATTTACTATTTACTATAAACTATTGTACCAAACTGAAATAAGCACTCCATGCAGTTATTTTTTTTCTAATCAGAAAGTCCACTAAGTGCAGAAAAGTGACTCTGCGGCCAACTGGCATCCTGGCATAGTCTGGCCTTTGCCTTCCATTTCGAAATCCCTTGTTTGCCGAAGCACCAGTACTGCACATCGCCCAGGAAGACGATGCAGTTCGATAGTTCTGCAGTCCTTAATTTCCGCCTGCTGGGAGAGTGTCGCTGACATTCCTTGACAGTGTGAATAATGGAGGCGATAATTGGGTTTTTGACTTTTAACAGCTGTGCATCAGAAATCGTTATTCAGAGGTTGGATTCAATGATGTGCCTGAACTCATTGTTTTTTTTTATAACCTGAGTTCCCATAGTTCAGTTAATGGAGAACATAGACGAGGTGGACCTGCATTTTGTGTCACGTCTGAGTAAGAGGGCTAAAATGAAAGCTGTCAGCTGCCCTGTGTGTTTGATGCTCCACTGAAGTCGTGTTGTTTTGCTGGATTTAATTCAACAAGTGTAGAACCCTGTTTTCATCTCAGCCGCATCCCACAACCTCAGCAGATGCTGTCAAGCCTCAGGGCAGAAAACGGCTTCTCTCCAGTATCAGGTATTAAAAAAACAAACTAATCTTTGAACAGGGGTTGCGAGCACGCTGGAGGAAGCTCTGTAGTGTAGGTTGCTTTGTTTCCCCGATTCAGTTTTCATTCACGCTTATTAGTCTGAAACCCTTCTGGAGGGTCCTGCAGGATGGTCAGATTATGTGGGTTTCCACAGTTTTGGAAAGCAAGGGAGGGTTGTAGGATTTGCTCTAAACCTGTTAGAGCTTAAATTGTTGGGAACAGATGAAGAGGGAGGGGCAAAGAGAATTTTAGTGTTATTCTCCGCCCTCCCCCCCCCGCTGTTTGAGTGTTAAAATGCTTTCCTACCCCCTGCAGGCGGCACTCTCCTTATCGCACCTTAGAGCCGGTGCGCCCTCCCGTGGTCCCCAACGACTACGTGCCCAGTCCGACCCGCAGTGTGGCCCCCGCGCCACAACAGAGCCCAGTCCGCACCGCTTCCGTTAACCAGAGGAACCGCACCTACAGGTACCCCCCGCCCCCCCTTCTCTCTTTGTCTTTCAGTTCCGCTCTCCGAGTCACCTGACGTCGCACGTCTTCGGAAACGTCAGATAGGCTGCTCCTGGTTTAGTTTGTTCTCCAGTGAAGACAGAAGAAACTCGTCTGCTTTTCACACGGGTCAAAATATGAGTCCTTCTTGCAGCAGGAAAGACTTCCGCTATTTTTTTTTTAAAACCTTGGAAAGAAAGTCTCTCACTGCCCTGCTGAAGTCTATAATTCACCAGTGTGCCATTGATGTTGAAATCTATTTAATTCGTTTTTTCTACAAATGGAGTCTTATCTCTGGATTCTCGGTACACCACTGCTTCAGAATGATCTACAGGAAGTTTGTGGAATACATCGCGTCCTTTTTTTTTTTGAAGCCATCAGTGGAAGAAATGAAGAAAAGGCTCCCCCCCCCCTACAGATTGTATAAAAGTTGCCAAAAACAAAACCGATGCAGTGAGCATCACCACTCAAGTCACCTGCACGGATCGAAACAGCCGAGAAGGAAAAGGTTTTGGCAAAGTGACAAAGAAGGTGCTGAATCCAGCCTGCACTTCTTATTTCTCTCCATCCGCTGGTGAGAGACAGACATGTTGTCAGAGCAAAGAAATGCACGATTCACATGCATCTTCAAAGAAGAACCAAAAATATGCGACGCTTGTACCACTGGGAAATTGTAGTCGAATCTGTAGTGGATTGAATCTTCTGTTTGATACCACTGAATAAAATACTTAGGTGTAATAAGACTAAAACTTGCGTGTCAGGTAAACTTGCAAGTGAACTCAAAGCTGCTTCTTCCCCTGAACACAGAAGAGAATAACATCCACCAGAGTGACCTTATAAAGTAACTTGTTCCTTTTCATCACCAAAACAGATGCAGAAATATTCCACTGCCCGCGGAATATTAGTCTGAATGGAGAGTCTGACTCAAGTTTCTTCTGGAAGAGCCTCAGAGTAAATGCCCTTGTCTGGTGTTGTTTCTGTGCCATGGGGGTTGCAAGATGAATGAGGGCATTAGGGGCAAGAAGACTGTAGGGAGTTCTACTCTCGGAATTGCAATTTTGATGGGTCATACTCCCTCCTGTGTCTCACCGATGCATGTCCAGCAACCTGCGACTTCTCATTACTGGCATGTTTGACCTTAAAGGTTTTTGTGCTTCTGTGATCGATCCCTATGGAATTAAGGAGTTTTTTTTTTGCTGAGTTTTACTAATTCATTTGTTTAGAACAAAAGGGCAAATAAAATACTCGCTCGCTTCGGTGTGTCCAGCGATTCATTAGTCTGACTTGCAATCGATCTGATGTTTATTGCTCTGCTCTGTTGATGGGTTTCTGGGACTAGCAGCTAAATTTTTCACCCTCCTGAATTGAGGGGCACTGTGCTTGCATCTATCTTGTGCGGTGTAATTCCTTGAACATATTGGCTCAAATAACCTATTAATCTGCCAGGCTTTGTCATTCACTTTCTGTTTCACTTTTCTGAGACTTCTCTGTCTCATTCAGTGGTAACCTTCATCCTCATTCTCCATTAACTAAAATTCGCCTTCACATATCTGCTGTGCTCTCTGCCTGTCTCTCTTGCCTGTTCACCTCTGACCATTTCTGAGCTTGTCTGCACTGTAGGTGGGTCTTTTAATACGCTGAGGTGCAATATGATCTGTAAGACATCAATGATCAGGAATCTCTCAGGAGTGTGAGTGCAAAGATGTGGCTTTTCACAGATGGTCTCCAACTGCAAAAAAAAGTTTTATATATATATTTCTTCTTTTGCCAAAGTTTCACAAAGCCAGTATTTACATCCCCTAGGTTGTTATAACCAGGAGAGAGCATCAGATTGCTTGGCTTCTTGACTGCAGTGTTTGGACTGCTCCTTTAAGTTTTTAAAAACTCTGCTCCCTTTTGACGTTAAGTCAAGAGGCACCACCGCAGAGTAGCTCGGAGTGGCTTCACAGACTAGCCACGGAGTCTGTGCCTGCCTTTTCTGTAGTGAGGTCCTGTCCTGTTCTGTTCTGCCCCACCTCTATAACTCCCCCCCCGAATTGCCTCCACACAGCAGCAGTGGCAGCAGTGGCGGCAGTCACCCCAGCAGCAGGAGCAGCAGTCGGGAGAACAGTGGCAGTGGCAGCGTGGGGGTGCCCATCGCGGTGCCCACCCCGTCCCCACCCAGCGCCTACCCAGGTAAGGGTCCGTCACGTCACGTTCGTCCTCCTCGGTTATCCCCGTCCTCTCATTCCAAGTGTCCCGTCCGGTGAGGGACTCCCTGTCCTTGTTCGGCAGCTGTATGAAAAGAAAGATTCTTGTTTTGGGGGGGGCCGGGTTGGGAAGGTAGCGGCATCTAAAATGTGTAAGATGCTCAGGTGTGGCCTTTTGATTCCAGCAGCACATTGGTAATTGTACTGTAGCGAGGGTCACCTGTGCGAAGTTGAGCCCTCATTTATTATAATTATTGTTGAACTAATGAATGTGGCCTTATCTGACTGCGCTGTGGCATGTAGGCCGTCAAAAATTTAAACCAAAGTGCTTTAAATTCTTCTGTTTACAGCGAAGGTAAAAGGTTAAAAAAAAAGCATTAAATGGTTCCCGTTAGTTTTTAAAACTCCTCATTAACTGCGGTGAGTCAAGCTTTTTTGCAGTTTTATTTTGAGCTCCTGCCGTTTATCATGAATAACATCTAATGATTTGGCTCACTCGTCCTGCTTTTAAAAAGACTGGTTCTTACGATCAAGGGACTTTCAACAGCATTTGAGTCCATCCAAACAGGAGGTGTCAATATTTGCATTACGGATGTAACTGTTTTATTAATTTGCTTCATCGTAGCAACATATCCAAAGGGTTAAATGTGCTGTCGAATCACAATCGAGCTTTACTTAGGGAGAGACTCACAGTTGAAATTAGAATTCAGATGTGTTTTGTCTCATTTTGGTGGACCGGAAAAAACGTTTCCGTCTAAATAAAATTTGCATCCTTGTCCAGAATTTTTGTGCCGTTTGTTAGAAAACTATATGAGCACCGTGTCATTTTTACTATAGGTGAGGTAACTTAGCATAACTTGTTTCTACGAACTTCCAAGTGAGGTTCTAAAAGAATCTGTTTTTATTCATTTTTTCTCAGACCCCAGTTAGCATTAATAATAAATTCAAGTGGGGAGCTGTGTCACCATGCAGTCTGTAAAGGAACAAGCAGAGGTTAATTCCACATTGAATTCCACAACTCTTCACAGCCTGCTCATACCTGAAGAAGGCTGGAATATTTCTTTTTCTTCCTTTCAAGATTTCAGCATGTAATTAACTTCTACTTGTTATGAATAATGGATTATGTTATTTCATGCAAACAAGTGTTGACTTCAGATTCAACTATGGAGCAAGCATCTTAGAAAATAACCCTTTGGAAATTCCCTGTGATGTACTGTACAGTAGCTCTACCAGGAAAACTCATGCATATATCTGCCTCGTTTTGTTTTTCTGTAGTGGTATTTAGTGTCTTTTTTTGTCCTTTACATAACTGTTTGTGTTTCCTCAAATTTCTCTGCTCCTTATTTTACTTTCTTTACTGGCGTCATTGCCATCAAAATTTGATAGTTGATTTTAAAGTAAATCACATTTTTCTGGAAAAATTTGCATTCGTCCAACTCCTCGCTATGCAGTGATTTTTCCCTTACCCCAGTCACAAGAATTGTGTTGAAACAACCTTGTGCTTGTTCATTTTTTACAGAACTGAGAGGTATTTCACGAGGCAAACCAGCAGTCTGTTTTTTTTCCAGAACCTATGTTGTTTTTTTTTCCCAGCACAATCTTCTTAATTCTGAAAAATGATTTTAGTTTTTACCTCAGAAAGCTGGAAAAGCTAAAGATAGCCACCAGTGATTTTATTGAAAAACACTTCTGAATCTCCTTTCCTTTGTTATAGCTAATAATTGATATCAATAATTCATTCTTGGAGCTATCGATTTTTGTTTATTGTGAGGTCGGTTCGTTTTTTGTAATGGGTTGGCTGTACTTTCTGTAGCAAATGTGTAATATTTTCTACACTTCCCCCAGTGTACTCCCAGAAATTTTTGGAGGGAAGATTTTCGTTTAACTTTACATGTGCGTAGTAGGCTTGAAGTACTAGAAGATCGGTTTCAGCTTTCTAATTTGTCGAAAAAGGGGTATTTGGACAGAAAATGCAGCAGTTTGGGGGTTTCAGGGGAGACTTTGGGGGAGACTGAAACAGTTGACTGTTGAAATGTGAACCATGAAGACATGAGGGAAGCTTGCTATCCTCTCAGCAGCACAGCGCTCAGTTTTTTTGCTTGAACCTCACTGAACTGCTTTTAGAGTAAAACTGACTGTGCTTAAAAGGCTTTCTAACCCCAGCTAACAGCTAACCTTTTCTCCTTAACAATCCAACAACAACAACAACAACACCTTCTCTTCTGGTTCCCCCCCCCCTTCTCTTTCCTCTCCTTCTCCCCAAAGCTTCTGCTGGTGCTGGCCCCGCCGGCACCCCCCCCGCTGCCCCTAACCCGGCTCCTGCCTCCACCCCTGCCCCTGCCCCGGCCCCCCCTAACCCCCCCCCTCCCGCTCCTCCTGCTCCCTCCCCCACCCCTCCCTCGGAGGCAGCCGCGGGGGTGCAGCCGGCCCCTCCCGAGGGCCTCCCCCCTCAGCCCCCCCCCTCTGCCGCCGCGACCGCCGCCGCCGCCATCGCTTCTGCCCCCGCGACAGGTGAGTGTGTGCCCACCCCTCAGCTCCGCCACCGCCTCACGTGCGCCGGAGTGGAACACCTGTGGGCTACGCTGTGTGGAAACACCCCCCCCCTCCCCTCACGCTTCACACTGCTGTTTGTTTCATTCCCCTCTTCCTCTTCCTCCTCCTCTCCCTCCAGTCCAACCATCACATGCCATGTCTTCTTCTCTGGCTCGTGTTTGGCTCTTCAGAGATCCACCCTGGGCTTGAGGCCTTGGTGCAGATGACACCTACACACCTGTGGTTTGAGATCCAGGGCCTTGTTGCATAAAACGCATCGAGTTTTAAATATCTGTAAGAATCAAACATGACAATAGTACCCTGTCTTTGTATTCAACTGCTTTGTGAAACACCCTTAAGGTCAGGAAACCCTAAAAGGGAAGACTTAGGGAAAACTTAACTTAGGTTTTGAAACATAACATGGCACAGAAGCCCGTTTCATCCAAGTCACCTTAAAACCAGGAGAGATCGCTCGCAGCAGCACATGATAAGACAGACTTGTCCTTGCTTTTAGTTATCGATCTGCACCCTGAACGGTGCAGCAATACTTCTTTTTCTTCTCGGTGTTAGTGGCTTCGCTTGTGTCCGCTGCCGATTTTCAACGTTCTTGTGGATTTTAGAGGAAAAAAAAGTTTTGTCCAGTAACTAAAAGGAGTAGAGTGAAGGCTGCTGAGTTGAGCATTAGGAACACAAATCATGCCTTTAACTGAAAGATCTTTCAAGTAATGAATGTTGAACCTTGTTGCCTAAGCTGATGCTGTTGCATAATTAGCGAAAGCTGTATTCCCTATAGAAGAGTCTTGTCAAACAACAATTCAACAGAATTAATCCTTTCTTATTGGCATTTATTGTTTGTAGTAATTTAAACTTCCTATTTACTTTCACTGTGATTCTCCTCCAATTTGTAACCAAGAATGATAAAAAATTTATCAACGTATTTATTTCAAAGCGTTCCAGTACTGTGCTGGTTACCCCCTGTTCTTGTTGTAGTAGAGTGCTGGTTTGTGATAGTGTGGAAGAAATATTAATTTTGTGTCAGGGGTGGGTGTCATTGGCTATAATACCAGGTTGAAGCCATAACTGGAACACACAAACCCATCACCAAAAAACTACAAAATGTGAAAGAGTTTCAAGGAATACCCAGGTTATTCGACATATAAAAATTGTTGTAGGCTGTGGTTTAAAATAAAGCACAATCTAATGCTAACTGTTGCTGTGCTGTTGTACCTCTTGATCATGTCTTGGCAGAGAAACTAATTCAGGACAGTGGAATAGCTTGTGAAGTCTGAATTTAGACAGTTCTGAGAGACAAGCAGTCCTCAAGTCTGTGTTACTGTGCATATAGAGTCAGTTGAGCTTTTCTGCCTGTATCTTTCCTCCAAGGCCTCATTCACAGGGGGATCTGCTCACCATCTTGTTAAAGTCTGTTTACTAGTTCTGCAAGAGGATGGTACAGCAAGGATGTTTCTTTCTAAGAAATCACATTGTCTAATGTTATTTTGAGTGCCTGACCATGAGTGTATTTTGTTGCTGTCTAACCTGTGCTGCATGTAAGCATGGAATATGTCTGGTTCAATGTCTGTCTGTATTTCCAAGATGAAGGTGGGGTAAAATTAGGTAAGCAATTTAAAACGGGGGAATAAATGTGGTTTAGCCAGCAAACATGACATTACAAATCTAAAATGTGAGATTTATTCACAGATTCTTTTCAAGGCCATTTCTTGATAGTCAGTGTCTGACTCAAAAAAGATGGTAGGTTGTCTCTAGTGGTTTCTAGAGATGGTAGAGATGGTAGGTTGTCTCTAGAGGCTTCTAGAGATGGTAGAGATGGTAGGTTGTCTCTAGAGGCTTCTAGAGATGATAGAGATGGTAGGTTGTCTCTAGAGGTTTCCCAAGTAGAATTTGTTGTTCTGAAGAAGACAATTGGAAGGTGACTGAAAATACCTGCTGTTATTGAGAAACGTTTTCAACCTATTTAAGTTAAGTGTTTTTTAGGGTTCTGGTCACACATTTAATCACATGAGTTTATTTACCTTCACTCTCATTTTTTATTTGTTGTTTTTGTTTCCTGACAATCTGATAAACTCCCTGAATGTTATAGTACACACCTTTTATTTTCAAAATATAGCATAGAGTGCATTGATGAATATTTGATTGGCTGATGTCTTTATCCAGACAGACGAGTTTAATAACAGAATAACAGCATCTAGAGGATTCACTTTTAACAGAACTAGAATATTTAAAAGGTATACATTATGTGTTATATTACAGATGTGACAATAGGACAGAATGTATTGTGATAAATATAGTAGTGTAGCGTATGATTGCAGGACAGTCCACTTGAACATTGAGCTTGCAGTAGAGTCTTCTGTGATGTGAAGTACAGCACTGCTGGTTTTGAGTGATGACAGGCCAAGTGTAAGCATGGCGGAGAGATTTGAGGTTGTACAGGTACAGACTGAAAGGTCAAGTTTTTGGAGACATTAGAAGGGGGAAAGAAATATTGTAATCTTTTAATCTGGTTCAGGATGTCTACACAGAGCTTAAATCTTAAAATATTAAGAAAGATTGATAGATTTTGGGGTCATTCAGGTCTTACCTTTATAAACTTTCCACTTTGCCTGTTACAGGTCACGCTTCTCAGTTCTACAGCATGAACAGGCCTGTGTCCCGGCACAACCCACCCACAATTGGGGGCTCTCTGCCCTATCGACGTCCCCCCTCAGTGACTTCCCAGCCAACTGTGCAGAACCAGGTCAATGGAGGCCCCTATTACAATCAGAGTCAAGGTAAGAGACCTGGTCATGCTCCTCATTTACACAGCTAGGATATACAATACACACAGTACACAGTCTACTCAGTTAATGTACCGCTACAAAGGAAACACTACTGGACACCCTGGTAATCCAGTAACGTTTGTAGTGCATGCAAGTACTAAATTGTTAAGGGTGTTGGCCTTTAAAGCCAAAAATGCTCTAAAAAGTACACCTTACTAGAATATGCGGCCTGTTCATTTTTCTGAATTTTGGTCACAGAGAACTTGGACTTTGTGGGGCAGTTCTTCACAGGATGTCTTCCAGGAAGAATTACGAGAGACTAAACTCTGTATGTTTTGTACTGCCTGCAGCTGGGATCTGTGTCGGACCAGATGTGTCAGGGCAGTGGTCTGTGCCCAGTGACAGCTTGGTCCTGGAATAGTTGTGATGTCTTTAAACTGCCCAGACTGCTTATCTATTCAGTCTTGTGTTTGGGAGTGGCAAAGGAGACTTCAGGGCTCACAGATTTTTTTTTTTGTACGTGTGTGTTTTGTAAAGGTGGTAAGACGGCCATTAAACCCAAAAGGGCAGTCCTTTCTGAATTCAGGGATGCCTCCTGTTTCTATGTTCCTGGGCGGCTTCTCTTACTAACGGGGTTTCACTGCTGTCTACCGTGTGACATACTGCTTGCAGCACAATGGGCCTTCCTTCACATCAGTGTTTGTCTGCAGACTAAATTAACTGGCTTTTTTTGTTCTGTTTTGTTCCTTTCCTCATGCCTCTGCCTCCTCTCTTCCTCGTCCCTCCTTCTCTCTCTCATTCTCTCCCTGTCCCTTTGACTGTCTGGATCAGCCTCCCTCGCTCCCCCGCCCCCCTCCATCCTACAGATAACTCCCCAGTTACCACTGATGGGCTTCGTGGCTCGAGTGCAGGAGAACAGTAAGTGGCCCTACACGGTAACCCCATTGTTTGTTCGCGCGCTGACTCTACCCTGGCAACCGGACTGGAAGTATAACTCCCCTCGTGCTGCCATTAGATCGGTTTCAGGCCAGAGGAGCCGCGGAAACTTTAGAAACTGCCCCGATAAATCACCAGTTGCGGACGTGTCAATACTAACTACACTTGCCTGTCAGAGAAAGGTCCAGTCTTTTTGTGTCTGTATTGGCGAGTTCACAAAATCGGAAATGACTCAAGAGGTTTGCCGTACCAGGCATCTCCAACCAGCAGGGGGCAGTGTGTTGCCTCAGAGACTTGGCTGGTCCACAGAGTTCACAGAAGGATCCTTCTCAACCTTCAACCTAACGTTCTACAAAATCATCATTTTTGCATTTTGTGGATCTGTTAACCTGCAGTTCTGCTAGGATGTCGGCCTTTGCTCTCACGAGTTGCTTTTTTTTGTGTGTGAAGAAGTCGATGGTGTGTTTTATTTTTTGAAAACTCAGCATCTGATTTCTGCTGTAGGGTATGGTTGTCATTCTCCACAGCAATGAAGTCAGACAGCTGTACAGTGCTGTTCTAAGAAATAGGCAGAAGCAGACCGCAGGCTGGGTGCATAGCCCCTTCCTACTGAAATATGGTCTTTGCCGTCTGAAAATTTTATATGTCATTTTTATTTTAGAAAAAATAAAATAAGTGGGCTTTTAAAGCAGTTTAGAGTCCAAAAATAAGTTTCCTTTACACCTCGTGGTCCAGCAGAACCTGTGATTTTACCTCTTGAGTTAAGCCCATGTGTTCTACAGTATAACATAGTTGAAATGACCCTTTGCCCAGAGGAAAGAGCCTCTGTTCCTATTTATTCCTCATTGGTTTATCTCCCAGAAGACAGCAAACTGATATAAATAAAAATGGATTTTAGGAAAGTCAGAAGACAAAACTAAAGAAAATGTCTTCATCGCAGCAGACACCACTAAATCTAAACATGAAGTTCTCCTGAGAGAATCTCTCTAGCCTCCTATCATCAGCCACAGAATCTGTACTGATCAGGGACTTAATTGATTCCCCCTTCAAGAAAACAGAAGCAATTGCAAAATCTACGCTATGGGTTCTCTGTGTACTTTAATCCTTACAGCTGGTGGTGAACATGACTTTTTTACATTTGTCGTGTAATGTGCTTGCTTCGTTTTCTGTCAAGATTCTTCTGTTACTCAGTTAAATCTTGTCACCTGCCCTAATGTTCACTATACAGATTTTTTTTTTTAAATTTGGTTATTGTCCTGTTCTGTGGGCCAGCATTCACTTTGAAAGGTGACTGTGCTGGAGGCAGTGCCACCAGTTTCTGCGTCTTTCTACGTAGGTCTAAATTATGTGCTTCTTCCCTGTTACGTGGGAGTAGCGGGGCTAAAATACTCACTCTCTCACCCCATTGGCTTCTTCAGCTCAAACTGAAATGACAAGGCTGGGCTCCCGAGCCATAGTGGTTTTGCATGGAGTCAGCCTTTGATAAAGGAGTTTCAGGTTTTCTAATTAAAGTTTCAAATTTCCCACTCTGACATGGCCTTTCATTATCTCGGGCGTGGATAGAATTCTCGAATTCTAGAATGTTTCCTCACGGAGATTTCCAGGATGGCTTCGTTTGCATCTGTAAAAGAACATGTAGTCATTTATTTCACCTCAGTTTCGACTTTTACAAGTCTGCACCGTGAGTGTGAATTCAATCTTGGGGGGGGTTGGGCACTCCACACTAAATGTAAAAGATGACAGGCTAGCGGTTGCCAGTAGCTTTTCGAAACACTACAGACATTTCCATGTCGCTTTCAAGGAAAATATGTTCCCTGGGTTCGATATTTGGATAATCTCCTGCGCTTTATGCTGCTGCTGCAGAAATATCTGTAGTGTGCGTATGATACATTGTCTTACATCGCAAATCTCCTTTTGTGCATTTTACTTACTCGCATGCTGCATGACTGAGATGTTTCGGGTTGTAGGCAGGGCCTGTGCTCGGCCATCTGATTCCAGCATCTTCTCCGTCCGCTGCCACCCCTTCTGTTAAGCTCCGTTGGCAGCGACAGCTTATCCCTGGCCCTTCCGCTGCAGGGAAGGGGCAGCTCTTGTGTCGGCCGCCCTGACGGCGCCGCTCCCATTTCAGTTACAGACACGCCTCCGCCCCCTCCTCCCTCAGACGAGCCGGTGTTTGACGAGTCGCCCCCTCCCCCCCCGCCCCTGGAGGACTACGAGGAGGAAGAGTCGGCTGTCGTGGAATACAGTGACCCCTACGCCGAAGAAGATCCACCTTGGGCTCCAAGAACCTACCTGGAGAAGGGTATGCGAAGCCACAGCTGTCCACCTCACCGATGATGCCTCTTTTATGTTCCTACGTCCCCCAAAAAGCAGCAGTCGTGCAGAGCTCCCCCTGTTAAGGCGTATCTGGAAACCTGGGTGCTCAGTTTTAAACCTTTTCAAATGCTTTTCACGGGCTCTCTGCGGCACCCATGACAACAGACGCAAGGCAGCCTGTATTTGGGGTTTTTTTATGCTCCCTGCGTCTCGTGGAAACAATCATACCTTCTTACAGCTCCATTCGTGTTGACACATGCCAGTACGAGCTAAGATCTGCAGTTTCTCAAGTAAAATTGCTCTTGGGGAGCCCCGTTTTGGAGACGGAGCACACTTTACCCAGAGTGCCTCTGTTACGTCATAGGTTAGCCTTCTGTCTTTGCAAGGACCAGTGTGGGTTTAATTTGATCCCTAGGGAGGTAACAGTCTTTTACCTTAAGCTGTAACGTCAATAATAACCTTAAGTGGATCCAAGATTTCGTGTTACTGATGCATGCGAGTTAATGTGTAATGTGTAAGTGTATCGTTTTGACACCAAGTTCATTTTTTGATCATTGTTCCTTCTTGAATTTTTACTGTACTTTAATTTTTCTCTGTACTGAATTTCTCTTGTTTTTGTGGTTGGGTTGCTTGGAAAAACTTTCATTTACAGTGGCAACCCAGGAGTCCTGTTCATACAGCAAGGCATTTCCCAGAGCAATTTGAATCCAATATCTTGCTTAAAGCGTTCAGCAGCAAAGTCATTTCCCCCCTTATAAATGATTACTGTTTAATTGTTGCAAAGTTGCACTCAACTGAGACATTTTCAGTTGTGTCTTTTTCTCTGGATGATTTTTTTCTGATCCTTTTGTCTATTTATTGTGTTGACTTGACCCTTATGACATCTGCATGATTTTCCCATGCCCACCCTTCTCTCTCCTTTTGACTTATTAATGGACAGCATCATAAAGCATTGGCAGACAGTCCCTGCACTTTTGAAGAGCTACATTGATCATTTAATGTTGGGTTGCTGTTGCCCTAGTAGTCAAAATGACTATATTCTCTCGCTTGACCTTAAATCATTGTTCTTTTATTTGGAAGTCTAAAAATATTAACCGAGCAGATTTAGGAAGTTGAAAATGGTTGCCTAGGCTTCACCAGAGGTTAGGCAAAGGACGCTTTTTCCACTCTCAAACTACACAGAAAAGAGTGCTGGTGATAGTCCGCTAAGAGTCGGCGCTCTGTCTCCCCCTAGTGGTGGCCATCTACGACTACACGAAGGATAAGGAGGACGAGCTGTCCTTCCAGGAGGGCGCCATCATCTACGTGATCAAGAAAAACGATGACGGCTGGTACGAAGGCGTCATGAACGGCACGACCGGCCTGTTCCCTGGGAACTACGTGGAGTCCATCATGCACTACGCCGAATGATCCCTGTCCCCGGCCTCTGCAGACCATTGCTTTGGACTGGAGGAAGTGGGTGGGGGGAGGGGAGGGGGGCGGTCCGCGTGAGTGAGTGGGGAAGGGAAGGGGGGCAGCGGTGGGATTTTTTGGGAGTGGTCAAAGACATTGGGCGGATTCTTAGCGTTGCAGGAATCTTGAGGCAACGAGGCATTATACAGATATGAAGGAAGTGATCCGTCATCAAACCACTGTCTTTCCTTTATTATGCAGAGAAATAGAGTGAAGTGACACGTGCTGTTTAAGCACAAGTCTCGCAAGCCGACGTGAAGGCCACCGGGGGTATTGATCAGTTTTTATTTTTTGGTCAAATAAAACCTGAAAAGTTAAAAGTTACGTTTGCACACGTAGGGGTTGACCAGTGGTTTTGACTGCGTTAAACATGGGACAGCTAATAACAGATGCACACCTGTATGTTAAGAAATTGCACCTAAATTCTTGCACCTAATGCAAGAAATTGTATAGGGCTAATAAAGTGATGTTATGTTATGTTAAAAGGGAATTGGATTTGACTATTCTGATTTTTATTCTAATTCTAGAATCAGTACTCCTCATATTCATCAACCATAGTTCAGGGAAGGGAAAGGGATGTCCAGAAGAAGCACACTTTTTCTCTTTTTCTTCCTTCTCAAGCTTTATTGGATTCTGATGATGCCACCATTAAAACTTGGGGTGGTCAAGATCCAGCATATCCAGTAAGAGGTTGCTGCGATCCAGTGTGATTGGAAAACTTTGTAACCCATTTTAGGCACTGATTCCCAACCCTGGTCATGAAGGGGCACTGTCTCTTCTAAATTGTGCAGATGAGTTCTTCAACACAGGCCAATTGATTTTAGTTTTTTTGTTGAAGGCATGTTTGTAAGTCTGACATGTGATTTGTAATTGTCAGCAAAACTGCTTGACGCTCTGTGTAACACAACTGCCCTCATTTAAGTGTGCTGCCTGAAATGGAACCAGTTGGGCGTCTGCAAAATTGAAATTGTGTGCATCTCTGACAGTGTCACTGCTACTACTGTGGGCATGTGTGATAGTGTCACTCTCACCTGTCTGGTTGGTATCCATTGATCAGCTTGCAAGAGGTGTTTAATAAGAAATAACAGCAAGCAAATTGCAGAACGTCTGTGCTGAAGCTGTTGCATCCTGTGTTCTTGAAGGGTGTTCTTGACACTCAGGAATGATCATATAGAAACAAGATAAATGTTGAAACAAGCAAATAGATCACTTAAGTCATCAATTGGCACTCGAGATGGAATGAAATCCAGCAATCACAGTGTTCCTTCAGAACCAAGGTTGGGGACCACTGGTTTAGAGAATGTTTTAAGTTGTTTTTTTTCTGGTCATTTTCACATGTAATGTCCACATTTAAAGGCAGAGATTCAGGTGTTAAAGACAAAATGAAATACTGCTGCTTCAAGCCCTTTGCTTTGTGATCAGTCAGTTTGGCCGGTCGGCCAAATTGATCGGCCACATTCCAGCTGTCATTTAAGGATTTTTAATGTGATGTATTGACGGTTTGCAACAACCACATGAATTTGTTCTCCCGGTTCTTGAGTAAAGCGGTTGGTCTTGTAATGTGACAGCTCTGGACATTCACTGATCTGCTGCAGGGGGTCGAAAAGAAGCCAAAAGCTGAACAGCACCTCGTTTCTCAGGCCCCTGTGAGACAAAGCATGTGTGAGATTGTACTCCTTTCCTAAACTTTCAGCAATGTCTCCACCTGCTCCTGGAATATAGCTGCTTAGATGTAAAGTGCTTTGGGAGCTAAAATAAACAGACTCTGGAACAGAAGAAATATTGTCCACTGAGGAAAGCAGTTATAACTGAGTCTTAAAATGTCAGTGACATTAAGGTCAATCTGTAGCTGACACAGCAGTGTTTTTTTTTTTGCAGTAGCCCAACTGAATTCGTCGCCGCCATTGAAGCAGGGGAAAGTGTTTTAGCTTTCCTACTGATTCCCTGTGATTTTACTCCAGACACAGTGACACACTGGTCTTTCTAATGCTCTCTGAATACTCTGTTGCAGTAAGAGACCTGTTTCACCAGTCAGGCTCTCCTACTGCTTACTTTACAAATCTAACATTGGTCAACCTCTACAGTCATGCAGTACTAATTGTGTAGATAACCTCATTGAGTTTGATGCTTTTTGTATAATTTTATATTTCTTTTTGAATTGATCAAATCTGTTGTGTAGTGGATCTAACCTAGAAGCCCTATCAATTTGGTAATGTTGTGTATGTAGTGCTCAATTAGACTGCATGCTCTAATAAAGCAAACTTTAAATTATTTACATTTCACCCCATTTTTATGTTGTTTTTTTTTTAGTTGTTGTCATACAAGAAGCTGTAGTGGCCAGTGGAAAAATGCTCCCAGTATATCAGTGAAGTCTTTCCGTTCAACTGGAGGAAAGGATTCTAGTGCCATATATTTTCTTTTTGACTCGGGTTGGATTCAGCTTAATGCTTTCAAAGGGAGCTCTGGGATTCTCGCTGGTCTTGTACTCTAACTCGAGCAAAGGAACGTATTCCTGCACATTAACGGGTACTAAAAACCAATTAAAAAGGGCCGTGGATCACAGATGGATCCCAAGATGCACAAGCGATATGTACAGGATGAGGATGGTGTAATACAGTAGTGATTACACCAAATATTACCTTTATTGTTGAAAATAGCATATGTGTCGAATTGGCCTGTCGCAGGATTTTGACATTTCAACTTGTGTGATGTGCTTTATCAGTGCCTCCCCCAGTTTCCTTCTCTTTTCATTCCTGCTTCAGTGTTAGCAACCTGCCGTAGAGCAAGTTGTCCTCTGTTCCTTAGAAAGGGATCCTACTGAATGGATGTTACTGCTGAGCCCTGATCAGGGTCACTGTGGTGTTCAGTGCTGAATTCTGCTGATTTACCAACCATACTTCCAGTTGGGTGTTCAATCGGATGTGTGGCAATGGAATTCGTTTGCTGCAAGATCTTTCAATAATGAGCAGGTTCCAGTTAATTCTGCACTGAACAACTCAGTAGCATACTGAACAAGAGACCTTAAGGGTGTGCATACTGTGTTCTATATCTGTATCACTTACCATTTACCCATTTTAAAATGCAGGTTCTAAAAATAATTCTGTTGGCTGACAGGGAATTTCCTGAAGTATGTCTTTCCATTGCTGGATTTAATTAACCCCATTGATTTGTGCTCTTCAATCAGCCATTCCTGTTAATTAATGCTCTAAGTAAATTACCTGATCACCAGTTAATAGAACAAAATAGATGCTTGGATGAAGATTTCCTAGATGACAGAATGGGAATCTGATTACCTCTGTTCTCAAGTTTCACTTTTTCGTTGATCCAATTTTTTAAGGAACTCTGCAGTGATGAAACACATCACACAAATATATCACGACTCCTGTATGAAAATTCTAAAACGTTTTTTTTTCTAGCAAGTGCAAGTGTTTGCCTTTTGAATTTGAAGTGGTCTCCAGGTTTTTTTTTTTGCAATAGTAGTAGGACAGGGAGGAATGTTACGGGAATCTAAAGACTTTTATTTTCTATTTTTCGGTACTGAAAGCACAGAACATTTTGTAGCACGGAACGCTTAAAAAACGGCTATTTCTGTTTAGCGTAAGAAATGGACTTTTGAAAAGACACCAATGACATTAATAAGTGGGTAAATCTACAATTACAATGGGTTGTAAATGACTTTAAAGGTAAGAACTATCTATTTTCGATAGGATCTGAGAAATTGGGAAGTCTGCTTCAGAAGTATGGTATTAAAAATTTGGGCAATGCTGTATCCTGGATGTGGAGGTGCAATATTCATCTATGTATCAAATCTTTTTTTGAGAGTGGGTCTGTACTTGTGACTCTTGCATGTAGTCATCTGTGTTAATGCACCTAATAATTTCTTAGCTGCAGCAGATTATTAAAACATCTTTTATGGATCAAATCTACCTGGGTGAGCATCGGTTTGCCTCATAACACAGTAACCATTGCTGCCACCAACTGTTAATACATGCCTGATTTATTAATGGCATGAGGGCATTATTTATTAAGGCAAAAAATAATAATTTCAGAGAAATTTTGGCTCTAGTACTGCAGTTCTCGTTTTTATGCGTGTTTGTAAAAATTTGGCCACCTAATATATTGCTGAAACAGAGGCGGTCGTTTTGCAAGTTTATTTCTGATGATCCTAATTTAATGAGGTAAATGCTGTGTCTGCCGGTAAGATGCTTAAACAAAAGCTTATGCTTGTGAATAGTGCAAAACAAAATCCGAAAGTGAAATTCCACAGAATTCTGTCTGTGGTGAGTAGGTCAGTATGGGGGAGAGAAAGTTCTGTTTAGAGATTGCCAGCTTTTGGCCCTAAGCCCATGATGATGTTAAGCCTAAACATTATAAGACGGGGAGGAGATAAATATTTGTTCAATGAAGTCTCTCAGAAGGCCTGTGTTGGAATGTTTTATCTATCAAAGCACCGTTGTTGAAGTTAATTGATACTGTATCTGCCAATTGTCTTTCTATTTGTTTCCTTTTGGAGTCACACATGCCTAAAGCTCCCAGTGGCTCTTTGCACTCCTTGTCCTGATGATCTTATTACTGTATTGATCGTGATGCTACCTTTTGTGTTTGTGTATTTTAGTTTCAAGCCAATGACAAATTATTGGCAGTCAAGGGTTTCCATTTACTTGAAACAAGCCCCCCACTGTAGTGAGAGGTCTTATTTCAAACACTAAATCCAACCAATGGATCAGCACCCTTTTCCTG
The DNA here is from genome assembly GCF_055471065.1 of Atractosteus spatula. Lineage (NCBI taxonomy): Eukaryota > Metazoa > Chordata > Actinopteri > Semionotiformes > Lepisosteidae > Atractosteus > Atractosteus spatula. The sequence goes on along the minus strand of NC_142718.1, from coordinate 5,638,702 downwards.
TGATCACATTATGCATCTTGCGTTTGGTGCGTTTTAAAAAGACGAGACTTCTTTTTTAAAGAAGTTTTTTCAAAGTTTAAGAAGTTCTTTAAAAAAAATTAAGGATTTTTTTTTTAATTGGGAAATTCCCTCTTTTGATTTTGTTGAGCTCCAAAACAGTTATCTGTGTCTCCCTCATGTCCTCACTTCATTACTTCAAAACAAAGCCTATGAACAAGGATAACTGGGTCATCAGAAATAAATGCTAACAAACCTCTTGCTTACATTCTGTAGATGACATTTCCAGAGAAAGCTTGACAGCCAAGAAGAATCTGTCTAAAATGCATCTGATGTTGTCACTCCCAAAAGGTTCTGTAAAACATAAGATGCCTTCTTCCAAAATAAGTGCAGCACAAAAGCTTAATTATGAAACCAGTGATTGTGGGTGAAACACGAGGCACAACTTGAGCATAATACATGGTCCTTGTTGGACCAATTCTGTCGGGGTTCTCCCTGAACAATAGAACAGTGGCACACCTTCCAAATTGGCACTGGAATAACAATTTGTTCAATTTCAATCATTTCATGCCGTGTAAAATCCGCCTGCATGAAATGACATGGATGTCTGCCAGAGCGCATTCAGTCTTACTTTGGTAACTGAAATGGCCATGATATTGAAAATGCTACAGTCCCGAAACCATCACCTTAGTGCTGCGATGCTATCGCAGGTCTCTGGGGAGACCCCTGAATTTTGGGCATCTACTGTAATATTCCCAGTACAGTTGTGACAAAGATGGACTGACGAAACTCGCCTACCATATCATTTTTTGTTATGCAGCAACAAAAGTGGTCGTAACTAACGGAGTTAATGAACAGACATGCCCTTTATTTAAAATATCAGCTAACCGAGAATCAGCTAAAGGCAAGGAACATCAGGTGTATTTGAATTCTGCTGTTTTGGGAAATCTGTTTATTGGTAGTTTAATAACATGTTGGTATAGGATACAAGACATTGTGCAGCATTTGCATATTGTACATGCATTGCCAATCCCTTTAAAATAAATCCTAATTAACTAAAAGCAACAGAGTTTTGTAATCAATTGCTTTCGGCAAAGTGAAATCCTTGATCAAATTGTGTCAAATTGTCCTCGCATACAAGTGAATGCTTTCATGATGACTAAGGAAAAAGGGAGAAGGGCAAGATATATGACTAGGTGATCTGCTTATGGCACTTGATTACTACATGGACCATAATAACTGGAGTACAGTGCATGACACATACTAAACAAATTATTAGGAACGTCCGTCAACACATGGTCTCTGAACAGCAAAAACAGAATAAACAGGTCATACCAACTTCCACAAATCATTTTGAACATTTGCTATCTAATTTTATATCGAAGACCTCAGTGGTTTCTCAGCTTGCAGAAAAGGCTTGTGGCTCCTGTCCCTGCATTGAGTGAAAGAACAGGCAGGCATGCTCTTTCTTCCTGGTCACCCTGGTTGGTTCATTGTGCATGACAGAGAAGAGTTTGCGCCATCTTGGAAGAGCTTCAAGGTATCCATGAAGTCCTAGGAGCCCTGGCCAAGAATTGCCACCTTGCTCCTTGGTGGGATCCAATCAGATTGATCTTCTGCCTTGGGGGTCATGGTGACAGTCGCCTAGTAACACCACCCAGGCTTGAACACCTGGTTTCTAGGCTGCAGAGCTCCAACACGCATTGGAAACATCTGCAACCTGGTACCATCTCATTCTTCTGGCAGGATCACCAAATGCAAAGGTTGTTTGGAAGGTGCTTGAATGTATTGGACCAAGTAAAACTTAGTTTCATGCTGAAAAGTTTAAAAAAAAACATCTCGGCTGTGAAGTCACACAACATTTGAAGATGTCTCCACAGTTGAAACATTTTTTCTGTGAAGACATCATTGATATTTACTCAACATTTTACAGTTATCTGTATTAGGGGTAACTAGAGAATTGTGGTTTTCGTTCTGGACTACTGTTGTGGGCTAAAGGACACTGCAGACCTCCAAAATTACAGTTTTGACTAACCTTGTTGTATACCATGTTGAGCAAGCAAAACCAACCTGATGAACAAAATTACATTTATGGTGCTGTTATGTAAATATGCAGCATGTTATTACCAAGATGTTTATTAGAACTGATCAATAAAAAAAAGACTCACATCTCTTGATGGTAAAGTGAGGAGGCATATTATTAGAATTGATAAAAGTTTAAAGGAATTTCTGCAAAATATCTGTTTTGTCCTGCTCTCTGGATCTAGCCTGTTCAAGGTTTGCTCTCAATACTACAGTATATTGCCGAGAAGCTGTAAAAAGACATTTTGAAGGATCCATAGCTCATATCTCCATTATAATTTTTGCAAATCAGACCGTACATTGTGTTTGCTCAAATCTAAATGTAATCTTAAGATCTTAATTTTGAAAGATGAGGTTATGTTTATTTAATGAACTGGAGAGAGCACAGATTTTCTAGTTGTAGCTTGAGGGAGAGAGCCCTCATTACAGAGTCCTGATACATGGCCCACTTTCTCTCCTGACCACGATTCCGTGCTTGGTTGGACAGCCTGCATGGTTGACGTTTAATTATGTCTCCCTTGGTTACAAACATTGCAAAGCCTAATTAAAGTTTCAGGTGATTGACTTGCATTGCATCGCTGGAAATTTTTTACTGGGTATAACGTATAAGAAAGGGCAGTTGGAAAGAAACAAGAATAACCAAGTTGGATATTGTTCATGCATAAATGCTGGTGCATTGGTTTCCTGGTCTAACCTGCTGTTGTGCATGGAAAGTGTGTTTGATTAAAGATTGAATTCCTCACCAAGGAGGCACGACAGATCTGCACATTCACAAAAAAGGAGAGAAGGCACAGTCCAGTTTGTATGAGTAAATGATATTTTTAAAGAAAAAAGAATAATTATCTCAGTAGGGCAGATTTGACATGATTAGATATTCTGAATTTTGGTACTGGTGATGAAGATAGGAAGAACAACATCATGATGTAATTTTACCGATTCTAAATTCCCAATTTCCGGTGGAAATGGGAAGCCCAACAAAGATAATTACCAAGCGTCAAAAAAGTACCTGGTCACTTTAATTATGCATGTGACCTTTTAGAAAAAATACAGTAGTTCACAGATTTTGGATATTGCCTTTAGCTGTAAGCTTTATTGCTTATTTTTGATTAATTGATTATTTATTAGCTGACCATTGTACACCTGAATGACATGGATTTATGCTTAAGTACTAAATCAGCTCATTAGTGCACGAGCCGATGGAGAACAGGCGATGAGGTGATTTAACCTGTTGAATGTCAAACCTGAAAATCACAAATGAAAAAAACTATGTCCCACTTATCAAGGGATAAGTGCTTGCATTTGGACTCTCCAGCAGTGCAGAATGAGAATACTAAATACTAAACAGTATCAAACGTGTCCTTTTTAGTGATGCATCAATGTTTTGTGAAGAGCCGTGCGTGACCAATATGCTGAACGCTTTCACTAATAGTTGTGTGCAACAGATCAATCAATGCAGAGGTCTAAGTGTGAAGATCTAGGCAGGGGTGTCTAATCACAGAGAGGTGATGGATGGCATCCTGATTGCACTGCGCCAAATTAATCAAGTTCTTGGACCTCCTTTTCTGTCCCGCCTGCAGGTTCATCCTGATGAGACGACATTTCAGCAGGAGGAAGCGTATCTTCATGCTGCTCTTGTAACTGCTACATGAAATGAGAATGCGAGCTGGCCTGTGGACAAGCTCTCCAGGCTTGACCCCAATGAGCATGTTGTGTGATAAGCTTGTGAGATGTGTGGCTCAGATGATGACAGGCTCAGATACCAGGGAACAGACACATGCTTTAACCAGGCAGCACAAGAACCTCACAAGATAGCACCTGTGGCCTTCTGTAAAGCACGAGTCATAGATGTACAGCTGTCTTTACTTCCAGTGGTGACACACACACACACACACACACAATTGGTCTGTGATATTGACACTGTACCCTTTGTTGGGGACAAATGTCAAGCAACATATCCTTGCGTACTGTATGTCATATTTGCTCAATGAAATGCCAGTAATTATAATGAATAAAATAAAATAATAAATGTTTCCTATTAACTATAGCTTTGAAGCAGTGATTAACATTTGATGCATATGAATATGAGTGTTTTCATAGTGCATGGTTTTTAGGACCTTACTGTTCTGTTTCTACAGTGGTTTGAAGGCTTTGTTTAAAATGTAGAACCTTTTCTCAACCTAGTATTCTTAACTGAAAATACAAACCGATCCATACAAAATCCATTCTCGTTAATATAATAATTTCAGAAGGCATTGTGAGTGGGGGAAAGACTATATGGGAGTTGCAGGCTTTACAAATTATGAATCCATACTAGATTTGCAGATGCAAACTGGATTTCTGTTCAGATGATTAGACATCTTTCATTAAATCTATATGATTTTCCTGATACTTAGTGTCTGTGTATACAGTACTTGCAGACTCTACACAGCAGTTAACAGAAACCCTAATTTAGTGCCTCACACCTGTTTATTTTTTTAAGCTCTGAAAACCACTGTCTCAGTGGGTAGGGTTAGTATTCCATTTTTAGTACCAGTATGCTGGTGAACTGTCCAGTGGTGTCTGGGACTGCATCCTTTCTAGGTACAGAGTCTGACTGAGGGTTGTTCCAGGAAATGGGGTTACTGGGATCTATGTACTCAGAGGGTTCATATCAGGTGAGTGGCCTGGTCATGGCTAAGCTGTGACCCTCTTTGCTGTGGTGTACAATTCTTGTTGCTGGAACTAGAATTTTAATTCCACATCAGCTTTTTCCCGTAGGAAGTTATTCATTTAAATTATCTGACCTTTACAAGAATCAAAGTTCAAAATTACTGAATATAACGTAGAGTGGCATAAACAAAAAAGACTTTCCAAATACACCCTCTCCCATCTACCTTAACATGTTTTAAACAGATATAATTTACAAGAAAGGGGAGCTACCGGGGCCATTTTAATTATCAGAGTCATACTGTCACAAGAATGCCTCTCAACTGTTACGTCTGGATCAGATCATTGTTAATTGCACTCCTTTGCATTTGTACAGTGGTAAAAGTGTGGATGGAATCGGCATTTATGCTGTATAATGAATGTTTTACTCTGTTGGCACATGCTGAATCGATTACTGCATGTTACAAAACCGCACAGAAATTAACCTTTAAAAATGCATTGCCAGCTTCTCTAATGCAGTCTCTCAGCAGGGAGCTGCCTGGATTGAAAACTAAGAAAAAGGCAACTAACCCATTTTAACAAGTGCTTTATTTCTTTGAAAATGTGTTTAAATGAGAGATTATCGCAATATAAGGCACCCCTGAATACAATGCAAAGACATATACCACACAGAAGGACAGGCTCTGAACAGACTGTCTGAATTTCTGTTTTTCCTGAGCCTTTGTTCAGTTGTCCAAAAAACAAGTGGGCAGGAAATTATTCTAACTCCTATCACTTTCATGAGGCAAAGATGGATGACAATAGAATTGCTTTTCCCATCAAAATGTCTGCGAAGAAAAAAATAGGCATTTTTATATTAATATTTTTTTTTGTATTTAGGTTCCACTTGTGCACTTTTTCTCTGTAAAACTAGCATTTGTGGAATGGAATAAAAGCAACTTAATTGTACGTACCGTAATAAATTATTCTCTTTATTTTATACATTAATTCCATCAAACTGGTTGCTGAAATCCTGATCTAACACAGATTTTCTCTCCCTGTTCCTTGACTGTTACAATATGTAAGAGAAAAAATTGTTACAAAAATTGTAATGTTGAAACAGAGAGGTCACAGTGCGGTTTCCAAAGCTTAAAGAACTGTTTGCTTCCTGATCGATAATGTTTGTGTAGAGATGGCAAGTTGGAGACAGAACAGTAACAGGAGGTCATGGGTAACAGCACTGGTGACATTCTCGATAGAAAAACATCTGGGAGCCAGAGGGAAAATATTTAAGGAAGACAAAGCCCTGTTTCGAGTTTCCATTATCCCTCAAGCATGAAAGCAACTTGCCTTTTCCTGGTTGGGCTCCACTTTCTTTGCAGCTCTGGTGAGTTCAATAACATATACTCTAACATCTGCTTATATCAGTACATACTGTACAATTTAAATGTTCAGAGGACCCTAGACTAAAATCTACAGCTACAGTAATGTCTAAAAGTTTCTGTTGAATGCTTCATTTCTTCAATTATGATGCTATCTGGCGAAATATTTGTTCAGAACTCGAGATTATTTTATTGATACTGTACCTTGAATCAAGCAATTAGCTTTTAAATCATTCATGGAAATAAAACATGTCAAATATAGAGAGTTTTGGCAAATACATCAGTTAATTGATAATGTATCCTGCAGAGTTGGAGATCCGTGTCACAAATACGGCAACTTGTGTCAGGAGTTCAGAAGACCTGGTTATGAAATTCATGAAAAAAGACCAGACAACTATTAAATTCCTTGTATTTTCCTGGTATTTGCTACACTGGCCCTATGTCATCTTATGACATGGTCATAGTTACTTGTTGATTTATTCTCAGTTCCTGTGCCTTTTTTGAGCCTTATGAATCTAGATTTTCTTTACTTTTTCACCTTTCAAGCACCAGCTCTGCTCAGCTTCACTCTTGCTTAGCTACAGAAGCCTTAGAAATTCTGAGGAGAAATACGTTTCAGAAGGCAGCTTTTACGCCAACTTACAAATCCGCACAAATGAGGTTTTGCCGGGAAAGATAAAGAAAATGTGCTGATTGAAAAGGGGGGACAGGTCGACAAAGAGTCTCTAAAAAAGACTGTAGCCGTGATGCCAGAAAGTTTTAATACTGACAGAGCAATTATCAGACACTGATAAGTCCTGATAAACCTTTAAAAAGGGAAAACATACATTTTCTGTGCATCACAGAGGGAAAAATGTAAAAAATCCTTTAGGATTTACAGTGCATGCCAATGGGAATAGAGCACTGGAGATTGATATGGTTGATGGAGCTGAAAGTGGAACAAATAAAGCAGAAACATTGAGATGCTGCTGAGCTGCCCCAGCTATTTATAGCGCCAGTGCAGCACGTTGATTCAGAACACTCTCATACAGTATGCGTACGTCTGTAGCAGAAAGAACCCCCTTTTTCATTTTCCTTGTTTTAATGCAGTATCTGAGTGAAAGCAGTCAGAAGGAGGGTTTTCTGTGTCATTCAACAAATCCTCCCCCTGTCTGGGTATGAGCATGTATGCGATGTTGCGTTTCAACCTCAAGCTGCACCCTCAAGTCCTCCTGATGCCAAAAATAGCAGCACTGTTGCGTTTTGTTTCCCACCTCCTGTTATCTGCCTTGTGACTCTTCCAGGTCTCCCTGTCTTTCCTCTGGACCAGCCGCTCGCTGAACATGCCCTTAATGCCTCCATCGCTCATGTGAACGCGCAGTCTAGGGGCCCCAACCTGTACGGAATAACAAGGAGCTTCGTAAGGAACGTAAGTGTCGGCCATTCTCGTTTTAACGTCACCTCGCCTCTCCGGCTGGGTCACAACAGCTTGCCGCCTCCTTGCCAGACCTGCCAGCTCACCTCACAATGTTGCCCCTGGTCAACACTTTGCCCTGCTGTAGGTTCTCTTCTGGCACGCCGGGTCCTGCTCTTGAGAAAACAAACATGAGGCGTCGGTCTGTTCTGCGACGAGTGACCTTTGTTCTTTACATTACATTCCAGCTGTAAGGCCGTGGAGCTCTGAACCAGCTCCTCAAAGGAAATGAATTGCAGAACAGCATCATAGTAAGAACATATGAAAGGTTGCTAACAAGGCTAGTTGGTCCATCTTATAATACTTTATTTTATATGGCGCCTTTAAAGGTGGCTTCTCACCTTTAAAGTGGTTCAAGTGAATCACTTCACTTAAAGGTGTCAAGTGACACCTTTAAAGTCATTCAAAATTTACAGAATGACAACAATAACTTAGAAGAATACACAAGTTAAAACGCAATTACAATACACAGAGGAGACCGTGGATGGTGGTACTAAGTATAGTAGGAGCAGAGTGGAACCAGTTAAGTAAAGGCTTTTCTGAAGAAGAGGGTTTTGAGTCTGGATTTGAAGGAGTTTAGAGAAGGTGACTCTCTGATATCCTTGGGGAGAGAGTTCCAGAGCTTGGGGGCATAACAGGAGAAGGCCCTGTCACCCATAGAGTGTAGACGGGCTTGGGGGACAGTAAGGAGACCAGAATTAGAAGAGCGAAGGTTGCGAAGTGGGGAGTAGGGCGATAATAGTTCAGACAAGTTCTGAGGTGCCAAGCCATGCAGAGCCTTGTTCTTGTTCATTTATTACTTAAGTTAATCTAAAATGTCATCCAGATGCTGCTAGAAGCTCTAAATTCTGGCCTATTCCAGACACCCACAACTCAAAGTGTAAAGATACATTTCCTCTTCTACATCATAAATGACCTTGTACTGTCTAATTCTAGCCCCGTGGCTTTGTTTCTGTACTGATCATGAAGTACTTTCCAGGGATGACCGCATCTCTACTCTTTAAGATTCCTGATATGAAGATAAAATCCAGTGGCGGCCAGTGGTTAAAAAAAGTGGTGGGGCCTAGTTAATTATTTCTAATGCTGTTGTTATTAATTGAATTTACATGGTTTTCAAGCATTTAACTAAAATGTAGCATTTGCACTTTGTTACATTGTGTATCAAATTTCTGTACTTGTGTGTATACAAAGTATCTTCCATAATATTCTCAGCACTTATCAAACACTCAATGATAGTTTCTTTCTTTGCCTTTTTGAGTACTCAAGAGTTTTGAGGACTGACTTGAGTGAAACATTTCATTAAATGTCAAGTGAGTAATGTTCCTTGAGAGACCCAGTGTTCATTTCTGGTATTCTGAAATGTCACTCTTCGCTGGTTGCAAAGAAATTGACGGGAGCCGACAGTACTGCTCTACTGCGAGCAGCTCCACTTCCTGTTTTTATATTATTAAAGTTTTAAATTGCACTTGAAGAACTAGAGGTAAAAGGTATCCAAGCAAAAAAATGTCTGAACAATTATTTGGGACATATGAACCGTAAGGCAAAGGGACCAACATGAATTGACAACATCTTCAGTTTTTCCCAAATTGAAGTGTTCAGTCTGGCCCCGCAAACTTCCCACAATCCACCATATTCAATCCCAGATCCCACTGTTTCGCTGTCATCAGGATCAATTGCCTATCTTCACCATGTTACAGGGCATGCTTCACCTTTGGCTACTGCCATCCATATTTTACTGAACTTTATTTAGGACTAAACAGAAAAAAACTGACTTTAGTATAATATTTTCCATACCATTCTTTCTGGGTAGTGTCATGCCCAAAGTGATCAGTTGCCACTATCTGAATCACTTCTTCTGACCTCTTACCAAGCTATAACATCCTTTTAGCAATATGATGGAAAAAAATGAACACAATATTCTAAATAAGGTTTTACTAAAGTGTTTTACAGCTTGAGCAATATTTGCCTCAATTTAAATGTACTTTTTGCTCTATGTACCCAAGCATGCTGTTTGTTTGTTTTTTTTACTGGTTCCCCTCTTAGTTTCGTACAGAGAATCTACACAGACAACCAGGTCCCTTTCATGTGTAGCTTCTCTGGGCTCAGAATCACCCTTGTGATAGTCATGTGTATTTCTACTTCCTGTCTGGATCACTTCTGTGCATCCATTTTCTATCCAGTTCAGGGTCACAGGGGAGCCGGAGCTATCATGACAAGCAGTGGGCACAGGGCAGGAAACACCCTGGACGGGACACCAGTCCGTCACAGGGGGCCTCTTTGGACTTGTTAATATTAGATTTAATGTGCCCGATATCTGCCCAGTCACTGATTTTGCCCTCCGTTTCTGTTTTGAACACCTGTCCCCCCAGTTTGACAATAATCCGTAAATTTATCAAATTAGGAGCACTGGAACAGATCAGGAGAGCCACAGGCCTGAAATGAATCCCTGGGCTACACCACATTTATACCCTCCACTGTGATGCAAAAAACTGCTTATTTGTTCACTTCTTAATCCACAGGCTCAAAGAATGAAACCACCCACATCACAAAACACTGCCTGTTTGCCTCCAAAACAGCAGGTGAACATTTTTGTTTAGAAAATGTAAGTTTCATGACTGAAATTCTCTGCCAGTCTTCAAAAGGTGACACAGTGCAGGAGATTTGATTAGCTCCCTAACAGCTAATTCATTTGTGTCTGGAGGTCAGGGTGGAATATCACAAAGAAAAATATGTTTCTGTCAGCAGAAATGAATATAATAACGATCCCACTGCTTCCTTTCCTTTGAGGTAATGGACATGTTACGACTTTTACCTAGACAGCATATCAGTTTTGAAAATTGCGATGTGTCAGACTTAATAAAAGTACCGATGTCTTTGCTCTTTAAATCCTGAACATCTCTTTAACATGTACAGTATTTATTAACTATATAGCCTACGCGCCCTCTTGTGGTGATACCTGAGTAACTTCTATGCGGGTCTGACACCAGGCTGATGCCGTTTTCTTGCTTTCAGTATGAACTTCTTTACAGATCGAAGGTGTTCCAGAATACTTCTTTTTTTAGCCTGTTCTCCAAAACCTTCTTGCTTTGTATATGTTGAAAACAAATATATAGAATAATGTAAGTGGAATACATTTGACTTGATTTGATTAAGAACCGTTACAGTGCTGGCGAGACGAGGCCATCTAGTTCAACAATGTGTTAGTGGTTAATTGCTCCAAAGATCTAATTCAGCTGTTTCTTGAGAGAAAGCGAGGCTGGGCGGATTTGTTACATACTGCCGCAGATATTCACTTCTCCGTCTCGGCGCAATTCTTCTCCGACGAGAAACTGCTATTTATTTGCTCCGCAGACGCCCTGATCCGATGTGAGTTAACAATGAACGTATTACAACACAGAAATATTTATACTGCGATGCAATGGTGTCACGCCCGGGGTGTAACCTGCCTTGCACCGGTAACTTGCCAGGATAAGCTCCAGTTCACCCGAGACATTGTTTTAGAAGAAGCGATTAAAAAGGGGTGGATATTTAAATATAAAGGCCGTTTTAATCGGGCAAACAAAATAATGTTGGTTGTTTTAAGGAAAGTGTTGTGCATAATAAAAAAAAAATGTACGTGCTAAATTAGTATCACGTACATACAGATACATAGCAGTAATTTCGACAGAGCATAAATGTAACACGCAAATTAAATTGAGTTGTTTTAACACAACGCTGAACTGAACTCCAAAGTCCCATTCCAGTGGCAATTTACAGGATGACGCAGTGATAATACTGGCTCAGGGTGAGGTGAAGACGTCTGTCATAATAATGCTCTCGTCTTATTTTAACACGGGCTTGAAATAGCAGGAGCAAATTTTCATTGAAGACGTATTGTAGTGCTTGCTTAAAAGGAAGGGGATATTATAACATATCAAAGTGATTAACGCTTTGAAGAAAGTGTCTAGAGGTTTCTAGGCTTCTTGCAGAGCGGTTGTGAAATATATGCACCGGAGGATTTTTAAAAAAATTAAAGGCTGGTATATGCAGAGCACATGGATCCAAAGAAAATAAAAGGTGATTGCAAACATCTCTATTTTATGACACAGGCCAAGGAGCTGTAGGAAAAAGGATATTATCTTAAAAATCAGATTGTCCTTTTTGAGATGACATTCCATTGTGTCTTAAGGCTACTTCAGTGATGACACAATGTGATAGAAAAATGTTTACCACATGCATTTTGATCATGAATAGACATGATTCCCGTCATTTTTTTCCTAAAATGTGTCTGGAGAAACATCGTTCTCTGGTGCATATAAAATATTAAATTTAATTTTAAATGCAGAATCTGAATTAGATGTACTGTACATCTAGGTGCGTGAGTAACATTTATAACATTTTAACGGAACGTTTTGTGTGTGGTCTGCAATTTCTTTTAGCAAAACCTTCCTTCTGTTCACTTAATCCAGTGTGCCGTATTTAGTTCTGATCAATCAAGCAGGTTTTGAAATGTATTTATATACCTTATAAGACTGTGGAGGGAGGAGTGATTTTGAAATTAGGCACGTGTAGGATCACAAACGTAGAGCAGGTTCTGTATACTGGTACAGTACCTCCAAACTGGAGCTGAGAAATGTTGAAAACAACATTTTGTGTTTCTTGGAGAAATGCATCTCTGGAATGGTGGCAGTGTTCAAGCAGGTGGTTCAATAGGTTTTTACCATATCCTATTTTACCCATAGGAAAAAGAATCAATAACTTATTTAGCATTAATTCACAGAGATTGGGTCCTGGGAAGTGTCAATTTTGCTTTTATGATCTCATGCCTTGCCATCTACTGTAGTCATCATCTTTTTCCTGTTTGGCAAATCAGCACAAACTGCTGTGGGCAAATAGTTTTGTTGTGGAAAAAACACCCGAGTGCTGTGCAAAGTTTCTTTGCGAGCAATTTGCCCATTTTCAACCTTTATAATAATGCCCAGTCAAGGTGGTTGTTCAACTTTCCAAGGGCATATTTCTGGAAATGGATGCCTGCTCTAGACTAGATTAATCGGTAAGCAATGAAAACTACCAAGACTGATTCTGTTGGTTCTGAGACTGTGAATCTGGTTGTGGCTTGAAAGCAGAAAATGTGGGAGTTTATCGGTGAGCATGATAGTGATGGAATTTGTAAATAGTGTATATAAAACCAGAAACCATGTTTTTCTTTGATCACAACCATGTTAAGGTTGTAAAAAACAAAAAGGAAAAATGTTTAATCCAGTATATTTTGTCTTTCATTTAAGCCCTGATCTAAGAGTATTTAGAGCCATTGAGTATGTGCAGCTAGAGAAAAGTGCAACAGACTTTGTAGTTTAAAACACTATTGTTGCACTTTTAATGGCTTTCAGTGTATGTTTAGTATTCTAGTTATTAAAGAACATCACACAGGGTTACAGATCTCAGTAACCAATGGTCTGGCCAGCCAAATATGGCTGCTCAGACTGACGAGTTCTTCAACCTAAAAGGTTCTCCACACTGCCTTTTAGTGCTGCTGTCCAGTTGCTGCACATTGCAGTCATTAAGCTAACTTTTGGGGGTCTTTTGGAATACTTTTGGATAATAAGAGACTTGCATTGTAGATGGCATTACTACACCTCTTACTGCCGATATTAATTTTTTTCCCCCAGCTGATCTAATCTCTTCCCCTCGTTCCTTGTCTTTCAGGTTATCCCAACAGGGCAGGATTCTTACAACATGATTCTCAACTTTGGCATCCAAGAGACCGTTTGTCCACAAAACTCTGGGAAAGATCCAGATGAGTGTGATTTTAAAACTGGACATTTTGTGGTAAGCACACAACCCAATGTGAATGGCAATTTGAAGGAGCATGAACTTTTTTGCAAGGAAGAGTGGGATAAAGAAGTCCAGGAGTGCAAAGTTGATGAGACTTATTCACAAAAGACTTACTGCTGTAATAAATGCAAAAGGTGCTTCCACAGAGGAAATACAACCAGGGTGTTTTAGGTTTTTTCATTTCGATTATTTTTCCTAATTTTTTTTTCTCTTGAATTTTGTTGGTTGCTTAATTATTAATAATTGCTTACACTTATATAGCGCTTTTCTGGACACTCCACTCAAAGCGCTTTACAGGTAATGGGGACTCCCCTCCACCACCACCAATGTGCAGCATCCACCTGGATGCGACTGCAGCCATAGTGCGCCAGAACACTCACCACACATCAGCTATCAGTGGGGAGGAGATGATGAAGCCAATTAATAGATGGGGATTATTTGGAGGCCATGACTGGTCAGGAAATTTGGCCAGGATGCCGGGGTTACACCCCTACTCTTTTCGAGAGACGCCCTGGGGATTTTAATGACCACAGAGAGTTAGGACCTCGGTTTTACATCTCATCCGAAGGACGGCACCTGTTTACAGTATAGTGTCCTGTCACCATACTGGGGCATTAGGATTCACATGGACCGCAGGGTGAGCACCCCCTGCTGGCCCCACTTACACCTCTTCCACCAGCAACCTTAGTTTTTCCCCAGGAGGTCTCCCATCCAGGTACTGACCAGGCTCACATCTGCTGAGCTTCAGTGGGTTCCCAGTTGTGAGTTGCAGAGTGATATGGCTGCTGGCTTATTAAAGACAAAAATGTCTGACATGATTTATCTTGATTTCTGGCTTTACATCACAAAAACCTGCAATTTCAATAAGGGTATGTACACTTTTTATATCCACTGTATTCAGTAAAGATATAGTGTAGGCTGCTAAACTGTCTGTCTTTGTGCCTTATTGTTTATAACAGTATGTCTGGGTGAGTTACCCTGCAAGACATGACTGGGTACGCTCAAAGAAGAGTAGGTTTGATCTTATCCTGAGGGACAAGAATATACAAATCTATACTGACAGTTGAAGTACACATAGCAACTAAAAGGGTGGATGGTGATTAAATTGGCCCCACTATGCAAATTCAGTCAGCCTATACTTCTTTGATTTGAATTCCACTTCACAACACATCACTTAATATGAGAGCTGTCAATAAGGGGAAACCAGGAAGTTGCCGAATCTGTATAGGAAAAAAGAGTGTCCTTGAGTACAAAACATCCCAAGTGCAGCTTCTCTTTGCATTTTGATTTATTGTTGAAATAGAGTACATTATTGTATGTATTTTCAGCATATCTCCAGAATTTTCCTTATTTATACGTGTGAAATGATAGTGGAGAGTATTTTAATTACTCTGCTTTGTGATTATTTTTTCCCAGAGGACTGTCTGGCTTTCAGGAATTCTAAGTCACTGCACTTACAATCAAGTACACTAAAGACACAATATAAGCTGATCATATCGCTTACAGTCTTTTTTCAGTCCTTTTCAGTTGGCTTGATTGCTGTTTCAAAAGGAGAATGTGCTCAATAAACATGCACACAAACACCCAGATGGTCATTATCTCTTAAATATACAGAGCCGATCTAAACAATGGTTACAAGAAAATGCACAGGGTTCTTTTTGCAAAAAACTATTGAATAAAACCATAGTTCTATTCTCTTTACAAATAGGTTGTATTTAGGGTCTATTTCAATCTTTTAGAGACAATTCTTGCGCTTTGAAAGCTGCTAGGTTGCAGAACTAATGTTTAATTTCTTTCTGCTCTCCTGTTCAAAAACCCAATTCAAGACGCAACGTTGGAACTTCATGAGAGCAGCTAACCTTCATTCCATATGCACAAAAGGGATAATATTAGAAGTAGACAAGCAGGTACCAAGTGTTGTGTTATCGTGAGAGCTGCAGTAACTGGGATTCATTCATACACAGGTGTCATCCTCCTGTTCAAGTCGGGTACAGTTTGCTGGGGATCACATCCAAGGTCTGTCTGTGCAGTGTGACAGCTCTACCAGCTCCAGTTCCGAATCGGACAGCAGTGAAGAGGTGAGCGCCTGCACAGACATGTTGTTACTCTGCTTGAGGCAGTTTCTCTTCATGTGACCTCACAACCTTATATACATCCCAATAGCTCTTATTGGCAATTAAGCTAATGGCAAGCTGTGACTAATGGGCCTTTTAGTGTGACAAAAGTTAAGCATCTTGAAATGTTTCCAGCACACTCTGTGGGGAAAAAATAACAGCAGGGGTTTATCTTGTACTCTGGTCTCCAAGATATGAGAAAGAAATTGCTGCTCTGAGAAGAGCGATCACGTGCCCTCCTGTGCTCAAAGTCCAGTGTCCTATACTGACAGGCTAAAAGAACTGAATACTTTCAGTCTTGAATAGAGAAGACTACATGGGGATCATGTTATCAAATGCATTGACAAAGTCCACCCAATGGACTAGAATCAACAGTGAGACACAAACTAGAGGACGCAAGTGGAATCTATGGGGGAATGATAAAATGGAGACTGTTTTTACACAAAGAGTTGTAGGAGAATGGAACAAGCAACCAGCTGCCCAGTCAGGTTAATATCCTGGGTTCCTTCAAGAAATGACTTGAATGATATCCTTGCCTCAATTAACTACTGGGAAAATAAACGAGGATGGGCCATGGTCACAGTGGTTAGCACTCCTGCCTTACAGCGCTGGGGCCCTTGGCTCAATTTCAGATTTGGGGTGCTGTCTGCGTGGAGTTTGTATGTTCTCCCGTATTCATATGGGTTTCCTCCCACAGTCCAAAGACATAGTGGAAGGTTAATTGGCTTCTGGGAACACTGGCCCCCCTGTGAATGTGCTTGCCTCGAAATGGACTAGCGTCCTGTCTGGGGTGTATCCTGCTTTGCGCCCATTGCTTTCTGGCACAGGTTTTGGTTAGAAAATGGATGGAAAAATAAACAAGCTAGTTATTCCAAATGACGTTGTCTGATTTTTAACTTGTCTTATGGTCTTAAGCAAGAGTGACAAGTGCTAAACTAAGAGAAAGCTGTTACCTTTTTTCTCATGTTTAAGGGAATGACAGTTCATCTTTGTCCAATCCCCCTTCACCTTGGTGCACTCTTAATACACACTAAAACTTTATGCAGTGACTTTTTTGGAAGGAGTTTTGTTAATGAAAACAAAGTTTTTTTTTTGCCTGAAGTGCAAAAAAGCTCATGTAGTGAGAGTGGATCGGTCTGCTATAGAGGCTGTAGCTTTGGCCTCTTCCACCTGTGAATCAATAACCCACATGAGCCAGATGATCTCCCAAAAGAGACCTCTTTGTTTCTGGATTGATGTACCATTAATGCATCTGTCCTCCATTACTAAGCTTTAGACAGTCAGACAGTGGCCTCTAGTGACCATCTGCTTGTAAGTGCAACCTATCAGAAACTTCTGCCACTGTCATTCTGCCTCAATGACACCTTGGTGCAGTACAGTAAAGTTGTACTACAAGTTAGTGCACAGCAGTGGGTCTCCATGGGTAACCTGGGTTTTTCTAGAGATCTCATTTATAACACTGGCTCATGTGTCCTAACTCATACACACACACACACCTCTGCAGCTAATTGCAGCCAGAAAATGCAAGTTCCTAACATCATTCCAACGCATCAAGATTAAAAGTTTAATACAAGGGTAAAAAAAAAAAAGCTGTGTAACTATCCAGACCTCCAGCATTCAGGGATGGAAAAAAGAGTTTCCGGAAATAAGAACAATTTCAGAAGCACTAAAAGTACTGCAGCAGGATAGGCTGAGCATTCTTTGCATTTCTTTTGCTGCTGGGCATGTAAATTGTTTCTGGTATTAATTGTTTTGGAAAAAAAAACGTTCTCCAGCTTTTACCAAGTTTCCACTTGCGTCCTGTCCGCTTGCTGAAGCGTTCTCTTGAATAAAACAGTCGCAGCCAACCTCCTTCAGTCATTCACTTGCAACTGCCGAAAAGGCTGCTCTTGGCAGAAAGGACACCCTGGAAATGAAACCGGGGGCAGGCATGTATAACTGATGAACATTTTTCATTTACAGATGGTGTATGTGTTTATGCAGCCCAATGGAAGAAATCCAGCTGGAGGTAGTAAAACAAACTTTATTGGCAGATGGGGAAAAAATTGCTAGCCCATGAACAAACGTTTTCATAGTTCTGATGATACAAATATTTGTATAACACTATAAAAATGAGGAATGTATAGTATCTTAAGTCACTTTATATTTTGCAATCTGTGTACTTTTGCCTCTAGTGTTCATAAGCCAAGTCAAGTACATGAGTTTGTAAAGCACATTTAAAAGCAGTATTCTTAAGAAAACATTTTAAATTGTAACTTTATGGTTGTATTTTCTGCTTCGTTTGCAAATTTACATTTGCAACACAGAATACTCGCAGTAAGCAAAGTGTTCTGCAGTGCAAGCTGCGTTTTTATTTTCCTTAATTCTTCTCCTCTTCATGGTGGTACTACACTTCAATAATGCAGTTACTGTAAGTCTTACCCCTGGGGCAAGTCTTCAGGATAACAATGAACTCAGTCATTGCAGTAGTCCCTTCAGGCAGTTATGTTTCACAGATTAAAGTCTGGGAAGCATTTTTATGATGTAAAACTTAAGACTGTTTCTTTGAAATTTAATGTTTAAAGATGAGACAATGTACATTACATACTGGGTAATTATGTCCCTGCTGAATTAACTTACTTATTTTTTGTTTAGTAATGTAGTAACATTTCATTTCAGGTTCCACTTATGACTGAAAAGCTTTCCATGTGCTGGTCACTCCTAAAAATATTTTAAAATGAAATCTAAAGGTGTAACTGTGATAATTATATTCTTTTTATTTGTTGTAAATGACCTGTACAAGCTGATATATGTGCAAATGAAACTGCAAATGTGTCTCCTAGAATAACACTTGGATTATTTTCACTTTAGGTCCTGATGCAATCGTTTCTCCAAACCCCACCCAAGATGACACGGTGACAACACATGTACAGAGGGGACAGAGGAATGAGTCCGGAATTTACCTCACTAACCTCCTAGAGTAATGAACATGGGGACATCATGTAAGTTGAATATTTTTTAAAAATTAATCTTGGTGAATTTTCAACAACTGGAAAAGCAATGAGCCAATGGCACCTTTTCGAATCGTGTTCACAATTCACTTCTGATGAAGTTTTATTTGGGCCAATGAAAGACCTGGTTTTGGTCATTAAGAAAGAAACTGGTATGATTATTAATATACTGTTTATTTCACTCTATATATATATACACACCTATGTGCATTTTGCACATATTTTATTGTTTTACAGTGACTATTAGCATATTTTGCACACACCTATTTTTTCCTCTTTTATTTTTGTATTACTGTAGTTATTTTAATTTTAGTCTATTGTGATGTCTGTCTTGCTTGGCTTGGGCTGGGCTGCTGAAACACCTCAATTTCCCTTTGGGATCACTAAAGTTTTATCTATCAGGTGCAGACATGCTGATCCACCAGAAATAGCTGTAATCCACCTTGCCTTACACCAGCATTCTGTGTACGATATGTTGCTGTGTAATAGGGGAAACCCCTCCCTGATTTTGATGAAGATTCATCCATTTTCTAACCAGTTCTTCCAGTTCAGGACTGCAGGAGAGCCAGAGGAAATCAGTCCTTAGGAAACCTGCAACATCTCAGGCTCTTTTGTTATTCTTTCAGCAAATGAGGAAACACTGGAAAATACTGGCAGTCCTTCAGCAATAGCATCTTTGTCATTTTGCAACAACCCTCTGAAGTCTGGCTTATGCAAATGGAGCTCATAACAGAAGTTTGGAGGAAGGACAAGCCCCAGTTCCTGACTAGCAAGAGCTCTGCAGCATAAAAACGCATCTCCAGCCCCATTTTATTCAGCGGTTGTTGTATTAACAACTCCACTGCCAAAGCAGTGTCCTTGTCCCTTGTCCACCAACTATGTGAATACATCAATAAAGATGGCTTCCACCATCTCACTGAGGCTTGTCTGCATCTTCTGGACAATGCCCAATTATCACCTAGGTCTAATCGATTTCTACGTGCTGTTTACGGAAGTACTAAGCCGCAGAAAAAAAAAATTATTCAGCTACTCCGTAAAGGACAGATTTTGATTAATCTCCAGTGTTTTTTTTTTTAAACCCTTACACAGGTCTAAACCACCTTTCTTACATCATAGCTTTAAGAATTACACATATTCCATTTTCAGATTATCTTACACTGGAGCCTAATCATTTTAAGGCAAAAGACCATAAAATAAAAATAAAACAGGCATAAAATTCTGTGTAAATGATCAGTTTGACTTTTTTCAACTGTGAGGGGCTTAAAAGAGATAAACAGTTGACATCCTGATTGTAATTAAATAAAATGTATTTGCATGCCAGTCCTCACCCTGTGAAAATGGGTTTTGACAAGTAAATGTATTATCTGTGGCTATTTGCAGAGGATTAGCTGTTGAACTTGTGACACTCTCCTGCAACTTATGACTGCCTTAAAAAGAAGCATGGAAACAAGCAGGCAGCGAGGGCTTTAAAAGACTTGTACAATGAGTCTGGGGCTTACCTGGCTCTGTACAAAATATGGGGAAAGAAGGCAAATAAAAAAACCTGCAACCTTTAAAAGTTGCTTGTGTGTGGTCTTTTTCTCAAAAAGTACACTACAAATTAAGTGGAACAAAAGCAGGCTAGAAATGCCTGCGCTTCCTTGTGGGACAACTGGTTTTACATGTAACTTGCCAGGCACTTGCCTCCAACGCAAATGAAATACAGCATCGATCATCTGGCCTACAAATGCACTTAGCCCCTAGTATATTTGCACAGTGCTTTGCCCTGCATTGTTTAAAAAAAAGGCTTCAGTCCCACTACCAGCATAAATCAATACTTTTACAAGAGTCACTTTGTGAACAAATGTGGCTGGACTACATTTTAATCAGCTTCCAATTCAGGGCTGAAAGGTATCAAATCATCAGAAGAACAGCCATTTTAAGATATACAGGCTCTAAAGATTAAGCTTCTCCGTCATTATGAATAAATGTGTGAAGCTAGTTTTTCTTGAATTGTACACAAACGATCTAAATAGGAGCAACTTCCTTAGAATTTTGCTTGGGCTGCGGCAAAGATCACAATGTCCTTGTTAGAACATGTAAATGCCCTGTACCGAAATGAGCATGAACAACAACAAATTTAAACCTCACTGCTAAATTGTCCAGAAAAACACATCACACTGTATCACTACCTATAGAAGTGGACAGGAACAAAATTCGTGGTATACTGTAGGAAGTAGTGATCTGATACATTTCCATCCATTCATGAATAAAAAAAAATTGGAGTGCCATCTGAATTACTTTCTTTGCAACACAGCCCTTAATGGGAATCAGCATTTCTTTAAAAGAGCAAAGCTGGAACAAAACTGTAAGAGCCCTGTAACCTCCTAGGACTGGAGCTAATTACTATCATTCTATACACTCTCCATCTAGGGCTCATAACTTTTTTTTTTGCAGAAAGGGCATTTATACTTACACCTAACTAATACCTTAACATGTCTAAGGCTTTTCCAAAGCAGACTGACAGATGGATAGCTGTAAGGCACAATGCATTCATCAATCCACAGAATCTCATGTTCCGCTATTATACTACAAATATTCATTCTAAAAATACACCTGGCATTTCTTTCAACATCAACATATCTTTTTTGAAGTAAAAAGCAACTGTAAATACTGCCCATCAAAATAAATGGTCTCTTCTAAAGAACCTACTTTATATTTAGCATATGTTTTCGTGAAACCACGCTCAGCTAGTTCTTCAGTAGCGTAATTGAACACTGATAAGAGGCATATTTTTAAAACAAATATTTTTTATTTGCTTATTCTAGATGCAGAGCTGTAACGTATACTGTAACCAAGAAAGCCATAAAAAAACAGGCTTTCACTCCAAAAGTATCACAAGCATCACAAAAGTGCAATTAACAAGTAACATTTATTTACATACCAGTTCCACCCTTTGAAATGCATTTTTCGGAAATAAATGCATGATCTCAGGCAGTAGATTTAGCTATTGTGCTTGGGATTCTCTCCTGTAACCTATAACTGAAGCCTTAAAAACAAGAGCTCACACAAAAGCAGGCAACTGGGCTTTAAAGGCTTGTACACGGAGTCTGAGGTCTGCATAAGTATTTAGGGAATATAAAGCAAATAAAAAGCTGCATCATTTAATGATGACAAAGTTTCCTTAAATGGATTAGATTAATTTGTAATTTATAGGTGTCTGATAGCATGGTATGAGCTTGCATTAAGAATGTCTAAAGAAATCTATAAAGCTGAAACTACTCCAGATTCAATTCTGTGCAGTGTCGGTATGTTTTAAAAGCTACTCAGAAATATATAGTGCCTAGAAATAAATATTCGAATAACCCTCGGAAAAAAAAAAACACTTTTCCTGCTGGGTCTGGTTGCCGAGAGTCGACTGGAAGACTTGCCAATAAAATGACACGTCACTTCAAAAGGTAACAGAACGATGATCAGTTTGTTGATTTGACATTAAATCAAACATTTGGATAGGCCTTTTCAACTCAAAGCATCAAGCTGAACTTGGCAGAAGCTCCTCAACACCCCCAAACAGATGGTCTCTGTCAATTCAACTCGGGTAACGTAGTACAGTATATCAGAGTTACAGCTCCCTGTAGGAATAGAAGTTCTGTTCCCACAGGTCACAATCAAACATGTTTTCCTACATCTTAATTAATAGAGTAAGGGGTTACTCTAGCTGACTGAATTAATATGCTAATGTAATGAAGACCTGTGATGGGCTGGCATCCTGCCCAGGGTGGATCCTGCACATCGCTTACCAGGATCGGCTCTGGCTCTCCTGCGACCCTGTATTGGATAAAGCAGTTAGAAGATGTGTGGATGTAATGAAAACTTCAGGCAGAACAAAAAGCAGAAGACGCTGGCCCTTGGACTCTGACACTGCTAAAAAAGGGGTGCGCCCTTCTTTTGTCGGGTATTTATAGGAACCTGCTTCTTGCTGAACTGAGCTATTCTGAGAATAAATTCCTCGCTGTGAACTCCGGAGGACGTTACCAAGGCAGAAGCAACTCACAGAGTTTCAGGCCCTCTGGTGGTGGGAAAGGAAATTGCAACAGCAAAGCAGAAACAAAGGATTGCCTAAAGTCAACAAATGAATTCAGCCAACAAAAGCCCTATTTCTTAAGACACTTGCCCCTAGAATTTGTTGAATTGACAACTAGGAAAAGAGGAAAAGGATCCACAGATTACAGGCACAGGGTTCATTAGAAACAGCAGAAGATTAGGGAAAAAAAAAAACTTCAAACTACAAAATTCCAGTAAATTAAAAAAGACCAACTTGGCTTACAGCTCATTGTCGTAAACTCTCGAAAGGACAGATCCTGCTGTATTATTTCAAAACTGTGAATAAAAACATACATGGGAACAGATCTTTTTAAACCAATATTTAACGTTTTTTTTTCTCCATTTGATAGGAGTTCAAATTTGCTCACCAAACCACATCGGAAGTGCCCTATACCCATTGACTATGGATTTGGGATCTTCTAGCCCTATCTGCCTTCTGAAACACTACACACTGCTTAAGCTACAGTAAGGAATGTATTAGACACCCACAACTTACTGTTCATTAAGGATTTCACACACAGTAAAACAAAAACTGAAAAAAAAACAACCCACAAATAAAATTGTATGTAGGTTTTGGATGATAACGGAAGTCCCCCAAAATAATTTGTAATAAATTCCAACTAGCATTATCGGTGATAGAACTCAGGTCAGCAGCAAGAACAGAAGTAAAGGAAGAGCTGCAATGAAGCTGTCCAAGAATTACTGATGGGAGTGAGTATCAGTACACTACTGCAATTTGGTTTTCATCGTTTAATGCAATATGTGCTTTCATAATTAAGATTTAGCAGTACATCAATGATTGCAGAGGCTATACAGCAGATGTCCACAACCTGATCTATTTTGACAGTGACTGCCTTTTTGTACAGAGCAACCCTGGTTTTCTCCTGAAAGCCGACAGTACTAGAAGCCATACTCTGGTGGGGCAGGCAGCCCAGAATGCAGGTCACTCTGTCTCTCGGATGTGCTGCGAACACTCAATTAACATGTACGAAAACGCAGAGAGGATAAATGCTTTCCGAAGAGAAACAGAGAGTGCAGAATGATTATTCTTCAAGGAAAAAAAAAAGCTAACACCCGGTATTCATCATAAAAAAAACCCAATGAAAATCAGGCATTCCACAAAAAAAAGCATCTAGAAGTCATAATGTACAATTTCAACATTTATATTGCAATCTTGAGCTTAAATGCAAGAGACATGGTTTATTTGTTTACCCATTAATTTGTCAGAGACATTCCTGACTTTAAAAAGCTCATTTGGCCAGCTAGCTCAGATATACAGTTTCAATACTTGGTTATTACAGCACAGCCAAGATAATTGTACCAATGCAGAGCTGAAAAATAATTAAAAAAAATTATCCGTCCTCTCAAAAAAAACAACAACTCTAAAACAATCTGCTGGTCTGATAACTAGCAGGTAATGCTCAAGAATGTTTTTTTGCCCATTTTAGAGTTAACATTATCCACTTCTCCTCTGGCAGAAAAATGATGTGCACCACTTAGAAACATAGAAACAACTATAGCATTACTGTAAATAATTCTCACTTGTATAAATTACCACTTTACAAAGTCATAGTTCATGCGCAGCCGCCTTCTACTGATGATAAAACATATCTGATTATCTTGAGAGCTTTGTGCTCTTCTGTAGCAGTTGAAGAAACTCAATCGTAATCTATTAAACCACCAAGGAGCAAAGTCAAGTTTATGAAATGTGATAATTTTAGGAGATAACGTTTTAACATCTTGACACCTGCTTTAAGCGCCTTCATACTAATTGCAAAACCCACCGAACATCCATTGTTTCAGCCAGAATATATGGAAATACTCTGAATTTAAAACTTCAGTTTTTCTTATTCCATTTCTACTCCCATTGCTGACCCTCAAAACATCACCTCACTCACTCTTACGTCAAGTCCTTGCAGAGACACTCGGATCCTGACAGGCAGGTTACTCTCCAGGATAATCTAACTGGGTAAAAAAACCATCAAGAGGCAAATGCTGAATCGCTGTCCCAAGGGGAGATTTGGTCCCTGCTTGTTAATTGCCATGAGATCTCTTTAAAAAAAATCTCCTAATGAAAACTTTTTTGAGAGGACATTTTAACTTCCTTCCCATTGACAAGGCAAAATGTGTTGTGAGTACACTCTTGAGTCTGGCCAGCATTAGAGGCTTAGACATACAGTAAGCTAATTGGTGCACTGCACCCAGAAGTATTGGCAGTATAGGTGCTTTAAGACAAGAAATCCCAATTCTCATTCCCTAGCACAAAAGGCTACAAGTTACTAAGGAACAGCAAGGCCAAAGTGAGCAATTAAAGACAAGAATAGCTATATACATACAAGAATAGTCACATTTGGAAACAGGGACATAGCTGGGAAGTAGCTGTTCTAACCAATCATGGACCTAGCTTGCAGAGGTGGGAGTCGGTGATGGTTTATGCTGGCTCCAAATGTCAGTTTTTACAAAACAATCCGATTGGAGCCATACTCATTCCAGTTGTACAGTGATCACATTGTTAAAGGTTCTCAACCATTTTGGTGCAATATGCAAAACAAAAAAAGGCTCTTTCAGATTTTGCATTAGATTAGTTCCACAACTGAGCACTTTCTGGAAAACAAACAACTGAAACGGAGAGTAAAAAAAGCTCATCAACACATCTACAAGATCAGCCTTTCACAGCAAGCGTACTGCTCTCCAATTAGTCACCTGCGCAGGATGCAGAGAATAAAAAAAAAATGCACTCCATTTCAATCATAAAGCCAGTCAACATCTTTCAGAAGAATGCGTTATTTTTACATACACTTTTGTGATCAATACGGGCTATACCTTTCTCCCTGCATTTGTAAAACTAAACTCTAACAAAAAAAATTTATTGTTTTCATATTAAATAAAATAGAAAAGTTAAAACTATTGCCCCACGTCTTGCACCCTTTCCCAAGCTTCTCACGTTACATCATGTCCGTAAAGAAGTCCATGCAGTACCAATATATTGCAACAAAAGTCATATTTGTTGTCGTGTTTTAGAATTGCTTTACAATACAAGCGGCACAAAGACATCATGGAAAAGCTGACAGGTGGTTTGGTCTATGGAGTATCTGTGAAACACAGGGATATTATCTGCGCCATCCTGGGGGTAATCGATTCAGAGGTCCCGTTGGTCTCGGCCAGTCTACCAGTCTCCGGTGAGTTTGGTGCTTTGGTCCCGTTTTGGGGGCGCGGGGGGCGGTCCCCGCCGTAACGTTGCATAGCCTGAGATGTTGCCCGACATGTAAGAGCCCTGCTTCTGCTGGTCGAGGAGCAGCTCCGGAGGAGGGGGAGGGAGAGCCATATCGTCCATCGTGGCAGCGGGCTCCAACTTGGACATTCGCGAGGACGAGAGGGAGCTGTGCCTTGTGATCGACTTCCTCTGCAGGGTCCGGTTAAGGTCGGCCAGAAAATTGGGCTGGACGCTCAGGTTTCCTTTGGGCGAGGTGGGAGCCTGCGAGCCGGGAGGAGGAGCCTGCTGATGGGGCGGAGGGGTGGTGGGCGGCTCGGGGACTTCCCCTTGGGTCAGGCGGGTGCTGTCGTTGCGCTTGGGTAACGTGGGCGGGGGCGTCTTCTTCAGCGACGCCTTGTTCCAGGCCTGGGGCTGAGGGTTGACCACAGCCACCTTGGGGGTCCCGCTTGGAG
This sequence comes from Atractosteus spatula, assembly GCF_055471065.1. Lineage (NCBI taxonomy): Eukaryota > Metazoa > Chordata > Actinopteri > Semionotiformes > Lepisosteidae > Atractosteus > Atractosteus spatula. The sequence goes on along the minus strand of NC_142718.1, from coordinate 5,612,496 downwards.
GGTCAGCGGGGGGAGGCGGGAGGAGCTCAGAATCCGGAGGCGGAGGGGGGAAGTAGTCGTAATCGGAAGGAGGGGAGGGGAAGTCGGATGTGGGCTCCTTGGCAGGTCCACCCTTGCCCTGCGGAAACATGGGCAGGTTGGAGAGATTCAGCTTTCCTGGCTTAGGGGGAGCCGGGGGTCCAGCGGACAAGTCCTTGGAAGGAGATCCCGAAGAGGAAGGTGAGGGCGATTCGCAAGGCTGACCGAATTTGCTAACCAGGTTCTCGACTTTCTTGGACTCATGGTACTCGGCTGAAGAGTTGGACTTGATGCTGGAGTTGCGCTGGGGCGTCGGTGGAGGCTTCTTGCCACCAGGGCTAGACGTCTTGGAAGATTTCTTGACTGGAGACCCGGATTTTGCCTGAGGGGGGAGGGGAGGGGGAGCCGGAGTTGGCATGGGAGGGGGCGGAGGTGGGGGTGGGAAGGCCAGGCTGCTTTCCGGTGGCGGGGGAGGAAAGTCAGGAGATTGGGTGGGCTGAGTCGGCCCACTGGGTTGCCACTTGGGCTTGGCCTTGACCGCGGGTGGAGATGGAGGGGGCGGTGCTTTAGGCTCCGGCTGCAGCGCGCCTGAGGGTGGGGAACCTGGGAACTGGTTTGCAATCTGCTTCACTAAGGAAGGGGTTGGAGAGATAGGGGTGGACATGGGAGGCACCTTAGAAGAGAAGCTGTGCTGTTTTGGAAGGGTGGGTGGAGGCTGGCTTTGGGGATGAGCGGCGGAGAAGCTCTGTTGCTTCTTTATTGGAGGGGCAGGGGGAGGGGGAGGAGGAGGGGCCGGGGCGGGCAGCTGAGGGGCGACGGGGGACACCGGGGAAGTAGGCAGGGTCACCCCTGGGCCGGGAGGTTTGGGGGCGGTTTGCGGAGGGAATCCCCCAAAGAAGGGTTTGGCTGGGGCTGGTGGGGCAGGGACCTGTGGGGGAGGGGGGGGAGGAGCTGGTGCAGGGGGAGGTGGAGGTGGGGGAGGAGGGGGAGGAGGAGGAGGGGGAGGCTCTGATTGATGGATGGGGGTAATAATATCCTGGGGAATGCTTGGGAACTTCTGAGCCAGAACCGCTTGGAGGCCATTGTTACTTAAGGGCTGATACTTGAGCTGGGCCGGAGGGACACCATTGCTTTGCAGGTGGGACTGCTGTTTCTGAGGTGGAGGAGGGGGCGTGAACTGCGGTAGGGCTGGGCTGGGCGGCCCTGGCTTCAACACGGCCATGGCCGAGCCGGGCACCGGAGGGGGAGGCGGCGGGGGTGGCGGAGGAGGCGGGGGCATGTTGGCTCCCGCGGGGATGGTGACGTGGGACTTTGTGGGTTGCAAGGTGGCGGCGGGAGGAACCGGGGGGCCCAGTGAGGGTGGCTTGAAGTGGTTGCCCCCCTGCGAGGCGGCGGCGTTCTGCAGCCGGGTGATGGTGCTGTACTTTGCAAACATCAGAGGGTTCGCCTGCTGGGCTGGGTTGGGGGGCGGAGGAGGGGGAGGAGGCGGTGGGGGAGGAGGAGGAGGGGGAGGAGGGGAAGGCTGAGGGGGCACGTGGGAAATACTTATCCGCGTCTGGGGGGGCACTTGGGGCAACTGAGGAAGATATGGTCTGCTGATGGAGTCCAGTCTCACCTGAAAAAGGAAAAGAAAGAAAACAAAACATCAGGCAAAGCCCGAGTCCTGAGAAGAATTCCTCTCCTCCCCGTAGGTAAAAAATAATCATAAATCAAAGTAGACCAGAATGTTAAATACTGTTACTAAAATAAAAATACTGTTTTATAATACACACATGTAGATTCATTTTATGGTTATATTTGTAAGACACTAAAATACCACAAAAAGATTGTACTTGTTTGACTGATTTACCTAACGGTTTAAAAGTTATACCAGAAAAGTGAGAAAGCTATTAAAATACAACGCAAAAAAGAGAAAACGGGGAAAAAAAAATTACTAGGCAACATACTAGCTTCACTTGTGCAACATGAGACATTGGTCCCAGCTGAACAGTGGTCCTGACTCAAGTTTATAAAATGTTTTGAAACATTTTCCTGCGATACTGTGCTTTTGTGTATTAGTGTCTTTTTGAATACGACTGTGTAGCTGAGCTCTCCACTGCTCCTGTTCAATGACAACTGTCCAATTTACAGGCTGGGTGGAGTCTAAGTTTGAAAAACCCTTAAACAACACATCATTGCAATAATTTCCAGAAGTTGCTTTTTGGGAAAGAAGTATGAGTACTGTACATTTTGCTAGTCAAAGATCTGTGATGGTGCTGTCACTGTGGTTTTCAATATTCAAAAAGTGTTAAAAGGTTACTTTTAAAAAGTCAATTCAAATGCAAACATACATATCATACAAAATATGAGGTATATCACAAGCAGGAAATGTTTTCTTTATAGAAATAATCTATGAGTCACACATGTAAACCACTTACACACAGCACAATAAATAAAATGCTAGTATATGTAATTTGGAAAATCATTGTTCATCTAGAGACAGGTAGAGGATAGTGACAGATCAGAAAGGTACATTTTATGCTATTGGAGTGATTTGAGTCCAGAGTCTAGATAGCGTTAGTAACAGGTTTAGGATACAGGTTAACCGTTTACAGTACATATCATACATTGTAACATTACTGGAGTGTTGGAAAAAAAACATTTCATGTTGCTGTGCGTGTCAAGCTAAAAATACGAAGAACCAATAAATCCAACATTTATGTGGGTCCAGATAAAGAAGAAAAGTATTGATGCTGATACTTTATGAAGTATTTGTGAATGCACAAAGCATTACAGCACCATGAGTCTTCACTCTTCACAGGAGTGCTCCTATAATGGCTGAACTTTTCAGCTCAAGTTATCCATCCTTATTCATCCTGCGTATTTGACAGCTGTCCTTTCCTGCCTTAGTTCAATTTGCGATTCTTGTCTTTTACAGGAAGAGAGGAACGCTCGACTTTCCTTTTACAAAGTGCAGAAAAGCACATTTAATCACCAGAAAAATAAAAACAGGTTACTCAAAGGCACAGAAACATTATCCCACACTTCTGCTTTTTGGCTGAGAATGTAGAACATTGTTAAAAAAAGGTTACACACACTTTTCCCCACACATTCACAGACACCAAAGCTTGAAAGAAATGGACTCAACAGCACTATCTTAAAGGCATTCCCTTCTCCTCTTCCTTCAACCCTTGAACTGCCAGAACATACACAGCTCCAGTGTGATCTAACCCTGATGTACAGTACAACACCGGCCTGACAATCTAGACCACTCTGGCCACTCTCTGCTCTGGTGTTCTCATTGGAAAGAACTGGAGCCAAGAATTCAGCAGCATCTCACAATGAAGGCTGCTCGCACAAGGACTATTCCCGTACGAAAATGGACTCCGAAAGGAATTTCAGGGTTAAGTGCATAATGGCATCTTGTAAAAGCCTTTTCTCTGAAGGAAACATATGGTCACAGATTTCAGTTTTACTGCCATTTTTTGATACTCAAATTTGGAACCAACATATCTCTCAGAAGGTAAATTGTGACAGTAGAGGTTATGCTCATATCACATCAGCTTTACAAAATTGGTGACTAGTGCTGTTATTCATGGTGCTGAAGTCAAACCTTTTGTTGGCATTTGAAGAACATGTTAGATACTCTTGTGGCATTCCTTTCTTGCATTAATGTTAAATGCAAAGGCATTTAACATTATTTGGTTAAGACTTTTATTCTAGCTGATGCTTAAATACTGAGTCATGCCTTTAATTTAAACAGGTTAGAAAACTGTAATGCCTTAATTATTGGAGTACCTTATAAGGTACTAAATAGGCTTCAGTGTGGCCAGAATTCTGCAATTCATATGCTAAACATGAGCACATAACTCCCATCCTCACGACACCACACTTGCTCCCAGTAAAGTTTAGAAAATACTTCTAGAAAAAACTTCTCCTGCTCATGTATAAGGCACTAAGGCACTGAAGGGTAACTCCACATCATTTTATAGATGTATTGCATGATTAAAAGTCTAGCACTTAATCAATCTGATTAATCAATCTGCTTATTCAGGTTCTCTTCCTGTGCTGAAAACTAAGCTTTTTTACTTCTGTTGTGTAGTATACGAGTGTTACTGTACAAAACAGTCAGCTTGTTAAAAAGTGCACATAAAATTGAATTATCCAGTTCTGCACTCCAGTAAACAAGCAGACCCCCCCTCTTCAATGATGTTGTATTCTACCTCAATATTATTAAGGAGTTCTACACAGGTATACTAATAAACAAACGTTATAAGCTAGTTACCATAGAGAAAGAATAATTTTCAAATTTAAAACTGCATATTGCAAGCAATATTTTTTTACCAATTGTAATTGTTAGACTACCATAAAAAGGACTATAACTTGAACAATTGCTATACAATCCATTCAATGTGTTTCCAAATAGTTTTTGCTCCTGGAACAGAAGTACAAATTCAAAAGAAAAGAACACATTTGGGTGCAAAATATTCACAATGCCAGCTCCCATACAGAATGTTAGTAGCTCAGTTTTTTATCATCACCTCCACAAAACCAGGTTCTCTTGACCTGAAAGTATAATTCCATATGAGAGCTGTAAGGTAGAATGGAATAAAGAGGAAAACTGGATTAATACATGAGGTGTGACAGGGAAGTTCCAGGATCAAATATTTACACATGGGAGGCTCTGTTTTTCTGTAAGTTCCCATGATGGCCAGTTACCGGGCTGTAGTACACAGCTACAAGTGTACCGGCTACACGTTAGCAAAGTGTTCTGTAATAAATTTGAGAAAAAGCAGCTCTGGAACTTAACCGTCATCCCTTGTTAGGTGCTTGGAACAACAACAAAGCAAAAGAAAAGACCAATCAACAACAAAGTGTGATGTGGATTGACTCTAGTTAATTAAGATACATCACCTCACAGTAACCCACATTCAGAAATTAAGAATTAAAGCTACAGTAAATAGGTACGTGGTTAGTTGGTTTCAGGTGTGTGGTTACATTCAACTCAACTGTGTCACATTGGTAGGGCTGAACACCACCTAACCTTAATCCGACCCAGTGCACAGGAGCACAGGCGTGCGTGGCTTGACCTTCGACCCCTGGATAGATGAGGCAACAGGAGAAAAGTGGACGTAAGACACATGAAGTGAAAGACTTGTTTCAACACGGCCCCTGCCAGAAGCATGACCGCTCAGAACTAAAAACAAACTTGTACTGTATATCATTCAATTCACACACATGGCAAATGCTCTGGAAGATGCAGCAGATTTTAAAGCCTGTAAGTGCAATTTCTCTTCCAACAATGTTTGTCAGCTTTTTCCATGAAACACAGACATGATTACTGGAGACCGAGGTTCTGTGTTTTTTTTCTCCTGTCCACTTACATGCAAGAAAAACAATGGCTGATTCATGCATCCTGATATTTTATTTGGAGATCAGTGCAACCCTAATTTAAAGAAAACAGACAGACATATTCACAAATTAACCAGGACCTGAACTAAAAAGTCAGTCAGTCCTACAAGCTCCTTCATACAGAAAAGGTAAAACTGATAAAAACTATGAACTGATGCCGAACACTGAGGAAAAAAAAAACAGAAGAGCATTCAGAGGGCCAAATACATCAATTGGGAATGGAGTAGCATATGTTAAACACTGTCACCACACAGTTGTAAATGCAATCTTGATGCATAAACATATGAACATCTCATACTTCAATGCCAAAAACACATCCAGAACAACAGGCTTCACATCAGCTAATGAGAGAGTTAAATTGAGGATACAATAAAATTGTTAACAGAAATTACAACACTTTGTGGGAGGTTAAAACAACTGATTTACCTCTAGATATCTGTTAAGAATATCTATGATTAAGGTTTTATATGTTGGTTCCAAAGGAAAAGTAAAGCATTGCATTTCAAGATATACTTCTGGGACACCAGATCCTAATTACTGTTTAATTAACCCCAATTTACCTCTAGACTCCTTATCTAATTAGATAATGATACAATATTGCATCTGAATACCTTAGAGAGGAATGTACACCCTCTTCAAACACAATGTCCTTCATATTGAATATTTAGCACAAGATTGTATTCTGAAATTCATTACAGCTGCATATCGCTGACAACATAGTGAAAACTGTCCCCACACCAAAGAATTTGTGCACCATATAGAAGAAGCCAGCGTGCATTTGCTCTGAAAAAAATCAAGAGAAGCTTTTGGCTAGGGTGCTAGGAGTGCCATTTGATTGAAGCAGTTTGACAGACCTTTCATGTAAATGTGTAACAGTTGATGTATTACATAAAGAACTACGTTGTAAAAAATACAGAACTACAGACCCGCTAGCAGGTCTCCTGACAATTTTGGACATCAAATCACACTGCGGGACATGTTGGGGTATACAATTATCGTTCATAGGAATATGCTCCCTAGTCCTATCTGTGTGTTAACAAATAGTGAACCATGGCGTACAGTTTTCACACAATAGATATTTGAGTAGACTTTGTAAGCACAGAATAAATTTGGTCATTTCACAAAATTCATGTGACAAATCCTCAGTCAGGCCACTATAGGGTTAGGGAACACTGAAATGTCTTGTTACATGCACCACCCATCTACTCCAAACAGAACTCAATGCTCAATGCTCATTTTCATGCAAACATCTTGGTGTGAAAACCCTACTGTTAGCCCTTCCTGCACCTTCTCATCCACAGAAAGAGGTAATTTGCGGTAAAAGAACTTAGAAATTTTACAGTTTATTAAACTGCAGGGTGGTATGGCCATATGGCCAGCAGCCATATCACCCTGCAACTCACAACTGGCAGCCCACAGAAGCTAAGCAGCTGTGAGTCTGACCTGTACCTGGATGTGAGACCACCTGGGAAAAACTAAGGTTGCTGCTGGAAGAGGTGCTAGTGGGGCCAGCGGGGGGCGCTCACCCTGTGGGTCTTAAAGCCCCAGTATACTGATGGGGACACTATACTGTAAAAAGCACCGTCCTTCAGATGAGATGTAAAACAGAGATCCTGACTTTGAGGTCATTAAAGATCCCAGGGCGTTTCTCGAAAAGAGTAGAGGTGTTAACCCAAGTGTCCTGGCCTTTACCAATCATGGCCTCCTAATAATTCCCATCACTGAACTGGCTTCATTACTCAGTTCTCCTCCCCACTAATAGCTGATGTGTGGTGAGTGTACTGGCGCACTATGGCTGCTGTCGCATCATCCAGGTGGGGGCTACAGACTGGTGATGGTGGAGGGGATCCCCATTACCTGTAAAGCGCTTTGAGTGGACTGTCCATAAAAGCGCAATTTAAATGTAAGCAATAATTATTATTACAGTGTTGCCCACTGCCTCCTGTATAGAATGACACCTGGTTGTAAAACAAGTGAGTGGGAGTGTTTCCTAATGGGAATTCTCAAGATTCAAATGTCAGCCCAGCTTGTTGTGCTTTCCCAAGCTCCTGAAAATCCCTGGGTTTTTGCTTATACGATGACCTTAAAATTTAGGATTTGAGATCTGGACCAATTGGGGTTCTCCTCGATTGGTAGATGAGACCGGTACCGGGAGCTCATCTAAAAGGCAGCGATGACTGTCCGCATGTGTGGTTCTCATGCTCTTCAAGTGGTGCACAGAAACTCTGTTTGGGGTTGGGGGTCACACTGCCATCTGGCCTCATGCCACTGCCACTGCAGTCAATGACAGTGAAGACGTGGGGAGGAGGGGAGCAGAGGAGCGCCTACCTTGCTGGTTTCCTCCATCTGCGTCCCGCGTTTCCAGGCTTCGGAAAAGATGGAGCTGACGATGCTCTGGGAACGCACGTGTCCCGAGGACTGGGTGTCAGAGACGCCGCTGTCGGATTGGTTTGAGTGGTTGGAATGGGACTCTGCAGGAGAGCAGGTGCACGTCAGCACGCTGAAGCAATCGCCAATTCCCCATGGTAGCTCAGCTCAAAGCAATAAGCACACCATTTGGGCTCTCTTCTATAAAGCCTAAATCCTACTCTTGCTGAGTCACTATGGACATTCTCCTAATTTTGCCATTAACCTAAACCTTTGTAAGGCATGGTGTCCTGTTTAATGTAGTTCATGGATTGCCGACTGTCAGGACTGTGAGTAAGCAATTTTAATTTCTAATTTTGTTCTAATTAACCTTATAATCAGTTCTAACCATGAAAACGCCAAATCAAGACTCATGAACAGCTGGTTAGTTCTGAGATGCCCTTCTATCTCCTTATTGTGGGATAATACTCAACTGCTACACTTAAGTACAGTTAAGACGTTATAAATCCGAAGTCGTGAAACTTAAACGGAAACACTTAAGTAGGCTGATACAGTCTCTCAGTCATACATGTATTGTTTCAGCCACAGGTAATGGCAGACAGCTGCATTTCATCAGGTTGTTCTGGTGCAACATGCTGGTGGACTCAAGCAAAGTAATATTTACCACAGGAGGTGAGCAAGACTTGACAGAAAAATCAATGTTTTGTACGTGGCTCACAGCAGCAATGTAACAGCAGAGAGGAATATTTTTGTCAGTATCTGATACTAGTGGATTGAAAGTGATGATGAAAAGCATGATTTAAATTGCTGGATTTATGGATATCTTGGTCATGGGAAGTTGTACAGGAGATTGCCTTATTCAGTGATTACTTCAGGAGATCTTAAAGAATGACCTGAATGACCCATATAGTTCTATCATAACAGCTCTGATCATATGAAGTGTAAAATCATATATGAAAGTGCTGAAACAGAAGTATAGAGTTCTCTCTCTTCCTCAGTTTCTTGAAGTATGTTTGAGCACAATTTTTCTAGGTGTTTTTACACATCCTGCGGTGTGAAAGAATTGGCTTTTTTACTGCAGGAAAAAGTTCACTTATCTCTTTGCCGTTTCTCAATGTGTAACATGAGGAATACTTGAAGACATTTTGTCTAAACATCAAACGTCACTCATATTGATGAGAAAACTGAAAAACAGGATTTTGTTCAGCACACTTCTAAAAGAACTCCAACGTACGTGTACATAGGGCAATAAACTATTCTGCTTCTCTTCACATGTCAGCTAACTGACAGTGCTGTGGTGGAAATGGATGGTGCTGAGAGGCTTCACCTGGCAAGCTGGAGGAACTGGAGCCGGATTTCATACTGGAGCTGGAGAGGGAGGACCAGTCATAAGCAGCCTCAGTCCTCTTCATGGCCTCCTGGTAATTCACATACAGCTGCCTTCCATACTGCGAAGCCACAGCAGACAAGATTCAGAACAAAGCAGCAGCCCAACTTAACAGCAGAAGACGCATTCTTCACTTCATTTCCCCAGACGATTCTTCTTTTCAGTTCGTTCACTAATTCATCTGGTTCAAAAAATGTAATTTTTTTAAATCTGTAGAACAAAAATGCTTTTCAAGGTTTTCTGACCCCTTGAATAATTCCAGGGAACAGCAGATAAACTTTGCAGAGGGGTTAACAATACCTAGTGTATAGCATCTAATTAGTTGATAGATACCTGTAAATATTTCACATTGCAAAGAGAAGAAACATTGAGTTTCTTTTCTTCCCTTTTCAGCATGGAATAAGCCTTTACTTGTTCCTTTGCAGCCTACGCATGCTGACGCAGCTCCCTACTTGAATTATTTCACATTGTTAAGGTTTCATCATGAATTACATTTGCATGGGTGTTCCCAGAGCAGCTGGACCACTTGAGACTGCTGGAAAGATGCAGTTACCTTGGCGATACGGATCCCATTGACCCACTGATGGAGAGTCCTGACGTCATCACAGCAAAGGTACTTGATGTACTGAGACTTCTTCTGAATCTGTGGATGCTGCACAGAAAAGAGAGCCATTAACTCAGCATTGGACTACTGTCCAACAATAAAGCTAGTCTTTAAGAGGAAGACGAAAGCACTGAGCATAGGTTAGATCCATTTTAGACTATGACATCTGGGATCTCTAACTGAAGGGAACTGGGGCAGCGTGTCTAGACTCTGGCAGAGTACTGCATCTTGTTAGACAAGCAGTGAAGCATGGGCCATCCTGTGCAAATGTCACAACTGGAAAAGCAGATTTAATTGACTGAATATCACAAAAGACAAACTTATACCCCCTCTTAAGTTAAGGGGTTCATTTTCCAACATGGGCCCACTGCTCATTTATAGTAAATCATATGGCAGGACAGTTTGTGCACAGTGGAATACTTTGATTAAAAAGTAACATAATCCTTTCAATACTAATATCACATTTCTCTTCAGCAGTGAGTTCAGCAGGCTGTTAGATTTCCTAAGGGAAGGTGACACACTTTCGTTTGTGGCTTTTCTATGAACGCATTTGTGATTCCTATCTTTGAATCAGGGCGAAACATCATCAAATTATTGCAAATTTGACTTTAAGGTGTTGTTGAAGAGTAGAAAGAAAGTCGAGTCTCCTTTCAAGCTCTTGGAATTGTGTAAGCTTTAAAATAAACGACTTTATATGAGTCTCATGTTTCAGTGATGGTGCTTGTTCACAGGTCAATTAAGACATTATTAAAGAACCAAATTCTAAGACCAAATTGTCTAAACCAGGAATCTTAGTTTTAAAGAAATCATTTTTAAGACACAAACATGACATTCATCACCAATGGTCGCAATTCTGCAACCAATATTACATGTTCAGTTCAGTCTGGATGTCCTACAGCATCTTAAGTATCCAGTGGTGAAAATAAGTTTGTGAACCCTTTGGTATCATCTATATTCCTGCATTAATTGCTCCTAAAAGTGATCTGACCCTCTACTAAGTAATTTAAATAGACACACAACTCAAATGAGTCCCAAGATCCAAAATTATTGTGTTATAGAGCTCAGACCTACATGTAGCTATAGGTTATGTCAAACAGCAGTAATTGTCAACACACTCAGGCCCAGAGAATATTGCATGAGGGTCAGCATTGCCTGGTATGGCTTTGATTTTATTCCTACTTGACCCACAGCTGTGCTACTGTTTTAATCTGCCCTTCAGATTAAAGCCAACAGCAACAGCTCTTTCTTGTTCAATAGGCCAAAGAGAGATTTCTGTGCTGAAATGTAGCACAGACACCATGCCAGCAAATCACAAAAGTCTTTAATGTCAGCAGCTGTAAAGACTCTGAAGTATTGCTAAGAGCCCAGGAGAAATATTGCTTCAACAGACCCCTCTCTACACCCCAGTACACGCATGCATCGTTTGGCACCATCAGAAACATTATACCCCCAGAAGAGGGATTAGTATCCACTGTTAGAAACAGTTTCAGCAGCTAAACTACAAATTGAAGGTTTTCTACCTCTTAGTTCTGCTGCCAGTTACGTGCATTGAGAAAAGTGAAAAGGACCATCATCTACAATTTTACCGGGATGTTTAAACCTCTCGCTTTAGGAAACTCTAGATGTATTGTAACATACTGCACTAGGTCACAAACTCCAGAAATCTTTCCTCCTGGGTTGTATATGGAGTGGATAAAACATTCCGTTTAATTTGTGCGGTTAATCTCCGAGAGATGAGAGCTTGCATGGAGCAAAAAAAAGGCGTCTGGTAGGTCTGCTCTTTGTAGTCTATCCATTTATGCAATTTTGCACTTCATTTGGAACTAATAAAATCCTAAACGAGCCTGGTTGTATTGTACCAAGAACAGGTCAGGTGGCTTTCAGCTTCAGAGGCGATTCCTTATTTTAATGGAATACCAGGATTTGTTCATTCAAATTCCTGTTTTTGTGTCTCTTACACATGTTGGAAATTGTCTTTTAACTACTGCGTTTCCTTAAGTAACTTCAACTTTCAAACAGAAAACAATACCTTGCGGGCTCAATTAAGTCTCCAGTTGAGTAACGAGCCGAAATGAAACCCAGCAGGAGTTTGGGCCTCCGGGCTCAGGCCTGGGAGTCTGCACAGCACTTGACTGTAGGGCTGGCCGAGCTCTGGGTCTGGAGCCCTTGGAGCTGAATCCGGATTCAGAGCCAGAGCGAAGCTGGAGCTGGGGCTTCCCAAGTTCCGGAGCCTGGACTCTGGAGCCTGGAGCTGAGCCGCTCCAGGAATGAACGACTTGAACCAAAAATCCAACTAGCATAGCCCTGGCATTTTTCAGTAATGGAAGAAAAAAGGGCTTTGTATTTCCACACTTCACACCGAGTATTCAAAGGAACAAGTGAAGGGTTTACTCTATGTTGAAAAGGGAAGAAAAGAAAGACAAAGTTTTGGGTGTGGAGCCTTCTTCGGGTGTGAAGAAGGCTCCACAGCCAAAACGTTGTGTTGCTTTGCAGCCTACGCATGCTGACGCAGCTACCTACCTGAACTACTGAGTATTCAATAACCCACACTTGTAGAGGACGTGGTATATACTGAGAGCACTGTAAGATATGGCACACCAAGACAACACAATGGTGGGGGTCTTTCACAGGAATATCCATCTCTAGCTTAACTCCCCACGTTACCACTGCAACTAATCAACTGGTTATTGCAACACATCACTCAAGCTCAAGACTGGAGTCGGGGGTGCTCCTTAGCCACCAGAGTGGAGCTGGGGCTCCTAATCGGCTCCACAGCCAGGCTGGAAGCCGGAGCTGCTCCGGATCCAGAGTCGGCAAATCCGGAGCAACCCAACCCTACCTGAATGAAATCCACAGAGGGTCCTGCAGTATATCCTTCCTTCCCACTAGATGGCAGTGCAGGACCACAACCTGCTCAACATAACAGGCTGAGGATACATTTCATTTTTCCATGCCTTTTTTCAAATTGCTGTTTTTTTTTCCTTTCACCGGGTGAAATTAAGACACTTTGATAATTTTGCTAACTTGTGCTCTGCCCCCGATAAGAAGAAAATAAGCCAAAAAAAAAAAACTTCCATTGTCAAGGATGCATCAAGGCTAAGGATAAGCTGCCAGAACTGCCTGCTTCATACCATACAAGACACCTTCCCTCATTCTCATTCAGCCAGTGTCACCATGCTTCAGTCTGCACCGGAGGAACAAAGGACAGTTCGCCAGTCTCCTGCCCCCACCCCAGAAATCACCTCGAGCGCACACTGACCCACCTGCTGACACAGCCAGCCTGCCACTCTCCTCGCAGAACAAGACCGAGGTGTCAGTCTGACAGACACGCACACCAGGCAAAGGGAAGGTTGCAAAGCTCAGTACCTGACTGTCTAACAGGAGAGATGCTTTTTTTCCCGCTTATCCTCCAAGAATGACCGGGTCCCCCTAGTGGCCCCTTCGTGTTACTGCACAACAACTTGATAGAGCTCAGTCAGACTGGTACAGCTATGAAGGTACTTATACATGGAAAATCTCCTTGGTTGGTAATGAGGCCTGTACGTATTTTGTTAAAAATAAACCTTTGCCATTTTCCTGCTATCACAGCAGAAAAGCAGGGCTTCTATGCATCAACATAAAAACCAGCCATCCACCAAAAGCACTGGCTTAAAAAGCCTACATAACTGGCTGTCTCACTCTCAGAAACGTACAGTAGGTGGTTGGGATAACATTTGTAAAGGCCTTGAGCTCCATTAAATAAGACCAACTTTCAGAAACTTTTAAAAGAAATCTTATTTTTCTCCATAGTTTCAAACCCACAGCATCCTGAGTAACAAGATTTCTGCAGAAGATGGAGGTAAAAAGTTAGAATAATACTTTGAGGGCACAGTTTGGCTCGTTCACAGCATATCTAACTAATCCCATCAGCATTTTCCTGAAGCAGAACAAAAATCAGAACCATGAAAGTGTAGCGACGTTCAGTGAAAGTCCCTTTATGCAAGTTCTGGATAAAATGTTACTCACATTGGTATCTAAAGACAGCCCCACTGAAGAGCATCAACAGGCTTCATCAAGCTAACAAGATTCTAATTGGAATTTTCAATGGAAACCTTGTAATCTTTAAAGACACGTTTCCTGTCGTTTTGAGGGCAAATATGACACATCTAATGTTACATTTTTCTTTCTCGCATTGAATTGTGCCGGTTTATGAAAATGAGTTTAGCAGTTGTAACTTTTTAGAAGAGAAGGACTATCTAATGTTATTGACAGAACCAGTTTTTGGGGTAGGACATCATCTTATACTTGATAATTACAATTATCCCTACTTGTTTTGCTGTTTTTGGCACATAAAAATGGACATCATAATCATGATCATTATGTAACGGTAATACTGCAGTCCAGTGTGAGTGTGAATATTCGCACCTTAGGGGTGATGAAAGTCCATTAACAATGAACCTCCCTGCTATTGGATGATCACACACAGCTTGAGTCTTGTATAATAGTGCACAATCTGTATAGTACCTAGCAGATGATATTTAATGTAGACAAGTGCAGGGTACTGTAATAAAAACAAAGTATATGCTCGTTTTCTGGACAAGGTGGGGAAGCAATGAAAAAAGGCAAAGAAAACAGGTTATACCGTATACAGTAGTTAAAAGCGTAGAATGTATATTAATGGATAGTATGTTCAAATTGTACAAATATCTAGTAAGACTATGCAGAATACTGTGCATATTTGTATCAACACATTACAAAAAAAGATATTGCTGCTCTGGGCTCTGTCCAGAGAAGGGGATCCAGATACATTCCGAATAATTTTTGTCTCAAAACAGCTTTACGAGAGGACCTGTGTCAAAGTGTTCAACTTGTCACAAGAGGAAATTACAAGGAAACACATCTGAATTCGAGAATAGGATACAATTCTTTGGATACAGGATTGTGGGAATATGGAACAGACTACCCAGCCATGTTATTAAAGACAAAACACTGGTTTATCTCAAGAAAAATATGTTGATATTCTTGGATTAAGTAGCTGCTAACTACAGTACCAAAGGTCAAGATAGGCCAAAAATACCTCCTCTTTCTTGTAACCAGACTTACTGTACGTTCTTAACTGGGTTACACTTGGGCTTTCTATGCCTGCTTGCTTTTGATTTCTTGTGAATAATCTTAAGAATTAAATATTCTACATGGACTTTTTTTATAATTATAATTAATAGAGAGACTTTCCTCTTTGGACACTCGGCCTCAACACAGAATAGAACGTTTCTCACACTTTTACATACGGCTGACGAATAAAAATAAAAACAACACAGAGAGGGCAGACAGGAGCGGTAATTCTTCCTCAGGTTGTGCAATTAAAAGCTGTTACAGCACAGCTCATTGCAGTTTACCGAGGCTGTTGCGAAATAAGTCAGCGATTTAAATCCTCTAGGTCAACTATCACACTCATCATGAAATGCAAACTGGGAGAGAAATCTCTTCCGAAGAGGGAGCAAAATTTGCCCAGAGAAAACAGTGACCAGGATGAGAAGAACCTAACAGAAAAATAGCAATACTGGCTGAAGAATACATATAAATGCTTCTTCAGTTTTAGTCTGAAGGACTGTTACTTTAATAAAATCAGGTTGCCCAGTTAAGTCTGAATGAATACCTTTGCTCTGAAGATTTAACAACATTTAACACAGGACAGTCTCGCCAAAAGATGATGTAGATCTACCCACAGCCAGGGATATGCACAGCTAGGATATTCATTTTAGTATTATTACAAATAAAAAAGCCCTGCATTGAGACAAGGGGATCTGGATGATCTATAATTAGGGTTTTAAGTAATTAAAACTACTGAACCATGTTTTTCGAGGAACTACAGTAAGTCCTCAGAAAACAAACACGCCACTATCAAATTATTCAAAAACTTGGAGCGAGACAAAATCAAAACTGCTTTTTCTGAAAGGACTGGGATAAAGATTCTCCCTGAGGAAGACTTGAGAATAGATTCTGGATCATATCTTTCCCCACAGGCTTATAGCAAAACCTTCAATAAGTAACCACAATGTCTGGTGTGGTCTTTCATTATTATGAAAGGACATAAAGAGGAACATGACATGGAATTCGTCTGTTTTTGAAAGTTGCAAAGCCTGTGAAAAGTACAGTACCTTGAGGGCCAGGCAGTAGTCAGAGGGTGCTTTGTACTTGTTGCGATAGTCCTGTCCATAATAGACGTTGACATGGTCCAGCTGAAGGAAACAGACCAAGTCCCTTGAGACCTGCAAGAGTGAGAGAGAGGTTGGGAAATACTGAATACTGAGGAGTCAACTTGAACACTTTCAACAGCACATGTAGCAACAGAAGTATTTCATTCCCACATTTTTGTGATTCCCAATTGTTAAGAAATCTTATTTGACCCATACAAATAATCTTCCACACCAGAAAGCTGCAACTTATCAAAAATGCCTTTTCTATACAGTACATTTCCAGCACTATGAAAAACCTTGTATTTTCCAAAGTGAAAATGACTCTGTTTTACAGCACTATGTGGGTTACAATTCAGGAGAGGGTCTGCTGTGTTCAGAAGCTGGAAGCTGAGAAAATCTGGTTGGAGTTACTGTGAGAAACACTGGTCCTAGGGTTCAATATGAACAACAGACTCCATTAGAATCTCTGCAACAGGCTGTCGGACATTGTAAAGCAGACAGCATTTGTGTAGAGGGTAGTCCATTATCTTGCCCTCATTTGTATTCAGGCAGCTATCACTCACTTTTGAGTCATCATTTAGATCGTAAGGCTGTGTTTGTTTTAGTTAAGCTTCTGAAGAGAGACGTCTGTAACTGTAGCTATCTACACCACCAACAAACCAGCAGAAGTTGTTTGTGATGCACCAGAAAAGGAGTTCCTTCAAATTTTGAAAAATTATTATTTCTTTCGCTTAAAGGGGAACTGCAGTCCCAATTTCTCAGACCAGTCGTTAAGTCTCGGTAACAAAATAGTCATTACCGGTATAGAAACATTTTAGAAATTTAGAATTAAGCACAAAAAATCGTGATTTTGTGAAATTACCCTGAGTCTCCATGTTGTCACAAACACCTGGTTTCACCAAGGACGAGACCAAGACTTCGTGAGAATTGTGACGTGAAGCAGCCCTTCCTGCTCACTAGTCACTGTACTGACTAATGTACTGCAATGAAAGAACGAATAAGTACAGGTGGTGCAGGGGGCATTTCACCACAGAAATGTTCCAACGTGATCTGAATGTAGAGTTAACAAGTAGTATTTGTCGGCAAAACCATCTCAGAATCAAGAGTAATGTGAAGCTTGTCGTCTCGTTCTGAATCACAGAATATGGCACTACTCATACCTGGAAATTTAATCTATTTTGAGATGTAAATTGGAGGTTTTACACATTACTGTGTACATTTTACTTTTATTGTGGTTTGAAATGCTGATTCTTTGTAACCCCAAAATATAAAAATATTTTGAAATATTTGAAATGAAGTTCCCATTAAGGAAAAATAGGAAAACCTTGAGAAACAAAGTAAAAATGGAATGGGAACAGTACTGGGTGCGATTTTAAAAAAAGTAAGAGTAATAACCCACTAAACATTTTTTTACGCCTCCCTAAAGCCGAGCGGTTTTCTTCTGAATGGTGTTCTTCTCAATGAAGAGACAATGACCAGTGAGAAACAAATATAGGCAACATTAAAACAGATCCAATGGGAATATTAAATCTTGTGAAAATGTGCAGTTGACTAGATAAGTATACTCACGACAACTCCATTTTTCCTGAAACACATATTGAACAAAGGCCAGAACACTGCAAGGCTGCCAGGTTCCGACTTACCCCAATTGGAGTGGGAATCTGATTCAGAGTTTGGGCTGAGTTCAGCCCAGATTATTAATTCAGTGTTTATTTAACCTCTACGTGCTCCTTATCCAAAAGGAAGCACATGACAGTCTTCAAACTGTCTGGTTCTAATGAAAGCATTACTGGCTTTAATCTAGAAATTTGGTTTCAAAAAAACAAAACAAATATTAACGGCCTGTTTTCTAAACCCAATGAGAAATGTCTGTAGGTGACACTTATTTCACTTTAGTGAAATTCATCATTTCATAACTTCATCCGAAAAAATCCCTTCGTGCTATGTTAAGCATAGTTGCTTTTGTTAAGTTCAGAAACCTATCCTCCATCATAACCCAGCAGCCATATCACCCTGCAACTCACAACTGGCAACCCACTGAAGCTAAGCAGGTGTGAGCCTGGTCAGTACCTGGATGGGAGACCTCCTGGGAAAAACTAAGGTTGCTGCTGGAAGAGGTGTTAGTGGAGCCAGCAGGGGGCGCTCACCCTGTGCTCCATGTGGGTCCTAATGTCGCAGTATAGTGACGGGGGACACTATACTGTAAACAGGTGCCGTCCTTCGGATGAGACGTAAAACGGAGGTCCTGACTCTCTGTGGTCATTAAAAATCCCAGGGCGTTTCTCGAAAAGAGTAGGGGTGTAACCCCGGCGTCCTGGCCAAATTTCCCCTTGGCCCTTACCAGTCATGGCCTCCTAATAATCCCTTCATCACTCTGCTCTCCTCCCCACTAATAGCTGATGTGTGGTGAGCGTTCTGGCGCAGTATGGCTGCCGTCGCATCATCCAGGTGGGGCTGCACATTGGAGGTGGAGGAGGAGAGTCCCCATTACCTGTAAAGTGCTTTGAGTGGAGTGTCCAGAAAAGCGCTATATAAGTGTAAGTAGTTATTATTATTATTAACCCATCATAAACCACATAACAGGGGTTATAATCGACAATTTTGCCACTTGAGAAGCAGTGTTGGCATTAGGGAACGATCAGATTTAAATGCTGTGAGTTGTCTTTGGCTCGTTAATGAAAAAGTTCAAATTCTTGAGCCAGGAAAGCAGACAGGTTGACACAGCCAAGAAGCTTCATTCATAGTTCCAGGTCTTAGCAAAGTGGGGAACAAAAGAAAGTGATCTAAGACATAAATCAATATCTTCTCTGGCCAGAAAACAAAAACGCATCAGAAAAGAATGATTTTGAGTGCACACTCTTTAGAAATGAAAGCAAAGAAAAACAATGCAGTAAGAGAAAGCAGTCTGCAGAATCAAAGCAATGAAAAGCAGAAAAATTAGAAGGTGTGCACCTGATTTGGAGTGTGAGCACTGCAGGGTTATCTACACTGATCAAAGACTGATAAATTTAAAGGAGGGGGAGAATTTTGTACAGATGTACACGCATGTGAGATGTTCTTCTGGATTTCCGAAATAGAAATGACCCACGTTCCCCAGGAAAGACAGTAATTACATACTGCAGCTGTGATTCTTAACAAACACAACAAAGAATTCTGTCCCAATATCTCAGCGACTGAATTCAGAGAGTGTGGGACAGTAAGCAAGAACAGAACACAACAAAATATCAAGCTGCTTTCTAAAACTAATATGATTGACAACTGAACATTATGAAGTTAACTTCCCCCCTTATTCTGCTTTTTTTTCCCCAAACAACTTTTAATAAAGTGGATCAGAGCAGTAAAGCGCATCATATAAATGACATCAAGGCAGGACTGGATCCAATATCAGGGCCGGGAATGCAAAGACATCGTTTGAGCTGAGGAGTAACCAGCCAGCCAGATCTATTCCAGATGCGGCGAATTGGCCGAGATTGGAGTTATCACTTAACCACAGTGCTAGGATAGAGCAAGGCATAGATAAGAGTGTGAGAATTAGGAAGACACACTTCCAATCAATCCTGTCCTTATTCTCTGTCCTGCATGCACTTGACTTTCACTTTTATTGTATGTTGCTGTTTGCCTGTGGACTTGGAACTGAAAGGTTGGGTTTACAATTGCTTCCAGGTTTCTCAACTGCTCAACTGAAAAGTCTTTCCTGGCTACAGAAATCAGCTTCTCAGTCTGCAATATGTCTTTAGGATACAGGCGCATATTTCGATTTTAAAGCTATGGCCATTAAATTTGCCTTCAAGGCAATGGATGGGTTCTTTCTTACATATTTAACCTCATATTACTCGCATTAATTTAGCAACCAAAGTATCAAGAAACCTTGTGTTACACAGCCAGGCTGGCCTGGATACACATATAGTATAGACTGACAGCAGGTTCTGTCACTGGGGCCTGTCCTGGCTCTCACCTTGGCTTTCCCCTTGGGCACAAAGTAGATCCCAGAGGCTCGGAGCAAGAAGTAGCGTTTCTTCCAGGATTTTTTCCCATCTTCTTTCAGCCACAAGACGCCCTCAATCTCCGGCACGGTTACCGAAGACCCGCAGAAACACTCCTGTGGAAAAGAAAAGTCCGTCACTGCTGTGGCTGCTATTTCGCAAAACGGGCATTAACACATGCGAATGTATGGAAAATGCTTACATTTTTTAAACTTATTTTTCAATTATTGTTTTATTTTGACGTCATTTGGAATTGACGGTTTGTGTGGAGAATTATGGCCACTAACTCCAGCCCTTTTCATGGCGGCTCTTGTCCCTGGTGACTTGACCCAGGCTTGAACCCGTGACATCTAGATCACGGAGCTCTCCTGCACTCATAGTGAGCACCTTGCCTGACCAGTCAGGAGCTCATGCGATCCTGACTTTACTATATCGTGCCTGTTCGCAAGTAGACAGCAATTATCCTTTCATTTATTTCTGTGTTTTACGTAAAACGCAATGCTACATGGAAGAAATGCAAAATTTGGCACAGAAATCAAGTTTAAAGATCCTGACAAATCCTCTTTCAAATCTTTTTTTTTTTTCCCCACTAAACACACAGCTCTGTCTTTCCTTAAAAGCTAAACTGAAAAATCTGTATGGCCTGATTACTAGAACAAAGTTTAAATTTAGCCCATTAATGAAAACTGTGCCTGAATTTTGAATATTTTGTTTAGGCCACTAAGACTGTCCGTTCAGTACGCACACTTTTTTAACTAGTGGAGGCTTGGAAGGGCCACATGGAAACCCTAAGGACTTCCTATTTTTAATCTAAAGGCTTTAAATGAGGTGTCTCAAGCAATGCCTGATGCTTATCTTTACCCGTTGTAGGTATGTCACAAGGATAATTCATGCCCTCCTTGTGGACACTCTAATAGCTGAACTTGAATGCGTGCAGTTTTACCTCCAGTAGTGCTTCCTTGTTCCTGTCTGCCATTTCAGAGGTCTCCTTCTTGCCCAGTAGGTAGTTCTGTCATTCACAAAGAGAGACATCCTAATCAGGATTACACTCAAAAAACACTGCACCTCTCTCTCTCCACTAACAAGCCTGTCCAGGACTCAAGCCCTGATTCAGAAGAAAACAAGACCAAGGTCACAAAAGATCGGTCATATGATCCAGCTAGTCTGTTGGGTAATTATTTGATCCAAGGATCTCCTCTTGAAAAGCCAGAGTTACACCTTCAATAACTGGTGCAGACTAACACCCTTCTCCCACAACTATTAGGGTAAAGAAGCAAAAAAAGTTCCTCATCTTCTTGCTTTTAAATGCACTAGCAAGTATCGTCCTCTTGTATCCTCTGGCTTGTGTTTCACCATTCATTCTGAAAAAAGTTCTCTGGGTTTTACTTTGTCAATGTCTTTGAGAACTTTGAACACATGTATCGGGTCCACTTGTAGCGTACTCTGTTCAAAACTAAAAAGGTTCAGTTCCTTCAGCCTGTCAGTATAGGACATTCCTTGAAGTATCTGGTTGCTGTACTCTAGACTGATTCCTGCACAGCAACATTTTCTATGTAATATAGTGATCAAAACCATACAAGGCATTCTAAATGAGGCCTAACTAGTGCATTATACAATTTTAACATTGCACCCATTAATTTGAATTCTACGCTTTTAACTACAGTATGTAGCCTAACATCGTTTGCCTTTTTTATTGCTTTCCCCACTTCTGTGCCTTAACAACATAGGAATAACCGTTACCTCTTGAAGTAAACTATTTTTAATACACTCGGCATGCCCTGTAAAGGCCTGTGAAATGCACAAGCAGACTGGCTGCTGCCAAGTAAATTTGTTATTTCATCCCTAGAGAGCTGCTTGTTGTACTTCTCACCTAAAAAAAGAAACTATAGTTAACGGGAAACAAGCATTTTAACACTATATATGTGCAGAATTCCCAGCATGCCCCCAGGGCAGAATCAGCTCCTGCAAACTGTTACATTCAGCACAAAGTACAGAATAGCCTATTTTAAAAAAGCCGCGTCAGCACAAGTGAGACGCTGTTATGCATCGTAAATGGGACACAGTAGAACCTGAAGACAGCACAGTACTGGAGAGAGTATCGCAGTCCTTCTGCCTAATTCCAGGTCCCAATCCTCTTCACCCTCCTAGGTGAAGCAAACAGTGCTTTTGAACAATGTGCCACTCGGGACAACTTTAAAAACACTACTAACAATGCTAACTCATATTTATGTAGTACTTATCATCTGTGAAGACACAGATAGGTCAAAAGAACCAAATATTTTTAGTCATGACCACAAAGGACTATGCTGGGATCAGCTTAGAGTCAAGAATTCAAAATCCTCAAAGGTAGAGCAATGGACTCCAGGCAAGCTTTATTTATCCCTTTGATCTCACTACCATTTATCGGCCTAACTAGTTTGAGATTTTCGATATTTGCACCATATTGTTTTTATGAAACATCTGAATCTAAGATATGTTTACTTTACCCTTCTCGGTTCACTTTTGTGGCAATTCACTGAAAGCAGTATCAATCGACAAGCCAAGAAAATCCAAGTTCGTTTTTTGGAATTGCTCAACTCTATTATTATTTCCTTTTATCCTAGGGTGGCAAATTTGAGGATTTTTAAAACTCATATGGATAGGTGCTGTGACACTACTACCAAGAGATTAACTCCTCTCGCTTAATCCAAGAAAGTATTACTCCACCTGTAGTGAAAGGTCATGCAGATCACTTTCGGATTTTATGCGGCTTGCTTATAACACAGATCAATTATACTGTTCTTTGAAAGATACCATTTGATACAACTTTGTTAAAACATAATATTCCTCCTGGAATTAATTTCAGATGCTTTTGTTTCATAAAAATATGAGGCATAACATTAATACATCTGTCAGCTTCAGAATGTTTAGAATCCCTATAAGCCACTCCCTGGGTAACTTGGCACTATTTAAGACAGCATAGATGTCTCATGGTGTATCTACAGTGAAGAAATATGTGAATTCAACATTTTGGAAATGTAGCAAACCGAAGTATTACACAGCATGATATGATTCAACTCAACAGCTGAAAACCTACAACTTTAAAAGGAACAATACAAACAGGAAAAACAGACAGTTAAACACAAAAAACAGATAAAAGAGCACTTCTCTGGATCCCAAAAGGACAGCTCAACAGAAATGCTACAGCTTTTCTTGAAGGCTAATACTCAATTATTTAGTTATTTTTTGTGCATATGATGACCTAGTTTTATAAAGACTGGTAAAACATGCAGAAGAATTAGTTCTCTGCAGCTCCAGATCTGCATTTTCCAATCCTTATACAGATCGGGCTAACTTGGAGGAATTCAAAAGAGAGAACAGAGGAGGAATTATGAAAGTGGTTTTCCTGTACATTAAAGTTAGACCACTTATATAATGAAAGTAAAAATACTATTTGATTTCATAGTAAAATGACTGCTTGAATTCAGTACAATTTCACATTTAATGAAGTATAAAAATCAGAAAAAGATCAAAGAAATGCTACAGAGACAGATATATGTGAATAACGTGACACCTTGCTAGGATGAATCCATTTCCATCTTTCTAATTGGTTCAAACTCTACCAGCTGTTCTTTTATGCCAATTTCATTCTTTGAGTAGCTCAGCTGGTGAGATCGTCCATTAGGCCTTCACACCTGCCACCTCACCTGTGGGTTCTTAAACAAGGCGTATTTTTCGATTCTCTCGATGAACATGAGCTTGTTCTGGCTGTCTCTCGTCCAGTTCTGCAGATTCTCCACCAGATTCTCATGATCTTCAAAAATTCTCTCTGAGGTAATTGAAGGGGAACAAGAAATTAGTTGCAGTCTGAATTTCTGATCATGTTTTTAAATCGTTTCAGTTTTCAAAGAACTTGTGCTTTACAAAAGACAAATTAAATCACTTAACTATTGATCCGTGTTAAATTCTGAAAATTATTATACATGTCTTGTTTTTGGTCTTTAATCTAAAACAGTGTTTGAAGAAGTAAGGTACTGGAGTTTCTAAAGACTTGAGGTTGGTTGGCGATGACGTTGGGAACATGGATCTGTGCAGGTACTGGAGTATTTTAGACAAAAACTCAATTTTATTTGAGGAAGAATGTGAATGAGCCATAAACTATCATTGTACAAGCAAATTATAACCAAGCATATCTCCAAACAAGTCACACTGATTTTTCACTTTTCTGCATGACAGACAACTTGAATAAAAATGAGAACATTTTTAAAGAAAATGAATTTAGTTTCTAGATGTGTAAATCTCAATAAATTACAAATCCTTTAATTCTCACGCTACTGCAAGTTTTTGTGCAAAAGCTGAGGACATTCGTATTCAAATTTGAATAAGATTAAGAAGTCTTAGTACTTCATTATTCATTATTAAAAAGGTGTTTTTTTTTGACTATGCTAAGTTTTAACATTGTCATAGACTACTACACAACCAAATAAATTCTCATCAAATTTCAAAAGGCCACCACTGATTTAAAGATGCTGAGAACAAAGAGACAAGACTGGGTCTGTAACAACATCCAGATTCAATCACTATAAGATTAGAAAGTGTCAATGCTGTGTCAGAGACCAAAATTCAAAATGTGCAAAAAGAAACCTCTGTTACCTATTCCACAGACCATGTAAAAGAATGCAATACCCCCAAATACAATAGCTATAAAGAAAAAAAAACACACAGAAAACTCAGGCAAGAAAAGGACATTTTAAGTCAAACTACATTAACATGCCCAGACTGAATCAGTAAGAAATAAGGAGAGTGGATACCAATTAAAACCATTTTGAGTCATCCTTCACTTGTATTCAAACTACAGCCAGCAAAAAAACAAGAATTTGACTGGGTGCAACTAATGTACAGTACCCGACAGACTTAGGTCAAACATTTAAAAAGATGGTTTAATTGCATCAAAATATGCCAATATATCAACTGTCTTAACAGTTACCATTTGCTTTATTGCCTGAAAAGCTCACATTCTCTTTTCCCCCCCTCCATCTTTTAAGATACCCCTTATACCTCGTTCCATAAACCTCCGAGACTGTATGCTTGGTTATAAATTCTCATAAATAAAACAAAGATCACAGACATGTAAGCCATCCCACATAAAAATGTCACTGGGCTTGCTCTTCCTGAACAATCATAAGAGCATTAATGATCATCCAGAATCCAGGAAAGAATGAGTAACACTGACAGCTATCGGTTCAAGACCTCCATCCAGATGGAACACTCACTGGGAATCACAATTCCTCTTTTCCTTTCACTATTACCTTCTGTACATGCACCCCTATCATCTAGTTATAACAAGGCAAAGCAGATCCAGTGCTGCTTTGAGACGATTATGACAAATACAATATTTTGCTCTTATAATGGGCCATGCAGCCTCCAAAGGCTAACAATAAGAAAATGAAAGAAAGATCTATTTGATAATGATAGCAATCTGCAACTGTTGTCCAAAAGATAGCTGAATTGCACATTACTGTGAATAATCAAACAAGTAAAAGCCAAAACTCAGTTACTTGTCAAAGCCATGTTTTTGGATTGATTGCACCAATATTTTTATTCAATCTTTTCAGAACCAAATCTGGATTTGAATAAAATTGTTTTGCAAATGCCCCCCCACCTCCCTGTTCCTTTTTTTAACCACTTACTGTTTTGGACACTATATACAGAAAGCGTATGCAACATGGTTTTCTTGTGTGCACACGTAGAATTTGAAGGAAGCTTAAATGCCAACTTCAGATGGATTAAGGGATTTGTCCTGAAATTTTCATCAAAAGCAGAAGCTTTTGAAAAAGGAAGCAATTTGTTGCACCCGTTTCTAACCACAGCAATCTTCCTCTTTTATAGCATCTATAAACCTGCCTCTATCAAACTACCTGTGTGATTATGATAAAACACAATACTGGCCAAATAACATTAACACAATGAAAGTATTCATCTGCATTGTTTAACTGCAGTTCACATTTCAAGGATTACAGCCTAGCAATTTATTGAATGCATTTCATACCTTCAAAAACCCTGTGCAGGATTAAGTCTTTTCCTATTTCCACTGCTCGTAAATTAAGATGATATAGCTCCCAATTCTATTTCAAATGAAAGTGGGACAGGCTGACAAAAACAGCTTGGACTGGTCTTCAGCATCAACACTGAAGGAAGATATATTGTATTTTAAAGCCAATCGCCTGGTGCAGTTCACTTGGCTAGCTGATCTCTCGAAACGTACTCTTACTATTTGATCACCACAGATCACTACAGTAGCAAGGGAGCAATCTGGAAGGAAGGCACAGAAAGATTTCTTTATTTTGGCTTCTATTGGAACTGAGGCTGAGGTCTGGAACTTTCTCTCTCCATGTTTTTTTTAGCATTTGAATTTCGTATTTTAATAACAGAACTTTTAATATGGATACTGTGTGAGTTTGAATGAAAAAAAACTTTTGGCATACATTATGTTCCCAAGAAGGAGGGAATTGATTTCCTTGCTTAAGTTCGAAGCTACAGTGTGTTGGATGCTGTTCTTCAACAGTTGGATGTAGTAGTTTCTAGTGTGAAGTGCTCTGGGATCTTTTGGATCTCATTAGATTTACGGGGATCTGGGTAGCGACTGATCTCAAGGTCCGGAAAGTGCAAGTTGCACTGCGAGATGCTGGTTTTATCGTTCAGCTACTTATAAAGAAGTGAAGATTTGAGAAAGCAAAAAACCTTAATTGAAACCCAAGGGCAGGCTCTGAAATTGTAGCCTTAAGAAGCAAGTGATGTCATTCAGGGAAGGAAGCTTAACAATTACTATTTGTTTCCACTGCAGGATTCAGGCACATGTTTGTACTGGCCAGCAGGAAGGTCTGCTTTAGAAGGAAACTGTGGTGCTCTTTTTCTTCAAATTGGGAAATTCTGAGATTTTATTTTGAATGCCCCTGTCAATCCTATACTAACAGTACAAAACCAGAGGCATAGTTCAGAAATAAAATCACTAGGAAAAACAGAAGTCACAATACTCACTCTTACCAAAATACACACAGGGAAAGTTGTTAATGTCATTTTATGTGGTTAGAGAATTCTGTTAAGTTACCAATATCCTTTCCAGAAAGATTTTAAGTAGACTGATGAGTAATATCCATATGGAGAAGAGAAAGCTTGTGCTTTGAAAACTATTTTTTTACGGCTTGGTTTAGTCACTGTTAGAGCTTGACTTCTTATTAATACACCCCATTGCGATGAAAGTAGCTGGGCACAATCAAGGCATTATGTATTGTGTTTATCTTTCTTTAATCTGCCGATTAAAACAATTAATGTAAAGTTTGATTTGGTCTTGTTTTTATCTGCAAAATGAAGTGCTGCAAAACCTAACTCCCATTTAAAATTCAGTAGTATATTAAAATATAATACAACATATGCAGGGACAGGTGGCTCTCCTGATACCAGCCCCAATAATTATGTCTCCAGATTACTTGCTGCGTTTTTTTTAGAGATGACACAGAATGGGAACTTTTTTAAAGTCTGCATGTGCTTTCTTGTTCTTCACTTTTTTATGAGGCCAAATTGGATTGTGTGCCGTAATGTACCTTAACCAAGACACCAAGCAGTTTCTTGTATTAATAAAGCACTATTCAAGCATTCCACAGTTTACTGATCCACCACGATGCCTCTCACCGTCAGTGTGACCTAATCTGCCCCCTTGAGTTGGCAAATATCACACATGAAAAGAAAATAAGGAAAACTGCAGCACAGCACACTTCATTACTGGAAAACACTCCAGCACCAACTGCTGAGGGCATACAAGGATCCCTACTGGTCAAATTCAGATGAGTTGTAAATTATGTTTGCAGTAGTACAGGGCAATATTTAGGTGCTACATTTTAGCAAACATGCAGTCATGAAAAGGTTTAGGGTAATTAGGAGTTAGAACTTCTCATAGTGACACTATTGAAGAGACCTGAATGAAAACAGTTTTGCAAAAAGAGAATTCTTCATTTCAAACTTTGTTCAGTGGAAGGCACTACCAAATCTCTGAATGAAATGCAATTCTAACATAACACACCGGTCAAGGGCTCATTTTGACAACCCTGAGGTCTCAAAACTTTGATAAATACACAATGTCGAACTGAATCTGCCGGCTTTTACAAACGTTCACAAGTGGCCATTTCAAATACCACCACTGAGGTGCTGGTTTAATTTAAAAGGTCAGTTTTCTTTGAATAGGAAGCTTTCGGCTGGTCTACCCTTGGCTAAATTAGTTCCACACATGTGGACAGTTTTCAGTCTCTGGAGAGGTTCTGAATTACTAAGACCTGATGGGATCTTCACTCTGTGAACCATGGAAATTTAGGTTAACTCTCATGCGTGACTGCATCAGGCCTACATAGGAGACTTGCTCACACCAGCACAAGGGCTCAGGATCATATCCTACCCCACTGACAAGGAATGGTGATTATATCCTGGCAAATCCTGCAAACTGGCTGTTTCAGGATACATGTTTCAACTAAGAGCATGTTTTTGAAATGCTTCGGGAGGCTTTTGCAAATTTCTGGAATTTCTGTTTTATTCATGGGGATATGTCATTTCGAGAGAAGTGGTTTTAGAAAGGCCGTGCTGTGCGATGCGTGGTTTTCTTTTAACCTTTTCCAGGAGGTTTGCGCTTTTATTTCATTTGTAAACGTACTGCATTGTGGGAAATCATAAGCAACTATCATTCATTTCGTGAGGTATGTTCCAAGACCAAAGCCCCTGGATTTGTATAAAAGTGTATAATAAAACAGATGACTCAATCATGAAGCAATTTTAGCAAAACGGTTAGTTATTTTACAACAACTGAACACACCTGGCAGAACTTTCCTTGCTGGAAATGTACTGAAGACTCTGCGACTATCTGCTTGTACGGTTTTTAGACGCTCAGATGCCAGGAACCCACTTGTATGAGGGTGGAGACTGGTACAGTCCAGTCATAATTTTTGTTTGTCTCCTTCAACTATGGCTCGGAGGAAGAGTGGGATGAATACGAGAGTAGTGTACACTCTCAAAAAGATGAGGAGTGAACATTCTCCAGCGTCACCAGTGAGAAGTTCTAAATATACACTCAAATGGTGGAAAGGTGCACAGTGCACTTCACTTACCCATCTGTAGCTCTGGGATGGTTTCAACTAGGGCCCAGTCAGGGCTATATCCACAGTGGGACTTGTCCAGCAAGCTGTCCAGAACCTGTCTGACCGTCTGCCTTTCATCCACCATCATGGTTTTTGAGCTCTCGTCGGACATGTGCACCCTGATCACCAGCTGAGGTGGGAAGAGAAGTCCGGAGTCACAACAGATTTGTGAGGATAAAAAAAAAAACCAAAACCAATACAATCGCTAACAGTCCAGGTCGAGGTATATTGCCACAGGGATTCTGGGGGGTCTTAGTGAATTCCTTTATGTACTGTAAATCAAACTGTTGAAAAGTATTTTGATCCTACAGAAAAGACATGACAATTTTGCAAGTACAGTAAATCTACTAATATTTATCAATCTAAATACTTGTCAATGGAAACAGACTTTCCGAGGCTTAAGATATGACCCTTGATCTTAAAGCAAGTAAAGGCAATTGTAGAGAGAGAATGACAGTTTTGTTTAATGTAAATATCATTACTTTCATTTGCTTTGGCAACACTGATTGTACCCATCGGTCATGCTAATAAAGCACCTTGAATTGAATGACAGAGTACAAAACTGCGATTTTCTGGTTTAGAAAGGCCTTTATATCACCTTTAGAGGCTTGACACCTACATCATTTTAATCTAAAATTATCTTTAATCTGAAACATGGGTGCATTTTACGCAAACGTAATACTTTAGATATTTTCCTAAACTTTTTTCTAAATTCTAATTTTCTAATTTTTTCTAATTCTAAATAATATCTATGCAATACAAATGAACATACAGTACTATAAGATTAGTTTTGTTCAATGGATATCATTTGCAATTGCCACAGGGATTAAGTTAGTTAGCTCCTGTATGGAACATCTAAAGTCATATTTAAAGTCACACTTGAATCAGGACTTACTGTATGATATCTCCATTCATTAATTGAAAAAGATTATAGCATAACCATGAAACAAGAAAATCATTTTTGCATGGGAAATGTACTTCATTCATCTGAATGATATACAGAACACTCATCAAGTAAAGCAGTTTTTTTTGTTAATTAAACTTCATCTTTGCTTTAAAGGTGCACAGCCTAATTAAAAGGAATATCAAAAACCAAAATGCCCCCCAAAAATGAAGGAGTTGCAGGTGAAGTAGAAACTGGGGCATTTTGGAAAAGGAGTACAGGTTTTTCTTGGCAACCACAGGCGTTATGTTCCTGAAAACCTCAGCAGTTGGGAAAAACGTAAGTACAGGTATATGGGAAATATGGGGTTAAGTTCTCAAGGTCTGTATTATACTCCTCAATGGCTGATGTAACTTGTAGATTTCACCATTAAAAATGACGAATACAATAACATGAATCACAATGAGACCTATGAAAGTAATTAATTAGAATAGAAGTGAAAAGAAGTGAATGTTAACTAAGATAGCATTAAAATCACACGAAGACACTGACACGACAAATGCACAACTGAACCCAGCTGGGTGAAGAGACGCTGGTGTGCAAGGGGGGTAAGACGACAACATAGAATCAAAAGGTGAAGCAGAAAAAGCAACTGTTTAAAGGTTTCCTTGGGAGAGCAAGGGCTTCCTGCAGGTGGGAAGACTGGTAATCACCAAGGAAACCATTGGTGTTGGTGTGAGAAGCTTGTACTTTGGTGTTCAACCCACCATAGAATTATTAAGAAACTGAGATCCAGTTTCATTTCAGTTTCATATACTGAGTGGGTATCTATAATAATCCACAGAATATCATTACAAATCCAGTGGCTTCTATAAGTAAGAGCCATCATCATCGCCTTCAACCTATTCCTGCGCATCTCACTGTTTATGAAAGCCCATTCTTCCTTTCTATTAACTTAAGTAAGGCTCTGTTGAGGCCATGAAATAATACAGATGCCCATATGTTTGGGAACGATTTGGCCTTCAATGGGTTTGTTGCCTTATTTCAAATTAAACCAATTTTAAGTTTAAGCAGGGTGCACTGCAGTAAATGTAGTTACTCCTGATTTAGCAAGTTTGTTCTGCACAAAGCCCTAAGGGCTAAATGTGCAAATTGTGATTTTTGTAGTGCTGCAGATGTTTAAGTAATGCAACACAGTACTACTTTTACAAGGTCTTGTAAAATCTGGAATACACACATACTGTACATCATAATCAGAATCCCCAAAATACCAGTATAAATAAAACATTCAGTTACAGTATTTTCAGTGTTCACACCGTGAGCATGCACCTAAGCACTACACATTCTCCTCTTTACATGCTGAAATGGTGTGGAGCTGCTAAAAAGACACTTTTTAAAATACATTTTAGCAGATGATTACAACACATTATACTGCAGTAAAATATGTCAGGCAACACAGATGATTCTGTACTGCTCAGCACTCCGTTGATGCCAGGCTTCCCTGGTAAAAGATTAAAATCTTCACAATAGCATTCAGGCCAGAATAGAAGATAACACTTTAAAAAAAAGGATCAGAAAAGCACACCAGGACAGGGCTGACTTGCATATTTGTGCTTTCTTAATGAGGCCAAGGCTGTTAAATGTCTGTTGATGGATTTTTAAAGACGGGCTTAATCTTGAGGAAAGTGATCAGTGTCAACCTGATTAAAAAGCAGAAGCCTTTACTTGGTAAATCTTTAATCTAGGCATACAGGCCTCTTCCAATAGCTCTCTAAGCAGCCTTGCTTCTGACAGAAAAACAAACCATGCATTCTTGTATGTTTCTTGTTCGAAGCCCACAGCCCAAAATATTATAATAAATTCAGATTATGTTATCTAATCATTAAGGAATTAAAAATGAATTGAGATCTTCCGGGAGTCCTCCTAAACTGAATTCCTGAACAAGGGATTACAGAGATAATCGGAAAGATCATTTCTCCCCTCTAATATAGTTGCTCCACGGTACTCAAAATCTCCACGGAACAGATGACTGGACAAGCTTCCAAGGGTCATTTAATCAATTTAGAGGTCGGCTGGCTCAGGCCATGTACCGTCATCAGGAACGGAGGGCGGGGATGAAAAGTTTAAAGCCCAGATGACAGATTTTAATCTCCAGATGCAGACTTCCTCAGGAAAAGTGCAATTAACTAACCGATTTTCAGATAGTTGGGTTTCTGAATGGGTTGCCACTGCTATATATATACTGTATATGCTACTGTATACAGTATGTCACTGCTATAATATATTATAAGCCTGTATATATAACTGATCAGCACTAGAAAAGAGTGGAAAAGGTTGTCCTTTCAAGATACAGAGTGGAGCCCAGAAACCATGTGAAGATTAGAAAAGCTGTGTCACACTCATAGCTGCCGTCCGCATTATAGGGGGGCAAAAAGTATTAACTTTCATTTTTAAATACTTGATGCAGAATTATTACTGCTGAGTCAGCACGTAGCTAACTGCAATGTCCACCTAGTGAAAACTGAGGCTTACTGTACCATGTCTTTCCAGTTTAATTCTCTCTGTACAAATAGAGAGCTATATTTCTGAGTGCGATGCTTAATGTGGAAATCCCCTTGCAGTCTTCTGCCTTTGTGTTTTACAGCACAAGAGCAGAGAACTAAGGCACTATTAACTGTGTCCACCTTGTGTAATTTGTCCACAATAACAGCCGCTCTTTCATGGTTGTGTTGACCTATTT
Source organism: Atractosteus spatula (assembly GCF_055471065.1). Lineage (NCBI taxonomy): Eukaryota > Metazoa > Chordata > Actinopteri > Semionotiformes > Lepisosteidae > Atractosteus > Atractosteus spatula. The sequence goes on along the minus strand of NC_142718.1, from coordinate 5,579,789 downwards.
ACTGTATTTGGATTTTGCTTGTATTAAGTCTATAGTCCCAAAAGGCTGTGGCCGTTGTCACCGCCCTTCTGCAGCACAGGGAAAGAACTCCCTTCTAGAGCATGGAAGCTTGATTAGTTTCACTGGAGCTGATCTGCGATTTTGACTTGGATCCAGCTGAGTCTTGAAGAAAGAAGGTGAGTTAATTTATTCAAGTACAAAACACTGGGGACATTTTATAAGATAAGATATAAATATACAGCAATATAATCATTCTGCACTGTGAATTGTTGTATCTGTGACTCCACATGTCATGAGGTATGATTCTGTTTGATGAAACGATAAGGTACTTTTGACAGTTTTCAACAGTTTGAAAAAATCTTGATCACAAAGCCTTTTTTTTAACAGTACAGTTTCCGTATCATTCTCATCATTGTTGGAAATACAGGACTTTCAACTATCCATTCAGACAGACTGAAAAACACGCCCAACCATCACGATTGCCAAAACTACAGAATGACAGCCTGGACTCAGGGTTCCTTTTTTGTTCTGGTTTGCGATTAGAGCAGAAATACCTGATCAGTTCCTACACTATGCATGTCTTTTAAAGCACATACAGTATACTAATAGCCTTCTTCAAGGGAGAACAAACCTGTGATGTTTCCATATTTATAGAATTGCTTTTGCTTGCAGTGTACAGTATGTGGGTTTTACTTTGTAACTCACCATATTAAGCGTAACTGCAGTAGTTATATGTGGGTTTATACTGACTCTACTATACATTTTCAACTGCAATAACCTGTGCAAACACTAGCATGAACTTTTATTAGGCCCCTCACCTTCTTGACTTGCGCCTCTTTGATCTTCTCCAAAGCCACACGGATCTTCTCTGCCTTCAGTTTGGCAGCCTGCTCCTCCTAGGGACGTACAACACACAAGATTTAAGTGGAGTGCCACGGCCACCAGTGCCTGAGCTTCCCTGGCACAGACATGGCTGAAAGAATTCAAAGAGGGAATGGCTTTTCCCCCCCTGAGTATGGTTTGTTTTCTCTTTAGCTATCACACACACACACACACCACAGCCAGAAGTGCTTCCTTACAATGTGCCACTGGGACACAGTATCCAATAGTGTGTCCCCAAAAAGTGACAATGTGCCTTCGGCATTCACAGAGCACACAGCATGACACTTACCTGACGTTTCCAGCACGCCGCCATAGTAAACCCTCTTTTACCAAGCAGTGTTTCTCTGGACTTTTTTTTTTTAAAGCTGCTGACAGTCACTCAGAGTGCAGAAGGCGAAGCTTGTGGCACTGACCAATATACGCGGGGGGTCTATAGAACACCCTCATGTTCTTAACCTTTTAGAGATGGCTGTTAGACATTCTCCCCTCCCAGGGATTTTGTGAAGCAAGCACAAACCAGTTTTCTTCCTTCGAGAGAGCTGTTCCAGTAGAAAAGAGGTCCACTGCAGCCCAGGAAATCCAGAACCGTTTTTAATCCAGAATTAAAAACTCCAACCTTCCTCCCAGCATTGGTTTTAGTGTATTATCCCGATGTTTGAAGTTTCAGACGATCGTTTTTCATGCCTATTTTATTGCTTTGAGAAGCAGCTAGGTTACCCAGCTATACATATGCCATGGAAACAAGCCAGAAATTGCCCTTTGTTTTCCCAGAGAAAAGGCAAATAAACACAGGTACACGACTCTCCCTTTCCGTGACTCTTTCGTCAGTGAGGTTACCAGTAGTGTTATTATTTTCCCCCAAAATCTCCAGGTCAACAATACCAGCTGTGCCTCAGGAAAAAAATTTCGGCCCAAGGAAACCAAGAGTAGGCAGAGAAGGCGTCTCTGTCCGTGTCCCGGTATCGCAGTGCCCGGGAGAGAGAGAGAGGGGGGAAAAAAAATTCACAGCTTTCGCGACGGGACTCCACGCTGGCGCTGTCTGGCTGCCCGCTGGCGGAGGTACCCCCTCTGCAACCCAGCACCAGCTGTGGAGCTCCTGGAACGTGCCGAGTCACTCCGCCTAATCCCCTTACACAAAAGTGTGCGGGCAGATTGGACGCTGAAGGGGGGTGGGGTGGCACAGACACATTATCACTGAACCCAATCAGGTAAAGAGCAGAAGATTTCAGCAGCCAGCTGTGTAGAAACGGATTCATGGCTTTTAGCAGTGGCGGGTTTTAAGGTATTAAGACCCAAGCTTCTAAACCCACCCCTCCTCCCGGACTGATTTTCTGCTTTGATGCCTTAGCAAGCATCAGAGATTTAAACAGAATTAGCTACATATCAGAAAAAGTCCATAGAACCTCTTCCATGCCTTAATACTGAAATCTAAACAGTGTTAAAGTGTTAAAAAGGTGTTTTGAATGTAACTATTTATGCCAATGAATTGGTTTAGCTATTACAACATGAGCTCGGTTGGGATTGCCATTTAGATGTGTGTGAACATAATGCACATCTCCTTACAAAAGGAACAGAAAATGTCCTTCTGCTTTTGATTAGATAAGCAAGTCACATGGCAGAGGCGACGATGTACATCAAACGTGTTATAAAACCTGAACGTTTTGCAGATTTATTTTCCCTCCCCTCTTCAGAGAGAGAAGAGTTATTTTACATGAAAATTACAGAAAATAAACCTGCCAGGTTCGACTTCAAAGCGCAAGAGATCTGGCGTTAATCATTCTGCTAACTGCTGTGCTTGTTAATGCAGTTCTTCCTTTCACTGTGCTGTACAATCCCGAGAACCTGTTCTAATGAGAAATGCACACTTGGCACTAAAAAGGCAATTTAAAAACATTCTACGCAAAAGAGCCTTTCTTGGCAACAAAGAAGCAGAGTGCAAGTTATTTACTGTTTACAGATAAGCAGATAATGCTTATAGGATCTTAGTGCAAATTAGATCAATTGTACTTTGCATCTCTAAAACTAAATTGGGGTGTGAAGTGCTAATCCACTTGTTCAGCCACACATCCCCCCTCAAGAGCTGAAATTAAGCACCTTTAGCACAGACTACAACATCATGTCAGGTTTGATCAGTGCCGTTAATTATTGATGACAAAACCGCTCCCAGTCCTTCATCATGCGATGCCTGAGATAATACCACACTGGGCAGGTGTAGCCCCCTAAAGGCATGATGGGAGGTGCCGGGGGCTGTCAGATGTTTCCGTCTGGTGCGCGTAGAAAGAGGCGTACACATGCCAGAGAAAGAGAGAGACAAAACGGGGATGGGCAGGCGAGAGAGAGAAGGAAGGAAAGGTCCTGATGCTGCTTAGCGCTCTGAGCCAAAGAGGATTAGAGCAAATCAGCTGGCATACACTGCCACTCTTTGGCGAGCCAATCAAATCAAATATTTCAAGCAGAAAGATTAAAACATTTCGATATTGCAGCTGGCCAAACCCATTTAACACTTGCACTGCTGAGTACAGTAAAAAATATCATGACCTAGGCTGCATTTAAATGTTTGTCAATTATTTTACCTTAATATGTGCTGAAAATGAATCTGTAGTAGAAAGTGTCAGCACTGCATGTCACACCAGACTTTAAAAAAAAAAGCACAGTATTAGTAATTATTTCAGTTGCCTGTGCACTGCTTTTCTATGCACTTATTTTATTGAATAACACAACTTATGATCTACTGATCATCAAAAGAAACTTGGCACTATTTCTGCATGCACAGTATGAAGGGAAGGAGGCAGTGTGCAAGACAAAAGTGCTACATACAGTTTTGGAAGCAAAAGTTCAAAGCGGTAGTTTGCAGAAAGAAAGATGGGAGAATATGAAGAGCAAAGACAAAGTACTTCACATTGACACCACCTTTGAGTCGTTGTTGAGTGGTAAAGTCTTCTAACCGGCTCCCGTTTTGAGAGCCTAACGATTACAATTATGATTCCTGTGTTCTAGCTTAGCCGTTATTGGCACGTGACAGAAGATGCCGCGGTCTATCCTGCAATCTTGGCATGGGTGCCTGAACCTCTCCTTCACTGCAAAGCCGGTTTCACTCTCTCAGTCCCATTTTCCAGTATTCTGGCAGGAGTCCGCAGAAGCCAGGCAATAAAACCAGTTTCGAACAGCCATCTCTAAAAGGCATCCTCACAAGTTGTTCTTCACTGGAGACTAGCGGATCTCATCAGATGGAGTCCTTCATTTTCCAGTTTATTCACAAAGAAACACTGCTGAGAAAGCAGACACCTCTTTGATACTCCCAAAATGTGAACATCATTCACGAGTGCTCTCATCTAACACGGGGGGGCACCTCTTTCATTTGGAGTCACCGTGAGTGAAACGGGCAAAAGGAATACACCAGTAACAAAACCTTTGCATATAAAATCTTATAATCATAAGTATGGGAAACGGCATGCACCTGCATACTCTCATGCAACATGTCAGGACACTTCAAGAAGACGCCAAATAATTGAAATGCTGCAGCATCATGGGATCACGGGAGGTACACTCACGAGTTTGGTGGGAAGGGATGTTGAAATGCACAGGACAAGTGCATTTGTGGTCTTCTGGGAGTGAGAAGGAGTCTCACTGGAGGCATGCAAGGAGCAGGAGGGGGTGGCACAGTGATGCACAGAGTATAAGGAAAGAAGGAGGGTGAAAAGCAGAAAAAGAACAGATGACTGGTAGCTGAGACAAGCCCCTTTCTCCTGATGCCTGTAATTTAAGCTATTTTTGTTTGTGAATTAAACAAAAAAGCATTTATATTAAAGCACTTGGAAATGGAAATGGTACCATTTTGATTGGTTTTCTTAAGGTACCAAAACAAATTTTATTTTGTTGTTCTCACATATAATATATAGGATAGGATGAGAGAAGTTTTTTTTTTAGTATTAACCTAATCTTGCATGACAATAACTTGTTTGCCACACAATTTCTACTTCACTCAACACTTGCAGCAATCTGTTGAAGCTATTTAAAAGAGAGATGTGGGCACTTGTTTAAGTTAAGAACAAAAATAAGGATTGATCAGTTTGGATACCATTATACTGCAGGGACATATTTAGACTTAATTCTATGGAGGTGTGGCTCATTTAACATCATATGGAGGTTTAACTACATCCCCATATACATAGACTCATACAAAGATCCAGCAAATAATTTCCTTACAGGGACCTAATCTATTATCTATTAACTGATACCATCAAACTGCAGCCCAAAGTATCCAGTATTGGCTTCTCCTATAGAGTCAATAATAAATCAAAGTGTTTACATCAGCCCTGAGTTAATAAAATACTGCTTCACAGAGGTGTGTGCACAGCTGCTGTAGCAGGCAAAGTGTGGAAACAGTTTCACAGCACTCACTAACATTCACTGTTCCAGGCTGGGCAACATGACATCATGAAAAAGGGGCGGGCTCACAGGAGGAAGGGGTGGGGTTATACACACTACCTATAGAGCAGAATCACATGCAGCAGAAGAGGGAGATGTCACCTTGGTCAGCAAGTGAGAAGGCTTTCCTGCAATGTTTTTCAGAATCAGGGAGGTTTCCCTGTCCAGATAGGAGTGCTTGGTGCAGAAAAAATAGGAAATAAAAGACAAGAGACATTAGTGCAATGATTCTTAAAATTTGTTTTTTAAAAAAAGTGTGAAAGCACAGACCCAAAGCATTCTGGTACCGATCACAATCATTTACACTTTGCAAAGAAGCAACCCCAACAAAGCAGCAATCCTGTACCATCTGGATGAAAAAATAAGGTCATGTTCTGACTGCAAGGCATTCATTTAAAACTGTTTGAAAGGGGATCGCTATGATTTAAGCCCAAGACAGAAGATCAGGAGGTTAGCAGGGATGACAGATTCCATGATGAAAAACAGAAGGAAGCTAACTTCTCTTTTGTTTCAGGTCTGAAAAAATTTGCTTTCAGACTGAAGACCATTGTCTGTTATTCAATAACACAATAATTATATTGTATTTTCACAATTATATGCATCTAACAATGCAAGAATAAACTAGGTACGAGCAAACTGTTGAAGTGCTACAACTATTTAGAAATCAAAAAGACCAACATTGGTTTTTTTTGCTAAAAAAATTGCCTTTTAATACTTGCATCCATCTTTGGTTAGTAGCTTATCTGGTGAAGGTCATAGCAAGAGTCTATCCTGACATATGACACACGAAGGTGCATATGACAGCACATGCCTGATCTCTCTCATGGATGGGACAACAGTCCAACCCAGAGCCAAGGAGAAAGGGGGCAATTTAGAGAAGCCTAGCCAGCAGATCTTCGGATGGTGGAGAGATACAGGATTCCCTAAAAACATGCAAATGCCACACAGACAGAAGAATGATTCTGGAATTGAACACTAGGGTTCTGAGGCAGCCACACCACATACATTAATTTTCATTATTTAAAAACACAAGTTACCACGCATTAAAAATACCCGGAAAGATTTGGTCTTAAGTTGCAATGATTTAATGTTCAATGCCTAGAACAGCGCACTGACCACCTTTGCACCAATTTAGTTTTTGCCACTAAACATAAATCGTTTTGAATCTTGACTGTCCTAAGTACAGACACCTGTAGGAGGAGCTCCCTCCAATCTTTGGAAGTAACAGGAAACAGAATACATCTTTTTTTTAAGTGGCACCCAAAGATGAGTTTTATGATCTATGGTCCATATGGAAACGCACAGTTGTGAGTACAGGACTGCTGCTTCTCCCATACAATGTTATTTTCAAAAGAAAGCTTGCCGTTATCATTCTGGCTTTACATCGTGATTCCCTCCCCTATCCCCCTCCCACCCCCCCATACACACACACACAACAACAGAAACCCAGGCTAGGAAATGTAGGCCTTCCTAAAACCATCCCTGGAAGTTAAGAAATGGAGCTTCTCAAGAGCCAGAAGAAAAAGACTCCTGGCACCCTAGAAACTAGCTAATACTGCACAAGCTCGATTACTTTAATTGTGTAAAATGACCAAGCAAAAGACACCAGTGCCAGAGGTCAAAGAAGAGTAGTGTTATAATTCAGAACATCAGACATGTTGCAAAAGGTTGCTTTCTGGCCTCTGGGTTATCTAGCTGCTTGAGACTGATTGATCCAGGGACTTCCTCCAGTAATTTTATCGAACTAGTACCCTAAAGTAGGGGTTAGTCGTACCTGCTCCCCACATTTTAAGGAATCGGTCGTGCTTAATCCAAAGCTTCACCAGGTAAAATGGCAAGTTACCTACTATCAAAATGCTCTTTGCTGCATTTTTCGTTCTGCGGCTTTTTTCTCCTCTGAAAAATGTGCACGCCTCAACATTCACGTGTGAGCCTTCTGAGGGAAAAGCTACACATCACCTTAGCTCATTGTTTTTCTGAAACAGCGACTGTTGAGAAGATCTCCTTCAGTGCTGTCAAACTGAAAAGGACTTGAATGTTGGAGGGAATATTAAACAGATTTCGCTCCCCACTCCCCTTAGTAAAGATGGAGAAAAAAAAAGAATGTGGGTTTTTAACTCTGAATAAGCATTAGATAAACAGCCAATGAAGCTAAAACATAAAAATAACAGTATCACATAGGCAAGCTCTGACACTTATTGTACTATCACCAAAGTGAAAGTACTTTTCCTCACTCCCTTGAGCATCAGGCAGAAGAGCTAACTGGCCTTAGATGGTGCTGAGATGACTGCTTTCTCAGAGAAAACTACAACAAACAAGCTGCAGACTAACTTTCAAAGACTTATACACCTTACCAGGTGCATACCATTATACATTGGTGTTTAATTTCTTTAAAATATGACAAAAGTCCAGTGAACATCCATTATTAAACCCTGTATTAACCTTCACTCAGTGATGTCTATAAGCATTGTAAGAACTTGTTTTGTGTCTCACCTTAAGTGTTACTCTTTGTGTAAGCCTATGCCATATCTGATAAAAAGGCAAAAATTTATGCTCATTTCCTTTGCCTTAAAACAATCCACATACAGTTTTGTCAACTGGAATGGTTAATAAGACTTAACTTACCTTAAGATCTCAGTCAGATTCTCTAAGAAGCTCATTTGAACTACTTTCTTATGTTTTATCTGAGAAGTACTGTATAATGGCTCAATATACCTTAACAATTGCTTAAATGGGGAATACTTCATCATTTTTAATCTGATGAAGAGGTGTAATTTATAAGAATTAAGCCAGCAGACACAAGGAGGGCAGACAGACATTCTTCGAGCCACAGCATATACAGTACTGGATCACATTAATGAAATGTCTCTGCACAATTGTGTCTTTCTCATTCCTCCTTGAAAGTTTCTATGGTTCATTCCCAGTTGCATGACATCAGATTTTCTTACCCAAGGGTTTCAAATCAAATTAACAGATTGACCTAATCCTGGAGTCCGAACCCTTGGCACATGTTACCATAAAGATCACTGCAAAGGCACCTGTTAATGCAGCTTCTGCCAACTGCTCTGATAGTAACCTTAGAAGGCAAACTGTGCTCTGATGCACTGTATTAAAAACTGCTGGGAAAGCATATTAGAAAAATGTACCTGCCAACAGCAAGACTAACATTACACTTTTGTAACTGTTGCTTCCTCTTCTCACACCTGACAGCACTTCCTGGTTGTTGTCAACATTGTAAGCAGATTTAAAACTTCTCCAATTAGTTGTGGGGGGGGGGTGAGCTCCACATTTAACGACCACGCATGCATACAAGCCTCATCAGTTGACTTTGTATTATTAGCAAAGTTACCGGAGGCAAGACATTGTGAATTTTTACCAAAGAAATCAGATTTCTTTCTCCTCAATGTTTTCATCCAACAGCTGTAAGTTCAAAATATAGACCCCCTACCTATCTTACACACCACTATATATAATTTTATATTTATCACCTTTAATAACAATATCAATTATGGGATATTTTTAAGAGAAGTGCAAATAAGTGTTATTCACCATTATGTTCTCATCCTGTCCAATATCCTGTGTGGAAGAGTCTATTTAAAAACAGGTATTCGTTTTTTGTTTCTATTACATAGCTGGCAATAGGCAGGAATTGTGTTTTTTTTAAGCATCAACCAGGTGTGTCCTTTATACAAACAATTGTGCCAATTACTAAGTATAGTAAAACATTTGAATGCCTTTTTTATCAAAATAAAATGCTTACTTCTAAAAAAGAAAACTCTTTTATTGTGACAGCAGGGTATTGACACCTTGAACGCCCTCACGGGAAACAAAATATTTTCTTTTGATGTTGTTCCAGGTTACAATCAGGTTTAGAGGAGTTACTAAGAATCTTGACCAACTCATGCAATCCCAAACTGGAAACGGTTACTTCTGTGCAGGCGGGTTAAGAGTCAGGCGTGAATAAAGAGGCAGAAGACACTGAAGACACTGCACACAATCCTGCAGACTTACAGTGTTCAGATCCACTTCCACTTCCTCCTGGGCAAAGTCAAGATGGCGCCTGACCTGTTTACTGGGCCGTCGCAGAGGAGCATGCTGGGAAGGTGGAGGAGTGAGAAAGTGGGGAAGATCACAAAGAAAAGGGAGGGTGCAAAAAGAAACCTTTTAGGCATGCAAGAGAAGGAAACAGGGTGCAGTTAACCAGGCTCGGATTCAGTCCATCATCTGAAGGCCAACGGCTAGATTGAGAATCATTTACTGTCCTTCAATAAAGGGGTTCAAAAAGTGCCTTGTACAGAGATCTAAAAAGAGCTGGTTGCTTCAGATTGTGCACTTACTAGATTTCAAAGGAGTATACTGAGGACTCTTCACTCAGACCTATTAAGAACCAATGTGATTTCAGGGAAAAAGTAAAAATTGGTGTTTTGTGGGGGCATTCAGACCAGGATTTATGAGGTGGATAATGCCTGTGCAGTATATGGAAGAAAAAATAAATTGTTCAAAGCTGTGCAAAAGATGTACAGGCCTGCCACCTGCAATATATTTAAATGGGATAATTTGTAGAAACATTACAGTGGGGAAAAAAAAAACATTTATTTTTCAAGAGGCTGCCCCACATTATTATTTCCATTTTTTAACATTAGTTGTTCTCCCTCTTCGTTTCTAATTTAATCCTCCATTGCCTGAGCTGCTGGAAGGCTATTATCTCTTCTATGCATGATTGGAATCAACCTGTAATAACCACTACACGTAAGGGGGCATCTGTGATGTTGTGAATGGCTTGAGATTACTGAACGTGTAACGCCGACTTTAAATGAAAAATGATGGTATCTGTCCTTGAAAACAAAACACCAGTCTCTTGAGGATGAGCAACAATCTGTGAACTGCTATCCTGCCTACTTGACTGTTCTCAGTGACCCTTCATTATGGTGAACTACAGGTGTCAGCTAGCAGATACAACCAGTACCATTGGCCCCCATGAGTTACGCAGGGGGCTGCTGGCTTACACTGGGTTGATTCAGCCCTGGAAAATACCTACACTGCAATCTTAAGAGATGCTTTCTCCTTTAAATGGAAATAGAACCCCTAAATTATCAATTCTCCAGACGCCGAGCCCCCGCTAACGAGCTCAATTACTTTATTCTAATTCATTAGCATTAAATATTAACTGCTTCTTCAAATTTTATTAGGAGATGTCTTGTGTGGATTGCTCTAAAGAGCTATTTGAATTTGGTGTTAAATTGTGACTAATTAGCAGATATTCTACAAAACATACTGACTTCTTGAAGTGGACAATATTATTTTTATTAATATTTTCAGGATTACTTTAGGTGCTCAAGCCTTGAACCTAGTTGCCTGCCTTGTTATTCAGACTTCTTCTGCGCCTAATGTCAAGGTAAAACTAGAATATGCCACATGATACCATGTCTTTCACTTGTCTGTGCATCATTTCTTTCATTTATCATTCAACACAGCTTGTGTTATACTGTGTATGTATGATACATAATTTCAAGGCTCTGACTTACAATGATCTGGCTATCTGATTTGGAGCTGTGTAAAAACGCCCGACCAGATTCATCAAACAATGGCGATATTTACTGCTGTAGATGGAAACATACTGTAGCTTTGAGGAAACCCCCAGATCCCTGCTTATCTTTCAGTTAATGGTACAAGCTGCAGGGGTAGACAGCAGTTTGATTTTTTCCTTTAACAAAAATAGCATCACAGAAATCTTGCCTATTCCGGACAAATATGTTCTTCTTCTGCAAAGAGAGATGAAGTTGTGGTACGTCAAAGTTAAGTCAGAATCTTGTTTTCTACGTCCGTGTCTTCTTATAGGTCAAGTGTCATACGGACAGCTGCAGAAGGGAAGTCGGCATCTTTGCCTCAAATTTCTTTTCAATAGAAGAGAACTGGCTGGGGTGCAAGCAACCAGAATCAGCCTTTCCAGCAATTGCAGGGTTTATAACGTCGTGCAAATTGATCACTGCGCATTAAGATAATAAGTAAAAACTGCAGCCTGTACTCAAGATGAAGACGGGATTTCGAGCCTGCCTGCAGGGGGGTGGGAGAAACATTCAACACCTGTTTCCTGGAGATAGGTGTTGTTTGAATGGCAAACATTCACGCATGCAGTTATCTTTGCAACCACACCGACAGTACAGTGCAGAGTTACCTCTTCACGTGCAAGATACAGTCATATTTTTTAAATCATACTTACCTGAAAAACTCCCTAAAAAAACCCTTTTAATAAAGGTCTTTCCAATAGCATGCAGAGTGAACATGCACAGCAGGGTGTTCCTCATTAAGAAAAGAAAGCCCATAAATCAGAGAAAAAGAGAGACCAGACAGAGCTTTAAAAAAAAAAATCAAAGGTGAGAGGCAATAAACTGGCCTACTGACAAGCTGTTCCCAACCAAACCTTTTCCTAATCTACACTGCTAAAACACCAGAGCTTCCCTCTGGCAAACACTTCGAAACAGGGCAGTTCCAGTAAAATGCAATGCAAAAACAGCACCATGTTGCTACAAGATGGTCTCTTACATTTGTCGATAAGCTTGATGAACTCAACACACTCACTCTGAAAGTGTGAGCATGGCCATGATGACACAAATGATCGTGATGCGTCTGCCTGATATCGGTCCCGGAGGGCTGGAGAAACACCCGTCTCCAAACCTAGTGGTGACAGTTACCTGCAGCGGGCATTTCTGAGACCGAGAGAAACCTCAAGGATACTACTGCATAAACGGCTGATGTCTTGAAACCCAGTGTACTAACTAAATGCGCACTAATTACCATCACTTAGTCCTCCAAAATATGAACCAAGGTATATCACTCTTCTTTAATAATATTCCAACACCAGCATTTTGGGCAATTTAACTGAAATATTGTAAAAATGTGTAAGAGATTAAAAGGTTAATATTCCAGCATGCATATATAAAGTACAGTTCTTCAGCTAAAGGACTAAATATCAACCAAAAAAGATTGCCTTTCTTCTTCATTGCTCAGCATCCTGATGAGTTTTAAAAGTCCACTATCCTTCAAGACTTCAGCTTCAGTTTGGGTAAAGAATCCCCTTCTCAGGATTCGCCAGCTATAGGATTTTTCAGCACCTCTGATATTGGAAAGATAGCCTCAGACAAAACCTCTTCTGGTTTTTAAGTGACTGTTTAAATACAGTTAAGGTTTCAGGGCAAGATGATTAATTCAAGCCTAGTACTGTTCACACTGGGAAAAATCCCTACACAAATTCACAAGCAGTACAAATCCTTCAGTCAAAATCCCATGGAACTAGGGCATTCATTGTGCTGACCTCAAGCAGAAATAAAGCTAATAAGGGAATGATGCTTCCTTTCACCGAACTATTGTCATCGATATAGTCAATTGATGTAATGCAGATCAATAGAGGGGAGGAAACCGAGCCTCTACTACAGGAAAAGCCCACAGCAGTTAGGCTAACTTTCTGTTTCCACTGCTGGAGGGACATAATGGAAAGAGCTCAAAAACGATCCTTCCATTTTCTAACCGCTTTATTCAATACAGGGACACGGGGTTGCTAGAGTCTATCCCGGCGAGCAACGGGCACAAGGTGGGATACACCAGTCCATCACAGGGCACACACCCCAGGACCAGTTTGTCTGTTCTTCCCATGTTGACATAGGTTTCCTCTGGGTTACCTGGGTTCTCTGATAACCTGTTAAAACAAACTCCACGCAGATAGCCAGAACTCAATTTTGAGAGCGCTTCAAACCTTTACAACACTGACAAATAACCTCAAGTCAAAACCCAGAACTGAGCTGCGACCCATTACTGATCTAGCTGACACTTACAGTATCTGTGCCCAGTTTCGGTTTTTGCCTCCTAAAGTCGGTACTTGCCATATCAAAATGGCAGAAAATCGCTGACTCGCACTGACCGCTGGTGAGCTCAGTAATGCATGTCAACAGTCTTATTCGAGCCAGAGTCTTTCAGAGACTTCCATAATGCTTGTAATAAATGATAGCTTCCTGTTTTCCCACTCTGCTCCACTCATATCCATTGCAGTTTGAGTGCTATTGTTTGCCACAACATACCATCTACGTGCATTTATCTGTACTGCACTGTACTCTGGGGTATTACTGAATCACCCCTCCCTCCATATATACATTAGTAATCACCTCACTACTAGAAACCTATACTTCTCTGTTCCTGCAAGGTATTATCCTTATGTGGATATCTCTTTCTGATTTATTGTCATATGTTTTGTTGGGAAACGGGAAAAAGTTTATTCCATGCTGAAAAGAAAAGGGACAACGTTCCACCTGTGGAGCCTTCTTCAGGTCTCAGACGAAAAGTTGTCTTTTTTTCCCCTTTCAGCATGAAATTAACCTTTACCTGTTCATTTGTAGCCAACACATCCTGACGCAGCTGCCTACTCAAACTTCATGCATTTTGTTTGTCCACTTATTGCATTGATACTAAATTGCCCTGTTTTGGGATATCTACGAAGCAAGTAATTAGAATAGCTTAATTCTTCATAAATTATTATTTAATTTCTACAAGCAGACCATTAAAATTGTTTCCGATTTTTTTTTTTGTCCTCACACGCGTTACTCTTCCAACCACAAAATCTACTTTATGGAAGATGCAAAACTTTTTCTGTTTGTATCGTAAGCTTACGGACTCAATCTGACTCATCGCTTGACTGTAACAAAACACTTCTGAGCTTTAGACCCACGTTAACAAATCATATTGTCATACATACAAGTAAAGAGCTCTTAGGTTTCGTAAGTCTTAGATTAAATCAAATGTTTGAGCCACCGCATAATGACACATTACAAACAAATCACAATGTGAGAATTTTAAATTAATTTTTAAGTGGGTTTAAAATGTACAAAGCTATGGCTGGCACAACTAAATATTTACTGAAGGGGAAAACGAGGAACTCTTGAACCGATATTAAACGCAACTCAAAATACTTCTCCCTGCTCCTTAGAATTCAACCGCTTGTAGATTCCAATTTGTATTTATAGGATTAAGTCAGAAGTCTTCCAGATTTTCTAACAAAATTTACAGACACCCTCTAGATCATGGAAGGGGAGTTCTAGTCCTTGAGGGCCTGAGAGTCCCCTGGTCTTCATTCTAACTCGGAACTTCAATTACATTCAGAAACTAAGTAGACTGCTTTTTAATCAGTCGTTAACTGAAAAACGTACTGTATCAAGTCCTCAAAGCCCGGAGTTACCCATTTCCCTGCCCTAGACTGTATAAAACTGTACAGACCTTTTCCCCACAAGACAGAATTTTGTGTTTAAAGAAGCCTGCTCTTCCTCAGGGCTGTTTGGCCAGTTGTATGGGGAAAATAAAAATATTATGAAACTGGGTTTCAGAAAATACAAAGCCACATAAGCCAATCAATTACTTATGTACTTTAAAAAAAAACCAAAGAGTGTATCCTTCACTCCACCTGTAAACAAGGTGCAAACAATGAGCATGACTGAATTCTGCTGTGGAAGTTTGAACCTGAAACCCCCCCTCGGGGAGAGCGAGGGAGTACAGCGCTGGTTACCAAGGGACTGAGGGACGCCACGTACCTCGGAAGATGGCTGCCCCTGCTGCAGCCCTTCCAGCTCGGGCGGCCGCAGCACCTTGTCGATGTCCAGGGAGTCCATGCTGGACGCAGCCGAGGCGACGCTGGAGCGCGAGGAGTTGCTGACGGAGCGCGCGTCGTGGTCGCTCACGGTGCCCGCCGAGCCGGTGCGGCGGTGGTGGTGGTGGTGGTGCGCGGCCGGAGGCGGCAGGCAGAAGGAGGAGGAGGAGAAGGAGGAGGAGGAGGAAGGGGGGGGCGGGCTCTGGCGGGCCGCCTCGTCCATGCTGAGCGAGGCCTGCTCCAGCTGCGCCGTGATGTCGTCCAGGGAGAAGTTGGTGGTCAGCGGCTTCGGGCCGCGCACCGTGGAGGAGGGCGAGACCCTGGCGCTGCTGCTGGTGCCCCTGGCGCTTCCCTGGCGTCCGGCAGGCGGCTTCTGCCGTACCTTCCCTTCCGCGGTGCCAGCCGCCTTGCCCGTGCTATTGGGTTTGGACCCAATAGTGCTCAGTTCCTGCTCGATCGAGCACAGGTCTGCCATGAGAGCATCCAGGTCCACAGCGTCTCCTTGATTTAGGGCCTCTGGAAACACACACCAAATCCGTGAGCCTTTTCACTAAAATTCAGTCCAGACTATTTGGGGGTTTTAACCGATGTAACGGTACGCGTCGACCTCATTTGAAGGCAATCCTGTTGGGAAAAGGGGACTGGGCAGCAGATGTTTCAAAACCCCACGGAACACGTCACATCCTACTCAAGCTCTCCCCGCTGCTTGCAGAGAGGCACAGCCCGTCACCTGACGGGGGTTCTTAATATTTTGGCGAGTGGGCGTACGAGCATAAGGCCAAATTCCCATTTTTCTTACAGCAACGTTCCCAGATGTGGGACAGCATGGAGTATGAATGCATGATTTTGAAGGAGGAGGAAAAGGAGAAAGTGTGAATCAGGATCGTGCTTAACAGGATTCAGAGACAAGTTCAAGGTGTTGACAATACTGATCTTACAGAACAATATAATAATACATTTGTATAGAGCTTTTCTGGACACTCCACTCAAAGCGCTTTACCGGTAATGGGCACTCCCCTCCACCACTACCAGTGTGTAGCCCCACCTGAATAATGCAACAGGAGCCGAAGTGTGCCAGTACACTCCCCACACACCAGCTATCAGTGGGGAGAAGAACAGAGTGAGGAAGCCAGTACATAGATGGGGATTATTAGGAGGCCATGAATGGTAAGGGCCAGTGGGAAATCTGGTCTGGACACTGGGGGTAAACACCCTGGGATTCTTAATGACTACAGATGGTCAGGGCCTCAGTTTCTTGTCTCATCCGTAGGACAGCGCCTTTTTACAGTAAAGTGTCCCTGTTGCTATAGTGGGGCATTAGGACCCACACAGACCGCAGGGTGAGCACCCATTACTTGTCCCACTAACACCTCTTCTGGCAGCAACCTTAGCTGTCCTAGGAGGTCTCCCCTCCAGGTACTGGCCAGGCTCACACCTGCTGAGCTCCAGTGGGTTCCGAGGTGTGAGTCGCAGGGTTTTGGAAGAGAAACAACATGGTAGAGATGAAGTGAACAAACTCACCGTTAATGTTGTACATGGAGAAGCGGTAAGAGAAGTTGGCAAGGTTGGTCTCTTGCCGAAGAGGGGACTTCCTCACTTTTTCTGGCTTTCCATCATCCAAACTCTGCCAAGAGAAAACATGAAACACATGTTCCATTTTGCAATGCATTCAGCCACATTAAAGACTCAACAGAACTCTAAAACAATTAACATGAGACCAAGGATGGTTTTTGTTTTTAATAGGTAATCCTGGGAGGGGGTCTACAACTGCATCTATCTGTCTGGATCTTTTAGTATCCTGCCAGCACTACTGTTTCTAATACTGCGCTCAAAGCAAGCCTGCACTATTCTTCTGGGGCGTTTCAGTAACTCGCAATGACACAGCCGAGTACATCTGCCAAAACCCAAACAAGCTTCGCCAAGGTGCGGAGCTGTTCAGGAAATGATCAAATGGTCACGCACAAGATTTTGACCATTTCACTCCACTGCTGCGACAATGTGTAGTATGTTAAATCACTACAGAAGTGCAAGATGTCTACTATAAATGGGCTCAGAGTGAAACGTGCTGCTCCCTGCTCACTACATGCGACACCCACACAGGATGTACCGTATGATAAAGGTAAAAATAAAAACTTTACTACGGCAAATTGTGATAATGGAATGGTAATACTGTGGAGGCTCATTGACAATTCAACTTTAAAATACTCACGAGTTATACTCAGATCTGATCAGGAAAAAAGAAACAATGGCACTTTATGCAGTCAGAGCAGCACGGCAGCACCACAAAACATATTACAGAAACCCTAATTCAGTCCGATATAGATCTCCGTTAATTGGTCTTGTCTAGCAGAATGGGGTTTCAATAATAACAGTACATTTGTCAAGCTTCTTGGAAACGAATGAAATCACCACTGCATAGGAGATAAATAGGAGAGGCTAATTTTTTTAAAACCTGTTCATTGCAACTTAAATAGCCAAAATTTTGTACTTTTTGTAGCTTAACAAGATGCTCATACAAATATGGTGTAAGTAGCACAGATGAATGAGAAAACTATACTGTATATCATGGTATTTTTCCATGAGTATCTCAATAATGTTGGGGGAAATACTGCATCATGATAAGGTTGCAACATTAGTTGAAAGATGCCTTTAATAATTTATCCATCATTATTTTTCTATCATTGATTCCTACAGATTTTCATTTACTTTGGACATTCATGTTCTCAGGCAGCATGAGCCATGTAACCAACACTTCTTCTCCAGGCTGGAAACAGATTGAAAACAGCTGGCAGAATTGAGAAAGAAGTACCAGAGTATAGAAGCTTGACAAGCACATTAACATACAGTTTCAAACCAAAACAACTCAGTGTGACTATTCCCTGAGACCATAGTTGCAAAATGACAACAACATTGGTTTTAGCCTCATTAGAATATCTCAGTTAGAGATTATCAGTAGTAAGCCAATAATGTTAATGACGGTTAACATCATGGAGCCTGATTTCAAAAAATAAAGCATGATAAATAAGGTGCTTTCTAAAAGCAGCATTGATCAAATGATGAATTTTGAAACAGCAAATTGACTAATTCCAGCTGCGTTTTTAATAGAATCACATTGAAAGAGCAGAACAGTTCAGACAAGAAAGCTCCATAGGTATTATTGTTCCATGTCTCATGCGTAGCTGATAATTCATCTCTGCATATAAAGTAGAAGACAGTCCTGAGAACTATAATTATTATCTTCTTTGCTATAATTATAGGTGGTAATATAACTGTCATAACACTATCTAGACTCCTCGCAAACATTCACAAATCTAGTCACCTTATGAATTGCATTTGCCAGCTGGGTTAAATGATGTTCAAACACATCTAGCAAATTTGTTGGCAACAACGCGATTTGGAGAGGGTCCTTCTG
This sequence comes from Atractosteus spatula, assembly GCF_055471065.1. Classification (NCBI taxonomy): domain Eukaryota; kingdom Metazoa; phylum Chordata; class Actinopteri; order Semionotiformes; family Lepisosteidae; genus Atractosteus; species Atractosteus spatula. Next base: position 5,561,439 of record NC_142718.1, on the reverse strand, counting down.
CGCTTAGGAGGGGATTTCCACAATTATCTAAAGATTCTCTTCTGTAGTCGTGGGAAGAAAGATGATATAAATGAAAATGTAACGAGCAAGCTCCTCTCCTCGTTCCAATTCTGCTAAACGTCTTCCAAGTAAAATGTTTTCTCAAGGGAGAGTTCAGAAAAGGCCTGAACAACTGGACAAGTTACTGTACGGTTTCGGGTCACAGAGAAGAGGAAACGGACTACTCCAACTGAATTTCTAGAGGGTTGCTTTTAAACAGAAATAATGTACTGTTTTGATCACCTACTATCAAGCGAGATTCATGCACACTTATATTTTTTAACAACAAAGCATTTTGTTTCATTAGAGTGCAGTGTAATGCATTTGCCAAACCCATATTCATGGTCTTCACTGTCCTTTGCTCCTACTGATCCTCAGTCTGTAACCAAGTCATTCATTAATCAAACTATTACTTGGTTAAACTGAATCTTTTTTTAATACAGCTGCCAATGGTTTTGGAAACACTGCACTGAAAAGTGGCGCGTCGCTGACCTGTGTTAGTTTGTCCAGCTCGCCGAGCCACGCTCCAAACATCTTGTCCAAGTCCTGGTCTTCTTTGTCACTGTCTTCCTCCGCAGCATGATCCAGCTCCTCATCTGACAGCTGCTCCATCTGCAACACAAGCACACAAATCGTCACCACGGCAACCCGCCACAGAACGAGAAACCGAGGCCTCTGCCTACTCTTTACCATTTTCGCCCTGGATGAGCAAATTGGGCTTCAGCTTCCCTTTCTCCAGCTTATGTTTTAGGAACACCTTTGCATACATGACAATCTTCAGCAATTAAAAACAAAAAAATAGTGCTGCTTTTATTTCACCCTGGACGATCAATCATCATAATTAAGCAAACAGATTTCAAACAAAAGGAAACATGTGAGAGGTATATCTAAACAACCAGTATTTCTTGTAAATGACCAAGAATGAACTACATACATACACACACACACCGTGTTACACATCATAGCAGAATGCCAATAACATATGCTTATTTTATCTAATACCAGACCTGAACAACTGGAAGCACTGTATGTGAAATCTTCCATCTGCATTTAGCTTTTAAGCTAAAATGGTATCTTCTCAAAGTTAAACTGAGGGTAAATTGTGCAGTGACTGGGAATGGGTTTCCAGGGGATGTGCCTTGGTCTTTAGAAATCAACAACAACAACAGAAAAGCCATTTCACATGCTAATAAGAATGAATAAGGATGAAGCAGTGATTAAAAAGGTTCTCACTTCCTACCTCTCATTTATTGGAAGTGAGAGTATCACTACTGGATCCCTCCCCAGTTTTCCACCAAGAGCAGCAATTCAATTAGGGGTCAGCATTTCTGTGTCACCTCAGGCTGCTCCAATGCATTTCTTAATTGGTCAGAAACTGCATGTCTATAGCATATGGGCTTTTAGCACAGTACTTCACAGAGTATAAATGGTACTGAAAAACTTAAAATTACATTAACTGCAGAACCTTTATGACAGTTTTACAAATAATTACAAAATGAAACAGGATATGTCAGCACAACCCTTGAGGTCATTTGAAGCTAGACAATCTGTCCGGTTTGTGTAACTCACAAGCTAGATCAGAAAGGCAGATCTCTCTGATCCAGGAGGAGATAATCTTTCATAGGGCAGCAGAATGTTTTAAATAGCCAGGTTCTAAAGTAACAAAGGAACATTATCTTTTCATCCAGTGGACAAATGTGCTCAGCAGTTTAGAGATGGGATTAAAACATTCAAGGAGGGAATGCTTCCTTAAATCAGCCTTTTTAGAAAGTTGGGTTAGTCCACTACTTCGGTGTCAGGTACAATATTTAGGACAACATGTTAATAGAGCTTGTGTTGCCACAGCGTTATTGCCAGGAATAAATTAAATGCTCAGTCTCACATATTTGAGCTCAGTGAACAGCAGGTACAGCAGTACACGCCTTGTCTGTCCACACATGAACAAAATGCTATTTTTTTTGTTTTGCTGGCATGAACACTGAAACTGCTGGCCCAGATAAGGTCAGGTTGCCATCACAAAAAGAAAGATTCTACCAGTCAGTCTTATTTCTTGAACACGGTCCCACAAACCTCGATATAAATGCATAAATTCCAGGTCTTTTCAAACACTAGCACATATTAACACCACACGAGAGAGACAGTCTAACAAGATGTGAAGTTATTGCGAATGACTGACAACCCCGTTTGTGACCTCTGACCCCTCTGTGAGATTTTCCAACAAAGCTAACTCCGATAAAAGCCATGCCCGGGAGGTGGAGAAGAGCACCATCGCTACTGTATCAATCCTTATCACAAGAGACTGCCACTGAGCACCATTTACATTTCAACACATCAAAAAATCTTCAAGCTCTAAGTGGATTGTCTAGGTTTCGGTTTCTTCTTTCAAAAAAGGGCTGCTATATCATTACGCTGCAGGCTGTAGCCTTATGGGTCTGTCCCTGTATTGTGCAGTCTTGAGATAATCCTGTAAGAAGCCCTTTTGTTACTAAATAAGCAGGGCAGGATGTCAGATGAATACTAAATGAGAGTAAGTGTGGGTTGTTTTTAAAAGTGCACCTGTTAGTGCAAAAAGGTCACCGAGATGACATTTATGGCTATCATAAATGGCAAGGAAAAATAAACACCAGAATATTAATACCAAAGCATGAATGGTAACCTTTTTCATCATTTCAGAGGGAACAATTGGATTTTTTACAGTGTTTAAACGTTAACAATGCGCACAGAAAAACTAGAGTTTTGACAAGGATTAATTTGAATTCTGTTATCCGTTTAAAAAAAAAGGTTATGCTTCTTTGGCAATATACAGTAGCTGCACCAATCTTCTGTTCTCCAAGAGCAAAATTAGGCAGTATCTGTTAGTCTTCATGATGTACGTACTAAAAGGTAGGACCAAAACACCCAGGATTATAGAAAAGACAAGAAGTCATTAAAGTCATTATAGTAGTCATTCTACTTTCCCCTCTATTTCCAGGACTGCTTTTTAGAAAAAAAAAAGTTAAAAAAAGCCAGTACTCATTTGCCGATTTGTTATTATTCCGGTGACAAAGGTTTGTAAAGACAAGCCAATTAACAAAAAAAAAAGTGCTACACTACATACAAACTTGAGAAACTAAACCTGTTTTTCCAGATTTAGTTGAGCTTGTTCTTTTCTGCTTTGCCCTGCATTTCAGAAGTTAACTTACAGTACCTTTGTATTTTTGTATTTTAACTTACCTCATATGTATCACCCAGCAAAAAACTAAAAAAAAATATTTTATCATTCAAGGCCCTACATGAGATGGTTATACAATTTCTACAATTTTTACCATTTGCAATACATGTACTGTATTATTCTTGGGCTTGCAGTAAAAAAATGGCTCTGTTGTTTAATATTCTGCAATGGATTAGTGCCCTCTGCTGACAAATAACATAGCCTCCCCATATGCTAATGTTTAGAGACGCAGTCTAATATACAAAAGCAAGAACTTGTCAGTTCTGACAGGTTCACCGTCTTCAAAAGCTTAATATATATTTTTATCATATACAAGCAGTACCCCTTGGGCACTCACTTCTTTTTAAAAAACTGTATTAATTACTGTACAGTGACTGAATGTTAACTACACTTTTAATGATTATGTATGAAATGGAAAATATTTCTACATCGCCCCTGCAACGTGCACATGGGACTTATGTTTTTGCAGCTCTTGATTCTTTTGAATTCTTCTGCTGTAGCTTGATTGCTTGTCATTAAATATGCATCAGATGTCTGATCACTCTCCAACTCAAACCTCTGACAATAGTCTGAAAAAGAGCACGCGTACACTTTAAGAAAAGCACTGTGGCCACATGAATGGGATTTCTGACTCATAACACTGAATTATCTTTAATCATGAACAGACTGTAGATTTTGTTTTGTAATCAAATGCAGAAAAATAACTCCAAATTCTCCCAACATAGGGAAATTAACTTTTTGGTCTCCAGTTTAGTGATTTAAGATCTCTTGAAATGCTACAGTGCATGAACACCCATTCCAGGACAGTAGTTGTGTTAGCAGCCTGCCTGACAGTGATCTCCAGGAGACTGAGCAAAATTAGTTTCCCTGTGACTAGTTTCTTTGTGGACTTTGATGTTCATCTCTTCACAATTCTGATTTTCAGAATGCAGATCTTCTCTAATACTTAACAGTACTAGTATGTCTCTCATCTGTGCTGAAATTTTATAGATGGAAAAACTGCAATCCAGGACGGTCTCCAGCTTTCTGTCATTTCAGTTTTGTTAAGAGGTAGGCATAGGCTTATTCACAGTTTCTTTTTTCCATTTGGAGATGGACCATTTTCACAGAAATAGGTGATCCTTAGACACCCTGACTCCATCTTGCTATTGCTTTCCATTGAAATATTTGTATCCTAACTGGCAAAGAAACATTACAGAACTCGTGAGACAGAAACACCGACAGAGCAATTGTCTTCCTTTTTTCAAACAGCGCGCTTAGCTTTACATAATTTTCATAATATAAACATTGCTGCCTTTAATATTTCCCCACAATGAAAACTGTCAAGATTTCTAAAACAAAGATGAGCCCTCTTACGTTTTCTGGGGAAAACCCAATGACTCCAGTTCTCGGAAGTTTACAATAATGACCTTCTCACAGAGTCCGGAGTTCATGGATTCAGAGAATACCAGGCCAATGCATGGAAAGCTACTGTCCCATGCTGCACTCTACACTGTAAATATATATTTTTTTCTTTCAGATGAATAACTATCCCAAATGAAACCCTACCTGTGGCGCTTCTAAAATGGAAAATGAATGCCATCTTCAGGCGCCATGATGCTTAATTCCGATGCAGTCAAGCAAACCACATCTTGCCCGAAGCTGGAAACTGACACGGGCCCGTTAAATAGGTTCTAGTACAGAGGTTGACGCATCAAAGACGCAGAATACAGGAGGACGCTATTTTTATTCTTACAGTGACGAAACCAGGACAGGATGTTTCAAAGACCAGCAGTATAATTTCTTCCCTTAAATGATGGCGTCCCAACTTGCAAACTGCTCTCTCAAAGCTCATCAATAACTAAGCTCATAGATGACATTCAACTTTAATGAATAAACTTTTCAAAGTGATATACGTGCACATTTTGGCAACTCCCTGGTGACCTATTTGGTGCCCTGGGCACATTCCTCTTTGTTTTGAAAGAAGAAACTGGGAAGATGAAAAGTGAGACATAAATGTTTCCAAATGAATAAGGCATGCTGTTGTTTACTGCGATCCAAATCACATGTGGAAAAAGGTCATTGTTAATGTTGCTTAATCCACTTAAATGCCACCTGCAAGCTCAATAACGATCCGAAACGCAATTCACCATCAGCCTCCTCTGAAGCAGTTAGCTCCTCGTCTTGAGTTTTTCATAAGCAGCGTTCTTTATGCCTTCTGTTTTGAAGCTTCTCACTACTTAGGAGACAGCAGGGTAGTGTTTAACTGAAGGAGAAAAAAAAGATTCTAAGACTTTAGTCACAAAACTGAGTGGGTTTTTGATCTGTGCATCAGTGAAGGGAAGGAGCCAGTGAGCTGTCAGAGGAGGAAATACACATCGCAAGCTATTTTGTTGCCCACAACAGTATGATGAGAATTCACAAAACACGGACATAGAATATTCTCTGTGAATTATTCAGAGAACGTTTTCTGCCACACTTGGTCTTAGTGTCCCTTTCCCAATAAGAGTTACAAATGTGATGATATGTCTCCCCACAATATTGTGCAACTTCAGACTTTTTGACAGTCACTGCGGTGTACATTATGTCCTGAATGGACATACTACAAATTCAAGGTCTGTTAATAAAGCCTCAGGCTTTTTTCGATATTCTTTTGGACACTACAGGCTTAACAGAGCCCTCATACTGTTATGTTGGTATAATATTAGTTAGCCTTTTTATAGCTTCTGCCTACTGTAATCGATTAATTTCCCACAGATCCACACTCTGTAATTTAAACCTGTAACTCACTCTTTTATGCTTGAACCAATATTTCTAACCGACACCTGCACAGGCAGATGGCACAGATAATCATGAATTAATGACATACCCTACTGTAGGAAGAGGGGAAAGCCCAGGTAGACGGCTACAGCTGGAAGTAGTTAAGACAGACGATGATTCATCAGCTCACATTTCTTCAGAAAAATTGTCCACTAATCACAGCATGACTACCAAGGAAAAGGTTTGGGGTATTTTAAATTTACCAAGTTTAAGCTTATCCGACTTTCAATCACTTTGGTTTGTCTATAGAAATAATGCTATGGCACAGATCACCAATCCTTAAAATCTACTATTATTTACTACCAGATATCATAAACTTGCTTCCTTCATAAAAAAGGAAATATCAACCAGACTATTCAGAAAACTTGAAAATATGGGCATAAGACCAATAAAATGGTAGAACTATGTTACTCAAAGAATCTGCTGAATCAATCTCCTTTGTGCTTCCTTATGCTAATAACCAGGATGAGGACGTCTCTAGCCAGAGTGGAGCTAAAGGCTCCTGAGAGATGGGCAGTAACTGTGAAATACAGCCATCATGAAACTAAATTGCAGAGCAAGCGAGATAATTGGTCTGGGCTTGGATCTGACAGGACTGGATTGCTCGCTTTGAACCCGGAAAGAAAGGCTAGTAAAAAGACTCCCACAGTCCATACTGCGGATTACGGATGCATTCATCTCCGTAAAATAAAGCCCTAATGAGAGACAAGAGCGCCCCCTGCTGGCACTGAATTGGAAGAATCGCTCCACATACCTCTCAAGAAACCGTATATAAAGAATTTAAAAAACATGTTGGTCAACGGTTTGATGTCTAGCACCTGTTGTAGTATGAACATGCCTCATGGTCCCAGCCATCAGTGGCTTGGGTTGTTTAGCTTGCTTGTGGCACAGAGCCCAAGACAGGGTCAACCACAGCAGTATTTGTGCCCACGGTCCTCAGCGAGCCACGGCAGGAAAGTTCAAAGACGGACCCCCAGCGAGTCACAGGGAAATGGATGTGTTCTGTCCAGATATCCTTACTAATCCGTCAAAGAGAAAAAGCGCCAGCAAACTGAATCCTTTGAATTCTCCTCAGGAAGCACTACATAAAACCAATTCACAGGATGATACACTTATAAAGACGCAAAAATGAATGCCTACAGATGGATAAAAAAAAGTCAAATGTGGTACAATCCTAGATCTACAGATGGTAACCAAAAATCACAAATATTTAGATGAGGAAGGTAATTACTTTTGCTAGATTTATGGAATGAGATGCAATATGTTTTTTATTTTGATAATCAGTCCCAAGACTGGGACAAAGTGAAGAATCCCATATTTGTACTCAACCCAGCCTTGTTAACTTTGCACGTACAGAGAATGAGAGAAAGGCAGTATCAAACGGATTTCTGGGAAGACTTTAAAGTAGTGTGCTGTATGTTGGCGTTGTTCAGCGCAAACTCTAAATGGATTCATTAGTCCAGGAAATGCTTTGTTTGGAGTGAAAACCACAGAACTCTTCAGACTCTTTGGGAAAAGACATTTAACAGCTTATAGGACAATTTGTTCCCCAATGTGAACTTAGGCTCCTCTCTTGGACTCAGCAGATTTACCACTTTTGGGACTCCTGTTTGACAATAATACATCATTTACATAATACAATTATGTGAGGCAGCTCGAAAACAAGCATTAAGTGGTACGTTGGATATACATTTATTCTAGTTTGAAAGCTTACCCACTGGCGAGCTAAACTGAGGGCAGAAACATACAGTAGATATTCTTAGAAACTCAACAATCTTGTCTGTGCCCCTGATACTGTATCTGTATGACAGGCAGTGGTCTTCTGAATTAACTCCCGACTACTCCATAGAACAAGTTCCTAATGATCACAACCTTATTGCATTTGTCAAATTAACCATTATTTATAGTTTTGAACCACATTTTGCACCAATGTAGTAAAATAGTATAGACGCTAACTTGTGCACAGTTGCTCAGCCTAATTAAAGAATAAGGGACCAAGCTTCCCAGTGTCTCTTTGAAGTTTACTGTAATTAAACCAAAATTCCATACAGAATTCATAATCACTGACTCACTAGTAAGCATCTATTCCTGGAATTTCCCAATCTAACACATGCTTAACCCTTAACCCACTTGGATTTTTCCTGAAACTCTGGGTCTTCACAACTTGCCAAAAAAAAGCCACACTCACCCAGTGTTTAAAGAAAGAGATGCAATCTCTCTCTTTTGACTGTTTGATTTCTTACAATGAAAGCTATTGAGACAGCAAGGTTTTCATCAGATTAATTGCTTACCAGTCAGTACTAGACCTAATCTGAAAAGGTTAATTGCTCCTTGTCTTAATTCCATCAAATGCTATTAGTGCTGTATGCACACTGCAGCCATTAGGCAAAACTGTGAAAATAGTTTGATTGTTGCCGAGAAATGCAGGCAAGGAAAACGAACAGCATCCCTGTTCATAATAAAAACCTCCAGAATGAACCAAACACTATCAAAGAAGTGCACTTTAAACCCAAAATTTTGGTTTTGATTTCATCCAGCATAAATGTGGTACTTGCTTCTTTTATTCCTGCCTTATAATCTTTTAAGCAAAAAATAAGATATTTTAACTTGTATACAGTAGCTTAAGTTTAACTTGGGTTATGTGACTGAATTAATCTGGTCTTAGTGATGGATGTGTGTCAGGGATCTATTAGATTGTCTGATTTTTTTTTTGATATTGCTATGGCATTTTTTTTTGCTTTACCAGGAGAAAGCACCAATATAATAAAAGTTTTAAGTCTGATTTTTGGGGGACTAAAACGATAATGGGGAAAAAAACAGCTGGCTATTAAGCCCTTCAACCTTGCCCAAGAGGCTAAACTCAACTTTACAAAACTGCAGCTCTTCAACTTCCTCTCCCTGTGCCTGGCTTGTGCACACTTCAAGACAGCTCTGACGAAGGCAGGCAAATTGTTTTTCTGCAGGGATTGCGTATGGCAGCCTGCTGTGGAAATTAAAGACTGGGTTAGGTGCTGTGCTGCAATTATATTCAAGAGATTGCCAAGTCTGTCATTTGGGTACTGTTTGTCAGGGGCGTGGGCCCTGAGGGGGAAAAAAAAGCACTTCAAGAGTGAAGTTACTGTTAAGAACTGGCACTTATCTTCGAAATGATACAATGTTTTGACAAGGAAGTTTAAAGTACAGGTAGGTGAGACCCATAAGAACTGTCACAAAAGGGCTTGTTTACTCAATTGTGCTGAACAAGCAAAAGCCTAGCTTAGTTGCTAGATGAATACAGCCAATGGTCACTGCATTGTTTGCAAATACAGTACCTTAAACTCACTGTGGATGCTGTGTAAGTGTAAGGTTAGCTCATCTCCAAAGCTAAATTCCAGATCACAGCAGAAAAAAAGGGGTGTCCACACACAACCGCCATAATATGATAAATACACAGTCATGTCAAAAATATAAAAAGTGACTGCACAATTTCAAACTCTTGAGTCTTCCTAGGAGCTAAACAGTTTACAGAGCTTTAGAATTCAAGAACATGTTTTTAAATCATATGGTCTCAATAACTGGTCAAATTATCATCCCTATGGATCTTTCCAAAACCAAATCCCAGTTTATTTAGCCTCTTGTTAAAATTGGAGAGACACTCACACTTCTTTCACTACAAAACGAGCGCATGTTTGTAGTATTTAACTAATTCATTGCTCAAAGCATGACAACACTTAATTAACACCAAACATGAATAGATAGAATAAACAAAAACTCCATTTTGAATTGAAATAAAGAGAACACGTTTTGGCTTTGGAGCCTTCTTGGGGTTCCACAGCTGAAACGTTGTCTCTTCTTTTCTGCATGGAAAAACCTTTACTTGTTCCTTTGCAGCCTTCACATGCTGACGCAACTACCTACAGTACTTGAACTTCATAAAGGAAGATGGTGCCTACACTGGATACTCTTCGAAGGGATTATGAGGCTTTTGAGAAATTAGTAAAACAGAACAGTTGCTTTGTTCTGCAAAATGACATCACCTCAAGCAGGACAATACCCACATGGCTGTCTTTTTTTTTTAATAATCTGTGTTCCCCCTCTGCTTTTTGGATTTCTGGAAACATTCATCTTTACAGTATATCTCCAGCTGTTATGTCCTCTATGAATTGCATATCTTCAAGGGTTGCTGTTTAATTTAACAGATTAACCTTCATGTTGGATCAACTTCTTTTTAATAATCATGTAAGGGGGGGGGGGTGCTTAAAATAAGCAGTCATGCTGTGGGAACCACTCCAAGCCAGTTTCAAAAAGACAGGAAATGTTGTGGATGTATTGAATTCTTCACTTCCCCTTGCTGCCTCCTTATGTAACAGCAACTACTATTCCCAAGGACTTTACAAATTCTACAGAATGAAAAACGAGGAGTGGAGACTTGAAGTAATGCATTACATCACGACTGGCAATGAAGAAGTATCAGCAAATAAAGGGAACAGTCAACTGGCTGCTGGTTACACTGTAGGGCCTACATTAGAAATGTAGACATTTCTTGATTTCCGTCAAACAAACATTGTAAACTGAAAAAATGTGCTCTCGAAAAAGACACTTTTTCAGAATCTTTATGGTAAAGCACAACAAGGATGAAAGAGATAAATCAAAAATGTCAAACAGAGCAGATTTCATGTAGACATCTGGTCACGTACAGCTAAGCAGAAGGTTGTAATATGTGCCAATCTGTAAATATTGGCCATTTTCAAATTTAGCTCAAGGTGTCCAGGATTCTGGAGTGGAAACTTCACTCTAGTTTGTGAACGTATACATCTTGTGCTTCCTCTTGGACAGATTCAGCAAAGGCTGAGTTTATAGAACTCTTTTTCTGTAAAATACATTGGGTACCATTAAAATGTACTCATCTATAGTAGACTGTAATGTATTTGTGCTGAATTATAAGGCACTGAAGGGTCTAGCTCTGCTCAGGAATTAACGTTCAATTAGCATGATACTGCCCCAAAAAAGGCTCTAAATAGATTTTTAAGGCATGGTTTTGTTTGCTTTTGGTCAATGAACTGTTTTTTATATTGATTTCATGTGTGTGTAAGGTTTTAAAGCACTTTTGAAAAACACTTACTGTATAGTGTGTACTGTACAAGCTAAACTATAAATTTATATGAACTGGGATACTGATTTAATGAACATCGGGCAAACTAGAATGTGGTCCTGACCTCTTTCAGACAATCACTTGGCTTCACTTGAGCAGCCACAAAGTAAGATCACCAGCTTCCTCACAGGCCTTTTTTCAGTGTAGCTGCCGAAGTTCAGTATTCACACGACAAAGACTGGCAGCAAGGGTGGTTATCAGAATTGCTTCTCGGCTTCCTTTTCCTCCGAAATGCCCCCTATCAGTACGAAAAATAATATTTTCATGGGATAGAAGTCCATGCTGCCCAGAAAAAACCAACAACAACAAAATGTTTCTTATCGGTATCCTACCATATCACTGTAGCCAGGGTCCTTTGACATTTTCATCACCCCCCATTCTTTTACTGGCTTGAATAGCATCTTAGGGCAAACCGGCCTGAAACTCTTTGAAAGCCAAGCTTTCTGTGTGCTAAGTGATAACTGAGGAAAAACTCAGTGCTCATGGCAGCCATTTTGAATTCCTATGTAGCTGCTTCTATTGGAGTTCTGGATACTTTGGTTGCCCCTGGGGTGTCTTTTTTCAATAGATGAAAACTGCGCTAAAAAAGACCAGCACTAGCAAATTCCTCAGTAAATGTGCGTGGTGTATGTTGGGTGATTTTTAAGTATCTGCCACCCAACTTATCCTAACTGCCTTCACCAAACTGCTTAACGTCGGCAGCATGCACTTGAAGAGTGATGGTTAGCTTAAACGTTGTTCTGAACTTGTCGTTGTAACATGTCACTGACTCCACTGGGGAGAGCACTATAGATGAAACTAGCAGAACACAAGCACAGCTGCCACATCCTTCCTGGTTAGGGATGAAGGTATCATTTGTAGCCCCGATTTCCCTGCATAAGGAAGCTTGACTTATCACCCAGTTCTCTTCAACAGCCGACACGAGTTAAAACTGTGCCTCTGACAGAGCTCTTCTTAATTCAACTTTTAATTTCCTCCCCATCAAGGCCTGATTTGTCTTGCCACCTGCTTGAGGCCGAGAGGAATAAAGCAAGCAGTCATGCTTCACTGGCAGCACTTGCAGATGGATGGCTCTGAATTAAAGGCCCATGGTTTATACCAGTTTATTAAGAGCGAATGAACATGCTTATTTTCTCATTGCAAACTGCCCACAGAAAAGTGTCTGAAAAACCCATCAAGAGAGCAGCATGTGCATTCCATGGGAATATTCCACAGCAATGAGAACAGAAAGATTCCAAAAGAGAGGAGGCCAGATGACCCATCTAGCTTGTTTGGGTGCTGGTACCTAAGAGATCTGAGGAACAGTAGGCCAGCCACTTCTTGAAAGAAGCCGGGTATTGGCTCCAACAACATGGCTAGGTAGGTAGTTCCAAATACCAACAAATGTTGCACAAAAGTACCTCTTGCTCTCTGTGGTCTAAATTCATGTCTAGGAGAAAAAAAGGTTTTAATCGGCACAGACAAGTCTTTTTCATTAGCAGCTCCTTCACGCTTGATGTTCCCCCATCTTCTGTATAATTTGTTTTTCCTACCTGCAGGTTACACTCTGCACCTGTCCATATTAAATAAATGCCACCTTCCAGTTGTTGTGTTCATCTTGAATTGTGCCATTTTATTTGCAGCTTCTACAATGTTTGCTCAACCAGCCACACAAGTCTGTGAAGGTGTCACCTTGGTATCTGGCACTGGATTGCCATGACAAGCATGCCAAAACATCACATTTCTAGATCTGAGAAGTTTCAGTCCTTGAACAACTTATGCAGAGGGTCATGACAGGATTTGATTTCACTCTCGTAGATGAGAATGGCAAAAGACAGATATGCCTTTAAGAAAATGACAGCGAACAAGAACTAAAAAGCATGCTACAATGTGTGAAAAAGAACTTGAAAGCTACCCGACTAGCAATGAAGGTTAGTTATGCTTATTACTTCCAATGTTACAAAACCTTCCTTACATATGCCACTAATCTTCAGTTGATGGCAAGTAATAGACAGACAATGTGAACCGATTTAATAGTCTGCACTAAGCAGTTACATTTTTCTTTATGCAAGATATTGCCAGTTCAACGTAAACAGGTCCAAATTGTAATGAAAAACCCTTCCTCACTGTTGTCCCACATTACGGTGCTCAACTGTGTCCGTGTTTGCGGTGTACGCAGGCCTCTTCGCCACCATATCATGGGCACAGGCTGGAGCGCAGAATCAGAGGGAGACAGAACTTGCGTGAGTGGGAAATGTCCTGTCAGGAGGAGATCAGCAGCCTATACAGTCAGGATGAGCCAGAAAACGTATTTAATAGATGTCAGCCTGTCATCATCAGAACTCTTAAGAAAAGGTTACAGACAAGAGGAGGCAATTAAGCCCATCTAGCCCCTTTCGTAATTAGATTTTAAGGTTGTTCTTTTAAAGCCCCACTGCTTTATTTGCAATGGAATTTTTAGCTTGCTACCATGCTTACAGTTTTATCCTCAGGCCCACATGCTTTTAAGAACCCAAACAGGGGAGGAGATCCAGACTAATGTTTGACGAGAAAAGGCTCACAGGAGCTATGCATAAGTGATTATCCTAAAAGCGCCAAGTCCCAGTGCTCAGACCAGTGGTCGGTTTTGCAGTGCGTGCAGAAATTCTGAACCTGTCAACAGATAAAATGCGAAGCAGGAAAGAAGGCCAGAGCTGTCCTGCTAATGGAGGCCGGATTGTTTATGGGTCCAGGATTATGAGGGGGGGAATAATTCAGCAGAGATCTAGTGGGTAATTGAGTTAGCTTTGAAGAAATGAGGGAATGCTAGATGAGGCGAACAGGAGTTAAGGAGGGGACTGTGAAAACAACTTAGTTTTCCGTTATTGCTGGAGTGGTGAAGCTCCTGCCCTCCTCAACAGAGAGCTTACTCGGCACATGGGTGAATGCCAGGATACACAACTGTACAGTACGTGCACAAAAATGCGGCACAGTGCTATTTCTACCAAACACAATCTCATTTTAAAACAAGACATGCAACATTATAGACATGCTTTATAACAGCTTTTTGTAAAGGGCTACCCCTGACTGACTCTCGACAAATATAATTACAACAGAGAAAATTTCAAGCACAGGTAAAATAGATTTAGTTACTACTATGCTGTAGTGGCCTCATCATTGTTTAAGGTATTACCTCAAAGTAAAACACAGTAATATAAACTGATTTATAACTGCAACAGGTGTATTTAATTATTGCTTTATCATTAAGCTATGAAAAAAAGCAATCAGTCAAATACTTATAATTTCACAGAGGTGTCGAGATGAAGCTATAATAATTGTTAACATTATATTGTAATAGCTGTGAAAGATAGATGCAGTTGTCTCACGGGTTACATTTCAGTAGGCTGGTAGTAGCAGACAATATTCAGACAGATCTATTACCCATTTATGCACAAAGTCTGTGATAAGCTTTACAAACCACAAGGAAAGAGTGGAAAATAATTGGAAAACAGGGTAGCACAAATATGCAACTGCTTTAGAAAGCCTAACTTATTTGGATAGGACAGAAAACTCCTTATGCAAGTGAAAGGATCTGGATTCTTCATCAGGATGTTTGCAAATATGCCAGCATTGCTCAATTACAAGACGGAACATTGATTTGACAACCTTCAAGTCAAAGTTCCAGACTGTGAACTGGATTACTGACATTGCAGCTGAAACCTTTTTTTTTGCCTTTTACGTTCATGATTGCAGGAAATGCACATTTTTGTGTACAAATCTGTATGTGTGGAGAGAGTATTAAATTGTGGATAGAGAGAGGAAAGGAATCCAATTTCCTGTGCAAAACAGATGTGAAAAGGGCATTTTAATTAGCCTGTTTTTAGTTAAAACTGTTAAGAGGAATGCAAGCACAAGATTTTTTACTGTGCACTGAACACTCCCTTAGTCAAAACAGAACCCTGAACTTGATGTAGCATTTGAGATATAAATATACACACACACACACCTCATAGCAAAATGCAGCTTGTTATTTTCTTAAGAATAGAATAATTTACAGCCAAATAATTGCAGTGGAACTGACCTGGGTGGCCTCTGTGCTCATTTAACTAGCTCACGAGCTTGGCTGGCTTTCCATTTCCTGCACACACATCCCACCAAGCTGGGAGATAATGATGGCCTTTGCAGACTTGAAGGTCAGCCGAAAACGAGCATCACCCTCTAATGTTCCCCTGTGTCCCTCACGGATATTATTGTGTTCAATTCAAATGTAATCTCTGGCCCTGACTTTGAGCCACAGGTCTAGCCACTGGAGCAGCCCAGCCTACTGACAAGATGATGGGAGAGATAGAGTGGCCTGTCAGCGCAGAGGATACCAGAGAGTGCCCTTCTAAGTGCATTAGGAGATGTAATTGCCTCTGTGCAGAAACCTGTAATACACAACCCTTGGGGAAATTCTGGAAAGGTAGTGATTTTTTTTTGCTTTACCTCCTTTCCATTATTCATTGTGATTATCAAAACAATGGGAGTGATTTATTAAGAAGGAAAAAGCTGACTGCATTTACAAGACAAAAATTAGTCCTGAAATTTCCCAGATTCTAGGTGTAGAGGAGTTGATTTTGTCCTTCTTCTTAGTCATGGCTCACTGGAAAAGTAAAATACTCCAACAAAAACATCAACTTGTAAGACTGTGCCTTGGAACGAGAAGACCACCGTATGCCAAGTTTGTTTGGAAGAGAAAAATCCATTTGTCTACAACATGGCTTTTACAGTGTAAATCCATGCTTCTTAGATACACCATTCTATCATCCTGCCATGTGGTTTCACTCTGACAAACTACTATACATGATCCTGGATCCCAGAAATTCATCACAGCTCAGTGGTTTCATCCATTCCAGAGCACTTAGCATCTAAAACACTATTGCGCAAAAAAAAAAACATGACAGTGTATTTAAGCTTATTAAGCAGTGCCAACATCTAACCAATCTGCAAAAGCAAAAAAAAAAAAAACTTAGATTATATTTTTGTGAAGTTGGTCTATTTAAGACAATTAAGAGCTTCTACACTTATGTATTTAAGATTAAGAAAAAAAATTAAACCAAAATCCAAACTTGTATAACTATTGAATCATGTATTTCAAGAGCCCAGATAAAATAAATACAAATGGCAACAATCAAACATAAGATGGTATAAACCCTCAATTTCTGCGTATACTATACTTGCCATTTATGCTTTGGGTACCACCACTCCCTGTTTCCCGAGAAGTACTGTATATAACTACCTACAGTAGCTAGCCTATTATAAGAATGCAAATCAATAAGAATATATTCATAAGAACATACAGAGACCATTTGACCCATCTGGCCTGTTGAATATTGGCCCATTTCTTGAAGGAAGAATATTCCACACTCCCATATGGCCTATTCTCAGTTTTAACTGTACTTCCACAGTTTTCTCCTGTGTCCTCTGGTGTGGGTCTCACTGTTTAGTTTGAAGTTCATTTGTAGTTTTCCATACTACATTAGGAGTTAGCCCCTGGCTCTAGGCTGATAAATTGCATCTAAAAAGAAGGAAGAGGAAAAGATAAAACAAGTTACCAGTGTTCTAAGCCTGTCCTCAAAGCTCTAAATAGATACACATTACTGTGTCAACCTGCCTTCACACAAAACACCCCTCCATCAATAAAGGCGCATTTGAGTCCAGATGTTCCACACAGGTGTGGCAGTAAATCAATAAGATTATTGCTGTGATCTTTGCTACACTGGCAGCTTACTGCCACTCTCTCTTCCTGAAGGCAAGCCTTTACTCAGATCGTCAATCTCCCGAAAAATTCCCCGGTCAGAAAAAATGATGAGAATTCTTTTTTTAAAAAATCAACACCGTCCTATTTTGTGCGTTTACAGGGCAATCTAAAAAAAAGCATTTGGCCTCTCGGGCTTTGAGCGTGCGTACACAAGTTTCAAAAGGATCGATCTAGCAGTACGGCAGAGGAAAAACAAGGTCCTCTTACACAGGTTTGGAGATTAGATGGAGTTTATTTTCAAATTTGACACATGAGCAAACATCTTCGAAAGCCATCCTCATACTGTGAAATATTTATTAAACTCTGATCTTACCTTTAGAAAAGTTTCCCCACAGATGAATCTTTAAACACTATTTCCTCACACAGAGCAGCATTTTACATTTTAAGCAATAAATGATGTGGACTGATATTTTAAGTAATTATATATATTTGGAATATTTTCATATTCCAAAAGCTATATTTCAAAATTCCAAAAGCTGTAGACCCCCCCTCTATAGCTTTCAATACAACAAAACAGCACATAAATAGCAAAATGGATGTGCTATAGAGAAAAAAAAGATTTACCCAGCTCTTCAAACTGTATAGGGATTTTTTGTTCTTGTCCCTCATTTTAAAAGGGAAAAGTAACATTTGCGTGGCCATTTTGTGAACAACGGGCTTCAAAAAATTTTAAGAAATAAAAAAAATCTACATTATGACCAGTGCCCCGGTGTTCCAGCACTTCAAGACCAAATGCCAACACAAACACATTTGCAGTCCAAAGATTACTTAAGAAACTGGTTCCCAGTGCCCTAGGCCTTATTTTAAAGCCCTGGAGAAGGGTTTGTGTCCACCAGCCTTCACACAAACACTCTTCCATCACTAACGACCGATAGGGTCTGGATGTGTTGTGGGGGCTGCACCTCAGTCAAGACACTGGGGCCCATCATGCTGATCTTTCATCCACAGTTTAAGGCAGAAATGTGCAAAATAAAAACAACAGCTCTTTGCACGTCTCCCATGCTCGTTTTTTGTTTTGCTCTGGCAACCAATCGATACAGATTACAGCATCATTTGTGAGTGAAAGGAAAAACGGCAAACCACAAAAAAGCCTAAACTGACCAACTCAAACCAGAATCTGAATTCAGGGCCTCCTCTGCGGCCGAAGCCCATTATTAAGTCTTCTAAAACCTCCGTGCCGCCAGACGCCATCGAAACTCTTGCCACAGAGTTTTAATTTTTTTTATTGCCGATGGATAACATCGTCATAAGACATCCTGCACCTGCAACTAAACTCATGCAAGACCACAAGAAGACACAAAGCAAGTAAGCAGGCGAGATCAGATCCGATGCGAGTTTGTGGTTTCACCCCCCCCCAAAAAAACAGGGGTAGCTTTGGAGGCAGAGTTTCTGAACAGTGGAAATGAGCGAGAGGAAGCAGCCACGTGCAAGCTATCATTCTTGCGGGGGCGCAGGTTTAAAGATCAGATAAAAGAAGAAACCGCATTATCCAAAAATGCCTTCCTCGCTTCGCTTCCTTCTTGCACAGCGGAGTGAGAAACCAAAAAAGAAAAGATCTGCGCACCTCTGAACACACAGACCAAAGAGAGAGAATGACCTCCTCGCACTTGTCAAGTGAGAGGCCTTTTGTTAAGCAAGAAAGAGATGTCTTCGCCAAACCAAATTAACGCCAATCGTCCTGCGGGCAGCAAGAGCACAATTTGAAAGCAGTGTAAAAAAAAAAAATCAAAACTCACCACCATTTGTGCAGAATTAGAAAAAAACATTCGTCATTAGAAGCAGAGGCTCTGTTTACTTGTGTCAATCTGTTCTTCCGTTTCAGCTCCTGGGGCTGTGTCCGACTGTTCGTTTGCCAGCCTTTTCAATTCTAATGTGTCTTCCTTTTCTTGCACACACCAACTTTCACACCCCATAGAACGTAACACATGAGCCCCTGATGTCAGTCGGTTTCTAGGCACAGACAGATTTGGGGAAAAGATCTTCCAGTCTAGTTTTTCCCCACAAACCCATGTATGGTGCATCACACTTTTGAGTAAAACCTCTGTTTATGAGGATTTATATTTTGTATAGTTTTAGATTGTGCCTCTTTCTTGTCTGTATAAATCAATCAGGTCTGTGCCCTTTGCATTGGAACCAGTTCTTACAGTACAGTTTACTGATAAATAAAACCCATAAGCTCCTTGTGAATGCTTGATCACCAAAATGCTCATCAAATGGAATATACATTCAGTGTGTACATTATTCATACATAACTTCTGTTAGTGTTCCAATACTGCATATAGCTCACTTGTCAAGTACAGTAATCCATTAGTATCAATTGTGTGCATCTCAGATTGTGTTCTATTATTTTGCCTGAAAAAGAACTATCAAAAAGTGATAGCACAATACTGGTAGAAGTACATACAGTACTATATTGCACATTAAGACCGATAAATACAGAGCCAAATACTCTTGGATAGCTTTTTAGAAAGACGGGTACTGTGGAAACAAAATATCTCAACTTAAAAGGTGGATTTTATATTTACTCCGCTACTCTGATGTACAGAGCTTACAATAACACATAGGGGGGTGCCCCGTAATATTCGAAGACAAGCCCAATTAACAGGCTGCCCAGCTCCAATTAAATTTCAAAATTATCCACAGGTCCCTGACCCAGTAAAGATACCAGGAGCAGAGCCATTTACAGGATATATTATCCTAAAATGAATGTTGTATTTATTTGACGCTGTGGGCAAAAACTTTGGACACTCAGCTATAGATAAAACTATGGAACGATGGAAAAAACTGGATAAATTAAACGGAGCAGAAACGCCTGCCATACATCTTGAATTCATGTTCTTCTGTTCTCCCATATACCTGGTTGGTATATGTGATATTGGCCAATTGACAACAAAAAAGTGGGTCTTTGTTCATTAACAGGATAAAAAACACTCTTGCAGTTAAAAATACATATTTGAAGCTTGCGTGTCATCAATCGCCATAAGGAGCTCTTTCTGTTTGGATTTGCTGTGTTGAGCTAAGAATATCTGTGCTGTGAGCTAAGAACCGTATTCTGAGATGGTGTGTGCTCTGCTGCAGTATTTAACCTATGCTTTTCCGTGCAGTCGCTAGCAATCGATCGTTCTCTTTTCTGAGCTCCAGTGATGGAGAGAGTGATTTAAGTTTCCTTTCCATGCACACAGTCATCCAAGGGGGAGTTTCGACATGTCAAAAGAGACTGTTCATCATTCAGCTTCTAAAATGCGTGTAATTTGAGAGTCCAAAGAGTTTGATGGAAACACTTGAGAATTATTAAGAGTATTTGCAAAACACGTATCACCCCCAGAACACGATATCTGGTATAATGCCACTTAAATTTTGTCTCAGTGAAAGAGCCGAGTGTCCAAAAGGTGGCTAATAAAAGATTTGATCTTGTGCAGAAATTTTCAATGTTGCTGTCTGAAGCTGCTCTGAATTGTTATGGATCGGTATCCCTCAAGTCTCTTGGATTCACCGATCTTGTTTCACAAGGATTGAGCTATCATTTGAAACCAGTCACTGCCTGGGGCCACTTTCTTGGTCACTGATCACGGACTGCCTTGCCAGCAGTTCCCTTTTCCCATTGTCAAGGAATGTGACATTATGAAAAACAGGCTCTTTGGCTGTATACACAGGGGAGTGTGATGAACCCGCCTTGGTTTCTAACATTATATTCAAGATAGAGACGTCTGGATAAGGGGGAGGAATGTCCTACAGTAGATGAAGAATTGACTAGATTAATAATATATTTTGGCATTCATTTTCATCAGATGTAGAACATATCTGGAAATTAGATGTGCTCTCCTTTTCCCGTCTATAGGATTGTTAGCTTTTGAAAGGATTACAATAACTTTATTGTGGTGAACAAAATTCTACTTAGTAAGGAAGATACAGTGCAATTGTTGATATTTGTATTTTTCTGTAAAATCTATTCTGAAGTAAATTATTAATTACTGGTATTACTTAATACCATTTTTAACGCTAATTAAAAATGAAATAATGCTAACGATAACTGGCTAAGAAAGACAAATTACAGCTGGGAAACAGCTGTGAATGCATGAAATTTGAACACTATGAAATACAGAATTCTGAAAGACTAAAAGAAGACCAAGTGATCTGATGAAACTAATAAGAGCAGTTATTTTCTAGCTAGTGTCCACGTCAAGCAGAGTAAAAGCTTGCATCATTAAAAAATAAAATAAATATTATAAATATTTGCATTACTCATGTAAATACTTGCATGTGTCATGTTTATTCGGTCTGAGCAGGAACAGAGGATAGGGGAATATCTCCAAGGTGAAGTCCGAGGAAACTCAATGTTTTTTTTAGATTTTCCACTGGAGGTCCCATTTTCTCAAAGTCTGGACATGAGCATGAAAAGCAAGTGTCAGGTTGCAAACAGAAACACTGGTAGAGGTAGAGTTCAATAATCTGACAGCTTGCAGGAAGAAGCAGTCTCTGAATCTGGAGGTACGTGCCTCTTATGCTTCTTTAATGCTTACCAGAGGGAAGGGGGGGGAGAAGAGGGAGAAACCAGGATGATTGCTACTATAGCAATACTCCTAGCCTTCCTGAGACAGCGAGTTGTAAAACCTAGAGGGGAGCTGAACTCCAATAATGGATGCAATTTGTTGAGACAATAAAAGATACTGAGCTCTAAGCAGGGGAGAACTACAGCAAACAGCAATTTCAGAAAAGCAGCACAGAACACCCTGCTGTATCTTCACCTACTTTAATGTAGGTATTTTAAACCTCCATTTGGGTTTGGAACTAATCAAAAGTTTGACCACATACAGTACACCAAGCACCAGAACCAGCCCTTCATGGCTGGTCTCCATCAGGCAGAAGCAAGAATCCTGTGGAGACCAAATAGGCCCTCAGGTTCCAGGTTTTTAGCTTGTCTGTGACATTATTCTGACTCATCAGCATCTAAGAAGCAGATTAACATGAATTAGGAATTAGTTATTTTAAGAGAAGACAAAGGGCAATGAGTTGTGGTTCTTAAAAAGTCAGATATGTGATGTACTTGAAAGTCCTTCAGAAACTCCCAACTTCTTTTGTCTTAGGACAACTGCGGTAAATTCAGAAATATTCATCGGCAAGCAAATGAAAGATTTTATTGTGATTTTTTTCACAGAAAATGCCCTTTTGACTATTTTGGAAAACATATGGAAACAATCAAATCATTTTCTTGTCTATGCAAGCAAAATAGTAAAGATTTAAGCAATAGCATAAAAAAATCCACACATATGAGCTAATCAAGGTATAGTAGACATTCAAATCCATTTCTAATTTGTTGATTTACATGTCTTTTAGCAGATTTTTAGCCATTAAGGTTTTTAATAAATTATAAACGTAAAATTGCGTTACATTAAATCGGTTTTGCTCTCTAGCATGAATCAGCTTTTTTTAAAAAAAATGTATATTAAAATTATGTAATTGTGCAAAATGACCCATTTTGGCAGTAGTACACTACTGTACTTCATTCGGTAGGGAATGCAGATGTCTCAATCAGTATTGATTACATGTTACAAGAAACCAGAAACCAACAGTGTGATCTGTACAAATCTGATCAGAGTGATCTATATAAAAATAACTTCAATGCATTTTATACCAGTTCAGAATCACATTTTACTTAAAAATCCCAAACTGCAAGTATTAGTATTAGGCATTTATAATGTCGACAGTACAGTCATGGGGGAAATTGTCATATACAATAAAAACGTGATGGATCCAGTCAAGTCTTTCCATAAGTTAATTTTCAACATACCTCATTAGAAAACATATGACTATGAATGATGGCATCCCAGGCATCAGACATCAGCTACAGATATTTCAGGAAACATATAGTACACATATGAACAAACAGGATGTGGGTTTAGAGAGTCCCCTTTCTCTTTGGCTTCAGTGCTGTGTTACAATAACTCTGAACTGACTGCAATGTATTAGCACTGCATGTGTTCTGTATTAAACTCTGAGATCAGCTGGATGACATGCCAAACTGACAGCCCAAAACTTCTCTTTTCCTAAGGCTTTAGGAACACTTAGGTCCCAAAGGCTCGGACTGCTCCTTTTTCTTCCCGCTGATAAAAATGAAGTTGAAAGGCGTGTTTCCAATCGTGAAAACTCCAACCGAATGAAAAGCTAAACTTGCTTCCAGCTGCTCAAGTGTGGGACTGACCGGACAAGAAAGAACTGTTTGTTGGTACAGATAAAAATTAGGGAATGGGGATAGAGTGGAAAGCACGAACTCGGCTCTTTAACAGGCCAGAGCTGATTTTGCAGGAGTTATGACGTGGAAGAGAAACATTCTCCAGCTGGAACGGGACTGACACAAAGAGAATCATCTGGAGGAAAGTGTTGGTGAGGAGCCCATTTCTAATGTAGTCTCAAAAGCGGGGATTCAGCAATCCTGCAGACAGGGCTTGCAGAATGTCAGAACTCCTCCGGGTACAGAGTCTTATCCTTCCAAAAATTAGGAGGACCATGAGGGAGGGAGAATAAAAGAAAACTTTATTCAAAATCCTAGAAGGTACACCAAGCTGTGTCTTGTGTAATCAATTTTTAATTCCTTACCTGTACCTAAGGAAAAACTACAAACGTTATGGTGCTGTGCTCAGTGATGGAAAGGTATTAATGTTGCGGTTCTGTGCTCAGTAGAGGCATGGGTGCTGGGAAGCAATCAATATGTCAGCCCTGAAGGAAGATTATAATAGAGAGATCCTCAGCACTCACTGAAAACAGCATGTATGGCAAAAGCTCTGCTCACAGACCTAACTCTTCAGCAGTGCCTTCAGTTTCCTCACAGATGAAGGAGACATCTGCTATCACACAGAAAATGGATTTCTGAGCAAATAACTTAGCCAATATACTTCAATTTACTCCACAAAATTAAACAAGCCGTTTCATTATAAGGCTCAAATGAGAAACATTACTCAAGTACCTGGGGAAAGGACCTAACTAATCAAACTTGGCCTTGAATAGCACAAACTTCAGGGAGATTTTAGTCAACCCCAGGAAGATTTTTTATTTTTTTTTTAATGGGGGAGATGAACATTGTCGAGCAAGGACTGGCAAACAACATGAAACCGGAACCCAAAAGACACAAGCAGAAGTTAAATGGAAATATTTTTAGGAGAATAGAGATAGGAGGCACAAGACATAGGAAGTCGTGGGTGTCTGGGGAGGAAAGTGTCAGCCCTTTGCTGAAGTCCACTCCTCAGGATCTTTCCAGAAATGGTCAAGCGTGAAACAAACTGTTAACCTGCAAATCAGCCAGATGGGTCAAATGACCCCTCATACAGTAACCTTCTCATCTTGAAAATAGTTCTAGTGATTTCTTCATTCCCAGCAGAGTTTATGCAACATCTATAAAAGTATTCATAGTTGTTCTTTGAAATAATTTGATCTCACAGTTCCTTACCTCTTTTATAATGTACACTGGACATTTAATTAGTTATTAAGTTAACTAATGACATTTACGCCTACATGAGTAGGAAGGAGGGAGGCAGAAGAGAATGTGTTTTTTTTAAACCTGGCAACTCCCACGTGTCGTGTTAGCACCTCAGCATTCATATCACTAATACAACCCATGATACTACAGCAATATCCGCACTGCCCAAGTCCCCTGACTGTATTTAGCTGGTGGGACACAGCATCAATAATTAAGAAGATGCTAGGCTTAACGCACAGAATTTTCTAAAACAATCTCTGGTTCAAATGGAATTCAATACCTGTCCTTGGGCAACTCCACACCCACCTTCAATATTCAGTATGAACATCAGATTGTATGTGAATGAAAGGAGTCCATCTGGCCCATCTTGTTCATTTTGTTGTTAGTAGCTTATTGACCCATAAATCTCAGCCAGCTATGTCTGAAAAGCAACCAGCAGGTCAGTCTCAAGAACTCAACTGAGATATTTGTTAATTCAATTTTGAACTTGACAGAAGCTAAAACATTATCTTAATGCCCCTTCACGACCCCTTTCAAAGTGTTCATTGCATCTGATGATGATTACCAACGTTTCTTTTATTTCCCGGACTCATTATGAGAGAAACTGGTGGACAAAGCTGAACGCAAACAACAATAACTCCCAAGCGTTGCTCAGCAACACAAACTCACACAGCATTCAGCACAGCTTCCTGTTTACCTGATAACAGGCCAAAAACTACATTGCGACACCCTCTTAACATGTTCGCTGGTCTTAAAATACACTTCATATATTCTAGAACACCACACTATTAAAGCAAAACAATTCAAATCACTCGATGAGGGTAAGTTAAAAAAAAGACAGTAATTCAGGATGGCATGGTAGAACAGTCATTAGCATTGCTGACTCCCAGCACTGGGGCTCTGGAGTTCCATTTCTGGGGTGCCAACAGTGTGGAGTGTGTACGTTCTCCCTGCGTTTGTGTGAGTTTCCGCCAGGTACTCTGTTTATCGGCCCACAGTTCAAAGATATGGTGGTAAGTTTATTGGCTTTTGGGAAAACCGGCCCTGGTGTGTGTGTGCGCACCCTACCATGTACTGGTGTCCCGTCCAGGAGGTATCACGCCTTGAGCCCACAGCTTGCTCTGGTTCCCCGTGACACTGAAGCGGTTAGAAAACGGATGGAAAAGAAATTCATTTTATTCCTTGTACATAGATTCGAGGTATTTTTAGATTGCCAGGACTTTCCAAAGACAGCTTAAAGTTGTGCAATTTCAGTTTCATGTCACTTAAGTGTTCAAAGGTCTCTCAATTTCAGTGGTGTCTGGCATTAATTATAGCTTCTTGGGTTAATTATCCCACGCAAAAGTTGAGTTTAGAACGCCTTGTTGGTGAAAAGCTTGGGAAAACTGCAAATTTCATCTGGTGCAGTGAGAAATACTGAAGACAAACTGACGATTAATCAAGAGTTCACTTTAACAGTAGAATGACTACTTCTAAAAACATTCAACACCAACACTGCAATGGAGGCAGTATGATTTTTCTTTAGAGACAGCCAAGGAAGGTATTGTACAGCAAGGCCTATGTTTGGCTTGTCAGCTGAAATCAAAACAGCGTTCGGTGCAATCCTCAATGACTGATGAGACAATAAGATAAGCATCAGCTTTTAAATTCCATGGAAATTTGGCAAGTGTACATTTATTTCTTGCATATGTTTACCATTGCTAATTGTTTTTATTGTTGCTGAAAGGGACGATTTGTGTAACCACAAGATGAAGTACAGATTCCTGTGACCTAGCCATTGAGAATTTCATCTTTTGACATGTTGCAAGGTCCATAGTGATGTACAGGTGAGGCAGAGCTGATTGGAGGAGAAACTCGTCCTTCACTGATATCATATCAATCCAGAAAATGCCAGGGAATCCATTAGGCTCACTGTGTCAAGGGCTCACTGACAGATTCAACCAGATCGTACCCTGTTGATGCTAAAACAGTTGCGATTTCCCGACCATCTGCTCACAGTCAGCTCAGCATCTCCAGGGGTAGAAATGGCTAACGATATGGATTTGACCACAGCTCCCTGGGCTCCCACTAACTCCTTATTGGCTTGTGGTGATGTTATTAGTGGATGCTCTAATTGGTGCTGGGCTTCCAGTCCAGATGAACAGCTTTTAAGCAGGTGTGTGACAAGTACCGGCCTATAAAAGTTCTCATTCCCCCTCCTAAGTTAACACAAAAGCGAGATGAGATGGAAAATTGGAATTGGGAGTTGTCATTACAATGGTATAAATAAAAATGAGAATATTCTACAACTAAAAAACACTTAACACTCAAAAATAAGGAAGTGAAAATGGAGCATCTATTTATCAGTTGTTCTTATTTTTATTGCAGCCAGCAGCTGACACTAAAAGAGAAGTACACACACGGATCTTTTAAAATCTTCTGTACCATTAAATATTATGGTCTCATTCTCCAGGACACACCACCAAAAAAAAAGTTTTTGCTTCTGTCAGGCACCTCTAATAGGTCAATAAAGAAAGCATTTTATGCCATGGTTAATTTCTCCTTATTTGGTGATGTTTCAAATTTTTTAGACCTCCGCCCTAGGTAAACAAGCTAGACAGAAAGTCATCTATTCCAAAAACTACTCCTAGCGCTCCAGGCCTTGCAATACAGCAATGGAATCGAGGCTGCTCTTTTGGATGGGTGTGCTTTCCACAACGCAACCCACTGAGGTGTAGGAAAACCAAGCGACAGGCACCACCAACCTTTAAAGCTGAAAGGGTCTATTCAATGGAAATGGGCAGGAGGACAGCGGATGTCTGATCTACTAAGGTGTGGCAGACTTACAGCCGTGTGCCTGCTGCTGGAATTTCCCAAACTCTTGGTAGTCTGCTTCTGACAGAGGTACAGACAGAGTAGGCAGACTATCTGAAGATCAATCAGGAGGTCTAGGAAAGAGTGATGCACATATGTACAGAAATAACCAAACATACTGGTTTCCTCAGACATGGTAGTCAGAAACAGCACAGGCAGAAACAACTACCACGGAGCTGGTCTCTAAATCACCAGCTGCATGAAACAGGAGGCACCTATGAAATTCTAAAATAGATGGGACACAGATGCACAGTTCAGCAAATCGTCTTAACAGACACTCGTATCGACCCCGATCCATTATTTCTGGAACATCTGTGGAGCGTTTCAGTCGTGCAGACTTCTCCACATCCAACAACGCACGAGTTAGTCTTTTCTGGCAGGCAGATTATGCAGCTATCCTCTTTCAGGACTGGAGTAATAAATGCTTATGAGGTCCCTCGTGATAACACGACTTTATCACAAACACACCGTAAGTCTTGTGTGGTTGTGTGTGGAACTTGTTAGGGGTGTAAGGGAGTAATGTACATTAGACTTTACAGGATTTTCAGAACCCTGATGTTGAAATAAGCAGTCAGTACACAGAGACCATACACATGGAACACAACACCATTCACAAGAAGGACTTGTGCATTGTGATGGGTATAATACTGATGAAATCCGATTTACAACTGAGTAGAAACACTATGACAAACACATTGGTTCCGGCTAAATTAATTTGCGGCACAGTTTTTTGGACAAAGTGCGTTAAGTTTCCCTTTTTAAAGCACCAGCGTAGCCAACACCCCCAACTACTCTTGATGGTTAAAAAAAAACTTGTTTATCATGCTGGATTATGCTTTAGCCGCAGAATTCAAATGTTGTACTTTTTTCTGAGAGCTGTTTGCATGAGCATGAATTTAAAACGTCAGGGTGCTCACAGTTAATTCTCAGCTTTGCCTTTCCAGACAGCCGAGAAGCTAGGGAAAGGCTCATCTGGTATTCCAGTACTGTGTTCTGTGAGAGCGATCTGAAATGATAACAGACCAGGGAGCAGCTCTTGCTGTAGATGATGAGAGCTGCCAGTCACATGTCTGTGCAAAAGCAGGCAGAAGAGGAAAGCAAAAACAAAAAGCCCAGCCTAAAGAGAGCCCAACAATAATGTCATCTTCACGGCTCTCCAAGCGTTGTAAATAACCGGCGCTAATGGATGATCACTTTCTTTCAGTCTTGGCCTCTTGCGCAAATCACACAGAGCTCTTTAAAAGCCTGCCAAAGAAAAGAGCTCTGGCAAGCCGACTGCATCACTGTTTGGCCACACGGCTGCCAAATTAGCCTGCCTTGCTCCAGCAGGCCTTTTTCTTATTTCCAATTAAGACATCCTCCGGGCACGCACTTGGAGAGTCTCATGCCATTAGTAAACAGTGGGGGAAAAAAATGCTGACATTATGCTATCGCTCCTCGGCACAGTTCTCTTACAGAACAATATACAGTAGGATTTCCAAAAATCTTCCCCTTCACAGTTACATTTCTTCCCCCCCCCCCCCCCCCATTCCTGTACACCCCAAGTGAAGAAATCCACCAGATTGGTTGGTGAAATGGACTCAGTATGAAGTGGAGGGCAGGGGATTATACAGATCGTCAGACCATCTATTCATTAAGGCACTTCACTAAAGCGGATGTTAAAATACAAAAGCACGCTCGACTAGACTCAATAAGATGCCCAGATTTCCGCAGAGATCCAATGTCCCACATGCTGCTTCCCTGTGGATTCTGCGCCACTTGCCCAAACAGGACTTGACTGTATGTGTATAATCAGGGGCTGTATATTTGCTGCTATTACTTGTCAGGCACCCTGTCTTCAGAGACATAACCAACAGCGAAAACTTTCACATTTTTCCACCACAGAGACATTTGAGACTAAAAGTAGTTTAGGAACCTAAGTCAAATGAGAAATGTTACTTTTCTGTGCTTTGGCTGTCTGCAAAAACATAGAAATGATATAGAGTTTCCTTTCTGATCAAGTACAAACATCATACTTCCAGGAGGTTACAGGTGCAAACTCTGAGCTCGGCCATCAATTCAATATGCCTCATCCTGCAGAAAAGCGTTTGTAGGCCAAATTGTAAGAAATGTTAAAAAGTCTCAATTAATTCATTAATTAAACTCATCTGGAAGGGGGATATCCAAAAATGTAATTCACTTGGAATACATATTACTCCTTTTGGTGGATGTTTCATTAACTTTTAAAATAATGTTTATTTTAAAAAAAACAACAGCTTCAAATATGATTTTACAGCAAGTAAACAATTTGCTCTGTGTCTGAACTTCATCTTCCTGAGGTCCATTATTTGGATGCGACGCAAAACTGACTCGCTTCAGAGTGATTGCAGAAGCCAGTTTTCAAGATGCTTTGGAAAAAACCTGCTAAATTAATTACTGCTGGATTGCACAGGAATCATGGAGGTTCTGGGTAAAGTTAGGGAAGAGCACAAAAGGGAGTTATTTAAAACAGGCACTAATACCTTAAGTATTTTTCCTTGTGTAAAAAAAAAACACTCATTCATGCAAATTAATGGAAACAAAATTAACCTTAATAGCATTTCCTAATAAAGAAACCAATTTGACATACCATTTTGTTAAATTACAGGGAGATAAAGCATTGAACCTGAAGACAAAGTACCCATGACAACATTCACAATAACAAGTTGTTAATATCCATTATAAAAGCAAATAATACACAATAATAAATTGCGTGGAGAGAATGAAGCACAACATAAAATGCTTTGAAGGAATAATTTATGTAGACGTTTTCCCAAGACAAGCACAAATTAACAGGGCCTGGACTATAGAGTGTCCTCTGCAGTCTTGACTGATCTCAAACAAGCGATATTGCAAGGACAAAGCACTCATATTAGCAGGACCTGATGGTGTTTATTCAATTGCACTTAAATTAAGAACATTATTCACAAGCCACTCACAAAGGCTTTGGGTAGAATACTTAATATAGACTAGAACAGTGTAATCATACATCCACCCTGTCTAACAGCCTGGATGACAGTAAGGCAGATGAAAAGATTATATTCCAAGTAAATTCACAGTAGGTGTTAGTGTGTTATTTCCTGTGAGGGACCCTTACTTATTAACAATGCTTCGGTTTAGAAGGCATCACAGTACAAAAATATCTTTGCTTGATAGACTCCAACAAATAATTCCCTCGCCGAAAGGTAACTTCAGCATCTGTAGAAAAGAATATAATTTAAGATTTAACTAATGTTAAAATTTTTCAAATATTTGGCCCAATACAACTCATGTTCATGTATTGTTCTCAATGTGGAACCAGGGCCTAGAGCAGAAAAGGCAATTCCTCTCCTGGAAAGCCAGCGTGTCTGCAGCTTTCCCTCCTTTTCCCGAAACACGACGTTTCGGCTGGGGAGCCTTCTTCAGGTGAAGAACCCACACCTGAAGAAGGCTCCACAGCCCAAACGTTACTTCCTTTTCTTTCTTGTCAGCATGGAATAAACCCGTTACCTGTTCCTTTGCAGCCTACACAGCTCCCTGCTTGAACTAAATCAGCTTATTATTGGTTTGATGAGACTAATTTAACTGCTCTCTAGAGCTGGAATGTTGAAGAGCCCCCCCAAAAAAAGGGAGCCATACTGCCCCTTCAGGCTAAGGGCTGTCCATTCCTGGCCTAGAGGAGACAATCAAACTACACACCGCCATGGCTCTGATGAGGTGCTGGCTAGTAGCCACCGAGTACATGACACTCCAAACGTCAACAAATATTTGTTGAAGCTTTACTAGGACGTTTATGCTGACACTGAAAAGGAGGATCACATGTGAGGTAGCAACTAAGGAACACCTTGAGGCAGGGAAGTCTATCTCTATTCCCCAGGGGGCACTAGCCAGCGGGCTTTATATCCATCCAATTTCTAACAGCTTCCTCTTATGTAGTGTCACAGGGGAAATGGAGCCTCTCCCAGCCAGCAACAGATGCAAGACAGAGCACACCCCTGGATGGGACACCAGTCCAACGCAGGGCACACACACACACGATGGCCAGGGCCAGTTTTGCCAGAAGTCAATTACCCCTACCAGTATGTTTTTGGACTGTGGGAGGAAACCAGAGCACCTGGAGAAAACTCACACAAACATGGGGAGAACGCACAAACTCCCCAGGTCAGGAATTGAATTATCCAACTAGGCAAATCATCAGTTTAATTAGTTCATTAAGGGCCGAGGACAGAAGAAAACCAAAAACCTTTGTGCACCAGTTGTGCAGCTGGGCTTTCACAAAGAGACCACAGGAATACACATCACCTACTCGCACCTCACAACTGCACTATAAAATAAGCATTGGGATGAATTTCCTATGTGCGGTTTCAATAACAGGGAAGGCCTTATGACTTCTAGGAGGGTCCAACTGCCTTTAAGCTGGGTACTTATTAAAATGAACAAATTCAACCTTTAATACTTGGTGCTGCACAGTCCATTTGTTGTAATATTTTAATATCATTAAATTGTGCTCCACATTTCCAGGTGTCCAACCAATTAGGTCAATTGCAAATTAAGTTTCAACTAGAACTGCAGTAAGTAAAGAATATGCCATTACTACCCAGTTCTTGACTTCCCCGAAAAGTTACCCAGTTAATAAGTACTAAAGTGCTTTTCATTTTTTTAAAAGATTATTCAATCAACATTAGAAAAATGAGGTACCAGATTAACGTTTTGAGGCAGTATTTTTTATCTTGGCCATCAGAGAAATCCTGATTAACTTAAATCCATTTCAGACAGAAATTGAAGACGCAGGGGAAATTTCAAAACCATTAAAGGCTAACCTAGAATGGCAAATGGTAAAGCCACTTTTAAAAAGAAATGCATATCAGGTCTATTCTTGCAGTGTCCAATGGTTTCAAGATGCTGTGCTGTATTTCCTGCAGATACAGCAGGCTTGACAGCATTTTACTCCAACATTCTCAAAGGTTTTTTTTCCCTTTAACTCATTACAAAGCATCAATAAAATGTTTCAGCCTTGCCCTCAAGTTCATGCAGGGCGTTTGAAACGACTATATATACACACGATAACAACTGGTAAATGTTAAACCACAGCATACCCAAACTAAACCTCTGTTAGACACACCTAACCCATCTTTGAAGAGTCTTCAAGTAATTTTATCCACGCTGCCAAATCATCTTCTGTAGTTTGGGTGAAATACTGTGCTTAATGAGCATTCTCTCTCCTGGGATTTGAACTCACAATCTACCAGTTCAGAAACTTTACCACTGCTCCATACTGCTGTCCAATTACTAGTTAATAGTAGTATCCAAGCCTTTTCCCCAAGCGACCCCAGCCATCAACATTATAGTATGGTTCTAATTACTTTCCCAAAATAAAGTGTTCTTAAAAAGACTTGAAGAACAGTCGTAAGAGTCTTTAGATCTGGAGGAGTAGCCAGTGTGAAGAAGTAATATGTTCACGTCACTTGCTCCCAATTAAATATTGTGCCTTGAAATTCATGGACAATGCCAGCAGCGGGTACTGCTGTAATCCACATAGGAGAAAACAAAGGTAGATTTTGTCCATAGGCTACACCGTGATGTTCAAATGTTTTATTTTTCTTTCAGATGTGCCGTCATACAACAAGGTCAGGCCTAAATACAGCTCATGAGGTTCCACCAAGAATTTTTGGAGTACCAGCTAAACCCCTAAACCAGGCAAATGAAAGCCAACAACACAATTCAGAAACAAAAACGACTGTCTTGGGCTCTCCATGCAATACAGGAGGGATTTTGCCACTACAAACAGGAACAATCAACAACCTGAGTACAGAGCTATTACTAACCTAGGGCTGAAGGGATTCAGTCTAAAAACTCCTCGACTATCATACATTTTTAATGGAATATTCTGCCACAGTTAGATAGATGGCACAACAAAAGCGTACTGCTTTTGCTTCGCTATATTGCTTATTATAACATTAATGCCGTTTTGCATGTGAATAATTGCTACTAGACCGACCAAGGCCATGAAAATAAAAGCCAGCTACTTGAATGTCTTCAACATCTGCACAAAAGGCACAGATCTTTTTCATATGAAGTAGTCATGGCTATCCAAAGAGCGCCCTATTGTTCCCATGAAAGCTGCAAATCTCATCTTACAATAAGGGAAAAAAAAACAGCAGTTCAAATAGCAAACAGGACTCTGGTCTCAGGGATTCCACATAAATATCACATTACTAAACATCTGAGCTTCTTTAAATGAACACTGCTAGTACACTCTACCCAATACACGGAACAATAATACTCTTCCAAACTCTCAGAAAAGCCAGAGGAATGGTTAGCATGATGAAATGTATCTATTTTCGGGCAAAAAACAGGTCTTCTTCCCAAAACAGATATTTAATCAATACCCCTTAAAATCTCCACATTGTACCACTACTGAACTCACAATTCCATCTCCTAAAATGGATTTCAGACTCCGACACAGCCAGTTACAAAGGTTTTTAAGTAAGGGAATGAGCGATGTGCGAGTTAAATGGGGAAAGAATTGCACCCAATGTCAAAGTAGTAAGTCCTATATAGAAAAGTAAGACAGACTACCTAAACTTGTTTCAATTTTGAGTCACCTGAAGTTTTAAAAACATTGTGTTCATACTGTATCCCACACATGGCTCTATTTTCCCCCTCCATGTCCAGACCACACATACTCCCCTATCATACATTAAACTTAGACACGAAGCTCACCCATTAGAGCTTGATACTGGCTGCCTTCAAAACTGCATGCACTCAGTGAGAGCAGTGCACTTCCTTTTTCCTTTAGGCATTTGAGCCTCCTTACTCACACCCCTATAGTCTCCACAGAAGAGAGTGGCTTGCTGTGCCACTTTAACCATCTCAAAAAATGAATATCACTTGTATTGATAAAAGAAGCAGTGGTGTACACTGCAGTAAGCTGTAATGTGGACCTTATCTAGCTCCTGGCACAGCTCCATGTGAAGAAAACTGACATTTAAAAACAGCACTTTCGAACTGCTGATAACGGTTTCTTCATTTTAAGAGATTTGTCGAGAGAAAGTGGCAGCCCTACAAGTAACAATGGCATCTCGCTGGGCAACCCTGATCCCGTAGGAACAATGCAGCAGGTTGTACAAATCGCCCCTATTCATTGAGGTCTAAACACTTGAGAGTTGTGTTTTGACCACTTAAGCAGGTGATTTACGCCATTAAGAAGCCAAGAGATTAACTGAAATGTAAACACCAACACTCTTTCAAGAGCTTTAGCTGGGCATTGTAGATTGACTCTGGACTCAGACACACATTGAAAGACTATGAGGGGCTGCGATTCAATTATAACCAAATCCTCGAAAGCACTGACAAAGCCACCTCAATCTAAAACTAAGAACAGGGCGGGACTTCTTTACCCAAAGGGTTGTGGGAGTATGTAACAAGCTGCTCAGCCATGTTATTGTTATTCTTTCAAGAGACAGCTGAATAAGATAAGATTGCTTTATTGGCCATATACAATTTCTTGTATTAGGAATTTGTCTTTTCGCATTCCCCAACTGGCTCTCCATGAGACACAGAGACAGGGAGAGAAGCTTGGGGTCAGAGCGCAGGGTCAGCCATTGTACAGCGCCCCTGGGGCAGCTGGAGTTAAGGGCCTTGCTCAGGAGCCCAACGGAGTAGGATTCCTCTGCCGGCTGTGGGATTTGAACTGGCAACCTTCCAGCCACAGATCCTTAGCCATAGAGCCACCGCTCAACTACCAAGCTCAACTACCAAGGAGCGAGATGGTCCAAAAGCTCTCCTCTCATTTGTAACATTAACCAATTAGTTCAGTACTCAATTTAAGGGAAACTTGTAAAACCTACTGAACTGTGGCTCTCTGGGACCAGAGCTGTCCCTGATGCCATAGTTCACCAATCCTGGTTGAGGACGTCACTGGATAATGTAAGCACAGTGCATCTACCCCACAGTCCTCAGCAGCTCAAGCTCTTAAAAATGAAGTGGACAATTCTGCTTTGGGAAATTCAATTTCCTTAAAAAAATCTGTTTGCATATTCTACTATTTTGGACCTTAAACTCAAATGTCCCCCATACTCAAATGGCCCCATTCTCTCTACTTCTGTAAGAGACAAACAAAACAAATTAGACCATACTGTAGCAATTACAACAACATGCTGTTCTGGGACACAAGAGACACTCCCACATCTTTGCATAAAAACAGTCATATTTCCACTTCTAAAACAGTGAGACGGTCACGTTTCGTCTGTGTCTGTTCTAATAACGGCAGACTAAAAACAAACGTCTTTCCAGAGCAACCACAAAATGAAAACTAGCCAAGCTACCATCAACCTACTTTAAATTCTGGCCCCCTCCGTTTCCTGCATTGAGCTAATTTTCCCCAATTGCAGTCCCCCCCAATAGAGTGCAGTTTACAATGTATAGCACCATGTAATAACAGTCTGCACAGAGATGAGTTTCACGGAATTTGCTGAGTCGCTGTCTTGCTGTGTGATAATGGTGCTTCCATAGAAAAGGCTGTAATTGTATGCAAAACAGGGTAACCTCAAAAATATTTATGGACTTTGTGTACAAGCAGCTACACATTCCCCAAATGGTTCGTATTATGGAAAAAAAAAACACTCCCCATTTTCTCTCTTTTACTTCATTTTACTATTACTTTAGCTTGAGATTTGGGATGCAATTTTAGTAAAAAATGAAATATAATGCATCTATCTTGTTATATAGGCAATTTTCATTTCCTTTTATTTTACCTTTCAAGTCTATGTAATTCATATTAAACTAGGCCCTTCATTCAAATCCTTGTACTAAAAGGGATTAGGTTAAAAGCTAAAGGCCCTTAAAAAACTGGTTTTCATTTACAGCCCACTGGTGGGCAACTGAGCTACACGGCAACAGCAGCTTGTGGGTGATGTCTGACTGGGATCTTTCAAGCAGTGGCCTGGGGAGATTCTTGGATCAATAATCTACTGGCAAAGAAAGAAGCAACACTGGCCAAACTTAAAAAAATACTACATTCTTTTCAGAATTCAAATGGGGGAAGCATGCACTAAATTAGATGGGGAAAAAAAAATCTATTTGAAACAGCCTTCTTGAAACAATAAAATCTCAAAGTGAACAAGGCTCCATTTTGAAATAAGAATTGTATAAGAATTGTATAAGGATAGTCACAGCCTGTGAGGATAAAAACACTCCACCTGTGGTTCACGGATCAGATAATAAACTTATTCTTCTTTTAAAGGAAAACCAATAAACGCCACAAAAGGGGAAAAAATATAGTTATTATTTTGGGGGTTTTATTTCTCTGCACTGTCCTGAACAGTGAAGTGCAGAAATAAAGGAATCACAAGTCATGATATAATTTTGCATGTTACTAAGCCCATCCCACACTGAAGTTTACTGCCCTAAATATTTTCTCACACCCTGTACCTCTGAGATCAAAGGTCCAATAGCCTAGCTAACTGACTAAACTTTATTTACTACTCTCCTTACTGGAAACGTACGTAAACATAATGGCTGTTCATAAAGCTCACCAACCGTATTCGGAGTACAAGACCCATATAGTGCCTTTTCAAAGGCGTTACTGAAGTAAGCGCCATTTCCAAATCACATTTCGGCTACAGCATACTGTTACGTCTGTTAAGGGCCTGTCTTCCTGCATTACTGAAACGTACAGAAAGAAAATGATGCTGCTTCTGAAATACATTTAGTTACCAAACAATTGCGGTAAAGAAATATGACAATCAAGTTTTATTACGTCTGCTGCCTGAAGGCACGTGGTTAGGGCTCTGAAACCACACTCATAAGGCAGTGAACTTATCCAGTAGAGCATGTGATCTACTTTTCATAGGACTCACAAAATGTATGAGATCTATACCATTACACTTATAATATGGTTTCTATTGACTAAGTGGCTTATCGTACTTGCATATGGGGAAAACGTAATTTTGTGCAGCTGGGAACTCCTATTACTTGATTCTATTAATTGAAAGCGGATACCCTTGGCATTCTGAATGTCCATTCTCCAGGGTATTTTAACTGCTAGGAGACACGGGAAATGGCACACACAAAAACGTCCATCTTACCAAACAATAGCTTGCAAATACCTATTTTCAGTGATCAATAACGTTATGCTGTCAGTCCCAGTGTGTCAAAGAGATATGAAAAGGTCTTACAGTAAGTCCACATCAATAACAATGTGCTATATATATCTTTTTTGTTAACCCATTTTTCTTGTTTTCTTGTCAAGCACAGGATGAGCTCTTTTGTTTCTTTGCAAGTTCGAAACTGGGTTGTGTTACTAGTGGTTTGTGATTGTGGGTCAATAAGCAGCAGTGCAAGACTGGCCAAAGAAGGTGGGTTTTGGACTAGTGGCTTAATTGCTCAGTCTTCCCAGGTGCCTTCAGGCTTGCAGGAATATTGGTGAGGAATACACCCCCCCTCCAATCAATGCTAACCTTCCTGTAAATCTCTGCAGGGCTTGGTGCATGTCAAACAACAAGATGGCAGTTCTTTACTGAATTACAATCCCCAGAAGGCAACAGGGAATGACCTGCCATCCTCAGTCACCTGACCAATTGGTAGAAGACAATTGGACAGTTGAAATTTGGAAGAAACTAAGTGGAGGGTTCCAGGGGGGATCGAACTGAGCCCCCATTATGCACTGCAACAGAGGGAGGACGGAGTAATTGGGGAAGCAACTGGTCGATTGTGTGAACATGTCAAGTGAAGTGCAAGTTCTGTACATTTATGAGAAGAGTCTTGGATAAAGACTTACTTTTTGGGACAGAGTTTTGGGAAAAAAAAAGATACCTGGCATTATGAAAAATAGTAGCACATTAGCTACCTAGCTGCTTGGGCAGGGGGCACTGAAGAAATGTAGTGAAAAGCTTGAGGAAGAGTAAGGTTCTGATTTTGGTTTTCCTCAGTGTAAATAAAGGGCACTGTTTTACCTATGACTGTTTGTAGGTCTGTTTTGCCCAGGGTTTGTTATTTAAAATCCTAATATGGATCTTTAAAGTTGAATGGTGAGTGGGCGTTTCTGCCCATCTTGCCCTCCTATTCCTCCATGAGCTAAAATACCTTAGGGACCCGTAGTGTTCCCTGAGAGGTAAAAGTGATCACTGACAATTACGTAAATAGTATATAAAAATACACCTATATAGAAAAATGTATTTACTAAATGAATTTTTAAATACAAGGCAAATGACAAATATCACAGAAGATCACAAGAAAAAGAGGGGAGAATGGTGCTAATTAGCTACTAATAAGCACGGCTTTAGAGCTGTGCTGCTTTATTAGGTAACCTAAAATGTAGAAAACAAGTCTGTTACAAAGAAAAACGGGCATCTGTAATTGTTTACTTTGAGAATGAAAGCCGACTGACAGCAAACAAAACCAACTTCTTCCGGGTTCTTCACTTTCAATATTAATCAAATACACCGTCGTCTCATAAGCATGCTTATATGAACAGAACAGCACCGTTTTCTGTGATGAGAGAGTCCTCAAAGTTGAATGCCCCTGTAAGGCTGTGGATCCATGGAATCCATTTTCTTGCACAAGGCCAGTTCCAGCAATAACTGTACTGGGGTTTGACTGCTCACATGCTCAAAATTTGGCATATGAGAATGCTATGTTCCATATTAGCGTCGGCCTCGCTTTGTCAATCTAATCAAGCCTAACAAATTTCTTCGGGGTGTGCAAATCCCTCTGTTACCCTTTACAACATCAGAAGTCTGTGACTGTGTATGACTTGGGAGGCGGCATGGAATTTCTCCTCAAAGTATGCCAAGACATTCATATTCTGGCCAAATTTGCAAATCCTGAGAATTTCCGCTATGAAATCAAGAATGGCCAGGCACTGTTCAAAGCAGATCAAAAGGGCTTCTAGCTTTTCCAAACTGGGGACTAGACAAACACCTGGCTGATGTAATTTAATGTATACAAATGTAGGGTGTTGAATACAGATAGTCGACTACAAATTTAAAACAGGAAATACTGAGCTTGAAGCGGCTAATTAAGTGAAAAAGACTCGGGTATTTACTGTTTGCTCTGTAAACATACATTTTCATCTTCCAAGCAATGTGGAAGAGCAATGTGAAAGGCAAACAGCATGATAAATATTAGTCAAAAGCAGAACATTTAAATAAAGCACATTATGCTAAACCTGTACAATGCAATAATAAACACATAGAATTATGTACACAATTTGTCAAAGCACAATACAAGAAAAATACAAGGAAACAGTCCAGAAAAGAACACCCAGATGCATATCTAGGCTCAATGGAATGCCCAAAACAGAAAAGCTGAAAGAACTGAACGTTTTCTGCCTTGAACCGATAAGACCACGAGGGAACCTGATTCACGTACTGTCGACTCCTTTAAGGATTTTCCCTAAAGTGAACCCACCAGAACCCACCCCGCATTTCTTCAAAATGAACAGGGAAACCCCAGCCTGAAGGTACAAGAGGAAACCATGTGGCAGTGCATTTAAAAATCAAGAATAGGAGGTACTTTACCAGAGGGTTACGGGACGTCTGAAACAAGCTGCCCAATGGTGTTGTTGACGGTGATACCCTACAGTAGCTTCTTTCAAGAAATGCCTGAACCTTCTCTAGCCTGATCTCGTCAGACCTCAGAAGGTAAGCAAGACTGGCCCTGGTCAGTACTGGGATGGAAAACCTCAAAGTAAGGTCAAGTTTCTGCTCTAAGCAGTGTAGGTGAACCAGTAGGTGGCACTGTTCCCTACAGACCACAATTTCCACAACAATGCCTCAGTATGCTAAAAAGCATACTTTTTTATCTTATGGTGCCTTTTCCATAAGATAAAAAAACCAAGGTCCCAGCTACAGTATATGAGCAATAAAGATACCTTAGCACTGTTTTTAAGAGTGGGGGGTGTTAACCTTGATGTCCTGCCTAAATTTCATTCTGGGTTTGTAAATTCCCTGTAATTCAATTTACAAAGTCATTTCTCACTTAGTGCAGTGGGACTGCTGGTGCACATCACCCAGCTGAGTGCTGCTCTTCAGTGGTGGGTGACCTTTATAAAAAAGTTGTGAGGCATGTTATCATGATGAACAAAAATGGCGTGACTTAGTTGGCGTCTTTTGCTGGGTTACGGAGCCTCGTCATTTTGCAAGTGATACATACTCAAATGGTTTTAATGTTGCCCATACTGTTAACTACTTATATCCATCTAAAGACAAACTCACTTAAGTCTGTAGCTGAAGAGGTGCACATTAAGAAGATCATTTGCTTGTAATTATTATCCATCAATATAATTCCCATTCTTCTTTAAAATGAGAAGTGATAAAGAATCTGATTCCAATTCTAATAACGGGGCGTGATTTTTCTGCAGATAAAGTTCATCAAAAGTCCTCCTTCTACCCAAGAAATGATTTGACCTCCTGTTTTCGAAAGGCTGGTGGAAAAACCATTCAAGTATGGAGTAGGGGACTCCAAGATGCATCAGTCTTAATCTGTTACATTCGAATCATACTGTAGGAACAACAAAAACCTCTCCAAGACAGTCAATTTTCCCATGCAAAGTCAGATGGGAGTATTCCTGTTTTTTTCTCTTATAAACCTGTTAAATACCATTCGCTCCCCAATAACAGAGATTTCAAATGTCCTTACCGTGACCTCTCAAATCTGGATTCGCAGGCTAATGAGTAGTGTTTCTAGGCAGCAGGTGGACAGTTTTCAAGTAAGTGCTTGCACAACAGCCTTGCGGATTTCTCTAAGTAAAAGAAAAAGACGTACAGCTTTAATAATAATGTCATACTGTTGAACACAGCTGGAATCTTTTAGCAGAGAAAGAGATAATACCCTCACTGAATAGCAGTGCATCTGTCTACATAAATCTGCTCAATGCAAGCTCACAGACTTGAAATTTTCAATGCCTGACGTTGGCTTCCATAAGGATCTGTGACCACTAAAAACCGACATGGATGACACTGCTTTTCAGTGGGAGTCTTTTCCATTTTACTGCACTAGTATATTCAAACGGAAGTGAAAGCCTTTATTTCTATGTTATGGCATGCGTCAAAGACAAAAAAACCTTGAGCTTTACTGACTATTGAGCAAAAACGACACTAATCTTAGCCCCCCTCCAAATCTCACCCAAAGTGAGATAAGCAGCACCATACCGAAATGCATGAATATCTACATACTTAACAGTTCAGGCAGCAATCAGGAAAAGCAGGAAAAGCCCATTTCTAAAACAAGAGAGCAGCAAGCATGATTTAAAAGTCATCATTATCATGCTCATAAATAATGAGGCCCAGCACATTCTGAAGTGGTCTCAACACGCCAGGCCTGTATTATCAGGCACTGCGGTTCAAGAGGTTTAACAAAACATGCCTTGCTTTAACCCAGAGGTGTACAGATGTATTTCACCTTATGAAAGCCACTAAAAGTTTGGCATTTTTGCTTCCACAGAGGGCAAAGGAAACCGGGTGCAATGCTGTTATGTCAGGAAAGTAACGTTCACTTAACCTTCCACAGTTCTATTTTTATATAGGAAGACTGCGACAGCTAAACCACCCAGCTGTCTGAAGAGCAACTGTGCCTAATAATCTAGAAAACAACAGTTGAGCATCTCAAGTTGAGGCTGGGTTCTCTGGGGGAAGGGGAGTGGGTGGGGGTTGTTTTTTAGCAGCAGACACCAGAATCCTGCTGCTCTTGTTACAGAATGAGATCCTTGTAGCTTCTCCCCCCATTTCACTTTTCATATAGAAGGGCAAACAGCATACATGAAAGCAAATGTCTTGAGTACTGACTGATTAACCCTATTGTACCCTACTTACGTGCTAGCTCTCCAAAAATTTCCATTTACCTCCTTCGCAAATACTGGCACAATAATCAATTTAAGTAAATATTAATTAAACTTAGGGCAGTGGTGCAGTGGCTAGCTCTGGGTTCAATTCCAGACCTGGGGTGCTATCTGTGTGGAGTCTGTATGTTCTCCCCGTCTTTGTGTGGGTTTCCTCCAGGTGCTCCAGTTTCCTTCCACAGTCCAAAGACATAATGCTAGGTTCACTGACTGGGAAAACTGGTCAGGTGCGAGTGTGGTTGTATCCGTGTGTCTGCCCTGAGATGGACTGGCGTTTGGTCCAGGATGCACTTGTGCCAGTTGCTCATCAGGACAGGCTCCAATTAAAAATGGCAGAATGGATTAACCAACTCAATATTATCATTAAAAAGTGCTAGGAGACGTTTTGCATCGGTAAATATTATGGATTCCATCTACAACAGGTCTTGGTCTTGGACAGCCAGTGTGTCTGCAGATTTTCTAGGTCTCTTCCTAGCCCCAGCGCCTGAAGAGCTGGAGTAAGTTATTAAATTGGAATTAATGACTTAACGACAACTCGAAGATGACAATAGCAGGATTTAAGTTAAGAGCCAAGATGGAATAAGAACTGTGCAGACGTGCCAGCCCCCGATCGAGAATCATGTTCTTTCAGTTTTGACAGGGCACTTTGAAATAACGATTCAGGCAACTTCATGAACAGGAAATGATGCTTTATGGAACTGAAGAACCATGGGAAATCCCAAAAGGCCAATGTCCAAGAGCAAGCGGTCAATCCTCCTATTCCCACAGCAGGGCACACTTGTGAACATTGAAGACAGTTTGACACCACTTGTTTTTATTGGCGTGGCCCATATGCTTGTGACAGATCAAGTCTGTCAGCCATTTAGACCGGCAAATGTTCACAAAAGGGGGAAAATTATGGAAATCCTAGCAGATTAGTAACCATTTGCGTCGGTTGCCATGGCGGCTGTTAAACATCTCAAATCAAAATCTAATCTTCCCCAAGAGCAAGGCCAGTTCAATTTGTAGCTCTTTAAAGGAAAAAAAAACAACAACTTATTTTCTCTCCAGCCACTTTTCTTTTCACAAAACAAAACTAGTTTTTCACTGCAGGTGTATTCCAGCTATAT
Organism: Atractosteus spatula; assembly: GCF_055471065.1. Taxonomy (NCBI): domain Eukaryota; kingdom Metazoa; phylum Chordata; class Actinopteri; order Semionotiformes; family Lepisosteidae; genus Atractosteus; species Atractosteus spatula. The sequence goes on along the minus strand of NC_142718.1, from coordinate 5,518,232 downwards.
CCTTTTAAAAGTCTTCACAAATAAGGGCATTTGTCTACTGTCGTACAGGTCAACAGGTATGAAAATCATCTTTCAAGACCCCTTTTCACCCCCTACGAAAGGAAAGTTGAAAAGCTCATTTCCCCAACTCCCAACATGAATGAAAAGGCAAAGCATTTGTTTTTTAATTTAGGCATATTTCAGAACTGCTGGCAGAACTGCACTTCAGGGGTAAAAATAAGACCAGTGCATGATATCACAAAGACCCAAACACACGCCCCCTGAAAGCAGACAGACAAGGAACACCTGCTTCACAGCCAACTGGGCAGGAATTTTCAAATCCCCTGCTTTTAGACTTCCCCGATACGGTGGCACAGATCCTGGCCAGCAGCTGCTTCAGACTGTTCAGCAACATAAACGTAGAAAACGCCGCCATCAACGAAGCTCCTGTTCTGCCATCTTTTCTCCTGTCCCATCCAAATATTCAAAATAAGACCACTCAAAAAAGCAAGTGCAAAGAGCCACATCATTTCTAATGCTACCAAATACGTAAGCACGCGCTTAAAATTTGGATTTCAGAATAATAAATAGAATTTTGAAGCTTCCCGTTCCCACTTTTTTTCGGCATTGAAACATTTATGCACTGTGCATCTCGCAAGGGTCTCAAGCTTTTTGTGTTTCCGCGATCGATTAAGCCAGATCGCAAAACCGGCCCTTTAAATAAATCGGAAGCGCTATGATGGCGATACATTGTGGCACACCTGACTGCAGCGATCGCTCCGCTGGAGATGAAAGGCGTCAGCGTGCCACTGACCTGCAGCTCCCCAACTCTCACAGTCTAACGCCATTCCCAGCACTGGGATTTCGTATTTCATTGAATGTGCTTCCAAAGCGGGGCTATTTTCCTGTTCTTTTCTGACTAACCTGGACTCAACTAGTCGATTCTGTGCTGAACTGGTTAATGTACGTACTTGGTAACGTAAAACTGCGGTATGCTCACAGTAAGCTGGCCAACTCAAAACAAGAGAATTATGGAATAAGGACATGTGATCTACGTACAAATAGGACTTTTCTGAAAACGTACCAATGGACAATCAGAGCGGACACTGAAAAGCCACAAACCTTAATGAACCCAAAAGGGTAGTCACATGCAATTCACACACATTCCCTCTGGTACATACAGTTGTCCAAATTAGACATGCATCACATTTACTGTAATTGCTCTACAGTGTATAGTTCTTTCAATGCGACCGTTTCAATTGACCAACTGACTACGGTCATCCCTATGGTTTAGCGTTATAAAATCAATACTAAATCCAAATGAACGCACGTGCAGAGTAAAGTGATGCATGAATGTATGGAGTACTTAGGCTTCACAGTTCGTTAATATAAGAAAAATCATTTTAATTTAGCAGCGAGCTCTACATGTGTTGCATTCAAGGCAAGAAGCTAACCTATTTTACCTGTTTACTTAAATGACAAATTTGGAAGAAGGGAAGTGTACATTAATTTAGATTACCAATATACTGTATACCCAGCTGATAAGAGCATTTTAAAAAGCAAGAAGCATTGGGGAAATAAATGAGAGCTTTAATAAGTGACAAAACTTAGTTGTTTTAAAAAATGATATGCTGCCTGTTTAACTCTCTTGTATGTTCTGTACATTAAACCAAGATATCCTCACCTTTACTGACCAAATACCACAACATGTGTAAAAGAAACTGACAGACTACTGAAAAACAGACCATGTCTGGACAGTCAGACATCCACCTGTCCAAGACCACACCTCTTGTCCTATATTCTGGACCTTTTGAAAACCAAGAGTGAGGAAATATATGCTCAGAAACAGTGCTGGTACAACAAACCCAAAATACAACAAACAGGCCTTCTGTAATGGAAATTTGAATTTAAGTGAATACATCCACTAACAAGTCTGAGAAAAGTTTGTTACTGACCAGAAATACTGTCTGCCTCAGTTTCATTGAGAACATCAGGGTTGTGAAGTGTGTAATCTATAGAAAAGGCCAGTTTTGTCATCTTTGCATGCAAAGGCTGTTCACAGCTATAACCTAAATTACATCTAGAATTAAACATTCAGCGTGTTTAATTAATCTTTAGTCTCCCAGTGGGCTTTTACTTTTATTACCACAGACGAGCGCTATAGTATTTTCCTCCCCTGCCTCTCTTAAAAGAGAAAGACTCGCTCAGCAGACCAGTGATGAATAAAACAAGTCAGCTGGATATTTTAACTGCTTTGTCTTAAGCCCCGTGATGAAAGACAGCTGAGTGCCATGTACAGAGCCTGTGACAGGATCCCCTCTCCGAAAAACAGCACAAAGAGAAGACGCTAAGACCCATTACTGTAGGTAGCTCAGTGTGCCACAGGACAGACTTGATTAAGATAACTGGTTCACGCCCTCTGCCTGAGGGGACAAAAAAAAAAGTAGCTTTGCAATTACTTCTAGAAAAATCTACACTGCCAGTGGCACTTTGAAGACTTCGCCTTCCCATATATTTTTTTTAAACACAAATAATTTATAACTTTTTTCACGGAACACTGCAGACCTGCCTTTTTGTATTTTTACCTGTGTGTTCTTTAATTATATTGTGTATACTTGTACACCGGTGTCATTAGGGATCTGCAATCTTCCGGGTTGCCTAACCTCATTGAGCATTGTCTAAACACTGTCACTCAATTTCTAATCCCAGAACCATACAAGGACTGGTCTGTACTGGATATTATACTGGCGTTTGATCAGTGGCAGTTCAGAAGCTATTGTGTTTGTGTAAATACACACACTATACTACTGTATGTATATACTGTACAAGAACAACAGAGGTCAAGATGAGTAGACGTATAGTTTTACAGTGAAGTGCTTAGATTATGCCCTTATCGTGTACATATAACCGATTATGTATCATTAATAGATGTTTACATTATCATCACCTTCCTCACAACCACAAATTCTTCATGGCTGCTGCCAATATACAAGTTGGTCAGATCCAATACAGATCTGTAGGGTAAAAAAAAACAAGACTGGCAAAAAAATGGCAGGATTTACGCTGCATGGAAAGCTCTTACTGATATGTTTAAAACAATATCGTTCATTGTACGTTAAAATTCAGTGGAAAACGGATATATTTCATCGGTCTGGTGAGGATGTGACAACAAATCAAAAGAAAACACTTTTTGAAGGGGAAAAAACAAGCGTCTAAAATTAAAGTTAACAGCAGGGAAAAACACTGATGGAACCACCCTGTTGGGTTTTTTTTACAATTTGAAAAAGTCTGGGCTGTTCCAGCAAGAAAACAACACCGCACTGTTAGTGCTCTGCTTAAATGTTATATGTTTGTCTCTCCCTTCCGCCACTGCCTTGTGAAACACCCAGTAAATTTCCAAGAGAGAAACAGAGCTGTCATTGGTACTTTTTTAAACTTTCACAAAAATAAGTAAATACACAATGGTATTTTTTTTATTTCCCACTGAACTAAATGGCACGACATGCTTTCAGTGTACAGAACATATACTATCTCTGCATACACAGCATATTACGCAAATGTTTAACAAGAAAAAGTAGAGAAAGATTATGAGAGTCACACCTGCAGGCACGGCACGCACTTTTACGTCCCTAAGGGGAAATGTTCTAACTGGTCCACAACGCACAAGGATGACAGAATCGCGAGCCAGACATTCCAGCCAGACACTTCTACTCGATATCCGCCAACACCGCGCTTTTGAGTCCTCACAATGACAGTTGTTTCTTTTCACAAAAAAAGCCCTGTTCTGTTTAGTGGATGAGAAAAAATGCCTTGTAAGTACGTAAATCGGGATTGGGCAGCCCTTGTCCTTGAAGGCTGGAGTTCTGTGGGTTTTATACATTGTCTTATTCAGCAATTGATTAAAGGCTGAAACAAGACAAAAAAAATCGAGTTTGTGAACACACAAGCTGGGGTCAATGAGGAAGTGCAGATTGACGCCATCTTTGGGGCATCCATATTTTACACCAGTATTTTGTCACTGGTATCACAGCCTTATGCCCGTGGTTCAGCACCGATTAAAGGAGTATGCGTCCTTCGCTAACGAGCACCCAGGAAGCCACATGGCTGCATCACCAGTTAGGCACCTGGGCTTGAACCCGCAATTATAGAACTCAACATGCAAGTCAACCTCCAACATGGAAAGGCTGGGGAGCTAAACCTTTTACCCAAAGGGTTGTGGGAGTGTGGAACAAGCTACCCAGCCTGTTGAAGTGGTTACCCTGGCGTTTTTCAAAAACAGATATGATCCATGGATCAACTAGCTACCAAGTACCAAATGGGCTATATGGGCTGAATGTAACCTTATGTTTTTATTTTGAGCACCTTTACTAATGCAGGGACATATCAGGCTCCTTTCTTGTTCATTCTCAGAAGGCTCCTCTCTCAAATAGTCTTCTTCCATCCGCAGATCTTCCAGTATTGCTGCTTCAGTTCTCAGCCTCTGCTTCCCCTTGTGCTCAATCCCATACAGTTTCAGACAGCCAAGTCTAACTACTCCTAAGGAAAGGACTGCATTCAAGGACAAAGTTGACTGATCTGCTAACAGCTCTCCAATACACGAGCCACTGGTATAGTGAAAGCTACAATGAGAGCAATGGTTTGAAAGAAATGTCTTCAATGAATCAGCAATAGATGGTTTATAAGCAAATGGACTGTTAGAAAAAGATAAGGAATTTTAAATGTCCACAGGGTGGTAAATGCAAAGGGAACCAAGACAGTCCATTTGAAATTTCTCAGAAATAAATGAATACTAACAGTCTGGACTAATGACAACCGTGCTGATGCTCCATGCACTATATATCAAGTCATCTGTATGTCACAGAATTGTCAAAACCGACAAACTTAGACTCGCTCTGTTTGAATCAATTCATAAAGCTTTTTAAGCTCATTCTTTCCTTTTTAACAGATCTTCTCGAATCATGTGCCTTTATAGCCATGCCCCAGAAGCAAGCTGGGAGCTGCAGCTCTCATCTGCAAGCGAGCTGTCAGGGAAAATCAGACACTATGTGCCACGCCAGGCTGAAGAGAGCTTCACTGACCTCAAAGTGTCGTCTCCTGGTAAGAGACGATGTGGAATGCTGGGAAGACACCAATCAAATTGGTGCTCCACAGATAATGGATTCTTCCCTACTAAAGCTATCCCAGCCACACGTATGACTACAGAGCAAGTTGTCAGAAAAACAGCTATACTTCCTTGCATGTTACTGCAGTGGTAAATGTAATATTCCTGAGATTTTTTCTTTCCACAACCTTCATTTTCCCTGTACCATTCTTTTGATTCAATTTACAGGGCCCTTAGTTGCTGTGTTCCCCCACAAATAAAATACAAACGGTTAACAACCACAATTGCTTTATTTACCACTGCCCACATTCCCTTAACTGGTAACACAATAATGGTGACAATAGTTGGGTCACAGGGAACCAAAAGGGCACTTTTTGCAAGCCTTTGTTTTTCCAGTGTGGGATCAAAAGCAGCATCAGAAAAGAGACTGACATAAGCCTTTTACTGTAAAGAACAAAAAAATTTGCCAAGTCATTAACTGCGGAAAGAAAAAATCCCCACTGAAGACATTAAGTAATTTTAGTTGCTTTACAGTCCCTAGTTAGTCCCAGCGCTGTTATCATCACTTGTTCTTAACTGGTCTGTATGAACAATTTCCAGGACTTATCGGCATTTATTATTTACCTAGAAAATCTGGTTTCTGGGCCTCAAGAAATGAAGTTGGGCACCTATCATATAGGTATATTATGTCAGTCTTGGACCTTAAAGTACGATGACCTTCAGTATTTCTGAACCTTCTATGAAGAACGCTACATAACTGATTAGTATGCACTACGCAGGTCTTATAAACGGTAGAAAAAAAGAAATGGAAAATGCATAGATGCTAGACCAGGGCATCTCACACGCGCAGGGGTTGCGTGCACTCCAGGTTAAGAGCCACTGCTTTACAGAGCATAAATTGGACCAATGTGAGAAAATTGTGTACAGGTGTACACTTTAGTTTTCCTAAAAGGTGAAACTGGGAAACAAAAAACCACGACCCTGACACTTGGCTGCTTCATGTCGCTTAGATCCGAGTGACTTCAGTTGCTTGGCTCAGCGGCACACAGGCGTGGGATAAGGCAGCTGTGATTCCCGGCTCCAGTCCCACACGACTTCCTCTTCACTCAATGGAAGCGGTCATTTCCTGCCTGAGGAGCAGGTTGCCAGGAGGAAGGGAGAGAACGTCAAAATGCTGGGGAGGGGAGCGATGCCAGAGGGACTATTTTTCGCATTCGCCGCAAATTTCTAAAACCGCCAACCGGAAGAGCGACCTAAACCGAAACGGAAAGCAGGGCCGCCGTGTGGCTTGGGGGCAAAAAAAAATTCAACAAGTACAAGCATACAAGTACAGATTAGGCGCTGGCCAAGTCCATTTAAGGAAGCTGAGGAAAAGCAAGGGGGAGAAAAAGTAACACTCCCAACATTTTGATTCATTGGAGGCTTTGAAAGCAAACTACCTGTCGGCACTGCGGAGTAGTAGTCAGGATTCTAGTCCTTAGACGAAATATCTAACTGTACAAGTGGGTGCAAATGTAATTTACTTTGGGGGGAAAAAAGCATCGGACAAATAAATTCTGACTTAGGAATACACAGCGGATTCACCATTGTTTTTAACTCGACATCCGTCTCTGGAAAAAGCACCCCAAGTAAAATAACAGCAGGGAAATGTGCTGCACCTGGAGTTGGTTTATTTACAGGAGTCTGCAGCTCATTAAATCTTAAATAGCCCAAATACGAATGCACTGGCTTCTATTTCTATTTGCCTTGTCCAGTGTTGCTATATAGAGAGAATTGCAAGTTGAATTACAAGAGCTATATCTGATGGCTCAGCTGCACGGTCTCCCTGTTTAAGTGTGATACTCACTCATTAGACAGTGTAGGGATGCTGTGTCATCAAAATTAATAGCTTTCCAGTTGCACTGTGATTACAGGCTTTGGAGAAAAAAAAGCAGCCTAGTAATTAAACTGCCCTGGACAGGAGACAAACTGGGCTTGGTAAAAGTACTGTAATTAATTGAACATGGGCGTTGACTAGCTTTCTTTGGCTTGTAACCAACAAAAAAGGCTTGGGAAATGGCCAATAAAATGTATGGATCAGGTAGTCAGGAGACTGGGCTCATCATTCAGAGGGTTGTAACAGAACGGCTGATGTTCTTACTTCCATCCATCCATCCATTTTCTAAACCATTTTGGCCACTGCAGGGTCGGGGCGGGGAGCTGGAACCTAAACTGCCAAGCAAGGGACACAAGGCAGGATACACTCTTTACAGTACGTCAGTGAATTGCAGGGAACACGCATACAAACACGCACACACTCACACCAGTACTGGCTTTCCCAGAAGCCGATAAACTTTCCAGTACGTCTTTGGACTGTGGGAGGAAACTCCCACAAAGAGGGGAAGAACATGCAAACTCCACACAGATTGCTTCCCAGGAACCAAACCCAGAGCCACAGTGCTGCAAGGCACCAGTGCTAACCACTGCACCATCGTCCCACCCCGTTACTCACTTATGGACTTGAAATGAACTCTTATAAGCATGTTTTGTTGCTGAGCCAGGTGGGTGTGACATCCAAAAACAAAGTGTTTGAAACCGGTCGCTGAACCCAGTATTGCCTACAGTTGCTAAACCCTGATATTGTGTTGATGTAACAGGGCTCGGAGCGAGTTTCAGAACTGACGTCACCCCCTCTGATGCTGAGCTGCACAGACCTGCATGGTTCAGTGCCCATCAGTGATCGAATCCTGACAGGGGCAAGCAGTATTACTATTGGGGTGTGTTCTCCTGGGACAGAGGACCTGCTCTATTGGCGTAAAGGGAGGTATTTGCCTTCTGCAAGCGACTGGGATCGAATCTCTGCAGAAGCAGGGAGAGCTGCACTCTTCACATAAGAGTAAATTGCTGTGCTCTTCTTAAAAATAGTCTTTTTTTTTTTACCAGCGGGGGTCACCTGCAATGCTACAGATCGGATTTCATAAGTCATTTAGCACGTTTCTGAGCCTATACTCGGTCAGGGTCTCCAACCCTGGTGCCGAGAAGCCACAATCTAGGAGGTTTTACATTACACCATTAAATCAATTTCTAAAGATTAAGAACAATTATTTGTGGTTACTCAGGCAGGTGCACTGTTAAAATAAGCAAAAAAGAGAATATCTGCAACAGGAAACTGAATAACCCAAGTTCCCTTGAATTACATGCTTAACTGATGAATAAATCACGCAGGTTCTCAACCTTTAAAAATAATGGACTACAACAAACAAGACTTCAGCTTTCCAGGACCAGGAAAAACCCTTTATCAACATCTTAATTGATGAATGGAGGATGTTCATCAATTACCTACTACTACCAGCAGCCAACAAAACATCCCTGCACCAAGATGACTGGCAGGACCTCCGTATTTATGTACACCGTTGAATGAAGAACAAAGGCTTGCTTCCAAGAGATGTAAAAAAGTCTCAATTCAAATCATGCTCAACAAAAGAGATACTTAGAGCACTCTTTAACCAATCTGCTGAAAAAAAATAGGATCAATTTAGCACAGCATAACCAATTAAGTACAGGCTTTGTACCAGTTATTCCTCCGAAAACCTGGTTCCTTTCACCAGTAGTTAAACTTTTTAAAAACAGAGGTTTGGAATTTACCAGCATTCTGTGCCAGATAAAGCAGGTGAAATGGAAATGTAGCTCTTCACAACTTCCACAACACATTCTCTTATGTCAAATGTGGATTAGAAAGCAGACATTAATTTAAGAATTGAAACTTTTCTTTGTGGGCATAAATGAACTCTCTCAGGCTCTGACGGCAACTACAATTTCAATTTATTTTATGAACTAAGCAATTCTCTTCTCGGTGATTAAGGGGAAAAAAAACAATCTCCTTGGACCCAGAACAGCAAATCTCCAGAGGGTTTATAAAATTGCATATAAATACCCCTGCCTGTGAACGCATTAATATGGAAATGTTAAATCTCAGTCAGGTGCACCGACTTCCCTTTGCTGTGGTGGGATTTTGGCAAGACTGTATGCGTGTCAAGCACTGTAAAATCAAGAACGTTTCACACAGTTTTTTTTTGTCAATCCTCGTGTGAGTTGTGTTCATTTTCCAGCTTGTATTGTAGGTGGTATTTATCAGCAGCTGTTGTAGGAAATGCTATCAAATTTACAACACAATGAGTTGAGGACCTTAAGCTTGCTGCTATTCTTAACATAAGAAAACCTCATTTACAGGTATGTGTAACAGGGAGTAGAGGTTATGACAGCAGCTGTTTTTTGCTTCATCTTTGGTAGAAAGATTTGTCTACCAACAGACTGCATTTTTACTTTTTAAACCATGTTCCAAGGTAAATCTACTTCAGTATTAGAGTACAGATCGATAATTGCATTTGGCAATCGTCTGCAGTCCTCTGAAAAATCTACTGTTTCTTGCTGAATGTTCACTAGAATTTCTTGGAGACATAGTGAATGATTTTGGATGCAGTGTTAATTTCTGGGAAGCTAAAGCTCTTTTAACCTCATAAGCCTAAAACATTAAAACTCTTGTTTCGCTATCTTTTTTAATCTACCCTGTCAACGTTCAAAACGTTTGTATTCCAAAGCACAATATTGAATAATTTATAAATATACATACTGGTCTCAAGTGCTTGACCACTGAATTTCACAGGACTTGACATCTAGCAATTCACAAACGGTCTATAAGCATTGATACACGGACTCTCTCATCCTTTGAAAATAATTAAAGTAAACCACTTGCTTTGGACAGTCTTTGTATTTTCAAAGGTAATGCTCAATACGTGTATGCCCCTCAGCAACAGAAAAAAACAGAAGATTAGTAGTTTATTCCAGTTATGCTTTACGTACTTGTACTAAACTGTAAATTTTTTGTAAATTGTGCATCGTAAGAACTAGCATGTGATGAATGTTCTCCATGTGTAATTGCAGTTCAATTATAGTCTCATGATGTATTTGAAATAATAATAATAAAATAATAATAATAATAATAATAATAATAATAATAATTCTAGGAAGGTTTGCTGCTGAACTTTCCACTTTGAGAATAAAGGGCAAAGAAGCATCTGTTCTGAAGTAATTATGAGGTAATGACTCCCTGAAATAACATTTAAAATCAGACATGCACACACTACACAGTACGTACACGTTTCATACACAACGTAAAACAGAAAAGCATACTGCAAATAACATCTGATTCTTTCACCAATACTACTGCCTGGGTGAGAAAGCAGCACATTGGTCGAAATGCCGCAGCTCACAGTAAACATAAAAGGGAACAGATCTGCAATTTGAAAACTCATATTAAAAACTAGAGCAAAACAAAAATTTAGTCAGTCATATGAGATACAGGATGCCTCTGACTTTTGAAAATCAATTTTAAAAACACTTCTTTGTATTGATTTCACAGAACACGACACTTTTAAAACATCTGTTTAACTGCAGTACTTAGTACAGACGTCTCCAACACTGCTCCTGGTGGTCAAGTAGGCTTCATACAGTATGCAGGCATCAAGCCATTAATTGCTAAAAGCTAAGGACAATGTGTGATCAGATAAACTTTTTTTAATTAAACAACTCAGAGATTAACAGGGTTAAAAGGTCCTTCAATCCTCAAAAGACTATAGCTCCTTGAATTGAACACATTAATTTATTGAAAGCTTGCAAGTAGTTGAAATATTTAATAATAATAGTAAGAAGAATGGAAAACATGCAGTCAGCTCTTTTGTAGTTCAGAAATTCTCTAGATTCCAAGGCCAAATCCAATGACATTCATACCAAGTTCAAAGAACCCTCTTCCTTCTATGTTTTATATACAGTATTATAGGACATTTATTTTTAAACCTATGATGAATCAGTTTGGGTATTTGTATCCAGGTGCCCTATGTTTAAATAACTGGAGCATTGCTTTTCCTTTTAAGGTCATATTATAGGGTGGATGCAATCCTACTTAAAGTAAAAGCATCATTCCATAAAATGCTATGTTACCGAGTGTGTAATTTCCACCAATACACACAGTAATGAAAATAACATTAATGAAACGATAACCAACAAGTCTTCCATAGGGCTGAGACCAATGCTTGTTACATATCTCCTTCAGTAAAGTTTCAAAAGCTCTTAACGTTACTGCACTGTACATTTGAGAATAAAACGTCTTTGGTTTCCAGCTCTTTGAGTGTAACAGCACTTATGAATAAATTTGCACTCAGTTCCTGGAGGGCTTGGTACTGTATCTTCGGGTTTTTGTTCCAGCTAAGCTCTCAGCTACACAGTTGGTTTAATTAGTTAACTTCATAATAGTACTACCATGTCTATTCTTACTGAGGTATTTTATAGGGAACTGGACACCTTGAAAGAATTGAATGTCCTGAGTATTTAACTGCAATGAAATAAATCATGGCGGACATGATAATACCCATGGTATACAGTATATGGACAGTAACTGCAATATAGGGAGGTATGCTGTACTGAGGTTGTACTGTTCTTTACAAGTCAAATGAAGAAAATATTTTTAGTGTTTAATTGCTGAGCTTTGACTATAAAACACTAGGCCCTCTAGGAACTGGCTCCAATTTAAAGTTATTATCCTCTCTCCCAGTTAAAAGTCTTAAGACAGGGGGAAGCTTCTACATGGAGCAGAGGAGTTTGACATACTGTATGTCCATGTACTGTATTTTACATTCCTCATTTTGAGAGCCAAGATCGAAAATCAAAGTGCAAAAATGTGGAGACCACTATTAGTTTATTGATCTTTCCCCCAATGTACATCGCTATCGCCATGATGTGCAGAGGCAAAACTTGTCAGGAAACTCTTGAAGACCTTCAGACAATAGCGGAAAGAAGTCACACAAGCAGTTTACAGAGGATTACATAATAGCATAAATCTTAGTCTGTCAAAACTAAAAAAAGAACTCCCCCATAAACACAGAAACCAGCTCAGTTCACTGGGCAATAGAATCACAGAAGCTGAGCAACCTTTCTCAGCAGGCTGTTAGCTCTAATATAATGATAACCTGCAAGTAACAAAAAGCAATGGGTACCAATCTCAATTGGAATGGTCTTAATGGGGTTGGAAAATGTCTGCCTTGTAAATCAAACATGTTTAGGCTTGATCGTTCCCAGCAATAGTAACCCATCAATATAAATTCCATTGATAAATGCAAGCATGCAAAAGAATGGGGACTAATGCATAGAGCAATTTAAAGGCATACTTAAACCACAGAAGTGCTGAAAAACTGATCCACCAGCTTGTACCTGAAACCCATCTGAAGAGTCTTCGTTAGAAACATTTTTGTACTCATCCTGGGGTTACGGACCTTGATATCTTTGGAATCCTTTCATTGGCGTCAGAAAACAATTTCATCGGCTTGAAAACATTTCTCAAACCTGGGCCAACAAAGGCAAATTGGAAATGAGGAGGGACAGAAAAACAGACATGAATAACGGTTCATACTCGCATGTAATCAAAAGGCTGCAAACGCCACTGAAGCTAAACATTGGAAAACACATGCCCAGCCACGCGCGCCTCCGAGTCAACAGTAATTAACCTTTTCCACAGACACACAAAACGAATCCGAAACCTAACCTGCGAAAGGCAGCCACTTGTAATTAGTCATGGTGCTTTTGTCTTAGAACAATGCGGAATGCAGCACTCACTGGAGTGAGCTGTGTCGCTAGCCCATTCTGCACAGGTGTCTTGGAAGACATCTTTCTGTGCCCACAGAACCGAACATCATCATCATCACTAAAAATAACCCGAAAGGCCAGGCGGACAAAGAGTGAACCAGCTTTCTGTATTAAGTAGGTCCATGGTTTTGAATTACAAGATCAACTTTCACAGCAATTGAATAAAGGGGTGAAAGTTTTGCCTCAAACATATGTTAAGAATTAAGCGAGCGTGATGTAAACTATTTTCCCACGGTGATGCGAGAGTTAAACGGCGCTCGTATCCCCCGCTGAGCTGCTCAGGATGCAAGACGTGAGCGAGCCTGGAGATGGGAAAATGTGCCGTTTCATCGCCATGTTCCAGCTCTCTCATTTTGGAGGCAAAAAGGTTACCGAATTCCAGCAGTTTTAAACTATGAGTAACGACACCGAGTTTTTTTTTTTTGCCTTGGTAAATCCAAAATGAGTCATTTTTGGGCTTGTTCCTTCTTATCTGCCTCCTCACTGCAAGTTCAGCTAATTTATACTCGCTTCACCCACAACCCCAGCCCTACTTTTTAAGCAAGGCTGTGCTCTGTCTTCTGGAAAGGAGCAAAGAGATTTTATGGGCTACTTAGTTTGGAGGATATCACTCCCATATGCACACAACTAATTAAACAACTTCCTAGAATCCCTCATGTATTCAGTGTACTGGACATAGCAGAGCCCATTTGGCCTACAAAATTAACAAATTTGTTTGAAAGAATTGAATTGAGCGATGGAAAAAAATGTGATGCTGCATGTGACTGTAATGCTTGTCCTTCCCTAAATATTATGTTACAGACTTTGAAGACAGTACTTAAGAGGAGAAATACCTCACAGACAATAAAAATAGCAATAGCATTCTTTTGCCTTTTTTCCCCTGTGTCCTCAAGCACACCCAAAGGCCATCGTATTTTTAAAGCGAGCGGTCTGCATCTCCCAGCGCGTGTTAGCGTTCGTGAGGGAGAATAGCTTGTTCTCCTGCGGTGACTTTTGTAACCTTCCATTCCACAAAGGCAGCTCTGCCACCAGTTGCAGGACAGCCCGCGCTGTAAAAAAATGCAAGTGATTAACTCTTTCAAAGCAGAAAGAGACGCAATGACACTAGCACAAACAGTGAAGCACCAATATTTTCACTACTCTACCTGATAACTTGATCAAAAGCTTTCAGCTTCTAGGAAACACTTTGGATAAGATATTAAAAAAATCTGGGGGGTTGTGGGGGGGTCAACATTTCGGCATATAGCAGAAATGCACTGTTTATCGCATAGTGATTGGAACAAAAACTCCTTTCTGCCTTTACAAGAGTAAAACACAGTGATGTACTGAACCACTGTGATTTAAAATGCAAGTTTAATTTTCTTTTATCATCCAATGAGGGTACAAAATGTTTTAGAAGGATTTCTCTAAAACAGAGAGATCGCAAGCAGGATTATACTGAACAACTGATTGGATTTGAAATAAACATTGTGGAAATAAGGCTTCTAGGTGTGAGAAAAGGCTTCACAACGAATGTCACGTTGTTCACCGGGGACCTTGAACTCTGGTCCAGAATAGCCCCGATCCAGCGAGTGAAAATCACCAATTTCACAACATATGGATAATTCCACTGAGATCAGTTAAACAGGCAATTTGCTAAATTAAACAGTTTTGTGCTCATTTAGGACTAATTAAGGACAAAAGATGTCTTAATTGGATAGCTTTACTTATTTGCTTGAATCATCAACATCTTGCTGGTGTTGCCAAGCCCCGCAGGACGTGAAAATTGTTTCATCCATTAGAGAAACATGCATGAGCTTAAATCCGAAAGTCCATTTTCAGTACCTGCATGCAGTTAAGGCAAGACATATTTCTCCAGGCTGGCGTTTTACTTTTCTAAAGTGCCTTGAGAAAATTTCAGTGCAAAGGCAGCTAACTATATTGTACTACTGTAAAGGCAGCTGAGCACAAAAATGGCTTCTTTATACAGGGATTAAAATTGTGTTACACAACACTGGGCTTGTGATACCATCATGTTTTCCCACTCATTGCTAACGTACTTGGGCTGTGAAAGCAAGAATTGCATAAAGCATCTACATAATCTCTGGAAATCAGCTACACATACATTACAGATGGAGAGCACAAACTCAATTCAGCTGTCGTCCTGTCTCTATTGCATTATTCACCTCCAGTTCCTTTACCAATTCATTAGCCATTTCAGTCTACAATCACACCTCCTCAAATTCATAATGAACCCATACAAACAATAGTACAGATAGGGTCTTCCTTATAGAGACTTTACAATGCATCATCAGCCTGTGGTTCTTAATCACATATCATAGAAGAGGCAATGATAACCTAGTACCTTAAAACTTGTGGAGAAAATATGGCTTTGAAGGTAAACCAAAAAGTAAATTTGGTACATAAGCTGCCTTCATTTTAAGAAAAAAAATGTCTTCCTTTATACATAAGCCTCAATATCTGTTGTATGTCCTCTGGACCAAGACACGAAAATGATAATGCTCAAAAAAACAAAATCAACAACTGGGATTAAACTTAGTTGTAGGAGAACAATATTTTGCACATAAAGACTGCAATGGCCTAGTATTCATTAATAAAGTTTTATTCTCTATTGCAAAACAGTTTTGAATAAAGTAATTGCTTTGCCAGTATCTTCCTGAAATAAACTGTGTTATAGCTACAAAAATCAACTGTATGTTCAGTTGGCTTTATATGGCCTATCAGGACTATAAGGTCCCGTTAGTGTCAAAATCTTTGAACACTGAATCTGGGCATCAAAGAGGAGGAAGAGAAGATATTCAGTAAGTGACCACAGGCTGCAAGATAGAGGATAGAGGCAGAGCTGGACACTGGCCACAGTTAGTCTCCTTCCAAGAGCCAGATGTGAATAGTGGCTTAAAATATACAAGCTCTTCTACTTTGACACAAAAACAAAATATCAAGCCATAAAAAGTGTTCAGCTTCATATCTTTACCACATGTCTGCTTGCAATGAACCCGGAAAACCTCCATGTTAATCCCTTCTTTAGACGTGGAACACATGTGATATGCTCCTCAAGGTTACAGGAACATTTTACAATATTCTTGATGATTTCTAGTTCCAATTCATTTTCCAAGGTCAAACATACTGTATAGCTTTGTGATGTATTCATTTATAGTTACAGATGGTATAGTAGATAGATCTATTTTGGATATTACTAAATTCTGTTGTGTATTTTATTCTGTATTTTGTTGTGTAATTATTGTTTTATTTAAGAGAGAATCCAACAAGTTTTTCAATTTATATTTCACAGTTGAAATAGGTCAATTTGAGATAAACAAATCCATTGAGGCTACAGTTTCCTTTCCCACTCCAAAGACATATTGGTAGGCTGACTGGCTCCCGAGACAACTTCCCCTGTTGCGAGTCTGCATCTGTCCGAGCCACGCAGTGGACTGGCGTCCCATGCCGAGTTTAACCTGCCTTGCGCCCGTCCCTTGCTGGGATAGGCTTTGACTCCCCCCTTGACCCTAAAATCAATGAAGCAGTTAGAAAATGATTGGATGGATATCTATTGTGAAATTTCACATTCTGTCAGCAGATGATCTTCTTTATAACCACTGCAAAGGAATAGATCTAAGAACATGAGAAAAAGCAGCGTAGCAAAAATTCAGTAAATTTCAGTCTCAGCAGTGAAACACCTCTAACATAGCACTGCTGAACATCGGTATTCATTAATCAGATTAATAACAAATAACATTTTCCCCAAAGTATGCCCACAAAGCCCTAGCTTCCCTATTTTTTCACTAGGTTTTTCAGCTGTAACTATGTTTAGGAAGTATGTTTCTTTTATTCACACAGCCTTTTCAAACTCTCGAGACTATTTTTCAACAAATCACTCCAGACAAAGTAGTTCATATCCTTATGGACCAGCTTTCCAAGAGAATATCTTTTCCACAAAGCTAGTTTTTAAGACTTCAGTTTATTTCCCCATGTTTTGATTATTTTCAGTTCAACTCACTGCATTTAAGCAAGGTTTGAAATGCATTAATCTTTCTTACAGACATAACTTCGCAGTTAGATTCAAGGACTGTCAATGACCCAAACAAGGTTTTGTTTGGATACTAAATCTGTAATCATTGACATAGAGGGCTTATGGCCTTATTCCTCAGAGGCACACCTCTTCCTGTAAGTGAAATTCACTTTACAACTACAAAAACCTGAGTCATGCGGTTAAGTGGGAAGAAAACCAAGATATGTCTCACTCAAGGCAATTGAAACCATTCCGAGCTACTATGCTAAAACTAACGTCTGAAAACGTATATGTTGGGAGCTGTCAGCCACTGAGCTGCAGAGGTACAAGCAGTGGTTAATTTAACACCAAAGAGCAGAATAAATGAGGGGGAAAAAAAGATTGTGTTTCCATCTGCCTTCCCAGCAGCTAGTCTTCCCCATAAAATGAAGCAGTTGCTCTTTCTGTAGGGCTGGAAGGAAGGGTGGATAAACACCTTCAAATTCAAATCTAATTATATTTACCGGACTCTCAGCCTTTGTAATACAGGAGATAAGCTTAGCTTACACCCAGTGTGCTTAGTAACACAGTATCCGCCCTACACTTCTGCTAGCTAGGTACTGTTGCATTTTGAGCTACAATCTTCTGGTTGCTTCACTTAAGTTCAGAAATTGCTCCAAACCTCCTAGTAAATATCAACCCTTTGTCAAAACAGCTAACTATACCCTCAAAGCAGTTTACATACAAAGCCTCAAGCAATAATAATGTGTTTAATGTTAAACTATATTGTATTATACTAAAAACAGTGTTCTGTCAAAACACCAGCATAACTAGATTGTATATGACACAGAACACGACTGACTGGTTTGCAATGAAGCCCCCACAAAACAGAAGCTCACATAGTATTTTTACAAGGAGAAAGTCCATTCTAGACAGCAGCAAGCACTTTCTAATTAAGTAACAATGTAAGGCCGTTGAGCAGACGCATGACTGAAACTACAAGGCTGCAATATCAGTCATCACAAATGTGTTTCTACTGAACAAGGCCACATGACTACAAACAATTGTAGAACAATGACATATATTCAGGCTGTAGGTACACACGATGTACATTTACTGTATGTGGGTTAACTTTCCATGAACCGTCAGGGTGCACGAAAGTTCCATTTATAGTAGGGGTCTCCAAGCCTGGTCCCAGAAAATCCCAATACAATAAGTTTTACAGGTCACCCTGAATTATCCGTTTAGAAAAAATGGGAACACCTGCGCAGTTATTGATCAATTAATTCAGTAATGCATTCAATTGATGGAACTCTGCTCCCTGAGAGTTGATAATAGCTGTTGCAAATGATTTCTGTATTGCTTAAATTAACACCTCACCTGCAATTGATTCCAATTAAACTATTCTAACTATAGTTCTGAATATTGATCTTTGAGGAGCCCTGTTTCCTCTGGAGTTTGCTCCAGAAGAGGTTTCTTAATCACAGGTTAATTGATTTCAATTTTCCATCTCGGGGCCCAATTTAATTTGTTTTCAGCTCTTAAATAAAAGTTGAATGGGATTTGTAATTGGCATCAACCCCTGGTCTAATTAGTGAAACGGAGTTGTGGAACTGCCCTGATTCAGGTGCAGTCGCTGAATTGTGTCCAACTGGACAGTGGCACCACTCGCTCACAGTGGAATGGTCCGATATCTTGGCATTCCTACCTGCATCAAGCCCAGGAGAGACTGCATGAGGGTCTGTGTGGTGAAGTTGCTGAAAATAGAATACTTCAGCTAGAATTCTTTTTGAAACCAAGACCGAGTGCAGAATAATGTCTAAACAGGCAAGAAGATGCATTAATTAGCCATGGAGATTAAAGGCACACTTGGAACAAAACCCAGCAGACAAAAATCCCTCACAACCAGGACTGGGAACCATTTTTCTAAGGCTTGAGAAAATGGCGATTTCATCTTTACCTGTAAAATCTGCTGGCAGGAGGGTACCCGTATTAAAACATATGTAATGATGTTTTTTAATCATTGGACCATGGAAGCCATTTTTCCAGTTAAACCAGTTTTTATGACTTGTAAATATTCTCCTTTCAGAGGAGATATGCACCCAAGGTTTATTAGGGTCTCAAAGTTACTGGTGGTTTATTCACCAGTTTCCTAATTTAAAAAAAAATGTAAAATATAATTCCCATTATTCTCCATTACAAAGTGTTCAGCACCAACATCACCATCAAAAAGGTTACCAACCTATTAAAGTGTGATGCTAATGGAAAGAGGACAGGATAATCTCAACCAGGCTAAATAAAGTATCCTATCTATTTCATGCATTTTCTCTGTGCAATACCTAATAACATACAAAGGCTAAATTTAATTTAATTAGGTGCTATAAAGTTCATATTGCACAGGTCTACCATGTAACAAATGTCAAAGGTTTTTTTTTCCCCCCTCTTTAGAGACGATTTCGGCAATTCAGTACAGAGGAAAAAACACTGCAGAGATACGAGTATGGTTGTACTCTTAAATAAAACCAAATCTGTTTTTTCTAAACCATTTTAGGACTTCTGGAACATTTCAAACAATGCATACGCAACCTGGGAGGCCACCTGAGAGAGGAGAGGTGAGGAGCTGGTTTCAGTCTCGTTTTTGACATTTTTATGTTGCCAAGCAATACGCCGCACATTTCTCATAAATAAAACGTGCAGTATTTGCCGACATTCGCCAGCTGAAAAAGAAACTGAAAAGGACTGGGCATGCAATCGCCTTGCACCTCACATGGAACAGTTCTAAAACCTACAACAAGCCCTGAAAAACTAACGTTCATCCGTTTCTGTGCATAACACTACTTGGCATGCGGACATTTAGGGCCATCCAACTCTGCATTCCAAAGCTCCGACCTGCACATTTATAATCGATGAACAAGCAAGGACTCCTGATGATGCCATACAGATACAAACTAAACTGGCTGTTTCTTCAGTTTTAGCTAGGTGCTGAACCTCAAATAAGTCTGCAAATTATGGAAATGGAAAAAAACGCTAATCACAAAAATGGTTGTTTCCAAATTAAAGTTTGTATGAAGAATGAAGGACTACATTTTCAACAGGAGTTGCCTACGAACTGAAAATTTCTATAATCCTGTACTGCTCTACTTTAAATACAGCTTGATTTTTCCCTTGTAAAGGAAAGACATAGAGGCGTCTGGTTAAACACTTAGCTTCTCTCACCCACTTTCTCTATCCATTACTGGAAAAGGAGTTAGGACTAATAGCACTTACTTCAAAACAAAACACCAGGCATAGGAAACACAACACGGTCTCGGTTTTCAGGTTGTGCTGCACCTTGTCTAAAGGGTTAAATGCCTGGGCAGAGTGGTAACAGTTGTAGGGGTGGAGAAAGCTGTCAGGCTTTCCCCAACATGTCCAAACGGGGAAAAGAAAGAGCAGAAAATAAAATTGTGTGCCCGATTGCCAGAACACAGCTCTTTCTCCACAGATAGAGACAAGCTCTTCTTCACCCTTCAGTAGGGGGCGTTTAGGAAGAACCCTAGCCTGGCAGATCACAGCAAAGAACGAGGCACCTATTGTTATTTTTTCATTGAGAGACCAACATTTTGCTTCCTTAAAAGAATGATTGCTCTGCCAACAACCTGTTGATAAATCATCCCTTCTAAGGATCAAATAATAGAGAAAAGACCATCCATCCACTTTCTAACCACTTGATCCAGTACAGGATCACAGGGAAGCTGGAGCCTATCCAGTTAAACAACGGGCACAAGGCCAGATAAACCCTGGATGTGATGCCAGTCCATTGCAGGGCACACCAGTTTTCCCAGACGCCAATTAACCTACCAGTATCGTATGTCTGGGAACCCACACAAACATGGAGTGATCAGACGAACTCCACACAGATTGCACCTCAGAATATTCTGGAATTGATCCCAACGCAGCAATACAGCAACACTAGCCACTACAACACCATGCTGCCTAGTAAAGACCACTACAAAGAATTCACACAGACAAGAATAACAGGAGGTTAATCCTTGCTTTTCAGTATTAAGGCATAGGTGGAACTGTTCAGATTTCAATCTTCTGGGCTGTTTGCCTTTGATCGCATTTTGACAACTTTGTCTGTTCCATGTGCCAGTCAGTTCCGAACCAAAATCACTACTTGTAGTAAATCTCCAAAACACTTAATTTCCAGCTACCGGAATAAATGTCAGGGATGACAGGCAAACAACCTGGTTTCCATTAGAAGCAGTCACTAAACTACACTGAACACCAAAGAGCTAAAATTAATGGCGAGTGGAAAAAATCTATCGCACCATTAAATGAAGATGCTAAATAAAGATGCCAGCTTCTTGTCAACATTACTTTTCTTTCAGTTGATACAGAAATTTTACCTTTTGATCCGACGGTAATCTGAAAAATTCCTAAGCCCGTTTTCACGCTTCACGAGAACCGAAGCATCACTATAAACTGTCTTTTCACGTTTGACAACATTTATCACCATTAGCCTCTGTTCTCACAGTCTCCTTCAATTCTCATATCAAGGCTTCCCTGAAGACACTTGGTCACATTTTACCATTTTGAAACAGAACCAAAGAAATCTAGGCTCTGCTCACATGAATCCATTGTGAAGGATGATGGTATCTTCCAGCTCCATTCCAGCACTTGATAAGCCAGTAGTGAGGCAATTGGAAATGTACATAAGGCTAGATCAGATTGAGCAACTCCAGTAATGAGGCATCCATTCCCTAAAATCTGCTTTGATCTGGAGAAGACATGCCCCACTTTCTCATTCATACAGTACGTTCTATGATCATCTTATCACAAAACTTAATACCATTCAACACCGGCTTCCCGGTTTTTTACTTTTTACCACATGTGTTACTCTGGCACAAATTTTTCAATCCATGATTTTAAAATTGATAATACACAGTAAATATACAGTCTTCATTATCACATTTCATTCTGCCTGGCATGTTAATGCTAAAAGGTCTTTCTGCTCTGTCACAAACTCATAACAAAGGCCCAGGTCAAGATTTTTATTTATCCTCATGTTAAAAGTCTTTGATGAAACAAAACTAATTTACAGGAAAAAGTCTTACTTAATAAATAATCAAGTTTTATAAGTGATTATTCATGAACCTAACAAACACTGTTACTCAAAGTGCTTATTTCTTGGTTATCTTTTTTTAAAGCTCAAATATCTGGGGGAGAAAGAGATACAAAACATACCCTAATAAATACGATATCACGTTTTAACTTTCCTTTCTGCAAATGGGAAAAAAAGCTGGAACCATCTCCTTATGATTTCCCTTCATGTTTGCACTTTGAAAATGTGTTCTTATACAGGAGTCATCATGCAGGTTATTACTGGCAGACACAGTCAAAGATACTCATCTGAAATCAAGCTACGATTTACAAGGAACAAAATTCCTCAGCCTCCTGTTCAGGCAGGTAAAAGCAATCCGAAGAATCCAGACCTCAGCCTCTCTCTGCTACAGAACAATACAGGAGCCAGCTCTCACTATTGACATTGCACAACAGCTGAGCTGGAAAAAAGGGGGCAGAGTCCACTGGAGTCATTCTGCTCTGGCTGTTAGCTTAAGCCAGCTTTATTCACGGAATCCATTTCTGCTCTCTTTCCAATGTGGGTGTGTGCGTTGACAAAGTAAGGAAAAATCTGGCTTCACCTCCTGTCAGTCTGCCTAATACACAACAGGCAAGGCACTGTAACCGTCTTAGAAGATGACACTTCTCCCTTATATCTCTTATTAACACATTGAAGATCTGCAGGTTTAATTTCTACCAAAACAGTGAATTGCCTGTTTAATACCTATGGAAGTCTCTTATAAGGAATTCCAATTCCTGTAGACTGACATTTTTTCTGAATACCTTATCTTAGCATGTAAACATACATCACAAACGCACGCAATTTACTAAGTATATTATCTTGGACTTGGATAGGCGCACACTATTTATCATGCTGTTTTCCTAACATACAGCATTTATTTCAGGTATCAAGAAAGGTAATACACGATTAGATAGCACGTACACTAGGCCAGTAACCCTATTACTGTACATAATCAAGAGATCCCATGTATTCAAATACCCTATTTTCAGACAAAAGCTTTATAATGGGAAATAGTGGAAGTAGTGTTTTTGCCTGCAATATTGCAATACTGTTCTACATTATATCAGTGTATAAGGCCGGCACAATATTTTGATGCATCAAAGAAAAAAAAACTGATAAGGGCAGACCTGCTTTTAAGCTTGACAATGGCGACAACAAAGTTAGCCGCTATCTGCTTATAGTCCAATAACTTATCAGTGTCCTTCAATGACCCCTCATTGAGCAAAAACAGACACACAGTCAAAGAATTAGCCCTGGAGAACAGAACAGAAAGAGGATGTAAATCAGGAGTAAAGATTTCAGTCTCACTGAAGGGGCGATCAGCTGATGTTTCAGGAACTGGGCTAGATTCCCTCCTTAGTCTGACAGGAACTTTGTGCCATCACAACTAAATGAAGCTCCTGCTAGCTAGTCCTATATTTAAGCCTTGGTGGAGATCAGCTAAACCTGGACTTCAAAGCCTTTTTTTTGTGTTAGGAAACCGCTTCCCCCCCCATCTATAACCTGTCGTGTAGCTCCAACCAAAATTAAAATGAACCAAATTAACCGAGTGCCCCACGCCCACTTTGGGAAGGATTTTCCAGAAGCAGATTTAAAATCAGCCCAGCTGCAACAGGGTTGTCCGGGATACGACACCCAGCCATGGAAAAGGAAAGATGGGAGCTGTCCGTGAGCAGCCATTTTCGGAATACAGGAGTAAGCACATGTTTCAATGGTGCCGAAATTAGAAAGAATTAATAAAACAGCTCTTTGAGTATGGAGCATTCTTGTCGCAGTAGGTAAGGATCAGAGCTTGTTGCAATTAGGTTAGTGGCTCAAGCACTGCTACTACCAACAGAACACTGTTTATCGTATCCCTAAGAAAGCTACTCAGATTCCTTGAGCTCTGTGATTTGGTGCGAGATTGTGAGGCAAGTGAATGGGTAGCAGAAACCGATAAAGCATATCGTCCGTTCAGGTCTGTGTACTTGGTGTCCAATGTACGGTTTTGCTGAATGATCAAGTAAACTGTGAAGTCTGCGTTGTTCCGGTTTTACGTGAGAAAAGAAGTTGTCACCCTGACAGCACATATTGGAGGGGGATACAAGCATGGGCCTCTCGCTCTCCTACACGAACGGTGCAAGAAAAAGTGCAAGTTATGCTGAATGCCAGCTGGTTATTATCAGAAAAGTACCCCAGGTAGAAGACCAATATTGAAGAGGTCTAGATTTTTAAGTTAAAAAAGCAAAACCAGAAAAAAAAAACTAAAACAAGCAGAAAACCTGATGCAAAGTTTAAGAAGAAAAGTCCTTTTGCCTTCCTGCTCAGCTATCAGAGTGGCCTACCAAGACAAAATAAAAGCTGATAAACTTTTTATATGAACAGGCTACTGACCCTGATTTAATTTTAACATACCGATGTTCAGGTTTCTTGGGTCACTGGACCTTGGGGAAGACCAGATGATTTTTTTCACATTTTTAATTCTAGTACGTATTATTTATGGATGCTCTTGCAGTTATTAATTAAAATTGCTGCATATTGTCTGGTTTTGTCATTTTTGTAAGTTGCGATGCATTGTGCTGCATTCTAGAGTTTCTATGCTACTCTCCACTAACGTTTGCACTACAGTACATACATTAACAGTCAGACAGCGGTTTGAATGCAAGTCTTGCATAAACACGACAGGTAAATAAACATCAGCCTTTCCCAGGGGCCTGTTGGGAGCAGGTTGCGAAAAATTTCACGTTCATACATCATAAAACATCCACCCATTTTCTAACCACTTCTTCCAATTCAGGGTCATGGACAACAAAACATTTGTAGTTTAATTGCAACCTAGCCAATAGCCTTCATTAAAGGGATTTCACCCATATTCTCATGAGATGTGGTTTTCAGTGAACAACTGTTAGTTATAGAAATAAATGGAAAGAGACGACATAAGACAGCAAAGAACTTTCTATATCTTATACTACCACAAAGTGCTAATAATAAGTTACAGTATAATCAATTATAACTAGTTAATACAGCTTCTGTATTTGAAACAGAATTCAATTCGTGATTTTATAAAGTACATTGTACAGTGAACCCTTCCGCATCAACCTGCTTTTTGTCACCGTTCGAATTTAATTTTCCTTCTTGACATTTAACTTATCCTCCCTGCGATTTTATTTTCCAAAGAAATCAGATTCTACTTTTCTTACAAAGTCCATTTTTGGAATGTTGTCCCAGAGCTTCTTATTTCAACTATGCAACTGCTGCTCTAAAATGAGTTCCGACAACAAGGCTGTTTACGGACCTCAAAGGGATGACGCCTACAGAAAAAGAAATGACATCTCTTCAGGCTCCAACAGAGAAAACGATGGGAGACTTAACACAAGCTTAAAATCACTACAGATATTGACATGGCCAACCTGCAGGACTAATTCAGGACCTGTGGTAAAACTACAACCTGAAATTGAAACTCAAGGGAGTGTATTCGGTACTGCACTCCAGGAAACACTTCGTTACACAAACAGTAGGACAAAAATGGCTAGGCATTTTGTTAAAGCAGATTCTCTGGGGTCCTTAAAGAAACACCCGGATGAGATCTTTGGATCAGGCAGATACTAGCAATCACTATAAAACGGGGTGTGTGGCACCCGTCAGAATATTTAGGTTCATAAGCCAAATGGAGGGTTTTCGTCCTCCAGGGGTATAAAATAATGGCAAAGGCTACTGCAACATTATATCGGGAGAGGCTGAGTGACTGTGTTCCAAACGGCAACAAATATATTGAAACAATGCTGATGGACATGAACAATTGATATGTTGCAGTGAAAGACTACATGTTCACCGTTGTGGAATTGCTTTGAACTTCTTTCAGATGTTCCGGACACCGATTGGCATGAGCTCTATAATATTAAATGACATTTCGGTTAATTCACACAGCAATCCCGATGTTAAAGCCTGACCCTTCAAGAATAGTAGCAATGGATCCATATACACTTCATTCAACAGTAAGAAGCAACTTACAGGTGATGGCATTAAGCACAGTTGTGATCTTTCAAGTGGTAAACTAATATCTTTTCCTTGAAGTTTGCAACGGTTTTTTTATATTGTCAGCAGTAAAATGAAAAAGGAGAAAAACCACATGGATGAGCTGCAGGCAATACATCTGAAGAAAGATCTAGGCTTTCAGGGTATTTTAAAAAATGCAATATTGAAAACAAAATGATACCAGCATAGAAAACATTTCTTCCAGCCTTCACAGCATCAAATACAAGATTCCTCCTCCATTCCTGCTCAATCCCTGCTCTTCTCTGCAATCAGAATTGAGTCATCTGACAGTAAAGCTAGAATTTGGTTGTTGGGTTTTCTCCTGCCTTTTCTTTTTAACTATAATGCTTTTACAACAGAGCTGCTGAACACTTGTGTAATATGCTCAACAAGTTGCCTTTGAGTGATAAGTGCAGACAAATCCATCCATCCAGTTAATTAGAACAAGCCCTGCACCATTAAAAATGACATTTTTTACAGTACATTTTTCCATGTTTTCAGTGCAAGCTGATTTCCATTCCTGCCAAAGTGGATAAGCATCTTCACACCAGATACCATTAAGGACTAATAATTTTATTCTTTAATCTTATTAATCGTGAATTAAAAAATACTCTAAAACAGTTTTGCAACCATCTAAAACTACAAGTACTGGGGGTGAATTTTCAAACACGCGACACTTTTTCCTAGATGGGATTAATTAAAATATCGGCAGATGAATGATATTCGTTTTCTCACAAGTTGTTCTACTCCTTTCCCAAAGACGGTTCTCTTCTCTCAGCCAAGGCAATCTTACCAGAGATGGACAGAAGGTGCATTTCAAAGACATGATAAAAACAAACATGAAGAAATGCAGAAAATTGGGAATATATAGAGGACGTGACTCAATTTTTTTCTCAGTTTGACTCTGGATGAATAATACTCTTTTCTCATGGCTCAAATATTAAAAGACACTGATTTTTGACTGGTTACTTTCAATGCACTAATGACACCCAGCTTAGAATACCGTGTATAGGTTTTGAACAGCATGTTGCAAGGAGGAGATTGCAGTTAAGGCATATGTTCCAAAAGAAAGGCAACAACGTTAATTCATGGTCATTAAGGTAAGACTTATACAGACAACTTAATGTCTTCAGCTTTACACAGAAGAGAATATGGGAACTTGACAAGAATCTAAAACTCTGAAAGGCGACCCCAAAGACTGCAGCCAGATCATTAGTGAAACAAGGACTTGGAACTAATGTCAGCTCAAAAGGTGTGGCAGTTAGGACTGAAAATAAGAGACACACAACAGAGTGTGGGGCAGGGGTTTCCAATCTTGGTCTTCGAGATCCACACACCTGTCCGTTTTTGTTCCACACAAGTTGTCAATAACACCACTGAATTTGAAATTGACTTGGTAACAGGATTAATTTGAACCGAGTGACTGCATTCAGATTCGGAGGCAGCCTTTTAACGGCCATTTTATTGCATTTCCTAACGAACATCAAATCCCAAACTCGACTTGAGTCGGGGGGAAAAAAAAATAACTTGCAAATGTTCCAATCGAGCAGCTTATTAATTCAATTAAGGCTTCAATTAGGTAATTAAGCACAGCTGGAATGAAAACCAGCAGGTGGGCAGACCCTCCAGGCCCAAGACTAGGAGCCCCTGCTGCAAGAGCATGGAACCAAATGTACAAACTTTCTTGCAGCAGCTTCCCAGAAATCATTCAGGCACCAGACAGCCGAGATCCTTTGATCCACGAGCTACAAGCAAACAAAGACCGAGACAGGCTAAAGATGGCCTGCTCTCATTTGTGACTTTTTTTTTTATTCAACCTGGACAGTCATGAGCCAAATGACTGACTCCAACTCTCCCATTTTAAGGGTTTGGTAATCCTAGATTAGCCACACAATAGGTGTGCTGCTCCGGGGAGTATTGCAGTGCTATCCAAAAGAACTACAAGTCCAAAATCATACACAATATTTTAATTGGGGCCGGCAAGCAAGCGCTGTATTCAATTTTAACACACCATAATTTAAATTCTATCCTGTATTTCCCCGAAATTGGTTGGCTTTTTCATTGTATCCCCTCCAGTGGCAGTTTTCGCAGTGATGCTGTGCGATTAAAACGGAACTCCCATGCAAAACCATGCAAGCTTGCGTTGTCACAACGCAAAAAGGTGGGGCTACTTGAATCTTTCATATCCACCCAGATAGCCACAAGCAAAATCCCCCCTTTCCCCACGCACCAAGGCCTGCAGCCACAGAAACAACAAAAGATTACAAAGGGACATTTTTAAAGGGTTTCAAATCATTTCATTTTGGGATTGTAATAATAATAATAAAAATTGCTTACACTTATATAGTGCTTTTCTGGACACTCCACTCAAAGCACCTTACAGGTAATGGGGACTCCCCTCCACCACCACCGATGTGCAGCCCCACCTGGATGATGCGACGGCAGCCATAGTGTGCCAGAACGCTCCCCACACATCAGCTATCAGTGGGGAGGAGAGCAGAGTAATGTAGCCAGTTCAGAGATGGGGGTTATTAGGAGGCCACGATTGGTAAAGAAAGGCCAATGGGAAATTTGGCCAGGACGCCGGGGTTACACCCCTACACTTTTCGAGAAACGCCCTGGGATTTTTAATGACCACAGGGAGTCAGGACCTCAGTTTTACGTCTCATCCAAAGGACAGTGCCTGTTTTTTACAGTATAGTGTCCCCGTCACTATACTGGGGCATTAGGACCCACATGGACCGCAGGGTGAGCACCCCCTGTAGTTCCTCATTATAAGTGGGTGGCTGCAAGCTGACAGGATTTGGTCCCGTTTAGTATTTTTAGACACAGCCAAAGAGGCTGTGATGTTGAAGGAGGAGTAAATGACAAGCTCCCTTGTCCCCCTTAAATCCTCTTCCCGAGAAGCCCTGCCTTTGCACAGCAGATGTCTGGGAGATCCTTTCAGTTCTCGGTTTCTCTCCGTCCAGGGAAGGGAGGGTATCTGCGTGCATTTTTTGAATGGCCGCTGCAGCTGCCAATAAAGTCCACAAAAGCAAAGCCTCCTGTAAAGATGGCATTCATTCCTCTCCTCGGGGTCTGTGCCAGAGAACCGAATTAGCTCTCAATGCCGACTGTTAAATCCTCATTTTGTACGCTGTAGGGTAAACATCCTTAAGAGTGGCTTGACGGCACTGTATTCAAACAACAAAGGCCTTAAGAAATATTGACGAGTCAATAAAACGTGAATATACTGTAGCACTGGGGCTCAGTAGTTATTGCTGGCCCACCGAGCTGGGGCCCTGTGTTCAATTCTGGACCTGGGGTGACTGTCTGTGTGGAGTTTGGATGTTCTCAGCAGGTTCCCGTGGGTTTCCTCAAGGAGCTACAGGTTCCTCCCTCAGTCCAAAGAAATGCTGGTGGATTAGCTGGTTCCTGGGGAAACTGGCTGTGGTACGAGCGTCTACATGATTGAGTTTGTGTCCGTCTGCCCCCAGATGGACTGACGTCCCAACCAGGATGTATCCCACCTTGCTTATCGGGACCCTCAAGTGGATGAAGCAATTAGAAAACGGATGGAAGGAAACATAGCACCACTTACATCCTGGGTTTTGCATTTGT
Source organism: Atractosteus spatula (assembly GCF_055471065.1). Lineage (NCBI taxonomy): Eukaryota > Metazoa > Chordata > Actinopteri > Semionotiformes > Lepisosteidae > Atractosteus > Atractosteus spatula. The sequence goes on along the minus strand of NC_142718.1, from coordinate 5,488,745 downwards.
CACATAAATGCCTGTTGGAAGGACATTTGTCCTCCAAACTGAGCACAGATGAAGACATATTGGTAGGTTAATTCTGGTCGTTTAATTGGCTTCTGGGAAAACTGGCCCCAGTGTCCCATCCAGGGCTTATACCACCATGTACTAGTTGCTCCACCGAGATAGGCTTGAGCTCTCTCAACCTTCAACCGTAAGACACGTGCTCTCCAAACTGAACACAGATAATCGCTCTAGTGTACATCATAGTAAAGTCATGATGGAGAGTGAAGGAACAGCAAATCTGAAGCTTCAGCTTTAAACCAGCACATACAAAACATACCTCACCATTCCACATTATTATCTCCGTCATATTGTAGCTTATTGTTATTAACATTTACTCAATGTTTTCTTGTCAACAACTTGCTAACAAGGATAATTCATTTTTTGCAGACGTTCTGAACTCCCAGCTAACCGGAACACCTGTACAGTGCAATATTAAAGAAGATCAGGCTAAGACAAATTGGAGTTAAGCAAGGTACTGTAAGCAGTGAAGCACGAATGCAAGAGAACTAAGGATCGTAATCCAATCCTACACCTGCTCGCCATGTAATATAATGAGCTTGAATGGCGAACATGCAACATTTAAGAGAAAAGAGGAACCTGTGATCTGGTCTTGGGCTTAGTCTGGGCAACAGGACTGAAGGTTTATGTTCAGCTTTTTCTGGGGTGAAAAGCTTCATTCTTATAAACATACTGGACAACTTCTAAGCACTCCTGGGGAAGAACTGTTCCATTAGGTACACTACTCTACCAACTGATGTGCCATTTTTAAATTAACTTTTTTGTTTTCAGTTGGAAAGGCTTCACAAAGACCAAGAAGTTTAAGACTGGAGGGTCTGGTTGGATACATTGTTTTAATTCACCTGCAAAGGATTAAGAGGTTGTTATTTTAACCAGCACAGTTAGAGGTATTACTATTTTTACAAGCATAGGAAGATCATACTTAACAGATGAACAAGGAGGAAGCCTCTATGATATGAACTTTGCTGGGGCAGAGTCACAGTGATGGCAAATAATAGCTCTCCATTGTCTGTAACACTTGAGAATAAGACAAAGCACTGTAATAAAATAATACAAGCCATTTGGGGAATGTGCTACACAAGTATAATTTACTAACCTCTCCTGATCTTTGAATAACAATACGTTTCATCGATATGCATAATTTTAGCTATTTAGCCAAACCAGACAAGAGGGCAGTGGTGCACAAAAAATCAGTTATGCATTTGCATAATTACAATATACACCACTCTTCTATTATTTCTGCTATTAAACCTGTCAAACCACACTTTCTGACAGTGGGCAAAAAAAATAATTTTCTAATATTTAGACTAGACCTACATTAAAAACAGAAACATTTTTAGATAAAACCTTTAAAAATTGGGATCACAATTACTTTCATTTTATGTCCTGACCTGCTATATGAATCTGAAAAAAAAACAGAAGCTTAGATTATACATTAATGTATCAAATTTAATAGTACTACTAATTAACACTAATTACATAAAGACAGGAATACTCTTTAAAAAGTCATCAATCAAGTGTTTGAATTCATATTTCTTTCTAATTGTGCCCTATTGTGACTAAATTTAGTGACTAAGTGTATCATTCATCTTTCAGGAGAAAAAGGTGAAATAACCATCCATGTTTTACTCCTGCAATTTTGATAATCTATCTATAATGACATCTTAAAAGTGTAGCTTCCCAGGAAAAAGGTTTAGCTACAGCATTATGGCCAGCAGCCATATCACTCTGCAACTCACAACTGGCAACCCACTGAAGCTCAGCAGGTGTGAGCCTGGTCAGTACCTGGATGGGAGACCTCCTGGGAAAGCTAAGGTTGCTGTTGGAAGAGGTGTTAGTGGGGCCAGCAGGGGGCGTTCACCCTGCAGTCCATGTGGGTCCTAATGCCCCAGTATAGTGATGGGGACACTATACTATAAACAGGCCCTGTCCTTCGGATGAGACGTAAAACCGAGGTCCTGACTCTCTGTGGTCATTAAAAATCCCAGGGCGTTTCTCGAAAAGAGTAGGGGTGTAACCCCGGCATCCTGGCCAAATTTCCCCATTGTCCCTTACCAATCATGGCCTCCTAATAATCCCCATCTATGAATTGCCTTCATCACTCTGCTCTCCTCCCCACTGAGAGCTGGTGTGTGGAGAGCGTTCTGGCGCACTATGGCTGCTGTCTCATCATCCAGGTGGGGCTGCACACTGGTGGTGGAGGAGGGGAGTCCCCATTACCTGTAAAGCGCTTTGAATGGAGTGCCCAGAAAAGCGCTACATAAGTGTGAGCAATTATTATTATTTTTATCTCAAGCAGGTAGCTGCATCAGTAGCATAGGCTGCAAAAACACGTAAAGGTGTATTCCCTGCTGAAAGGAAAAGAGATGCAATGTTTCGGCTGTGGAGCCTTCTTCAGGTGTGAGGGAGTCCGAAGCCGAAACGTTGCGTCGCTTTATTCCTTTCAGCAGGGAATAAATCATCACCAGCTCCTTTTCATCTTCATACCACAGACAGGGATTGAGCACATATTATTTGAGAGGTCTGTCTCATTTCATTAGCAAATTAATCGGTATGCAAACAGTTTACAGAATTAATCAAGGTATCATTCAGAAAATGTATTTATACAATTCTCCAAGTCTTCACCCCTCATGTGAAATACTAATAATCATGATCCACGTATTAATTGCAGGACCTGGGGTTAGGCTATCCTTCTCCACATTGAGAATTACACACTATTTCATCTTTGTTTGATGTGTCACGTCTTTTCTGTATTATCCATCATTCCCCAGGTTAAAAACCGAGTCACAGAGCACCACAGATTCTAATCAGATAAAAGATTCAAATATCTAACTAGGTTGACTGCAATAGGCAGAAACCTTCTTCTTTTACCCTACAAGTTTACTCGCACCCTCACTGAGCTGTCCTGCAAATGTATGGATGTTGCTGTTGATTTAAAAGGTTATTTAGCATGAAAATCCACATTTTTGATTGGGCTGTCTGAAAATATTACAGACCTGAATGGCTTTCAGTATTGTATGTATTAATAGAGCATCAGTCAAAAATGGTTACTTATATTTATAAATGCATGATGTTCAAATTTACATCCAGGCTATAAATCCTTAGTGGACACTCCTTAGGCTTTGAAATTTCAAGGAGGAGCTTCCTGGAGCTTGTAAGCATTCTTATTAATCATGAACAATATCCAACAACTCCTCCAGGATGCAACAGCCTGTTCTTGTGATGTTAACTGAGGTAAGCACATCATAAACGTTCTGCTGGAGACTGTGATGACCAATCAAGTTGTCCAAATGAATCACTGAGCTTGATACATTGCTCACTTATAAAGTACATTCACTTTTAGCTGCAATATGTTGGTGAACTTTGTAAATCAGTCGGGTTTTCGGTGCTAACTAAAAATAAAACAGGACCAGATGTTGTACTGGAAATCAAGACTAATGCTGACCCACTTCTATTCTTTACAGAAGGGTTGACATACTTAAAACTTCACCTTTCTGTACTACTGAGACTCTGTGCTACAAAAACTCAATCTGTGTTTCATCCAACAACAACGTGAAGTCCCAGTTGACTCAGGTGTCAATTTGTAGTCATTTCTGCAGACTCGTGGATGGCTATTTTAAGAAATGCATTTTCAATTAAGATGCTGGTATATTCATTATACAGTATTCAAGGCGGCAACTGGCAACCCCAGGTAACAACCTGAGGACATCCAAGAAAGTTCAATTGGACATTTCCAATTGATGGCATTGGTGATAGCCTTCAAAACCACATTTCTGACCACACATGTTGATTAAACCTTCTTAGCAATTGTCCTGGTTGGATAGCAACCAACCCATACGCTTTGAATGTCTTGATAATAAATTCCAAAATCAAAGCTGGAATGTGTTATGGATTTTTATAACTGTCACTGGAGTTGTAGAAGTGGATAATCTTATATCTCAGATCTTCAGACAATTTCCTGACTTTCATCATGAGGACACAGTACTGAGTGTTTCGATAGTGTGTTCAGCTTCGCTCAATGCCCAGTGGCAATCAATGTGACTACTAGAAGCTTCTGGAAACTTCCAGAGGCTTTATAAGAATACCAGATTCCCTAAGAATACCCAAGTCCTTACATGTACAGATTACATTTTCAACTCTTTTACATTCATCATAAATGTTGAAAACTCCTGTCTTTATCACATCAAGTCTCACTCACAGTTCAACAGTATCATCATGTTTGGAGGCTACTTTGGTTAGGTACAGTCCATAAAACAGGGAAAAGTTCAAATCCTCATGTTCTCAGAGTGTTTCTTAGCAGTCTACAGAAAGTGGAGAAAATGTTTGAAATGAAGTTACAAACTATGAGGTAGCTGGCTACCTCCAGCAGCCCTGGAGAGACACTTGGCTTGTCGCCACAATCAGAAAGTCACAGTTCTGAAAAGCAACCACATGTTTACACCTTATGCACCATATATATACACACAGAGTTCATGCACTGTGGACAGTAAGGCAAATAAAGCAAACTTCATGCACAACCGTGAGATTCCACTCAGCCTACTCCATAATTTCAAAAGGATACAGCATGCAAACACATGTCATAGAATACTTTTTACTTTTTAAAAAAAAGTTTGCCTCAGACAGAGCCAGACCTTCCAGCAAAGCAATGTCTGCGACTGCAAAAAAAAAAATGGGGAAAGCTCCTTATTGCCTGAAGACCAAAGAGGCATTTCCTTAAGGAAAACTAATCACCCTTCTCTCAGGATGATTATCTGGCAACTTCCCCAGATCAGCCCATCGAGTGAAGGTAAAAACACTTAGCTCCACTAAAGAGATCTGGCCCACACCTGTTCAGCTCCAGCCTGTCACAGCTACTGTACAGTTCCACAGAAAGAAGAGGAAAAACAATAAAAGCTGGGCGAAAATCCCCCTAGCTAGGCTTACTTCGTAACACATTGCTGAGAATGTGTTTTATTGCTTGCCCTCATGGAGAGGTAATTTTCAAAACTGAGCTTAGTTAACTCAGAAAGAACTCGGTGTTCTTTCAAATTGAACATTACATGCATCAGTAATAAGACAAAAAGGAGCTGTTTCATTAAATAAAGCTTTGAGAGCCCGTATTTACTGAAGTTCTCAGTCACCTTCGTAAAAGACGAGATGGTGGTTACGGCCAGTGGCGTTTATAAAACTGTCCTAATATGAGTGCTTGCCTTGGGACCAACTGGTGTCCCACCCTGTGGTTGACAATATGTCCCACCTACAGTGCGTTCCACGGTTCTTCCTTTTAAGGGAGAGATGGAGTCTTTTTGGCAGTATAGGGCTCATTTTAGTTTAAATTTCACAAAATATGGGCCTACTCAAAATGAGATAAGATTAGAACAAACACAGAAGTCAACACCAGGCACCGGATAAGAGTTTGCAGCTTGTAAAACCAGACAGGGATCAAACTGCTCCCCAATGGGAGTGTTATCTTGTTCAATGGACATTCCTACTCTTTGTTCCAGATAGGGGATTAGCTAGCTGTCACTGGGCAATTAACACTAAATGTAAGAATCTGGTTTGAGGAAAGCAGCAGGCCAAACGTTCAGAACACTGAAGTAAATCTTTTGTGAAGATTTCCAAAACAACTCTGAACATGACTTCATTTATTTCCTAAGAGCATGAAGACACAAAGACAACAACTCTTTTAAATGCAGTCAAAACTTGCAGTTTAAAAGGGGCAGAAAAAAATATAATGCGTTTAAGCCAAGTTTTTAAAAAATCACATTAAATTGGAATAAAGAATATCCATTGGCTGTTGTTACCATTGACTTTCAGTATCTAACATTCTGCATTTTTTTAGAAAAACCAATAACCATTAGAGACTTAGCTTTTATAAAAACAGTTGGAAACAAATTGGGTGGTTCAGACAGCCAAAACACTTCTGCAGCCTACAACCATACAGCACATAAAAAACAAAGCATTAAAACTTTTTTTTAAACACAAAGTGATTCATTGTGGCTGTTTAACTAAAGTATTAACTAAACACAGTGTCACAAACATACCCAACATCTGTGTCCTCCAATTAAAAGGAATCTCTTCACCATGGTCTTTTCAGACATGTAAATACTGTCAGGCGTATATTTGTTCACAAATATGAGAGAATTTCAGGCCAAGGACATATGGTTTCCATACAGTCCATTTCCCATTCCTCCTTATACTGTTAATGTCTCTCTCTAAAATCTATATTTAAAAAGTTAATTAAAAGTAATATATTAAAGGTTGTCAGAAGCATTCCATATTTGGTGTTTGTGTACAGAACTTACATATCAGGGGGTCTCCGACAGGCCAATTGTCAACAAATGTCTAGAAATCCTGTATAGCAACTATTCTTCAGGGAAACTGATGGGAGTTTATTTTAAGCTGGATAAAAAGGAATTTTGCCTCTTTCGGCCCAAAAACGTCTTTTTATTCCATTGTTTTTGCCCGATAAGATTTTCGGCACGTTTCATAACCAGTCATTTGAACAGTTCGGGAGATGGGACTCTTGCAGAAGTATTCAGACATGTTTTCACAAGAGCAAAAGCCACACTTGGTATTGGCAACTCTGCATAACAAGCAGGAGCACATCTGAAACACGCACCCCCGACTTGGAAGAAAACCTCCAAAACAGCTTTTTTTCTACAAGCACCTTGTAGATGGGTCAAAAAGATGAACCTGCTCGCTGTCCGAATGCCACTGAATAACACAGCACACACTGTTCAACAATGTATTAACATTCCTTGCCCTTCATTTATCTTAATTACAATGAGGTTTACTAACAAGCATAGCTGGTTAAAATATGCATTAGACATTTATCTTTACACAACAAAATATACAGAAGGACTCTACAAAACACCCATTAGATTAATAAATTATTCCTATCTCTCACAACTACCAGATGCGTCTGTAAAATCATCCAGGTGGAGGCTGCACATTGGCGGTGGTGGAGGGGAGTCCCCATTACCTGTAAAGCGCTTTGAGTGGAGTGTCCAGAAAACCGCTATATAAGTGTAAGCAATTATTAATTATTATTCTTCTAAAATATGTTCAGCTACTCTTAGTATGCTGTCAACTTTGTTGCTATGCAAGACCCACATAGAGAAGCTAAATGACGTCATACAGTTCTCTGCAATAAAAGGTTGGACGTCTACACGGCTGACGTTGTTGAGGATTTCTAAAGAGCAGCCGCATATTAATCGCAGGCTGCAGGGTGGAGACGCTAAGAAAATGTAACCCAAAGCGAGCCGGTATGCTGTAACCCATATATCAAGGACACTCAGACAGACAGTGATGTATACCTGTGTTTATTTAGCGATTACGTCCGTCACAAAATGTATTAAACTGGATAAAAGCATCGCAGGCGCTGTTAACGCTATTTATGAGCAGTGGGGAAAAAACAAAGCTTCTGCCTAGTAATCTTACACTCCTTAGGGGTCATAATACAAATTTCCAGCCGGCCCACCCTGTATGAACAGAGGGAAGACTATTACCCCATTGACACTAGGCTCCAAGGAAGACGTCATAACACAATGTAACGCGAACAGAAACATGATATCAGGGGTCTGTATATTCCACAATATTACATACAAAGCATCGACAGGGAAAGAACTGAAACATTCTTTTAGTAGACAATGAAGTAGGGGCGCAACAAATAAGAACATGTTTCTGATGTGTGGCCACATGCCTGGCACAGACCTGGTGTTGTCGGGCTAGTAATATTTACAGTGCTCTGGGTGGGGACGAATGTGAGGACTTGTACTTCTGTTAACAGCCTGTGCTTACAATACGCCTTTCTCCACTAAGTAAGCATCATCGCACTCCTCTACTGTACGCCTATTTTATATTCAATTGCAACAGAAGAAAATATTTTTTTTTTTAAAGCATGGCTTGGAACGCGCCCGTAGCTTAGCAATCAATAACCGAAGCACTGATACATTCACACTTATGATGAGGGACCAGGGCGGATCCAAGAATGACTATTTTCTTTCTTCTAATCTTGCACGGAATCCCAATTTTTATCTTCCCAGGCCAGAAGCAATCCGCGGCTCTTTCCTGTATCGCTCCCTGCGGCACAGACCCCTCACAATCCCAGGAATATCCTAAGACCACCAAACAAGACAGGCGCTCTTTATACGGTGTCAGTACAGACCACCTACACAACCCCCATCCAGGATATTCAACGATTTTAAAATTGTAACCCGTCTTGTCTTCGCGATCGCGATTTTCGTGGCCTTTGAGGACGAGCAATGTACCGGTTTTCTTGCTCATCAAAAAGCCACGCTTTTCCCGTTTCCGACTAACGTTACCTAAAATTTGCATTCCGCAGCACAGCGGATTAAAGGAATATACTATTCCTCTCCTTCCAACACTGTTTCACAACCTCCATTTGCTCAGTACCGTTTCAGTTCTGACAATCCGCGTCGTCTCCTTGTTACATCTGTGGAGTAACAAAAAGCAGCAAACAAATTTCCTTTACTCACTCTGAAGTCCTTGAGATCTTATTTCTTATTAGGAATGCGTCCCCTTTTCCTTGCTGGGAAAAAAAAACAGAATAAAATAAAGCTGGGAACAAATCCAGTTGTCCAAGGATACAGCAGGAAGCTGGCGTGTCAATGGTGAGCGTGTTTCGGGTTCCAGTCCCAGTTTCTTTAGTCTATTAACTCTGTTTTCCCAGTGACAAATTCATTCAAGCTCCCACTTCCATGCTCTGAATCAGACTGAGCAAGGATCGCCGTGGTTTTGCAGCATCTCATTTCCTGTCCAGCCCTAAAACAGCCTCTACTAATCAAACTGAAAGCACCGTGACAGTTGAGCAAGGGGGAAAGCATTCTCGGGATAAATTGAATTGTTCCACAGGGGAATGATGTTGATTGAGTTGGACTGGGATGGCTTGATTTTTTTTTCTCCTCCTTTCCAGTAAAATTAATTAAGGCTGTGCAGGCTCCGAGCACGACTGTTCGTTTATGGGTTGCGATGGGTATTGCTGTGGAGAGGCTAGGTGAGGCGGGTTCGGCAGGAAAGCTGCTCGAGTGACAATGAATCCATTGGGAAAGAGAGATTTGAAGGAACATGTATCCTCGGAGTTTATTTCAAATCTTACATCATAAACAAGCAGCCTGAAAAATCTGGTGCAATTGTTCGAATAATTATAATCCATTAAAATGTATTCCAGTATATTCAAATATAAGGTGCGAGCCAATATGAACCTCAGAAATATAAAATATACTCCAAATTATACCGGATTACATTCGATAATGTGTTACGCTAGCTCGCTCTTTGAAACAGATGTGTTTAAAAAAAAGTGCCATAAAGAACACTTTTTACTGGATCCTCACCGTTTTTTAACTTTATTTCCACCTGTCCTCTCCTTAATTAAATTGGTCTAATTATCTGATTAAATGGGAACGAGCCCTCCACTTCTGAAAAAGGTCTTCAGCACCTAGAACTACTGTAAGAGCATTTTTAAATCATCAGGTTTGGATGCCCTTAAAAATACTCGGTATGTTCAGCTGAGTCAGTGATCAAAACCAATCAGGTTAATTAGGAGAACCGAGACAGGCACCATTTAATTAGAATAAGTCAATATGAATCTGAAATTAATGGTTTGAGCAGTCTCACAACTGTTGGGCGCTGGGTTTGATGCACTCCGTGATAACATTCTGTATGGAGTTCGCATGGTCTCCAAAATGTTCACTGTGTGACTGGACTGCCATCATAACATCTTGAGCCTGTTGTCTGCTGGGTTTTGCTCCATATGTTTTGCTACATATCCCCTCTACTGGACTAAGTGACTATTTAAATTGGATGGATGTATACATCTGGGATAGTTTTAAAAATCCACAAAATACTTACAGTTTAAAACTTTTACATTTGATTTTGTAGAAATAATGGGGATGGTGAGACCAAGTAAGAAATAAAAAAAATGGACCATAGCATCTGGGTACAACAAGCCAAATCACATCTGATTTGTAGTTTTAGAAGATGTGAATGAGACACCATTGTCTAATCTGTCCCACACTTATACACCTGAGGGATTTAATATTAAATGAAGTGAACCCATAAAAGATTAGATAGATTCCATACAAGTGTGTTTTTCCCAGTGTACTGAGGAGACTAATTCAAGGTTGATTTTCAGATCCACAATCTCACAGGAAGACAGCATATTGCTGTAGGTGATGTTTAATTGTGTTCCGAGCTGAGAAGATATTACAAACCACAGAATGGAATTGCTTCTACGAAAATGGATCTTACATTTGACTTAAACAATAACAAACAACACCCAGTATTTATTCCTCTGCTTGAATACAGACATATTGCTCCCCTGAGACAGACCTCATAGAGTTAGATGTGTAAACCATATGGAAATATTTTTAAGCTGGCTGTTTTGAGCAAAATAGGTTTTCTACTGGATTATTAAGGTAATTGTCCTTCCCATTTCCCACTGCATGTAATTGCAAACTGCAGACCCAATTTAAAGCATGCAGCAGGAGTATCAAAAACAGAATTAGATTTTTGTGGCTGCTAAATAGAAGGCGACTATTGTTTAAAATTAAATAAACTACTGTTCATTCAGTAGCTGTGAAGTACTGTGTGTGCATTTTTAATACGTTTCCGACAATTCCCCAGTAGGAGCAGTTAGAATGGATAATTTTACCTCCATTCAAAACATGACTACAACTAGCAATAAAGAATTTCATGAGGTGTTTTAATTAAGTTTCAGTGCTTTCAGCAAGTATTTTCAAGAAGGCAAGCTGTATCCCAAACATTGGTTATGAGCTTAACATGTGAGTTGAGCTGTTTTATTTTCTTCTGCAGCTATAATTATTAGGCTATGAAACCTCCTTTCTGACGAATTCTTTGTGCTGCTTCATACTTGCATATTGAAGATAATTATGTTGAAATCCATTGCTTTTACATTGATGTTGCCTACAATGTATCCTGTATTGTAATTTCCCTTCACTGTATAAATCATTTAATAAAATGTATTATATAATTTTGCTTAGTTTTGTCACAGATGTATATAATGTTTTTATTTCAAGCCTTTTTTGATGTCATTATGTATATTTATATTTGATACAGTTGTCTTATTAACTGTAAATCACATGAAGCAGAGAGCCGAATACTGTAAATAATAATGATACCAACAATGATAATTATGTCTTATTCGGTACATCATGAGTTGCACGCTAGGCCTATTCTCGTGTCGTGTGCCAGCAAAAGACATTGCTAAAGTCATTGCAATACAATTAAATGGAAGGTCTTAACTGACATTCAGTAGGGGTAATGAAAAACAGGCTAATTTCACCCAGCTGTTCTAAGGCATAATCATTAACGACTTTAGGTGTCACACACCTTTTTTTCAAATTTTTATCTCAAGCATCTCCATATCTTTGCTCTCTGAATGGTCCTACAGTATGGTCAGGTGGCTGCCCCAAAAGCAAGCAGGTTAAGCCAAAATGTATTACAGTTATTCCTTGTGAATACACTTTTGGTGTAGTCTTCCTGCAATTTTAGCAATTTCCCTCTCTTTCTTTGTAATTATGGATGTTTACTACTTTCAGCTTCTTCTGTATTAGGTCATGCATATTCTGCAGACATCTCTGCATCTGTTATGACTGCCTCTGAACCTCTGTGTTCTGACATCACCATCACTTAACAAGTCACTCATGGCTCGTTCTGTGCTTGTTTAAATTAGGTTTACATTTTATCGTCCAGTTCAGTTGCTTCATTGCATATTTCCAACCATTTATCTCAATTAATTTTATTCCTACGGTCATAACATTAATTACACTCCGATTCCTGACTGTTTTCATCCGAAAACATATTTGTTTACTAGAGTCATCCCAGGTGTTCTTCCCCCACTCTTAATTCCTTGATTATCTTTATAGATGGATTCTGTTAGAAGGCACAAACCTAGGTCATCTTCTCAGCTGGGTTTGAGACTGGGTTATCTGACTGAAATAATCCTGGTCTTCAAGTAAAAAAGGAGTGTCTCTGATAGGACCTGATAAATGAGTTCTGTTGGGTGAAACCCAGCTAAATAGTTATTTTTATTTTAGCAGAACATAAGAAACATGGTTCCCTGAAAATTCAGCGGCGCTGTCTAAATTATTGATATTGCTTGGCTTTAGCCTGATCCGTTAATCTTTGGATCCTGTCGTGATGTTACACTGATAGTAAAGGCTCCTGTTTGTGATGGATGAAATGTTAGACCCAAACTGAATGGTAAACCATGTGGAATGATTCAGTATCCTTGCAAGATCCACGAGCTCTCAAATGACACACCACAGACAAGCACATTGTGACCTGGGGCTGAATGTGAACACTGGTCTATTCACAGGGACAATCCAGAAGACTCTTCTGTAAAATGTTTCCGTCTCCCAGATGTGCAGCGACAGAAAACGCACTAGCTACAGACCCTAGCAAACTTTTTACTCGTAACTAATTAATACATGCCTATAGAATGAACCGGTCCTAGGGAGTGGATCTGTCTCAGCATGTGAGCTGTAAGGGAATGAGTTATTCCCACATTATTATGTTGCAATGTGAAAAGAACAAACACACAATGTGAAGTTTCAACTGTGGTGTGTACATTGACTTTTTACCCAGATTTGCACAACGACATAACAAAATGGTACAACCGAGAAGAGGCGATTCGGTCCACATTGCTTGTTTAGATATTAGTACTGTGGCTTAAAGATGTAAGAATTCTGTCTATCCCCTGGCTCAGGACTACATTCCATAATCCCACATTCCTCTGCGTCAAGAAGTGTTTCTCGACTCCACACAAGTTTCCACTTGTGTCCGTGGAAGCTTTTGTCTGTCCAAGTATAACATTCCCTTCTGACCACAAACTGCTCTGGCTGTTCTGCATTGCACTGCTGCTATAGAGCACTGGTTACCAGCTATGATCCTGGGGAAACACTGTTTCCAATGGACTTCATTCCAGCTGGGCTCACAATTTGACAGTTTCATGGATCTGCTTGTTTGTTTAGCCTTTTATCTGACTTGTTAATTGAGTCAGTCCTGAGTGTTAAAAAAAATCCTAGTTCAAGGGTACTGTTTCCACTAAAGTCAGCACACAGAACTTTACACAGTCTCTCCTCAATGTGCTGGCCACTGTTCCTGAGTGAATAGCTCTTACCAGATGATAAAATGACGATTTTAACAGATGCAGGTGGGAATGATACCGTACAAGACCCTCCCACCAAGAACAATTCCTCCTTTGGCAGGGGTCCAATTGGTTAAATTTCAGACAACACACCTGAACGGGGGCAGTTCTGGAACTCTGAACTTGGTTCAGGGTTGATACTGATTACAAATCTTGTTCGACCTTTTAAGAGCCAAAAGCTAATTGACTGACTTCAAGTAGTCAAACTGATTAGGAACCCAGCTGGAGCAAAGCTAGAAGATGATGAGTTCCACCAGGATCAGCGCTGGGAACCATTGTTATAGAGCGCCAAAATTGAACACACGTGAATTCTGCACTCTTAACAATAGATCCAAACACTTTGTTGGGCATTTTTATTCCTCTACAAATCAGCTCTAACTAATTAAAGAAAGTGATGTGTCAATGTAAACTCAATGACCTTTCACATATCTGTACATTGCTTGTTGAAATTCAGTATCACCCATGTGATATTTGATATTCACATTGCTTCATTCACTTAATACTTTGGACTTTTTGGTTTTTAAATTGCAGTCTCTTCTTAGTTACTGTATCTGCTGCTTATAGGTTTTATTTACTTCTTTATTGTGTGGTAAAAACACTTTGAAATCCCTTTGCTCGTACCTAAAATTAACATTGTAGGAACTGACAACGATAAAGCATAATTATTTTAAATTACTGTAGAAATGGTAGATCAGACAAGTAGGATAAGGAAGAGACTTCCTGTGCACTTTGAAACATTAAGAGTAATGTTAACTGATTTATTCTGGAGTGGAGAATGATTTCATTATGATGGAGAGTTAAAAAAAGCTTGTGATGATCTGCAGTAGGTGGACATTCAAAACTCAGATTGTTTCATCCTCGGTCATATGATGGGTATCACAGGAAATATATATAGTGTTAATTTCCTGTATAATTTAGTCAAAATCATAATGGGCCCATGTAGTTCAGTCTGTGCAATTTAAACAAAACATAATGAATGACACAGGCAAAAGAGAGTTACACATAAGCTTGCTAACAGTGAATAAATCATCCAGTCATTTCTTGAGGTATCCCAGCATATTAGGCTAAACAATGTTGCTAGGTGTCTTGTTTCAGACTTCCACACAAACCTTTGTGTAAAAAAAAAACAATAGAAAGCTTCTGCCTGCTAGCCTTGCCTTTATACGTGCAAAGCAGAAATGTAATGTCTTTTCCAAGGCTAGTCAACCTTGTCCCACCCATTCAGTGCCATTGTAGGGTTATTAACTTTCCAGTAGGTTAAGTCCTGAGGTGATCCTCCTTGCTTAATTAACCAAGTTACTGGGGAGCATTTTGATAAATAAATATAAGCTGGAGCAAAGAAAGAAAGTGTCAAGTTTGACCAATATTCTTCCTTTCATGTCACGGGTTCATTAATAATCACAGGCTCAGAATTCATATTGACTGCTTGCTCTTCAAAGAAACCACAACTCTGAAAGGCGTTCTTTGTCATTTTTAAGATACACTTACTGTGGCCTCACAGTTTGAAAATGTTCCTGTTGTAATAATAAGCTAATGGTTTTGTTGTAACTAAGGTTTCCTAAACAGTGACTCAGGTTTGCTTCATAGGCTTAGAAAAGTCTGATTTTTGTGGTTGTGGTTTCCATGCATGTGCCTCTATGTATGAGCCTGGGTGTGAGTGTACTGTATGTCTTTCGTTTCAGGTTTCCAGGTAACACCCTTTTTGATTAGGTGAGGAAACAATAAATTGGACATCATTGGAGAACAATTTCTGAGCGTACAACTGTCAGAAATTTGGAGAATACGATCTTGTTCAAATGTAGTACATACAAACTAAACATGTATAAACCTGCGATAATCACTTGGAACCAGCAGCAATATTTCAATTCAAAGCAGGGGCGCTTGTGGCGACTTGAGAGAAAGTGGAACTCCGCTTGTAGTGAGAGAAAATTTCAACCTGAGCCACCACAGCGTTCTGGCGCCCCCTATAAACTCTTTCTGCCGAAGTCATTCCATTTCAAAATGGATATGGATGCTCACATGAGTTCACTCCTAGCTACAAATAAGACAGAAAAGAGCAAGAATTCGTATGCCTCCTGTTTATATTGGCACGCCAGAACTTTACTGTATCGCTTGAACCTTTTGCCCTTTTCCTGACCGCATTTGAAAGGATCATCAACAAGGAGAGTAGGAGAATTTTTTTCCCTAACGACCAGCCCACGACACTGTTGCGGTATGAGTTAACAAGGCTCGCTATCGCCACCTGGCGACATGATTTTGGAAGCACACCCTGACACGCTACAGACGCACAGGGTGAACCTTCCGCGTAATTACATGGAGTTTCCAATTTAACTACACAAGACAGGAGGAAAATAGTGTCTGTCTAATACAGGAGGCACTTTAACGAGATCATCCAGACAGTAAGCTTTCGCATAAAATATGGATTCCATACCCATTACTAGTCCTTTCTTCTGTAATGCCTATGGTAATTGTTGAAAACAGAAATCTATAAAAAAAAACGCCTCTCACAATTCAATGTGACATGTAAAACCAATGTTGTTTTAATCTCCTGTTTATTTTTTTTTAATAAGTAAATAATGAATGATTGCTATTGAAAACTTTAATATGATGAACCAGTCGTATGAACAAAAATATTAGGGCTTTTTAGAAGATTATCAGGTTTTTTTAGAAGTTGAAATACCAATGAGACCAAGAACGATGGATCATATTACCATATCATATTACCATCATATAAAGAGACATGATAAAGTAAAGAGACATGATTCCAAACTAACTGTAATGTCAGTGTTGGCTGTGCTAAACATTAACATTAAAGCCCCATTCAAACGCATCTATTCTCCAGTTTTGAAAGAGTTACAAATAACAGATTTTGCTAAATATTATCTAACGGTAAATCTCATCGTAAAAGTGATTTACGATGAACTTATTAAGCGATGTGTAATAAGTCAGTTGTTTCCAAAAAAGGAATACTTCCTGTAACTGAAGATCATATTTTAAAATATGATTGATAAAATCCTGTTCACACTTCAGTACACAGAGGACATAAGAAAAAAAGAGGTTACAAATTAGAGAGGGCCATTCAGCCAGTGTAGTGTTTTACTAATTAGTAGCTAATTGATCCAAGGATCTTATTTGAAAGAACACATTAGTATTAGCTTCAACAACATGGCTGAGTAGCTCATTCCCTACTCCCACAACCCTTTGTGTAAAGTAGACCCTAATGTTTTCCAGTTTTAAATGTTGTTACCGCTTGTGCTCACTGGTGTTCTTGGAGAAAAGGTCCTCGGTGTTATTACACTATGAAACATGCAAAGCTCTAATATTTTCACAGGGCTGTGTACTGTATAGTTTGGGAATCGTAGCACTTAAAAGTGTTCTTTAAATTCTCAGTCCTGAATGTAACACGTCACTACAATCCTCGGAAAGTGAAAAGGAAGATTATTTTTTTAAAACAGGCAAGAATGAACATTCTTTAAAAAAACAGTATCTTCATTTTAGGCATCATCCTTGTTTTTCTGTCAAAAGAGTATACACAAGCAGTGCATTTGAAAACACCCCAATTACAGTATATTCTCTTTCCCCAGTAAGAGAGATGAAGTTGAGCTGTATCATTTCAACAGGATCAGCAGTCTATACGGAGTCCTGCTCATGGCCAAAGGGATCAGTTCGTGTCCCCGTCTTGTCCTCGTCATGCAGAGAACTGGCAGACTCATCATTGCCGCTTCGGCGCAGATCACGGCGGGTCTCGTGGGTCAGTGTGTCAGCCAGTCTTGTGGGTCTCTCTCTTGGCACAAATCGCTCTGTCACGTACTACCAACACAAAAAATAAAATTCTGCTACGCACCATTTTGTGTTCATTTTCTAGTACAGCGGGTTTTTTTTTAAAAGGGAGCCTTTATTGGCAACATTTCTCATGTTGGTTTGAGGGACAAATCAGTTATTTGAGGTATTAAAAAAAGTTGTTTTTTGTAAAGAACTTGTAATATGACTTTGGACTTATTACTTATGACTTTTATGTTACAGGTACATTAAATTTTTGGGGAATAGACGTGGCATACTGTACGTGAATTTGTTGTGCTGATTAACATCTACCGTTAAAAGAGCTGATTAACAGCCGATTTGTGGTGAAAGTCACAGGGAAGTAGCGTACTGTATGTGTCCACAGCTGTAAGAAATACAAGACAAGGACGACTAGGTTCTGTGACAGCAGCTACTTGGAGGCTGTGAGATGCATGAACTCTGCACTTTGTTTTTGAAATTTGTGCATGGCTCGTTTTTATTTGATCAGGTCTCATTGTTATTTATTTTATTAGTGGTGCATGTTTAGGATAGTGTGAGAAGCTGCGTGGGCGGAGGCTGATTGTAATTGGCTTTATGCTGTATATTTGTATTGTAGTTCAAGTAGGGAGCTGCGCCAACATGCGTGGGCTGCAAAGGAACAAGTAATGGTTCATTCCCCGCTGAAGAGAGAAGAAAAGAAACACAACGTTTCGGCTGTGGAGCCGGTCCTGACTCCCGTGAAGTGCAGGGAAACAGGGAAAACACAGCTGGAATGGGACGGGATGACAGATGGGGGGGGGGGGGGCGGTGACAGCAGTAAGCCGGTGCTGGGGGGAGGCCCAAACACAGTAGGTCAGGACGCCGTGGTGAAGCATATGCCCTTGGGCCTCTCCTGTGCCTGGTGATAGGCGGGCTTGCGGGCTGAGTTGTGGTAGCCATGGGTTTAAATAATAAAAAAAGGGAATAAGACACAGCTGAAACTATTAACAGTAGGAAAACAACGAAAAAGGTAGGAGCGCCTCTAGAGGAGGGAGGACGTCTGTGACAACTGAAGAAGGCACCGCACCCGAAATGTTGTTTCCTTTCTTCTCTTTTTCAGCTTGGAATAAACATTTATTTGTTCCTTATTCGTATTGTATGTCTTTCCATTGGCATGAGTTCACCAAACCAAATTCTATACAACCAGTTGAGTTGAATTGAATAGAACAGAATAGAAGTTGTCCAATTGAAATGTGCATGTTTTACACCAGGGCTCAGATGCTGTCTTGCTTATGTGCCAGTCTGCTTGTCTGGGTAGGCTCACGGCTCTTCACTGGTGTCTGAGCCCTAGATGTTGAAATGCAATCTCATTTCGTAAGTGCAAAGTACAGCTAAAGTCTGGTGGGCAGGACAGCTACTGTACATCATAGCTGTCACCCAACAAGAAGGTCGTTGTGACACAAGCAGCGTTAGGACAAATGTCTTCCTGCTGGGGTACTCAGCACACAGGAAGGGTGGCAGTGCGCACTGGTGCAGTCAGGCTTCCATCAGTCACTGCAAGTTGTGTTCTGTAGTGACTTGACACTCCTGCCCAGACCACCGTACTCTGACCTCCCAAGCCGGCATATCTGTGCCTCACTCGCTAACCTCCAGTCATAATTCAATTGGCCTATACCACTCTTTTTGCGCATTTCGGAGTGAAAGTGCCTAGGGCCTACGAACACCAAACTCCAGCCCTGCTCTGACCTCGCAGTTGAAGTACTGATTTTGCCTGGTTCTCTTCTGCTTCTCTCATCTGTCCTTCCTGATTTGACATTGTGGCTCTACCTCTGCTGGTGTTCCCCAGGGGTCAGTGACGATGATGAATGCACCATCTCAGGCCCTGCCTTTCTAAATGTGATTTACTACACAGCTCCCAGTCCACTGTCCCTTTCACTGTCCTTTCTGTCCCTTATCTCTTCATTCAGTCACCTCACCTCCTTGGTCATCACACAGAATATTGGCGGTTGATAACTCTCTGTCTTACTCTCAGTCCTAGAATGCTATCTCTCGCCATTTTTCTCTTTATAACATCTGCAGGACCTGGCATTTCTCATCCGTCTGCTCTACTCTAGTTTTCTGATCTGGGCCCCGTTTTTTTCCCCCAACATGAGAACAGTGCCGCATTCTCCAGATCCATTACTGTGGAATATCAACCCACCTCGCCTGAAGCACTGCTGCTCTCAAAGGGTTTTGGTCCCTCTGTGTGGAGTTTGCATGTCATCCGCCTTCAATGCAACCGGGATTTGCCTGGTACTGTGATTCCTTCCCCCACCCCAAAGACATGCGGGTTTAATTTCATGGGCTACTCTTTACAAGGAATGACATCACCCAGTAATTAAATGCCTTTAGGAGTGTTCATAGAGGTGTTAGGCATAAGAGGCTTTGGTTTAACTCCCTAGGAGGTTACCCCTGTATGAACAGGGCAGTTAACCCAGGGACAGCACCACAGGTGGGAACAGGGTGGAGGAGAGATGCAGAAAGACAAATGCTTGTAAGCAAGAGAGAGGTTAACTATAGTATTTATATATTTTTAAGGAAGTGGCATCACAGAGACTTCTTGTAGTGGAGGTTAGTTTAGCAGAGGTTTTAGAGTTTAACCTGCCCGAGTTTTTTAAAAACTCCAGCTGTCTCCCTTGAGTTTATCCCCCTAGAGAAAGCAGCTGGTCTGCCTCACCTCTTCATTTGCCCACAAGCAGAGCAACTTTGGCGCTTCTCTCTCCTCTGACCAATCCTGATGATGGCACAGCACAGACAGGTAGACTGGCCTGTCCCAAACACAGCCCTTGGACTTCAGAGCCACATCTGCTCAAATACTACAAGTCAGGACTTCTAAATCTGACCTGTCCATTATT
This sequence comes from Atractosteus spatula, assembly GCF_055471065.1. NCBI lineage: Eukaryota > Metazoa > Chordata > Actinopteri > Semionotiformes > Lepisosteidae > Atractosteus > Atractosteus spatula. Next base: position 5,468,864 of record NC_142718.1, on the reverse strand, counting down.
CTGAGCTTGTGTGAAGCCTCTTTGATCACCTCTTCACCCCCCCTTCACTCAACCCCCAGTCTCCCCTGTGAGTTCTTCTCTCTTGCCAATGGCAGGGCTCTGCACCTTCCCTGCTTATTTTACTTGGCCTCCTCAGAATATTCAGATGACATGTAGGATCCAGCAATCTATTTGGCATGGGAGCCGGTCCAGACTGCCATGTAGTGCGTATTTAAGACCCTATGCAGACAGTAAAATCCGGAAGAGACTGGAGAAGGGCAACAGGAAAACACGACTGGATCAGTACGGGGTGACTGTCAGGGGGAATTAGACCTGCCCTCGGGCTACCCGCGAGCCCGGGGGATAGGCGGCCTTGTGGCGTCCATCTTCCAATGCTGAGCCCCGAAGCCTGGAGACGCCAAACTTAAGTCGGGACAGGAAAATAGGAAACAGGTGCACGTAATGATGAAATTAAAATACAAAATGCTAGGAGTGCCCTCTAGAGGAGGAATGATGACCGTGTCACTATCGGCCCTGCTTTGTCACCGACAACCTGCTCTCACCTGCACTGCAGTCCTACACAGACCTCAAGGGATGACCACATTCATCGAACTCATCGTTCCAGCTCATGGTGTTGTGACCCTTCCCTTTCTGAGCAGCAGTTACTGTTGAATTTCAGCTTCACTGTATAGCTAAGGAGCAGCAGGTGTTCCGGAATATTAACGAGGACCCTATGCAGAATAATCAGGACGAACTTCAGAGGCGTAGTCGATTAAACAGTCCGAGGTCCGAAAGCCGAAGGAAAACAAACCGATGCGAAAGTACAAAATCAGAAGCGGAGCCGAAAGCCGTGAGGAAGCCGAGAGTCTACGCCAGGACAATAGTCAGGAGACAAAAACAAAACCAGGAGACATAGTCGGAGAACAAACCAGGGTCAGGAAGCCAAAAACCAAGACATAACTAATCGCAGGAAGACAGGGTAGCTCTAGCCAGGGAAACCTAATACTGAGCACAAGGGAGAGCAGCATTAAATAGTGTAAAGCTTCGGGGTTCACGTGGGTGCCCTCGCCGCTGCCGCATCAGGTCGGCCCCCCACCGTTCGGGGACTCAAACCCAGGCCTCCGGCGTCACTCAACAGGGACCCAGCCTCTTGAGCCAAAGGGAAATCTCCCGTCAGCCCAGCGGCTGCGGTCCCTGCTATTCACAGGGAAGGGCGGTGACGTCACCGCTCTGGTAAGCCAGCTCTCGCAATCAACGGAAGCTGTATGCGTTACAATAGGCTGGGGTAAAAGGCTAATTGGGAACCGTGCTGGAATGCGAGGTAGAATGCCGAGTCCTCTGGGGAGTTGTCGGAGGGGCTAGCCCGGAATCCCGCAGGACAACGAGTGAAGATACTTCTTCTCTCGCTTTCGTAACCACAGAGCGGTGAAGTACAGTTATGAAAACTGTGTTCCTCCTTGATTCTATTTTTTCCAGCCCAAGCTCACGGTGGTATAATTAACGCAACTGGATAGCCTTGGTCATTTGCCAGGAATCGTCAAGTTAGTGATCTCTTAGCTTAAGATAGAGAGGCTCTGAAATGTGTGCAGGCCTGGAAAGAAACATTTTTTGTTTCAGTTAATGAAACGCTGAGACCAGGTGATAGCAGATAGGCGAGTGGGAGGAAACTAGGGACCGAAACTAGGGAAGACCCCAGTGGCGCACTAGTGGTTGAGTTTGGGGCTTCTTGTCGAAATCGGCTTTTATTGTGGTTATTGCATTCCCTTTGAGGGTATCTCTCATGAATCAGATTTCTGCTTCAAAAAAATTAATTTTGCTCGCTGTTCAAAAGAAAAGTAATCAGGTGTTCTCTACACAAAAACAGAGAATGTACGTATATTTCTCACTTTCGGCAAGCCTTATTCAAATCAGGAGAGAATTTAATGGTTGAAATATTATTTCTTGTGGTTTTAAAATAAGAGATGCTGGATATGTGTGGACTCAAAATGAGTGCAAACAAAACGGTTTCTGTCGTTTCCATCATGAAGAATGCAAAGCTTCTGTGCGCTTTTAAAAAAGGTCACCTAATGCTAGAATTTACTGTAGGAGGCGTAAATTCCGTTTATGAATTCTTTCTAACCTCAAACAGATTAATAAAGCTTTATTAGGGTGCTAATAATTGGGTTGGACTTGACCTTTAGCAGTAATTAACTTCATACATCAGTACAGCAGCTTCTTGGAAAGTACCTGTGCTCATAAATAAAATCATATTATTATTTAGAAAAGTCATAGTATTCTCATATACTGTATGTACCTTTTTATGTATTGTCATTTCGGTATAAATAATTCCTTTGTGCATTAATAAAGTATTAGGGTGGAATGGTGGCGCAGTGATTATCATTGCTGCTGGGTTCAGTTCTGCACCTGAGGTGCTCTCTGTGTGGAGTTTGTATGTTCTCTGTGTCTCATGGTGTCTCATGGAGAGCAAGTTGGGGTATGCGAAACAGACACAATTGTACTACAAGCAATTGTATATGGCTAATAAAGTAATCTTATACTGTATATCATCTGGCTGATGATGAGAGAAAAATAGAAAATTGTTTTCTTTGTTCTTTAATATCACTAATAGGGAGGCTGATTACTTCTGATGTAGAGGGAGAATCGCAAGAACTGCTGGTAGGAAGAAAATATTGAGGATACAACATCGGGGAAGAAGATGGGTGAGACAGGCCAGTTGGGGGAAAAAAATAATTTTTGCAAGATGGTCTATTCACATTATACTGCACCTCGTGTTAACAACAGCCACTTTTCCTTTTGGTGTGAAAAAGTGTCAATAGGCCTGTATTCGAAATCCAACCCCCGTCTTGTCTCCCTTTGATGCCACAGACACCCCAGATATCTTATCAAGAGCAGCCTGTACTGTATACTGTGTGAAAGGCACAGTGATGTGAAGATATCAAGGCCTAACCCTTAAACAGCTCTATCGTTTGACACATTGTTATTCAGCTATATGACATTTCCTCTCCACCTACTTCCACTGGCTTGATGGGAAACTGGGTTTAAGCCTGCAAAGGTCACATGTGATGTTCGATTCCAAGGAAAGAGCACGCCAATGTCAAAACCGCAGAAGTACCGCAATTTAAATCATTAGGCCATTAGTGGGGAGAGTTTAGAAGGCCCTGGTGTCTGTAAGGCAGATTTGTGGTTGAGGGAAGGATGCAGATAGCAGGGGAGCCCTTCAGCCAGCGCTGTGGCCACAAACCTGAGAACTAAATTAAGCACTTTTTCCATTTAAGGGTGACGTAAGAAACACACTCATTCAAAGAGATTTCTCTTGCAGCTACATCAAAAGGCTGATTCAAGGCAGGTTTTCTTGCCATTAAACCAAGGTAATTATAATTTCCATAATTACAACATAATTTCCTTGATTAAATCACAAAATTTATTTAAATGCTGATAAAAAAACTACCAGTATTGCATCAGCTATCTTATTAACCTGAAAATACTTTAAAATTCATTTTTCATACACACGTGAAAAAAAGATGTGCATAATTTTTTTACTGTACTTTAAAAAAAAAACTTTATCTTTGTGTGGTGTTTTATGTAATAGATGGCTGAGCGTAAGTTAAGAACAGAGATTTCCAGAAAGCATTCTATATCATGGATTCAAGCATTAATTGAACGAGCTAATTAATGGGTGATTATTGAGGATGATTTCTTATTTTAAGACTCAACTGCGTATTTTCACATTGTATCCCATAGTAATTAGTTTTTGAAAATGTTCTCAAAAAGATATGCTATTAATATTTTTTATTCAAAAGCTAACGTGAGTTAATCGATCTAACTTCCTTAGGGCCGATCAGACAGAAACCATTTGAAACAAGACAGAGAAAGATGTGACACTGCAAATCAGTATTATGGGAGAGCAGTAATACAAAATCAGATGCATCAGGCATTAAAGTACAGCCTAAGGCGCCCCAAATCACCAGGATGTTGGTTTCTTGTGTGTAACGTCTCCATCTGCTTCCCTGCCTCTTACAGAGTTGGTTCAGCAAATCGTATTGCACTATGGCAATGATAATGATAATAATATTAAGGATAAGAACATAGGAAACGTTCAAAAAGAGAACAGGTAATTCAAGACACTGCACCCCATTTTCCGATTTACTGAGTCAGTCTATCACTGTCTAGACTGCAAATCTGTCAGTGTCCCCACCTCCACTATTTTTCCTGGTAAAGCATTCAATTTGTTAACTGTCTGAGTAAGATTCTTTAAATATTAGCCTAAAACTGTCACTTTTTAACCAGTTTGCAGCTACAGTTTGCCCTTGCATTCTGCTCACCACACCTAACTTGAAATACAGCAACTCCAGGTTTCCAGCGATCGCTGATTCACCTTAAAACGTTGAAGACCTCAATCAGATCTTGTCTCGGTGCTTGTTGTACCGAGGATGAAAAGATGAAGCTCCTTCAGCCTGTCCTCACAACTTATTTCCCTGCCTCTGCCACTGGAACCCAGGGCCCCAGCTGTGCAAGACAGCAACGCTAACCACCACACCACCATGCCACCTGCTACATCTGTATTAGAACTAATGTTCTAATACATCTCAGTATGGCTTTTATGGCCTAGAATTTCTCCAGCAGCAAAAAGGACAATTCATTCTTGACACTTGACACTCAAGGTCCTCTATAGGTAAGGAGGAGCAGTGGTCCCAGCAACAAGCCCTGTGGGCACAGTGTCCCAGCCAGACACTTTCCCTTTCTCTAGTGCTGAAGCAAGTTTGAAATTTCCATGGATGCACCTTTGTTTCCTACAGATTTAAGTTGAGAAATGAACCACGTTAGGATAATGAAAACACATTAAAACTAGGACTACAACAAGCCCGTCATAGAATATTTTAGCAAAACAATTTGTCAGATATTTTGCAAAGAAAAGATGTATCTTACTGTACAGTAGGTGATTATTCATTTTCAGCAGTAGTGGCTCGAAATTTGCTAAACCAATGCAGGCCATTGTGATATAGGATTATAATCCATCATCAGAAATCCTCCTATTCCTAGCAAGTGTCATAGCAGACTAGAATCTAACCTGAAACATTGAGTGCAAGGCGACTGTGGCAGTGACTGTACACTATGCACATTATTCCTTTTCCTAGCTGGTGGACTCCACACAGATGGTGCCCTAGTCTGGAATGGAACCCAGCACCCAAGCACTTGCACTGCCACACTACCTATCACAATTTTTGAAACTGAATTTTTTTGTCTCAGTGTTTTCCAATATTTAGATGTGATAATTTTAGTCTCATTTAGTAAAAAAAAGGCTTGAATAATAACAAATGTAACAAGAAAAAAAATGTGTCAGCCGATCATCTACATTTATTTATAATTAATAATTAATAATTGCTCACACTTATATAGCGCTTTTCTGGACACGCCACTCAAAGCGCTTTACAGGTAATGGGGATTCCCCTCCACCACCACCAATGTGCAGCATCCACCTGAATGATGCAATGGCAGCCATAGTGCGTCAGAACGCTCACCACACATCAGCTATCAGTGGGGAGGAGAGCAGAGTAATGAAGCCAGTTCATAGATGGGGATTATTAGGAGGCCATGATTGGTAAAGGCCAATGGAAAATTTGGCCAGGACGCCAGGGTTACACCCCTACTCTTTTCAAGAAACGCTCTGGGATTTTTAATGACCACAGAGAGTCAGGACCTAATTTTTACATCTCATCCAAAGGACGGTGCCTGTTTACAGTATAGTGTCCCCGTCACTATTATGGGGCATTAGGACCCACATGGACCGCAGGGTGAGCGCCCCCTGCTGGCCCAACTGACACCTCTTCCAGCAGCAATCTTAGTTATTCCCGGGAGGTCTCACATCCAGGTACTGACCAGGCTCACACCTGCTGAGCTTCAGTGGGTTGCCAGTTGTGAGTTGCAGAGTGATATGGCTGCTGGCAAAGGACACTAACATTCAAAATTTGAATTTTATTTTCCCAGCAATGATGGTTGCCAATTGATCGACTAAACACTAAACTCTGAGCATAAGAAATGTAAAGCGTGTGTCACATTTCAGTTTTTAAATGGCTCAGGCTGCTGTCTTTTACAACACTGGAAAGTCGCTCATTGCACTGGGATGTTAAAAGACCAGGCCGTTTTAAAATATTTTGAGAAAAACATAAGAAAAGAAAAGGTTATATTAATATCACAACAAGGATGCTTGGAAGCCAAATGACACCATCCAAGAAATGTCAAGTGGTTTTCAATTTCTTTTTTTATATGTTTCTTTGTAATTTTTCTAGGAGAACACCTTGCACTTAGTTTTGTATACCGCGGTGCTGTAGTTAAACTTTCCACACATCTGTAATAAGCAAAAAGAGGCAGGTTGATTTGGGAGGCTTTATTAAATATACTGTCAGAACTAGAAAAATATTCAACCTTTCAGCATTAGCATTATGGTATGAGAGGAAAGAAAATCGTCCATCATGAAAGATATTTTAGATCTTGCATCAGCAGTGTCTAAAATATGAAAGTTTTGTTTTTAAAAAAGTGTTGACAAAAACAGGAAGTATTACTGACCTACTTTGAGAAAGTGAAATTTGCCAGGCTCTGCACAGGGGTCTGATGAGAGACTAAACAAAGCTCAAGAACATCAGATGACTTAAAAAAAAAAAGCTTTCTTTTTTTGCACTGAATTTCCTTTAGATAGTCATGGAAAAATATACATATCATACCCTAAGCCACAAAACACGTGCTGCTCTCTGACACCTGCAAATTGCTAAGACTTCGGTGCAAACATTGCACATTTCGAGCGCAGTACAGACAATATTAAAACCTATCAAAGCCTATGATGTCGTAATCTCTTAGGAAAATAAAGCTCTTTTTTCAGCCAAGGAGGCTGAAACACTTTTTTTTGAGGGTCAACAGGTATTAATTTGTTTGATATTTACTGCTTGCAATTCAAATTGTATCTGCTGTAATGAATCTGGACTAGAGTCATGTCCATCTTGTCTATATTTCCCTTAACCTTGCTCCTCTGCTCCGTCAGATTTGTGGACAATCTGAAATTTCTGCTTTTAAGTCCCATTTAAGGTATTGTAATTTTTTATACTTTTTGATCTTTTCAGCTCAGAAGTTCTCTATAACTGCTGTGCAGTCTTGTGTCTTTGTTTTGTGCAGTTTTATTTAAAGACTCCTTTGAGAAACAAATCACATTTGGAACCTACCAGTGCCTCTGTGAATGATCATAGCACCTAAAGGTCACCTTGTTTCTTCTGCTCTGTATGATTTAATAATTTTAATAAAAATTGGGAACCAACTGAATTTGTACTGGCTACCTAATTAACCATCTTCCTTATGACCCAGATATTTTCCGTGTAACAAAACACAGAGTCAAAATTAGTCACGAAATATAGCAGTAAAGAAATGTGAGAAAAAAATGTACAGTACTTTTAATTCATGGAGGTTCTTAACTGAGGTTCTGGAGTGATAAAGGTACAGTAAATGAGCCAATTTCACCCAGCTGCTCTAAATCATAATCATTACCAGACTTATCTATATACTGTATATCACACACACACCTCTTTCATATTTTATTTCATGCATCTCCACCTGTGCAGCTGCCCACTGGTTAATTCCTCTCTAAGGCTTCCCCTTAACCAAGTGGGTGGAGACAATACCTATTCACAAAGTACATTGATTCTTGGAGGTCATTAAATCACTGTGTTGTGCCTCAAGACATACCTAGGGGCCTTCTAAGTGATAGTCTTATCTTTTGCACCATGTTGAGTTCCAGATTGAGTCCACAGTCCAACAGCCTGATTAAAAATTTGAACTTCTATCCAAATGTCTCACAGGATTTGCTGTCTATCTCTGCAGCAGGTGCACGGTAAATTTGGAGAATTGATCATTTTCAGGCCAGAACCGTTCACTTTCCAAGGACTGACTTTATCTCTCATTCAAGCAGTGTTTGGTTGAAAAAATAATTTTCTGTCTGCTTCGATACATGTACTAATCCACGTAAACATCCATATTTTCTCTTTTCTTCTCCTCCTTTTTTTTATGCCAGATGAGATCATTTTTTCACTAATAATTTGAAAAGGTCAAACATGCAAATTGAACAAGAGATAAAAGGGATTGTAGAAAGGCAGAATGATGCGACAATAAACAAAGCTTGGCAAATTGGCCATGGTTCTGAATGTGAAAAAGGAAATTAAAAAGCAGGTAATGTAAGCAAAATAGCAATCAAAGTTGTCCTATTTATCATTTAGTTGTATATATATTCACATGCAAGTCTCTACCTAATTCTCTATGAATCCGCATTGCTCTGTGTTCTGTTGGATACACCCACAGTTTTAGAGAAGAGATGACTAAAACTGCAAAACTGATACCCAGAAAGACACACATCTCTGCATTTCTTAGTGTGCTGCCAACCACATGGCTCATTTTCTCATAGATCACATTAGAATCCGCTGCTATCCCAACTCTGACCTTCTTTGCATCGCAAAACACGAAAGACAAGAGCAAAATACAGCCTCAGCTGTCCGTTTCTGTTGAGGTGGGGTGTGTGTTGTGGGTGTGTGTGTTGGGGGGGTGGGGGTTGTTTTCTTTTCAACCGACAAGAAATTGCTCAGACACATGCTTCTCCTAGATGTCGGAGAAAGCAGGGGCTTGGCGTGTCTCTTCATAGATAAGCAAAACTGCAGTGATTGGAAAACACAAGCAGTCCCCAGTACTAATTCACTTTTTGCGAAGGGTTTCCTTCAATTGATGTCATAGACCAAGGGAGATCCTTGCAAAAAAAAAAAAGTGGTATCATGTCTGAGGGTCGCCCTAGACTTCCCTTTCAGAGAGAGACTGGGGGCTACCTTGTGGTGTATCTCTTCTGTCAGACAGATAGTGCACATGCACTTTTGTAATACATAAACGCAAGAAACTGTTATTACAGAAACCACACGGCTGCGGTTTTTTTTTCTCTAAAATGACTCATTTCCTGCAAATAACTCTGTGCACGATTGACTGAAAACAGCAAATGATTTTAGATACAGGGAGAGGAGTGAAGAGGGGGAAGGGGGGGGGGGGTTTAGGCAGGTCAGGTACTGAGTTTGGAGACATGTGAAGGAAAGACAGCACATGGCACTTCAGCAGTTTTGCTGCACTGAACGTACACATCATTTTGCATTTCAAGAGAGGATAAACCGCAGCAAAGCACCAGTTCCCTTGGCTCCCAGACACAGTGAATCTGGAAAGGGATTGTAAACTGAAGCTACACACATCAGGGCAGTGTTCCTTTTATAATGAAACACTCAAAAGACCCTTTCGAAAAAGGTCAAAGAAAGACATTGAAAGCTGAGAAAATGCTGTTAATAGGTGGATATAGAGTCGAAGGAAGATGAACAAAATGATTACGCTTCGAAATCAGAATCTTAGAGGCACAGAAACTGAACCAGTCATTAAAACCAACAAGTTCAAATTTGACCTGAACTGGTTAAAGGGAGATCAGGAAAATGCGAGGGCTCCATTTTAAAGGGACCCAAATTCATCAGAGATTAGCAAAAAGAATGGAATGAACCACAGGTGGAACTGAAAAAAAAAGATATTTGTCAGGAATAACCACATATAAGAAACTAAGAGTACTGCAAAAAGTTTTTGGGGGAGTATTTTATAGTAAATTTGGCTTAACCTGCTTGGCTGTTTGCCAGCCCCCATGCAAAGTGAAGAGTGGCCAAGGGGCAGCTGCACAAGAGGGATGGAAAATATGAACACAAAGGAGAGAAAAAGGGCAAATGTACAGTATTTCTATACTTTTTGCATTTTAACTGAGGAAATGATTACAGCCCAGGCCAGTTGAGGCCAGTTGAACTTGGCCGTCGTTAAGCCTCAAGGACTTTTGTTGTAAACATGGTTAAAATTTGTAGAGACAGAAACAAATACTGCAGCAGAGCTCAAGAATAACTCATACCACATTTCTGTGCTATAACAGTAAAGGAACTGAGAGGTTGTATTCATTTGTGGGATTATACCAGAATAAGTAATAATGAGTAATTAATAATTATTATTACTGAAAGTGTCCTAAAAGAATGTTTTCATTTTTTTTACATTAGAAAATCAAGTTATATAAGGATCAGTAGTAATTTTAGCATAACTATCACTGATGCATTACCAGGACTAAGCTTAAAACTATAAAATCACAAGAGCCAGATCAATGTAACATTGTTTTTCATAGGCTTTTAAAACTGATATTTCAATTGATTTAGCTAAAGTGTACAAATTTTAAATCTGTGAGGGTAAACTTCCAGGAGGTGTATGCCATTACATTAAACTATTCAGCCCAGAAAGATTGGTTTGCCTGTGACAACTTACAGTTAAAAAGCTATTTTAAATGTTTTGACATGTACAGTAAAACTATTTTAATTTAATCAGCTTCATCATACCCTTATTTAATCAGCCGTTCTAGTAGTTTCAATGAGCTGTTTCAAATTTGCACAAAGGTGCGATCTCACAAAGCATTAGATACAGTATGAATGTGACAATGGTTACTTGTTTTGCATACAATTTGTGGCAGACTTTGCTTTTTTGGTAAAGCTCTCTGCTGGAAGAAAAAACATTCTGAATGGTAGAAAGACAGATGCAGACAGGTCCCAGAAATGTTGATTAAAACACTCTTCTGTGCATGAAACTCCATCAAGGAATTTACTTCATTCTTCTATTTACTGTGTCAGTGTGTTCTTCTCTCTTGTACTCTTGTGGAAAATCTGCATCTATAGCACTTACAAGAAACAGGACTGACATCTCTGATCAACTTCCAGCATGTCCTGACAATTCCTCCTTTGTCATCTACAGATCCAATTAGCCATCTCTTTGCCTTGCAACATACAGTATAAACTGTTATCACCAGCTCTGTACAGTATGTCCAGTCACTACACACTGAAGAAGATCAAAGCAAATACATTTCCCCTGTGCTTCACAATTAATACGTTCAAATAAATTATTGCTCAAGATTTACAGTAAGTGCAACATTATGTCCAGAGAATGACTGCAGTACTTTATTAAAAAATGTGAGCTTTAAAACTTGGCCTGTGAACTATGCCAAGTTTAGAAGCTCACATTTCTAAATACAGTACTGCAGTCTTTCTCTCTCTAAGTAAAGGTGCATCAGTGCCTACATATGTGTGCAGAAAATAATAAGCACCTGCATATACAGTACTGTGGATGTTACTACATTGCTGTTGAGGGGATTTAGTATGGTACTAAAACATGCACTGGCTTAAACACTTCATGCAAATGTGAAAAGAAATACATTGCATGGGTCTCATTATTTTTTTAATTTAAACTGACATATTCACAATACAAATAATACTTTGTTACAATACACAGTACAGCGGTGTTTGTCGATATGTTAACATACTGTATATGGAGGCCTTTCAGTATAGATTGGACTCTCACACTTTTTCTCATCTGTTTTCTGCATATCACTGAACACCTCTTATTTAGCTTTGATGACGAAAACACATACAGGGGTTTTTCCATTGGCTTGTGAACATAAATTCACGGTCATGTAGAGAATCACCTTGAGTCTGCTTGAATAAATACAGAAATCCTTCAGATTACTAATTTCTTCATCGAGCAAAGCTCAGACAATTTATCTTTTAGTAAAAGCTGTTGTTGTACTTTAAAACCGTATTTCTTCTTATTTTTTTCCAATTTGCATGCCAAAAAAACAGTTTCATTTCTCTGTGTGTCTCATTGTACGCTTTCTGCTGATGCATTGCTCTTTTTCGTTAATTCTGTCGATCTGCTGGAAATGTAGTGTACGGTGTCCTTGAAATGGATCTTTAAGGATTTGTATTGGAGTATACAAGGTTAATGAACATTAAAATGTTCTGGTTTGAAATATTTAAAGACGGTGGTTTTTAATAAATACACTGAAAAGGGCAGCTTGATGTCTGTAACTTTGTAGGTCTAGGGCAATTTATTGTTCTTTTAATAAATCCTTAAAAAGACACTCCTAATATATATAATCATTGAATTGACAATCAGATCGATTTGTAAGCGGAATAACACCGAAATAGCGTTGATGTATGTTGCTTGCTCATCGTTCGAGTTCGTAGTAATCCTTATTTACTATGTCTACCCACGCTGCACCTTAGACATTACTTTTTTCCCATTGGGTTCATGCTGTTTTGTGGATTATGGTCTGGAAGCACTACTCAGAATTACACGGTTAGACTTTGGCTATATTGAGCATTTATAATGTGATTCATGCAATGAAGTTGTATTATTAGCTGAAAGACACATTTCCTTGAAGTTGGACAAATAATAATAGGAAAATATTTACACAACAGACCACTGCTGTTGTATCTGTTTTTGATTTTCAAAGTATAGTCAGGTACGCCACAAAGAGCCCATCTAGAAAATGGAGAATGTTAAGATATTCAGCTGTTTCCCTTGCTGGTCTTTCTCCTCCTTTGACACAACTGGCTGACAAAATAAAATAAAATACCAGGCTTACTCTGCTGCCAAATGGTTAATGTTTGAGAAAAGGGAACTAATGGAAATTTACAGATGTGTGATAGAGCACATTGCTTGATTATAGAATGTATACCTTCAGTCAAAGTTTAAAATCCACAGCCTGGGTAAGGTAACAGAGATTTATATGGAACTCTGTCCCAACCCTAGCAGTTGGTAAAGCATTGTTCACTTGGTAGATAAACTATATTTTTGAATGTGTTTTGCTATTTCAGTCAGTGCAGATTCATTAAGAATGAGAACAACAGAACCTTAACTAGCAGTAGCATCTGTGCTCACTACTGCTGTGAGCTCCTACTAAGCAAAAGCAGTACCTTCAGATCTCCCAGTTTCCTCCCCCTACAAGCCTTTAAGTGTAAATTAGTGAGATTTAGTTTCAGTTCAGCACTGCAGAGCAGAAATGAATCACCTTACTGTAAGAGTGAGCTGGCTCACAGTTGTCTTCATTTGTGTTTTAATAGGACTTGTCGTTTCAAAAGGTAAATGCTTCTCTCTTCTTTACAGTATATTGTTTTTCTATACTTCAGCAAGTAGAACAACTTAAAATGTTGTGCGTGTCGGGGTTCTTTGTACAAAACTACAAGATAAAATTGTTTCTTTATGGGAGAAACACTGTACGGCGTGGGTTCTAAATGTTACGTTTTTTGTTTCGTTTTAAGACCAATTCAGAATGTGCCCTACTTTGTCTATATGTGTGCATAAAAATGTAGACTACACCTGTATTATAATATTTATGAAAAAAAGAAAGGAATTTATGTTTATTGAGGGCATAAAGTCAATGCTGTTGTAAAGCAATATTTCTGAATATTTTATAGCATCTCTTTAAAATATGTAGATATGTAAAGTATCTTCTATGCTAAACCAAAAATGTTTTTAGGTTAAACAAAGTTGGATAATAGTTGATAGTTGAATGCCTGGAAACTTTTAAACTAGGTGAAAAATGTGAAGACAATGTGCAGCAGAATGAGTTAACAGCATGCTAGGAAATGAGCTCTTTTGAGCATTGCTTACACAATTAGTGTCTCCTTTAATAATGCTTAAGGTGCTTCTGTGATTACCTTTCAAAAATGTAATGCTCTGCTCTTTTTGTGTCCAGAGGAAACCTTTATTTTATTTGGCTCTTCTAGGTTTTTTTTGGAACATAGTCTCATTCATTGGAATATAGAACATTAACACACAAAAAAAGAATTGCATGTTCAAAATTGAAGTTATTCAGACTCACTTCAAAAGGATAGTTTTAATAAGGACATCAATGCATACAACCTGTGCTGAATTCCCATTTTTTTTAAAAAAAAGACAAATTCTGATTTATAGCCTGAAGCTAAAATGGCTGAAAGGAATCAAGTGAATGATAGAATTATTTGTGTTTATCAAGCTACAATAAGAAATAAGTCTTACAGTTCTCGTCATATATGAGTAGATTATTTCCTTTTACTGTCAAGGTGACATTGGATTGTGGCTTTTTGTATGAGTTTTACCATTTTAAAATGAGGAATAAAGGCAATACTCATTGCAACGCAATCTGTATTTTGTAAAAATAATAGTAGGATAACTAGGATAAGGTTTTTGTTAATACGACATTAATACAATTGTTCTTCTGAAAGGAAAGTAATTTCTAGGGTAATAGAACTGAAGGATAATAATTTTACTTCAGTTTTCAAAACTGTGAAACTCTATGAGAAATTCTTTTGATAGCTGAATGAAGCCAGTTTGCTATGTCACAATACACTGTCCATATTGACACCACATAACTTTTGTGTGACTAAACACCCACAACAGTATGGCTCTTACCATACTGAACCACTTTGCTTGGTCCTAGGAAAGATGTTTACCAATTACAACAATTTCTCCTGATTAACAGGAGCACCTTAGTTCAGATTTATGTGAAAAAATCTTACACATGAGCTATGAATTCTTGTTATTACCGCACAATATTTAAGGTGCACTAATTGAGTTTTTAGCTTGTTTTTGAAAAGTAGAAGTTATGACTCCTGTTCTCCCCCTACTCAAAGCTTTTAAGCCTGTTTGTGAAAAGACATTTGGAGGTTTTGAAATTATTTTGGAACATTCTTATGTGCTCCTGAAAGTTAAACTAGGTGTTTGTTTACAAATTCAGGTTTGTACATGAAAAACAACAAGGCCAAGGTAATCATGTTTTTCCAGTTGTATAGTCAGACTGAAACTGACATCTGTTACTGTCAGAGAAAAATACAAGGACTGAAAGGTCTTTATGCATTTTCTCCATTCAGGTTGAGAGAACAGAGCTACTGGAACATTCAGCTATAAGCTGCATTTATACCCACTTCCTGTGGGTTTTAGATTCTCCTGTAAAATCTCCTTGTACCTTTGCAATTCATGCAAGAGCCTCCATATCTGTCACTCTTAGTACTCTATGTACAAAACAAACAAACCAACTACAGGTGCACTAAAATAGAACTGTCAGTTCTATATTATTCTTGAATATATGGACTGCATAAGACTGTACTGTAGGTCATTAGGTCGTAGATTCACAGCTTACTGCAGTCTGTTTCGACTCTATATATAGCTTGTTTCATTCTATAAGCAGAACACTACTGTGCCCTGTGCAATGCTTTCTATTGAATCATGTCATCTCCCATGTTTAAAAAAGTGACATTGTGACTCTTAAGTGTCCAAGTGTGCAATACTTTTATGTCAGTTTACCCTGGTTTATATTACCATATAAATTCTAAACTGCTGTTATCCGGCATCAAATCTTCACTTCCATTTTAGGAACTTTATTCTGTAGTCGGTGCTATTCTTTCACCAGTTGTATGGTGTCATATTCTGCTTATTGATTGCGTCTTACGGCTCACGGTGCATATGCTGGGCAGTCTTATGTGTGGAGTCTTAATGTTCTCTCCTGGGGCTCCAAATTCCTACCACATTCCCATGACATAGTAGTTAGGTTAATTGGTGTCTCTACCTGGTGCTCCACTGCAGTCTGCATCATACTCTGTGATGAATAAGAGTGCCATCCAGCTTGAGGTTACTCCTTGCATTCTGTTGGATTAGGTTCTGGGTTGCTGCAGCCCTTCAACCAAGTGGACATCATGCCTATTGTGAATTATAAGGAACTGGGATATATGTTTCAACATATATTGGAAAGCAAGCCATTTCTGGGAGTAGGAACCTTGTCTACTGAGCAGGTTGAAGCCTCAGTGTAATGTTCCTATAGCGTAATGTGGTGTCATAATGAGAGCTTCTGATTTTTTATGATGTTGCAATGATCAGGTTCCAATGACGGACTCAATGTTGAAATAAGGAACAGTGAGAAGGAACAGAAAAATACTTCGATTATCCTGAAAATGTATTATAGCTACATACTGTATGGAGTAAATAGAAGTGTTCAATGAGCAGAGATTCCCCATTTTCAAAAATAAATATTTTCCGTAGATAATATAAATACACTTATACTATCCACATTTCACTCAGTTGGTAGTCTCAGTTCCCCTTTTGTTTGTGACTGAGGTAATACTTTTCATAAAGTATATATAAGTCATCCAGGTGGAGTGTAGAATTCCACAGGTTTAATGTTCCACAGGTGTTGTTTGCTGTTCAATTCTTTAGTCATGAAAAACAATTGATCTTTTAACTTATCACCACTTCCTTCTTCCAGATAAACTTCCTGATAAACATCAGGAGAAAAAAAAATCCCCCTTAAAACAATCAGTCTCAGTGGATATAAAATAGAAGTTCAAGTCAGCTATAACATTTACACAAAAGATTAATCAGAAAGGAAAACCAAACTGGACCGCATTCCTTAAGGCTCAAAGATTCTGCTGAGCCCTCCGTAGTGTTTACTCAGTCATTTCTTCTGGTGATCTCTCTTAGGTGAACCTAGACCTCAAACTTATAAAGCAGTCGACTAATTATTATTATAAAAAACTGGCTGTACCAGATTACAATAAAGCCAATGTCAGGGCACTGACTTGTCATATAATAACTAAACAACCAAAGTTACAGAAGATATTAATAATTGGATTCAGTCAAAGTAGCATCTTAAACAAATAGCATGAATATGCCAATACTGTATACATGACTACCACTACAATGTGACAACTTTTAGTCAGAAAAAGCTCATCTTTGAGAACGTCAGGCTTGTTTGCTGAAATTTGGCTCAGAGACTGGCTTCTGGCATGTACTGTGTATTAGTTTACCCACTTTTTGTCCCAGCTCTGAAAGCCAGTGTGTAGTTAAGGATTAATATTTTTTGTCGGGAAATGCCAGAACAACATCCAGTATTGCTATAAACACATAAACACTCTGTTAGCATGAGACTTTCCAAGTTCCCCTGTCCTAGTTATTAATATTATCACGCTGTCCCAACCCTATTTAAAAACTAGCAAAGGCACTTGAATTACCCACTGTGACGTTTCCGTTTTAAAGTGTTTGATATGTTCATTTGGTTAATGTGAACATTTTAAATTATACACTGCTGCTAAATAATGTCCACTTTCTTTTCTTGAAATTCATTTGTCGGCTGTACTAGTTTTAAGACCTTTCTCATAGCATATACTGTAAGTTATTGTGGAATCGCTGCTTATATCTCTCAATGATACTCGTGTCCTCCACACCAAGGGAGAAATATTTATACTAATAATCTTTTTCACTTGATAAGGCAATTGTGAACAAATTCACATTTGCAAGGACAACATTTGTGAAATCTCCTAACCCTTTGCGTCCTGTCGTTTTTCGAGAGATGTACAGATCCCATTATACTGCTTCAGTTGTGCATTCCTGTTTAGGATAAAAGCTGCTGCTGAGTTACCGATTGTCATTATTACCACTCTGTTTGAACACCATGTAAAAACTGGTGAAGGCACTATAATTACCCAGTTAAAAAAGTAGATTTTTTCAAAGTTGTTTCTTAAGATACATCATTTCTCTTTGCGTTGCTGGAATATGTCGCCATTTGAGGTAAACGGTACAAAGCAGCAGGCGAAACAAAAGAACATAGAAACAAGAGCACCCATTAAAAAAAAAAAATCCCTCTTTATAACCAGTCAACATGTTTTGCTCACCATAAAATCAGTTTCAGTGCAGCTTAATGCAGTCATAACTGGCATTAAAGACAACATAAAACTTTCAGCTAAATTAAAAACAAGTTACCGGGGCTCTTCACAAAAGATCCATATTTTATTAGGAACTAATAATTGGTTGTAAAATTGTAATTGTTTCACATTGTAATTTAAACACTAATGAGGATGTGTTTGGTTCGTTGGAGGATTACGAATAAGAATAAGAATAAGAATAAGGGGCCATCAGTAGTTTGCCAAACCTGAGCTAAGAAATAGTGAGGTCAAAGAGATGTGCCATGAGCTGTAATATATTTACAAGTCCCGATGTGTACACAGATTGAATGTAAACCACAGGAAGAGAGACGGAAGTCTTCAGACCAGAGGGGGACAGACATCTTGGTGGGTGGGTGGTGTTTGTGGTCACAGCCCAGCGCATATACACGGCTTAAAAGCGACATATGACACATTGTGGTGTCCACTTTGGTTCATGTCCTTACAAAAGATGAAATCTGTACACTTACATACTGTAGGATCTATAGGAGAATCTGTAAACACCAGGGTACCCAGGCACCCACTGATTGCAAAGAACAGTAGCTAGGGGACCAAATATGAAGATTTAGATGGCATTGTGTAGAGGGGTTTAAGATAATGGGGCACTAATACTTCCATTTGGAAATATGGAGGAACAGTATAGACAGTAAGACATGCTGCACCTGAACCAGAAAGGCACTGATGTATTGGACAGATGTGTGCTTTTTGGACATGGAGGTATATTTCAACCAGGGAAGTAAGGACAAAGGAAGTTTATGGTGGACAGAATTTTGGATTTCAGATGATGCACAGATGAGGCAGCTCAGGCTAATAATGGTATGGAAATATGGATAACAAGACGATGGTGGGAGAAATAATATCAGAATCAGCTCCTGAGACTTCAACTTAGGTTTGTAAACTCTCAACAGCACAAGGAAAAGTTACAGGGTAATGGTTTGCTTAGGTTTAAATACAAGAAAGACTGAAAAAGAAGGATTAAAAGCTAATAGTTCTAATTTTCTTTCAGTATTACAGAAAGCTGGACCTAAAAAGAAAACAGGAATCAGTCTAAAATAAAAAAAAAATCTTTGGAAGAACAGGACTGAGAAAAGACACAAAATCTGGATGTGAAGGAGGTTACAAAAAAAGAATCACCACACCCTTTGGTGAGAGAAAGTGTCGTAATAACACAGTTCTTGTACCAGTATTAGCAAAGTGGATTTGAAAAGAACTATTCTTAGTATAC
Organism: Atractosteus spatula; assembly: GCF_055471065.1. Classification (NCBI taxonomy): domain Eukaryota; kingdom Metazoa; phylum Chordata; class Actinopteri; order Semionotiformes; family Lepisosteidae; genus Atractosteus; species Atractosteus spatula. Next base: position 5,450,057 of record NC_142718.1, on the reverse strand, counting down.
AGGAAGAACAGTTTCCAAAGACAGAGCTGCAAAACAAATTGAGGTGATCTACAAGAGAAAAAAAAAAGAGTCTGATCCAAAAGATCTCTATCTTATTTACAAGAAAGACAGCTCAGAGACGAATGAAAATGCAAATCACACAAATCTATTTTGAAAACAGAAATAAGGACTTCCACTTGAAAGACTGAAATTTACGTTGTGGGGTGTATTAAAAAAAACAGCCTGAAATGCCCTTTCCCTCCATTTAAGTAGAAAACTGTTACGGTGCTGGACTCACTTGGGATACTAAGGATGTCAGTAGCAGTTAGGACCAGTTCGTGCTGGCCTGGCTTCTGGTTTTTCTTTGCTTTCTTTTTTGTACGGCACTTTCATGACAAAAGGGGCAGTGTGGTGAGGATGTTTCTGGACTCATAAGTGGTGGAATGAGGGTTCAAGTCCCTGTTGTGGAAACTACCTCTGAGTGAGGTCCTTCAATCACCCTGTTGTATGAACAGAAACCAGGATTGCTGGGGTAGACCTTGTGATAGACAGGTGTCCCATTCAGGTGGGAAATATGTGCTCTTTGATCTCTTCATGCCTTGAAACCAGGATAAACTCTGGCCTAATGAGCCACTGTCACTATATCACTACTCATGATATGATGCTATTTATCTAATTGCAACATAAACGTTGCTAGCAACATGCAAGTGTAACAGTCCTGTAAATGCACTTATTTAAGTTAAGGAGAGATGTGAATGCATGAAAAGTCTTTTTGTACTGATAAAATCCAAGAATTACTGCGATGTGGAATGCACATGTCGAGAGATAGAGTTAACTAGACCACATGGGAAAAATATAACTACCAGAAGTGTGAATAAAATTCCTCATGAAACCACATCCTAAGTGCATTTAAAGGCATTTTTTGTATTTGTTGAGTGTGGTTTTGATTCTAGGGACAAAACAGAACCACAGCGCTGTTTCTGGGTTTTACCACAACAGTTGGAGATCTAGTTCCAAAAAAAGATGATTGTGCAACTCCAATCACTGAGGACCAGAATCTAGGCTTTCTAGATCTATTAAAATCATCAACAGCTGCTATAAAGGAGCTTTCGAATAAAAGGCTCACTTTATTTTTCCTCTTGAACATTTTATTTGTATTTATAAAACAAAGCAAATGGATGTTTAAATTGTGACTTCATCTTCTCACCCTTTACTTATACTTGCGAAACAGTGGAGATATTCTTTACCAGTGAAGTTTCAGTGGTTTTTCTATCCATCCTGAATTTCGATTCTTAGGAATGTTTTACGCACAGAAAACCAACAAATCTTAGGGGAAAAAAAAGTGCATCTGGTTGGGACAGATTAAGAGACACACAAAGATACAATATGTGCTTTCCTGATTTGCTGACTATCTCATCCCCTTGTCTGAACAGATCAGGTCTGTGCTGCTAGTATTCAAATATGTTCATGACCTGCTCTCACTGATAGCACCTGGACACACCAGCTAGGTCCATGGGCTGCCACAGCTTAATAACAGTATCTAGATTGCTGACATTTCCATCCAGGCTCATGTGGCACTCCATATGGGTCAGAGAAAGACTGGATCATATACTGTACTAAATCTCAAGACATTCACACAGAACAATTTATATTCAAACCCTTGTCTTATGCTACACCAGCATCTTTTTAAAGGACACTGGCTTGCAGCTGATTGGCTGATAACCAAACCAATGAGAAGTGTGCTTACATCCCAGTTCTGGCTAATTAAAAGTTCAAGCAGCCCATGTATCGCCACAGTCCTTATAGCTGTTCTGTGTGCTTCTGCCATGCAGGATGAATACAATACAAATAAAGAGACCTGAAATCAGAGAAACAGATGTCCATCAAGTGTTTATTTGCATCTGCTGCATGCCTTTATTGTAGAACAAGAAGACAGAAGGTTTTGAAGTTGGTAATAAAACTGCATGGCGCACTTGTTACTATAACTGTACACTACTCCAGAGCCCATTGTCCTGTGCACTGAAACACATTTTAAGTTATCTTTTTGTGAACACAGCTTTTCTGTTCTGAAACTGGTTCATATTAGATTATTCTATGTATTGAGAGATAACCAGCTTGAGGCTCTTATGTTAATGAGCATTAAAAAGTGGCATCAGTCTCTTGTTAGGTTATCAAATGTCTGTGTGGTTTATCACAGGGAGAGATGCATTCTCTGCTGAGACATACAGCATGTCGTACATCTATAATGTTCTTTCTCATCCTTTACAATTGAAATATTACTGATCGTAGTTGCCCAGTCAACAGCAGCAGTTATATTGGAATGCCCAAAGAACAGCAACAGAAAAGTGTGGTCATACTGATGTCACGACCACCAGCCAGCAGAGATCAACGCGTAAGCGAGCTAATCAGCACCAGCAGCGGGTTACTATTAACAAGCGCCGCCGCACGAGTTAACACACCTGCAATTGCTCTACCGTGCGGCACGCCGGGTTATTTATACTATTCTAACCTACTTCCCGTTGCTCGGTATTGAGTTCACTTCTTGTTGCTCTGCTTAGCGGTTCTTACCCCTTTTGCCTTCCTGGAATTCTGTCTACACCTTTTGCCTTCGGACTTCAGATCTCGTCTCGCCCTTTGGATCGTTTGCTATCTGTGTCTATTTCGGATTTGACCCTGCAGCTCTCATTTCGACCACGATTCTGTCTCACATTTTGGATTGTTCGCCACCAGTGCCTTTACCGGATCTTGACCTACCTTACGCCTTCGGACTACGACTCGGCTCCTGGTTTTGCTCTGTTCGCTTACCTCCCAACGACTCCTGCATCTGCATCGGATCCTTTTCACCTCTTCAGAGCAGAGTTACAACTGATGCACGAAATAACTATCTAGTTAACTTAACATTGATATCATCAAGCAATTCAAATCACATAGAGTACAGGGAAATGTAAAAATCTGACAAATATCCTATTTGTCTTGTATTTGGTTTTAACATTTTATTATGTTCTTGGTGCTGCAAAAATGCTTATTCCCTCCTTTTTTTTGGAAAGGAATGGCAACAGCTGAAACATGCACTTCCAGCAGAAGATGGCACAAAGGGATAAGAGTGAAAAATGACATTCAAATCAGCAAATTTAGCATGGTTATCAAAACCCAGTTGAAACTAACCCCATTGGAACATAGTGAGAATGTAAGAAGCAGACAGCACAGTTGATTTAGACCACATCATTACTGCAAATGTAAAAAAAAAACAACTGACGGGGGGAAAAGGGTGTTTTTGAACTAGAGTGTACCACATACGTGTAGAATTTCTTTTCCAGAGCTATCCCAGTTGACATATCTATGGGACTGACTGCTTGGTGAATGGTTGTGATGGTACTGTTACCGTGGTGGTATCTCCGTTTGTTAGGGGAATGAACAGTGATTATTTCTCACTGTTTCACAATGCTGGAAAGTAAAACATGGAATGTCGATACAATCTTTGAATTGTACATTTTTGTCTATAAAATCAACCAGGGACATCTGTTTCTAGTTTTAGAAGATACAAAGAAACAAGGGGAGACCATTTGGCACTACTTACTTGGTCGATAAAGCCAATTTAGCCAGTCCAGAAACATTTCAACTAACTGTCTAGAAAGATCCTTGAGAAGCAGTACTAACAATGGCTGATCCCACAAAACATTGGGTAAGAAAAGCATTGGCATTATCCTTCATGGATGCACATCCTCAAAAATTTTCATTTGTATCCAAGGTTTTCTTTTCACTCATGGTTCCAAGTTAGCCCATGAAATGAACTTTATAATACATTTCAAGATTTTGTCATGGTAACACAATATGGTGGCAGCTGTTACTGTTGAATACTATAATGTATGTTCCAATAGGCTGGACAGTACAAGGTTGGGAACATAAAGCCAAAAGTAATGACACATTTCACATGATGTTGTTCACAAATTCAGTAATCAGTAATACTAAAAAAAAATATTTAAGCTAGATTTCTTTATCAGTAATATTATGATACTATCCCCTCATTATTTTCTCTGTTCTCTACTGAGAGAAGATCAATTTCCTTCCACCCTGTATGTAGGACTCTATATATAGGACAAGCCTTATAGACCAGGAATTTAGACTCTTGCTCTTCTTCTGAACTCTTTCCAGGATAGCAATGGCATTTTTGTAATGTGAAAACATGCTCAGCTAAAAGAGATCTGGTTGCTGAGATAGTATTTTATATTACTTATGAAAAAGCAAAGAAACGTTAGGATTTATAGATAGAAAAGTAGAATTTAAATCAAGGGGATCCTAAATTTGTATAATGTATAGTTGTATAATGCCCTGTTAAGGCTTGCTTAATCCTTTTTAAATCCTGTTAAACCTATTTTGGTTACCATGTTAAATAAAAAAAAAAAACTTTTGATGCAGAATCCTTTCAGAAAGAGCTATCAGATACATTCCTGAGCACAGGAAAATGTCCTACGTTTACAACAGAAGGATCTGCACTCTAGATTTAACCTACATGATGTATGAAACCAAGTTACTATGTATCTTTGTGGTCAAGCCAGCTCTCTTTTGTGCTTGGTGTTTTATTTTAAAATGGCGAGTCTATGAGCCTACCAGCTGAGTCAAAGTGACATTAATATTTAATTCGGTTTCAATATTGCCTGGTTCACATCTCTTCAGCTTTGTCCATGGTTTATTTTACAGATAGAAATGTTTCACCGCCCAAGGTTTTAAGAGCAGCCGTCCACAGCAACGTGACAGTGGAATGCAAGCCTGAGACTGGTAACCTGACCGGTGACGAAATTAAGTTTGTCCTGTTCCAGAACGGAAGGAAGGAGAGATGCTTTGGGACCAAGAAACAAAATGATACCCTTCACGACGGCAGCAGTCCTGAAGCCTGCCCTGTGATCTTCAACCTCAGTCAAGCCTATTTTACACTCTCACGGGTGCAAACACATGACACGGGCATCTACAGCTGTGACATAGAAGTGCTCTACCCACCACCTTACAGGAAAATCAATGGATCCACCACAGTCCTCATTGTCGATGGTTAGTCTTGCATTTTCTTTTCAAATTGCTTCTTTTTGATTTGTCTTTAGCTAGGTGTAGTGGACAATGGTTCTCAGCTTCACTCCCTGGTTGTATAAAACATCTTAAGGCACATTGACCTTCTAGAAGCAGGACTGCATACACCAGGACTAAGAAACAGAGATTTCCACCTTCCTCTGTGAAATCCAGTCAATTTTCAAAGTCCCTTTAAATGATAAGAGAAATTATAGGCCTGGAGGCCAGAAAACGGGTTAAATTGCGGTGAAGTTGTGATTAAGACTTGAGTGGGCCTGAAAAGTTGTACATCATTTTTATTATTTTTATATTTGTTTGTAGGGTGACTTTTGTTGCACATGTCATAAAGAGCTTGACTGGGGAATCAAACTGGGAAATGGTAACAGAAAAGACAATAAAACAGGCTTTCAAGTTAAAATACGGCTCAAAAACAGAATTAAAGCTGCAAAAAATGAGTGGATAAAGTTAAAGATAAAATCCAAAGCTAACATTTATAGAAATGAGTTTTAAGCTTGAATTAAAAAAGGGATACAGAAGACAAAGTTTAATATAGAGTGGTGGTGATTTCCAGAGCTGTGGAGAACAGACACAGAAACACCACAGAACTTACAGCTAATTGACTTTGAGGGGGACCACATTTCTGGAAGATAACTACCTGCCAAATCATTTAGTGCTTTGTTTTGAAATACAGTATTATTATAATCAATTCCACATTTTCCTGGAAGCCAGTGCAGGGTATCCAGGACACGAATAATATGTTTTATGTTTTCTGCTTTAATAAGAGCCAGTGTATAGCAATCACATTCTGTACCGTACAAATGCAGTATGGTACAGAATGCAAATACATCTACAGCTGGAAATACAGTAGATAATTACAACAGTTTAGATTAAATAAAAACACGCACTATTTTCTTAGTATCAGAAAGAGAAAAGAGTGACCTGATAGATTGAATATTTGTATAGTAATATTTAAGTAGATTTTTGTGATTAAAAACTTAAATTCAAATAAAAGAGCAAGATCACCAAGTCTATACCGAACAAATTAAGACATTTGTCTGGCCTGATACTGACTCTCAAAGAAGTATTGTTCTTCAAAGACCTTCAAAGAAATGTTGTTTACAGAAGATATTATTTAAAGCAATTTAGTGATGTCCAATTCGGTTTAATTAAATAAAATGATTAATGTGTTTATGGGTTTGAAATATCTCGCACAGATTATTAGCCATCAGGAGTTTTCTGCTTATTTACTGTATATGTAACTTTTCTGAGTACAGATCTTTAAAAAGGAATTTGAAATAGAATTATTGAGAATTTAGATTATTTAAAGAGACATAAAAAAGGACTGACTTAATTACAGATCTATATTGAGACTTATGAATGATATTCAGATTGAATATGTTTCACCCTGTTGGACCAGAGTGTCTTTGTTGCTATAAGTTATAATATGGAAGCAATTAATAGTGTTCAGGACTGTAGGAGAACATGTTCTGCCCTCTCTCTCCTCTGGCTGACACTGTATCGTAGTTCCTCTGAGCAGATTACCATCTCTTCCTTGCAGATAAACTAAAGATACTGATAACAAGGTGTGAATTTCCTGATAACTGAATGGTACTTTACTTTTTTAAGAATAAAACATCACTAATAGACAAATGCTGCTTTTCCAAGCTTCTTGTAAAAAAGCCATGACTTCAGCTGTAGTCACTACAGAAACAGGATGTCAATGGCCATTAATGCGTGCTCAACCCACAGGTAAAAAACCTCTAAATTAATTATTATGGTAATATACCACAAAGTGTCATAAACGATATAAAACTATGGTTTTCACCCCCATCAGTAGCAGAACTTATTATGGCAAAACCTCTAAACTATGGTAATACCCCAATAAATTACAGTATGAACTCCAATGACTGTCACTATGCAACATAATTACAGTACCACAACATACATTAAATTGGTTTACTCTTTAGTCCCAAAACATTAATGTCATATTTTTAATGTAGGTGGGGAGCTGCGTCAGCATGCGTAGGCTGCAAAGGAACAAGTAATAGGTTTATTCCATGCTGAAAAAAAGAAGAAAGAGAACACAACGTTTCGGCCGTGGAGCCTTCTTCAGGTGTTGACACCGAAACGTTGTTCTCTTTCTTCTTTTTTTCAGCATGGAATAAACCTATTACTTGTATATTTTTAATGCTACATTTTCAGATGGATTGAATGACAATCCTTGCTAAATCAATTAAAATTCTAAGGATTTCTGGTTAAATACTCATTATTTGTTCTAAACCAAAAGTAAAATATATTACCATAATTTAGAGTACTGGAAATATACTCTCCATTTTTTTTTTGTTACCAGATGCGGCCCATCTGCTTGGAGTAAATTTAAGTGCAACATTATTTAGATACATGAATCTGAAAGGTAACATGGAAATGGTATAATTCAAACTGATATGTTAATAAAAGGTAAATGCACTCTATGATAGCTTTTGGAATTCAAAACAAAACTGAAGGTGTCACATAGCCAAACCAAAATGTTCAAATCATGAGATAATATCTCAATTTTGACATGACCTACTTTCTTTTTCCTTCTGTGTCCTCCAAGAGCCTCTGCAGGATGAAAACATCTGCTCATCTCTTCCTTCTGCCTTGTTTAAGACCTGAATACCAAATCAAATAAAATGAAATATCAATGCGGGAACAATGCAGTAAATTGTCACAATACAAATTAAAAGTCCCCCATTAGATACGTAAATGTTTCTTTCTGATTAGGACATGTATTACTGTCTCAAAGCAGTGCGTCACACAGAGTGGCTTACTCATTATGGCCTTAAGAACGCTTGTGTTGAAAAGCCTTTACTTTCACAGGGAGGACTTTCTAGACTAGTCTGCAGTCTGCCTTTTAGGTACAGTATAAAAGAGTGTTTATTAGTTGCTTCATAGTTCTTAATCATCATTAATCTGTAATGACATACAGAAATGTAACTTAAACACATTGTCGTATTGTACTAATGTTAGTACAGTGCAGTATTCCAGATTGCTTTATGACACAATTACAATGGGACAGATAGTATAAAAAGTTAGTTAGGTGAGCACATGTAAATAAATGATTAGCGGAAGCTAGGTGTTCAATAAAATAAATAAAAGCTTCTATATTGAATAACAAATTATCGTTATTTTATCCTTAACTATGTAAGGTTAATTTAAGTAAGTCTACAACTAATTTGATAGTAATAATAGTTACTGCTGCTACTACTTTACTGGTAGTTAACTATTCCTGAATGTCACCTGTCCTTAAGAGCATGAAACAAGAGTTGACCCAAGAGCACCTGAGCTGAATAAGAGGTTACAGCTGTTGCTTCAATTTCAAACGTATTTTATTTCTTCTCAGAACACGAATGCAAAGAACCCAGAACACCATGTGAATCAAACTCCCCTTTGACGCTGGTGTTGATGATAGCAGGCTGTGTGATTCTGCTGTACAGCCTGGTTATCACAGTGATAGTGGCCATCTGTTACGTGAGTAATCCCTGCTTCTTTAAACTGCTAAGTCTCACATCTGACAAAAAAGATGTTAGCGACACTGAGGACTAAAAATGTCTGTCTCCTCATTTGGTAGTACTGCTGGGAAATACATGGGTACATTTCAACAATCAGGGTTAAAATTGACCAGGATGGCTCTCCTAGGAAATGGCAAAAAAGCAAGTAGATAACAGTTCAGCTCCGGTTTAATTATAAAATGTGCTCAATGTACAAAATCCAGTTGTGGGCACTCTAAAAACCTACTTTTGTTTTAACTACACAAGACTGATTTAACTACACAAGGCAATGTTACACTTATTCATAACAAAAGACTTGAGGTTATGCCCTGTGTCCTCATCAGTTAATTAACACATACTGTAAACATGTGTGGAAAAGATGCTGGCATCTTGTGTGTTAGCAGAGGTTTTGTGGCGAAAGATGATTCTCTGAGGCTCACCAAAATCAATTTCACTTAGTGAAATATAAGTATTTCACATGTGCAGCCCAAAAAACACAGTTAAGTGCACACTCTTTTACACTAAGAAATACTAACCATAGAATACATCTACATAAACTCTAGATCTGAATGCCCAGAACATACAGTATGTCTTCGTAAGTATGACAGCAGCAGGCTCCTGATATATGAATGTTGATAAAAGAACTCACTGTTCCTGGTTTCTTTCTGGTCTGATCTGGTTTTCATTTCCCTTTCCGGAGTATTGGATGTAAGAATTCCAAAATCTTTCTCGTTGTGCTTTTGTATAAAACAGTGGTCTTCAATCCTGGTCATGAAGGTCCAGTGCTATGTGCAGGATTTCATTCCAAGTCAGTTCTGTATCAATTCACTGATAGCCGAGCTGGAGCAATTTAACAACTTTTGTCAGTGCTATAAAGAGAAAAACTGCAGACACATGGACTCTTAGGACTATCATTGGAGACCCATTGTTCTAGTACAGTAACAACCAAAAATATATGCCTATATGAATTTAGAATTTCATATGGCAAGCCTGATAAAAATGAATTTGTTCATAGGAGGTATGTTACTTTGTGAACAAGTGCCTTCTTCCTGGAAGCTAGTCCAAGCTTGCACACAACTTGTGAACTGCAGTATAATTGTCAGAACAGGTAAAGCTTATATGACATAAAAGTACTGATTATATGAACTGCTTAAGGACTTTTAATCAAATAAGTCACTGAAAATAAAATGCTATGTTAACATGTATGTTTTTGGTTCTTTCAGATCAAACAAAAAAATAAAAAACACAACCAGAATGATTACATGAATATGAAACCCAGGGGGTTAAAGAAACATCAAGGTGTTCTCCACCCAACCAGAAATGGCAGATACTGAACCCAACCATCACAACTTAACGGAGCAATGGGAACTTCTCCAGAATAAAAGAGACAGAAGCTCTAACACTGTTTTAAGTATTTTGCTTACTTAGTGTAAACACCTCACTTAATCAGATTGCCAACATAATGTAGCGTGACTTTGGACCCACAGCAAATTTCTGCCATGTTTGAAATGATCTGATTGAAGTAATCGAAGCATTCTGTCATCTTTTGGAACTACCCAGCGCTCAGCAGTTATCCTAAATAGCCAAGACTTGACCTGGAGCTGTTGTAACTGATCTGACTTCCAAGCCTTCTGCAATGAAATACAGTACATGGATTTCACTCATGTTATTGTCTCTTCACTAACTGCTTTGCTGTTACATTATTGTACTTATTTAACAGGATCATAGGAAAGGCAACAAAAGAGGGACACGTACTGAGCTGTTGTACACTTGACTGTAATGGGAAGAACTCAAACCTCAAAGATGAATTTATTTGAGAAATCGCTATAAAACAGAGTCCAGCACTTGGCTCACTTCCTGATCTATACTGTACGTTCTTAGCCCTAATGTAAATAAATATTTTATCCATTAACACTCCTAACTCTTCCTGCACTTACCCCTCTTGTGGCCTCAAAGTGATGGGTTTGGTGTTGAGCCTGGAGCAGTTGTCTGTTTGGCTTTTGCACAGAGCTTGTTGCATTTATTGTTTGTGAGAATCTAGGGAAAAAAAAACAATAAGGGAAGATGTAAAGTGTATGGTGGAAAACAATCAGTCGAGTGGTTCTGGGCTGCATTATTTTCAGACTGCGTAAAGATGAGGGTAAGTACAACAGATATGAAAGAAAAATGATCTTAGGCTTGATATGACTGTCAAGACTTTTTTGCAACAGTGAGAGCTGCAGCTGTGATCCTAGAAGAACCACTGGCAGAGATGTGTACTGGAGTACTTGGGAACTGTTAACTGTTTGTCCCTTAATTATCTGTGTAAGCATTATGTTTTTCTTATTCTATATAATTAGTGTTAAAAGAAGGACAAGACAAAAATGTCCACCAATCACTGGGTGCAGGGAAGATGTGGTAGCTCTGTGGCTAAGGATCTGCACCTGTGGCTGGAAGGTTGCCGGTTCGTATTCCACAGCTGGCAGAGGAATCCTACTCCGTTGGGCCCCTGAGCAAGGCCCTTAACCCCAGCTGCTCCAGGGGCGCCGTATAAATGGCTGACCCTGTGCTCCAACCCCCAGCTTCACTCCCTGACTGTGTCTCTCATGGAGAGCAAGACAAATTCCTAATACAAGAAATTGTATATGGCCAATAAAGTGTTCTTATCTTAAATAGAGGTTTAAAGATGGCTATTTCCCAGCATTCATCACACTGATTCCTGCTCACCATTTACAGCTCCACTATCGACGCAGTAACCTCGAGGTTTGTCTGTGTGTGGGCAAATCAACACTTTCCGCATTGGGATTTTGGAGTTTGTCTATGTGCCTTCTGAACTGTCTTTGTATTCAATATAGAAAGTGTCTAATCCATAAATTGATGCAGTTTAAGTTTGAGTCTTCCTAGATGCCTTGACTCTTGTCCTCATGCTTTACAGCTACAGAGTTTTGTGTGTACATAACTGTCTTTAAAATGCTATACTGTATGTAGTGAATAAACATGCTGAGAAATAACATAGCCATTTATAAATACACTATATTTTAAGATCCCAAGTCAAAGAAGGGCCCAACCACAATCCTAGAGGAAGACTATCAGCATCATGGAAACTGATTATAGTAAAAAATGTAAGGCTTGGGATAGTCTTCTTGTAGGAAACTGTTGCAATACATAACCTTTCTTTTTTCTCTGACCTTAGGCTGGAGTTCCCTACTTGTGATCCTCCAGTCCATTTTCTCTGCGTCCAGACAATTACTTACTTGAGATCTGGGACAAAAGTCTATTCAATTAAATGGACCATGAAACTAATGAACTAATCAAAAGTTCTGGTGCAAGAAATGCAGTACCTGAAGATGAACCATTGCAAAATTAAAATGCCAGAAAACAAGCATAGCCTTTACCAATAATGTTATTTGTACACTTAAATGTTACAGTATGACATTAAAGGCATTTAGCTGAGGATCCAGTGCATAAATGTTTTTTATACTCGTTTCTTACAGTTTTACCAAAGATACATACATGAGTGAAGCACTGATAATGTGGTATGAATGTTTGAGCAATGCAAGATGCCCACTTGTTTAAGTATTGTAGCTTTTTCATTGCCCAAATGCTGGAGCCTCTTCCATTTTATACAATACTTAACTGGTGATTTAGAGGTTCCTTGATTAAATAGTTTGTCTTGATATAGTTACATTTGTAAATACATGTTTATGAATTTGAAATGTTCTGATATTTAAATGCTTGTAGCACCATATGTCATCATTTTACAATGGGACATCAGTCCATTTTGTACTTTTGAAATAAAAAAAACAAATGAATAAATCACATTTTTTTGGCAATATTGTTTTTACTTTGTGCTGTATTTACAGTATAACCCACATCAATGTTTTTTTTAAATTATTTTGTATGCAACCTAACTCTGATCAGAAGATTCCAAACTTCTGTCACAGCACTGTTTCTGTGTGTTTTTAAAAACTCATTTTAATCCCCCTAGTCTACTCTGTGCTGAAAAATGGTCATAATAGAGATTTCCTTTTACTTTTGATGTTTAGCAAAGTGGTGTATCCCTTCTGCTTGTATCCCAGTAGGCTCTAAGGCATACTGGATGTTACTTCAGGTTCTCCAGAACACACCTACAGTATAGGATGACTGATTAGTCTCACAAACACATGTTCTTAATTTGTATACCCATCCTGTATATTCATCCCAAAGTGCCCAAAGTAGAAGAACACTTATTTCATCTTCTGTGAAGCATTTTTACTCTACTACTAAGTTTAGAACTAGTAAGGGGGAGAAGGGAGGAAAATTACTTAATTAGTATAAAATTAAGTAATTGACTTCCTGCTTAGACTTCTGTAATGGGAATTGGTGTGGCCATAAGCAATCAGGAGTTAACTTTAAACTTTTACCTTAAAAGCAATACCAGATACAACACCAGTGACAAGGAAGACCATTGCAAGGTGAGGCGTTCTGTTCCAAGAGTGGAGACTTAGATTGCCAGTGTATTTATTTAGCAACTTTCCCCATAAAACAATCTCTAGTCTACAACCACAGTTTCTAAATTGATGGCTGATACAGTATATGTGGTTGTAGCACAGACTTCTTTGGGATCGATTCCACAAATTATTACATTACCTTTTCCAAAACAAAAGTGCATGATATTGATTTTTATATTTATATAGAAACTTTGTTGTTTTTTAAAAATAAATATTTAACTACTTACTGCATGTCAAACTAAGGGTAATCAGTGAGTAAATTGAAAGGATTAATTAAGCTTTGAGTAAGGGCTAGTTGTAATGTTTTGGAATTCTCGAAGTGTAATCTTTAATGTAGACAAAACTACTGATTGAAAAAGGGAATATATTCCCTGTATTTCACAAATTAAAAGTGAATGTATTAATGAATTAGTGTATGTAATTCCCTTGAGTACTAGTGAAGTTTCAGAATGACTTTTCATTCAGAAATTTTCATTTCACTTGTTTTCAATAAATATTACTGAGAAGTCATCTACCAGATTAAAAACTTCTTATCTGCTCTTTTCCTGTTTTTTCTGAAAGGGAAACAAGAAAATCGAAGGCTTCAATCAAAAACCTGAAAGAGCGTAAAGTTCAAAACCAGTTCTTTTGGGAAACAATCGAAACCATTAAAAACGATTAGCAAAATCACCTCATCGCTATTGTTTTAGAAAATCTAACTGAGTTGGTTCATAACTGAAATTCAGAAGGGAGGATGACAACCATGTCACTTTTTTTCCAGCTGCTCTAAATTATTCATGATGTAATTTCTCAAATTGTGTACAAATCCTCATACTTTTCATTATGTCTCCTGTGTCTTTTCTCTATTCCACCTACATCTTTACAGCTGCCTCTTGGGTAACTCCTCAGTGTACATGGGGGTCATTTCCTCCTCGTCCTACAGATTAGGGGGTTGCCCCCAGCCAACTGGATTGGGCCGAAACTTACCAAACCTGTGGCATTTTACTATAAACTCAGGAGTTGTTGTTCCTGATGAAGCAAAAAGGGAGCAACCAGTGAATTACTGAAACATTTCCATGTCTGGTTTGTAACTGCGCATTTGAAACATTGACAAATTCTAATCTCGCCCTTACGTATGAATACCTGCTCCCCCCGAGAAGCCCCCTTGTTCAACCCCCACTCCCTCCATCCCATCTTCACCCTTGCAGCGGCTCCCTGGCTCATTCCTCACAAAGTGATGGCAAGGTCAGCCTTGTCCTCATAAGCAGGCTGCCATTTCCTCGAGGTGCACCAAATTAACATTCAATGTATTTTCCTAACAAATTTTGCCATATTAATTAGGAGTTGATCAAATGAAATGATATACGTGCGTACCTTCACAGAGCTTGTTAATATGTGGCTGGAGAAAATTTGTTCAGAAGCAGATTGTTTTTTTGTATTTGGGACATGTCTTGAAGTGAGATTGTTTTGTATTTGTATTTGTGTGAAAGACGTTTACTTAAGGGAATTAATGATAAAATGGTGGTAAAAAAGCCAAGCTGTGCTAAAGGTATTTCAGAGATTCTAAAGGAAGGCCTGAAAAATGCAAACAGGAATCTGCCAGTTGGGTGGGAGTAGAATTGCGACAAACCCTGACAGAAGAATTGATGGAGCACAGGAGCCGTTCCACTTTTTATTCAATATATCAGTCATATAGATGACAGATCAATAAATATTTTTTTTAATTTATAGAACTTGCTGTTTTAGAAGCTGTTTGAGAATAGAGACAAAATAGTAACATTTTAATTTTAACCTTACCGAGAGTAGACATTTATTTTTCAGTTCCTTTTGTTTTGTCGTCAGTTGTTGATGATTTCAGTTTGTGGTTTTGCCTCATGAAACCAGTTTGTGTTTTTTTGCCTCATAAATGGAATGTTTTGCAGATAATTTTTAAAAAAATCATGCGGAGTCTAGTATACATGTGCCTTGTTAGAAAAAGCTTAAATAATTCTGGATGATAATTGTATCAATGAATTATGAGCCCTGAATCCGAAACAACTTTACATTTAAATGCTAAAGTTATGTTGGAATCTAAAAAACAAAAGAAAAGTTGCAAACAGGAGGTGATTCGGCCTGTTAAGCTTGTTTGGTACAGTAATTAATTAATCGATCCAGCTACATGACTGGACAGCTTGCTTCACACTCCTCGAACCATTTGTCCTTCGTTTTAAAAGCACTTCCATATTCGACACTCTTAATGGGTGTTTAGTGAATATTATGTGCCCTCCAATGTCTGATGAGACTTTCAGTGAGGTTACAAAAACCTCAGCTCACCCCATTTTGAGCTTATGAAGACATCGAAAGACATACAGAAGATCTTATTCTATCCCAACAACTTTATGTACCAATTTTCAACCCACAATTGCATGTTTCTGCTATTTGTAGATGGCCTTCTCTTTCTCCCAGTTCAAAGTTAAGACAAAAAAGAAGGGCAGTTCAGCACTGTGCAATTCATTATGGCTTTATGCTTTTGTAAGATGACAATGCTATTAAAGACATAGTTATGTTTTTCAGTCTTTAAGTTTGTAGGGTTAAAAAATCTTTCAAATTCAGTGTAATGAGTCTTCATGGCATTCTTAATATACTGTATATGCTGAGGGCATTGGTAAATAAGAATCAGCTGTAAGGATGTTTATTTCAGAAACAGGATTTAATTCGTGAATAAATAAGATCATTAACGACAAATATTTTTCTGTTGAGTGCTTTAAGGTTCTATGCTAGGCTCATGAAAAGCATTTTAGAATGAAAGTTCATTTACTGGACACACAAAATAGGTTGTTAACAAATAAAATTTGAAGTATTCCAACCTGACTCTTGTGGTCACTAAACAGGTTAAACTGTTCTCTCAACTTACATACTGTATATGCCTTAGTAGCAACTAATGTTAAAAGTGTTGGGAAAAGGTTATCTTTAAGAAATTGATCAAATTCTGAATGCATATAACACTAGAATTACAGATTAGAAACCTGAATATTTTGTATTTGTGAATAAATAAAGCTTCACAATTTCACAAATTTACATCTGGGCTGAGTTGTAATTGTTGTTGTATCAAGGTTCTTTTCATAAAATTATACGTAGTATATAATTGTAAAACTCTAGAACCACACTATTTGCTTCGCAATAAAATGTATACCTGTATTGTATACAATACAATTTCACAATTTGGGCCAGATAACATTGGTGTTCTAAATTATTCTGACTAGCACTAGGAGTTCAGATTTGTCTGGTGTCTTTTTTAGCACATGCTTCCTGTTGGTGGCAGCAGTAACATACTGAAAGTAGAAATGTGACAAAATGGAACAATAGTGCTTTGTATTGACTGACGTGGAAACACTGAGACATTTTCGATAGAAAGACACCAGTGGTGAATCAATAAAAGATTGGTCACATGTATTTTACATTTTATCTCATTTGTTTCTGGGAAAAGTGATAGAAAACCATTGTCTCACTTTGTCATGTTCCACTTGAAACTAAACCTATAAAACAGGCTTAATAAAATTATGATTATTCTTAAACTAATCATATTAGGAATTGATTACACAAAAATCAAACCATAAAAAGAATATTGTAGAGTATACAAGTTTGTAAAAAATGAAACTACTGGACAAAATTGATTAAAAAGGCCATAATCACAAACAGCAATATAATTGTAAATAGGACTTATTATACAGTGTGCTCCATATTTATTAATACCCTTGATAGAATACAAAGAAGATTGAGTTACAATTAACAGTTACAGTGCATACATCTGCAACTCATCTGGTTATATGAGGTCTGCCTCCATTATATTGTGAATCATAAATCTGGAGGGGACTGCGATCTGTGAAGCTTGTATGTTCCCATTGTGTTCACATAGGTTTTCTCCAGGTGCTCCGAAAGACATACTGGTAGGGTAACTGGCTTTTGGAAAAATTGGCCGTGGTGTGTGTGTGTGTTTCTGTGTGCTCTACAATGAACTGGCATCCCATCCAGGGTGTACCCTGCCTTGCGTAGTGGATAAATTGGTTAGAAAATGTATGGATATTTCATGTTTCATATTTCTGCATTAATTCTGATGTTTACCTCTGAACATCTGGATTGCACTGTTCCCCAGCTCCATCACCTGCAGATCCTACAGTAGATCCTAACTTACTGTTTAGCTGCTCTGCTCTGTTGCTCACTATTGCACAGCCTGGACTGCTGCTGATCCAACGGGCCCTGTTCCACCTTCAGCAAGAGAGTCTTCCATCAGAGAAAAATCACAGAGGGCTTCACTCTCAGCATCATATACCAGAGAGAGGTTCCACCACCTGATACGAAACAGCGGCTTTGAAGGTTGAAACCAAGAGAATGGTATAACAGCAGCAGGACATTCAGAGTAGCCAAAGAATCAACACCTCCCTCCAGATGATGCTTCATCAAGCTCTGGTTGTGACCAAGACAACATACTTTCCTCCAACAAAAGATGAAAGATGGAGGTCCAATGGTGGAGGCAGTGGAACTGTGTTAAGAGCAGGGGCAGAAGGATGGCTGTATTTGAATTCAATAAAATTAGGTGCTTGTTGTGTCAAAGCACTGCAACTTTGGTACAGACTGAACAAGATGCTGCCTTAGTAGTGCTGATGTATAATTTGCCATCATGTGCTATTTTTTCGTTTCCTGCCCATAATATCTGTTTCATTTTTGTCATTCTCGTAATAGACAGGCGTCCCATTAAGGGGAGAAGCACTCTCTCGTCCTTTTTACACAACAGAAACCAAAATGAGCTCTGGCCTGATAGATCACTATCATCTTTTACCTGTAGTCTTCTTTCCAGTTGATCTTATTTCCAGTCCACTGATGAATGATCAGATGTCTTGGTATTTTTGTGTTGTTTAGCATAAATCTATATAATCTGTTTTAAAAGTGTGAGTGTGATTTTTATTTCTTTTCTTTTTCCATTAGGTTTTTGGTTACATCTTGTCACATGCGTTTTCTGCTTCCTAGCTGGATTTGGAGAATCTGAATCTGAATTTGTCCCCCCCCCCTCCCCCCTTCTTCAAAGTCCTGGAGGACATTGAATCAAGATCAAAATACAGTCATGTTGATTGGTATCCACACTCGCTGCAAAATATCTTGTAACTGAGAGAGTAACTTGTAACTTTCTTTGTTTTAATTCTTTAATTCAACCATATTCTAATAAGAGAAAAAGCAGTCCAATTGCCTACGAACAAGTCATTACTGAAAGTGAGTCATTATCAGACTGACGAAATACACCTCATACACATACCGAACAGGTATTTTAAAAAAGCTGCTGACATCAAACAGAAGGTGACTACACAAACGAATAAGACCATGGACAGAGGATTGTGGAATATTACAAAAAAATGTCAAGGTCTCCGGTCTAACCCTAACCCTGATAGGGGGCGTTTTATTGTGTCTGCAAATTTCTCTTTAACCCCCTCATCAGAAGAATCACAATGTCGAAGACATGGCCAGACGGTGAGTTGGAGAACTGAACTAAGAAGCTGTTGTAAAGGCAATGATGGGGAGGTGAGAGAGATTCCAGAAGAGGCTTACTTATCCCTTGTAAAACGGCGACGCCCCGTCTGAGGGGGCAGAGGCACCGCCATGAGGGTAGCAAAAAAACGAATAAACAAACACAAAGAGAGGGAAAAACCAAAAGCAAAAAGAAAAACGTGCCGCTTTGCACAGTGGCAACCAGGCGGGACTTATCTTATTTAATGGGGTCCAGTCTGGATGAAAAGGAGTGTGTGGCCTCAAAAAAACAAGGACTCAGCCTGCCAGGCCGGGAAATTCATGGTGGAACAGGCGAAAAGAAAAAGAAAAGAAAATGAAGGAAAAAACGATGGCGTTACGCTTGCGTCACACTCCCCTCCAGGACTATTGGTGGAAAGTTCTCCCCTTGCGGGGGTCTGCTTGTCTCTCCGGGGGCGGCGCTCAGTGTGTCTTAAAGGGCCCCACAGCGGCGGCTCTTCCTGAATTAGCCAGGATAGCTGTGGTTGCTAAGGCAACATACCGCTCTTAATCCAGGGCTCTGCCTCTACACTGAACACACCCCAGCGTAATGCCCCCCCGTATCCCCCACCTCACGAGGGAGGACCAAAAATTCCACAGGCTGCTCCCCCCTCTAAAAAACAACTACCGGGGGGGGAGGGTGGCACGGGAAAAACTAAAAATAGAGAAAATGGAAAGAAAAAAACAAACAAACAAACCCCACCTTACTGCGGAGTCCAGGCCAACATCATTTTAAAAAAGAAAAAAATGCTTTTGACAGCCTAGTTCAGACTGGACAGGTAAGGGGGAACTGCTTTTGACAGCGGGAAAAAGGGAACCCCCTTTGACAGCAGGGGGCCTCTTTTGACTGCGGGAAAGGCCTCAACCCTGACACAGCCGTAGTGAGAGAGCTTGATAGCTGGGAGTGATTGCCATCAGCTGTTGCTCTATTGCTGCATTCTCACGTGGCAGCAGGGAGAAAAAAAAATTGAAATAAAAAAACTGGTTGGCTAACATCGTCGACCGCAGCCCCATGTTGGGCGCCGGATATAACAATTCAGGGAGTGGGAGGAGCCGCAGCGAACACCTGTCAAAGTTGATGCCCTGTCTGAGGGGCGGAGGCACCGATGTGAGGGTAGCGGAAACCGGAAAAAAAAACACAGAAAGGGGAAAAACCAAAAGCAAAAAGAAAAATGAGCTGTTTTGCACAGTGGCGTCCAGACTGGACTTTCCCTATTTAATGGGGTCCAGTTTGAACGAAAAGGAGTATGCGGCCAAAACAAAAATAACTCAGCCTGCCCCACTGGGAGATACACAGCGGGGCAGGTGAAAAGAGAAAGAAAAGAAAATGAAGGGAAAACGAAGGCCTTAAAATAGTGCTCCGGGACTGTCGCTGGAAGGTTCTCCCCTTGTGGGGGTCTGCTTGTCCCTCCGGAGAGGTGCTCAGTGTGTCTTAAAGGGCCCCACGAGCTGACGTTCATCCTGAAATAGACAGCATAGCTGTGGTTGCTAAGGCAACGCATTGCCCTTAATCCAGGGCACCGCCTCCACACTGAACACGCCCCTGCGTTACACCACACCCTTTATTTGCCCTGTATTAGGTGAAGTGGAGAACTTTAATTTCAGTAGATATTCTGCTTTGACTTACCAGGGTTGAGATCAGTGGCAAGACACAGCAGTCTTCTTATGTGTCCATTAACTATCCTGTGGTACTCCCCGGCACCATGTCAAACAGTAAATGGTTTTGAAGGCAAGCGTGTCAAAGGACATTATGCACATGTGTCACAGTTGCTTGAGCATGTCAGCCGAGTTAAAAAAAACTGGCTTTTCCAAAAATTGGGTGGGCCTACCATAACAAATATTTGGTGATCTTATGTAAGGCCTATATTGGTAGCAGGATGAGTTAATTAAAATCACAATATTGTGTGATTCTAGGCAAATACTGTGTTTTTCAGAGGGTATGAATATGGTTCTACTTACCAGGATCATGTAAGGTATCTTGCTGTGTGCAACTCACTTAGTGCACTACAAGAAAGTCTCATTAAAAATCTTCAGAGGATGTGGCTTTGACAAGGCAGAAAGTGCTGTTACACCTATCATTGAATAACAAAGAAAAACAGTCAAAAGTGTCTTTGCTTCTGCAGGCTGACTCATAAAATATCTGAATAGCTAGATACAAAAGCTCATTGTAGAGGTATTTTCTTCTGTCTGTCAGGGATGGAATACATTTAGCTGCTGTTTAAGAACAGAAAGAGAAAAGTTGTTGGTCAACCACCTTCTAAAAGGCTGAATTTACCACAGAAACAAGCACCAGCCTGACAAGGGCTGGCTTCTAACATGTTGTTATGCTTTGGCCTAAAGAAACTGCTCATGGTTACTGCATAGCCAAAAGCACTAACCATGTTTTTCTGCTCCTTAGGTGTTCCACTTCATCTTTCACCACCAGTTTTGGTTGCAAACACTTGACCGAATGAGGGAAGTGAAAATCTTGACTGAAATCTGACCACATCAGCCTTATATGACATACGGTATGTAAACACATAGGTCAAATAACAGAAAGCAGCTGTTTTTATATGCAATCAGCTCATTTAAAATGTGTTTTCCCATTCAAAAATATTCTCGCATTTCCAAACACCCTCAATAGTTTTTATTATTAATAATATAATAATATTATATTATTATCTATGTTTTTTTTCAAATACATCTTTTCTTTTTATTACTTATATTAAACAAATATAAGTAAATATATCTAATATTTCTATTATTATTTTCATTTATTTAAGGAAAGTGACAATGCATTCTTCCATAAAGCCTGCCAATTTCTAAAACTTCTCTCACAGCTATTTTATTGATTTTAACTTTGTGTTAAAGGTATGTTTCCTTTGTTGATACCCCCACTGAGTTTTTGCTGTCGAGGTTTTGAGATTTGAAAAAGGAAAAAGCTGACCTACTTCCATCCCACATTAAACCCTGTGCTGTACCAGAACAGTAGCTCAGAGTGGGCATGGTACAGGAAGACTTGTACAAGTTCATTTCTTGAACAAGAGTGAAGAGCAGTTTATTTCCTATCCCAGTAAGACAGGTTCATTCTCAGTTATTCCCAGTATTTGCAAGCAGTCCTTGGGGAATAACGTTCTTTGAAGTTTATATACAGCTTTTGCAAAAATGATCTTGTTTCTTATTAATTCTGTAAGCTCACAAGAGGAGCTAATTTAGAGACGAACACTCAGAAAATGATGCTGGCATGTGTTATGGAATATTACTAGAGTGGTGAAAAAACTTAGATGTGAACCACTTTCCAGTGGTTGCAATTCTGTTGCATTAACTGTCTTTCAGTTTTCAATTTAAGGTGGGGCTTCCCATTCCTTTTAGTTCATACTCCCTGCCCTGCACTTGAACTAAGTGCACTCAATACATTTGAATGAAATAAGGTTTTGTTTAAAGGAGTACAGTACTGCATTTCTGAGTTGTCCTGAGATGGATGTTGCTGTAGGCAAGAAGGAGCATTATTCTTTAATTAGTATAGAAAAATAAAACAGAAAATTAACTGCTATTTCCAATAATAATACCAAACAAATCTAAGTACATACATTTTCAATAACTGCCTAGCCCAATGCAGGATTACAGAGACTCATATCATAACCTGACAAACAATTAGTGCAAAGCAGAATACAATAACAGGACTCCAGTCCTTTGCTGAGCACACACGCAGGATAAAAATGAGAGACAGCAATAACCCTACACAGGATTTTGGGAGAAACGCCCCTATTTCATTTGCTTTTATCTTTCTGGTGTCCCAGCTCTATCTTATGGAACAGCATCGCTGCCACCAATGCAAAAAAAAAAACCTTAACCTTATCTCGTAATTCCAAGAAACGTATCTCATAATTACGAGAAAATTTGTGTACTTTATGTGCTCATGCGATAGCACAATTGTCGTATAAAACCTATATCAAGTACAGTAGATAACTACATCAGCATGCATAGGCTGCAAAGGAACAGGTTAGGTTTATTCCATGCTGAAAAAGAGAAGAAAAAACAATGTTTTGGCTGTGAGGGCTTAACAGCCAAAATGTTGTGTTACCTTTTTTCCCTCTTTATTTTTCCATGCTTTTTTCTCTTTATTTACTCCGTGTTTATTCCATGCTGAAAAGTGAAAAAAAGTAGCAACATTTCGGCTGTGAAGCCCTCTCAGCCAAAACATTGTGTTTCTTTCTCTCTTTTCAGCATGGAATAAACCTTTGATTTATTCCTTGAATACTTTAGCGCTTTCAGGTTTTTGTGGGTTTGCGCTTAGGTCCTCCACCGCGAGGGCTCCAACCCGGGTCTCCAGCGTCACTCAACAGGGAACAAGCCGGCTGAGCTAAAAGGAAATCTCCCCTCAGCCCAGCAGCTGAGGTCCCTGCTATTCACAGAGAAGGTGTCAGGAATCCCTGATGGAGAGATACGAGGATCCTGTGCAGACGCAGGAGTGGGTAGTTGACAAGGCAGGCGAACAATCCAATGTGATAGGCGAGTTCGTGGTCCAAAGGAAAAGGGTGTTTCAGTAGCCAGGAAGAGCGATAGAAGCGAACAATCCGAAGCAAGAGGCAAGGTCGTGGTCAAAAGGGGTAAGGTACAGTAAGTCGTAATCTGGAGAGAACACAGGAGGCAAACAGTCTGAGACGAGAGGCGAGGTCCAAAGTTGAAAAGGCAGAAGGGGAGTCCAGAATCCAGGATATACGAGGTACAGGGAAAAACCGCAAGGTAGAGCTCTCAAGGAGTAGACTCAATACCGAGTAGCGGGAAGCGGGTTAGGATGGTATAAATAGCATGGCGTGCCGCACGGTAGAGCGTGAGCAGGTGGGTCAACACGTGCGGCGGCGCTTGTTAATAATAACCCGCTGCTGGTGTTGATCAGTTTGCTTAAGAGTTGGTCTCCGCTGGCTGGCGGTTGTGACAGAAGGGCAGTGACGTCATGCGTTCAGTGCACAATGTAACAGGTTGTACATACACTGACATAAGCATTGCTGTCTCGTAATTACGAGATAAGGGGGCAAATTTTTTTTTCCCTTAGTCTCAGCAATCCGCTTCCATTCTGTCTCAATCAGATCTGTTTAATTTTGACTTGGTGTTGGCTAACACAATTGTAAAAATCAAGTGTCAAAGTTCTCCTACTTTTCAAAAAAACATTTGAATATTTAGGTCAAAAAAAGCATCCCACAATATTGGCACAGAGCTCATACTTTAATAGAACGTCAAAGTGTACACAGAAAAAAAACAATGTCATATCAATTCACCATAGGAAAGAACTAACCTCAATGAATTATCTGTTTAACCACAAAAACAAACAGAGACCTGAAAAAGAACTGAATTACATGTTATTAAATTGAGCCTCGAAGAAACATCTTATGGTTTTGTCAACCACATTTTTCTTTTCCTAAATTACTCCATCTGTAAGTCAGTAGCAACAACATTTTCGTGGTATGGTAAAATTGAACCAAAATTCCCCCCCTTGAATGACATCCAATGATATTTTGTTACAACATTAGAAAAGAAAGACAACAAATAAATAAAGTCTCTGCAGAGATTAGTAAGAGGTCTGTCCTAATGCATCCTGTGAAGTGAAGGCATTTTTGTATTTACTGTATGTTACAAAGAAATTTAACTCCAACTTCCACAATCTTTAAAATAAATGCAAATTTCTCAGACAGTGTTTCCAATGTTAATAGGATAATGGGAGTTTCTGCAATGATACCTTATTCAGAGGTACTGTAGTAAATCATAAGAAGTTTACACCAAATGAAAGTTAGGGTATTAGAAGACTTTGATTGCTGCCGATGCTGATTAGTCAGTAATACTTTCTTTTTGTGCTTCAGATTTTCTTTTGGACCAGGAATTCTGAACTACTGCCCAAGTGATAAATGAAATGGTTTCTTTTTGACCTTTTGGTAATGACAAGCATGATTTTTTTTGAATTTCTAAGCACTGGGAGGAGGTCTTAGATGAATGTCCTGGAAAATAAAATCTCTTATTTTATTGGTGGATCAGATCCATTGATCTTATATATAGAGCCTTAGCAAGTGCTGAACTTGAATTAATTTCCTGGAAACGGAATCATTAAAGATATCACAATCTTACTCAAAGAAAAGTTTGGATCTCTTGAGTCTCCTGATTAAATTACAATTGCTTACCTTAATTTTCTCCTGCACAACTATAGGGCAGATCATTCCAGTTCTTCTAATCTGGTATGCAAGAAACCCCTAGTGCAAAAGTACTCTGACATCCTTAAAAATGAAAAACTCTGCGTCGATAGGTATAATTATTGTATTCTAATGTGATATGTTTGTGTTCACTGTATCATCTTTTCCTCAGATAGAGAAGGAAAAGGTAGCTTTCCAACAATGAGTGGATGGATGATATTCAGAAAAAAGATTTATTTTTGCAAGCAGCACAGCTGAAAAAGAGATAATACAATTATTCTGGCACAAATTGTCGGTTTATTAATGTTCAAAATCTGGTGCAATAGTAACAGCATTTAGAACTTAAGGATTGCGATACAATTTATTTTGTCAGACACAGAACAATGGAAGATTAACACAGAGGGGAAATTCCCACTAGTACAAAAACACTGACTTACCAAAAGCGAGACATATGTAGCTAGTTTGAAAGGTTTGCAAGCGGCAGTTAACACATTGTCGTGTCCACCAAGCTAACCACAGAGATGCCTCAATGTCACGTTTCTTGAACGTTTCTCGTACGCGAGTCTCTTTCATTAGCCGCTGTGCAGAATTAGACGCCTTTTTGAGTCAGTGCTTGGTATTAAAATTATTTTTTTTCCCTAAGATCAGCAAAAAATCATCAGGGCTTGAAGTTTTTATTTTGCTTTTGCTGTTTCAGCAAGAAAGCATATCTCCTATCTTCAACTATGAATATGTCCATAGTTCGCACAATTCTTGTTTAATGACAGACCTGCAAAAGCATTATTACTAGCAACAAAAAAGCACCATCAGACGTGTTGTCTCTGTTCCTGCATTATTGTATTAGTACAAAATTACAGCACAAGTAGGCAGGTTACAAGACAGATGCATGTGTATGGAAGAAAAAACCTTTACAGGCTTTTCATAAAATAAATAAATGCAATACTCAGGTCTAGCTGATTCATTCATATTTCAAACAACAGAGCAAACAAAAATAAAAAATGTGAAACTAAGAACAGATCAAAGAATCATGGTAAGGATTATATGTGAAACATGATGCACTACCGATATGAAACTGCTACAATACTGGTATTTAGTATGATACTGAGCATTAAAACAGTCCACACAGCACTGACACACAGACATGATCAGCCTCTGGACAGATTACTGTGGGATGGTCCGGCACTCTTCTTCTGCAGTTGCAGACAGTTAGTGAAGTTTGGCTGTTTTCTATTGTTTTATTATGCAAGTTTGGCCACCGCTTTAGAATTTGACTCACAAGAAAAAACAATGTTATAAATCTTTGACATTGATTTCATTGAAATTTCATTTGACATTGAAGTCATGCATCTATGATCACATCAGTTCCAAGGTTGGAAAAATGGTTAGTTCAAGAGCTGGGCAACAGGAGATTCTCATTACTCAGGTGGTACCTGATTATATGTTTTGGTGTGTGCATTAATTCAAATCGTGTCTTCTTGATATGGCTCTGCGATGGCCCATCAGGGGACACCAAACAGCCTCTATGATCTGTAAATAGACTCACTGGGTGTCAAATGTAAAATTATTGGTAATGGGTAGAAAGTGCATATTCTCACATACTGTAGGTTTGAATTAGTGATGTTTGGTTACATAAAGAGTGTTTTGGGTGTGTGTAAGAAAAACACAGAAAAGTAGAGAGTACGGAACTTGTGAGTTCCTTTTTTTGGAAATCCTGTAAAAACTCTATGATAAAGCCTCTTGCTTGATCTACAGCCATTGTGGGTTTTGTATGTGCAGATTCAGGTGACTGCCCTAGTCAAGGATGGGATCAGTCATAAGATCAGCAGGTATAACATAAAGAGGACATTATACATTAAAATATTCGTTTAATTTTTAACACGATTTCTGTTTATTTCAATTCCAAACCTTTTACATTACCGTACATATTGTTTTGTTATACCTTCACTTACTATGAAGAATCATGTCACGGTGTCATGGGTATCTTCCAAAACATGAATTCAAGATGTGCAAGTATACAGTAGGACTTCCCATGTAAGCTCAGCTGGTGAAGGTGTTTACTGAGTGCAGGCAGAGTTCTGTGAGCACGGGTTTGAGCCTGGGTCATGTCATTATCCAACTGGAGATGGGATATCCCCGAGCGGTGGTGCACATAAGTAAGGTTGGAGTAGTCTGTTGTGCCTCTTGGGGACATGGCGAACCCATTCAGCCTCCTGAGTACTTGTTGGGGAGGAATATACTTTCCCTCCAAAGGGTGCTGAATCTTTGAATTAAAAGCTAAATGGCTTGAGGGTGGGCAGACTAGAGTTGTCTGGCAACACTTCCTCATTTTCTCCTGTGCATGGTTTGTAACAGTGAGTCGAGAACTGAGAAACACTCAGTTTGCTAATCCAAATCATCAAATACCTGGCATTTCTCAATTTACACAGACATCACTGAAATATGACTCATTAAAGTATTGAGGAAGCAACTGGATGTGCATGGGCTTCGCAGTTTGTGGTCCCACTCTTTCCAATGATTTTCACATTTGGGTTGCAAAGAAAATGGCTCAGTTGGGAGTATTCAGCCGAATAAGATATTTATCATTTACGGAAGAGAATCTAAATATTATTCTTTCAAGATAAGCTGCCACTTTAGTATGCTAAGGCAGGAGAATCAATCACAGGGACAGAGTGAGAATTTTTTTTAAATTCATACTGGCTGATTCCATCTCTTCTTTGAAACAAGTTGGTTAAGAAAACAGGAAAGAGACAAGAGAAGAGTGTTTGGGTGGGAGTGCTGTAAGGCACAGCATAGAATTCTAGGCGTAAAAGTGAGTGGGGCTCTTTTTATAGGGTATCTGAGTGATTGCCACTTTCAATCTTCTCAATACAGAAGAATAGAACAGCTCAGCTTCACTCCTCTAGGGCTGACATTGTCTGTAAGTTTTTACTTCGTTCAAGGTCTTGCTTGGCCTGACCCATTTAATACCTTTACCCAGCTCTTCACATGCTGTACTGCTGAATTCGAGCAGGAGCTGTATACACCTGGAACAGATTATTTTCTCATTAGGCATTGGTCATTAATCTATTCATCTCACTGCTCAACACTTATTCCAGCACTGGCAAAAAAGGCTTTTCATATATGGGAAATCATGTTACTAAGTCTAGATTCAGTTACTTCTGTTAACTAAAATCATAGTTATATAAATGTTTTAAGAAGTATATGCACTTTAGGGAGCAGGATTACTGTCTTAGTGTCCCCAGATTAGGTCACGTAACTTTATTTCTAGTGGAATATTAAAATGAATAGTTCCATGATGTTTTAACACGTTAAAGCAATTTTGTAACAAGTTAAAAATTCATATTTTTATATGTCAGGTGAAAGCCTTCAAGAAAAAAGGGGTCAAAGTGTATTTCAAATTTTCCAATCAAGGGGACAGGAAATGTTGAAATAGATTTACCACAAGGGAATTTCTGAGTTCATACTTCCTCTGAATTTGATCTGATAATGTTTTTTGCTTGATTTCAGATTTTTAGTATAATTCTGTATACGGTAGCTCAAAATGAAGCCACATTTACTGTACATCTCATAATTTACATGTGCATTTTGATTTTAATTTGTATTATGGTGTATGACAGTTATTAGCATGTTGAAGTGTTGCAATTTAAGTAATAATTTTCCCCCTTTTCGCTACAGTGTATATATATATACACACAAGTCTCTTCATTGGTCAAAATAATGTGCCTCAATAATTCTGATTTGTAAGGGTGATTTTTATAAGAAAATTAAGGACTTGGCTTGTCAGAAAGAGCTCAATGATTTAATGATTTGGATATGGTCAAGCATAAAAATTCTGAAATTAATTTAGCATATTTTAAGACTTAAGGGTTCTCACTGCTTTGACCAGCATTTTTATAAGTGAAGATGCTTAGGTGAAACCTCGCTGCATTTGAATAGGACCATACTCTTAATGTAATATTTTTTAAACATTATTGTAAAACTACAGTAAGTTCAAAAATGTTTTTCCTATATAAAAAAAACCAAGGAAGATACTGAAGCAAGGTGGATCACAATATTTATTTTTTGTTTTTCTAATATTAGAAGTTTATTTTTTCCTTTTTTTCATGATGGACAGCAATGCAGTGATGCATTAAAGAAATAGCTTTTCAAGACCGAAAACAACTATTTTCAAAGGTCCAAGAATTCAATTAACTCAACCTTTTCTAATTTTGCACAAACATGCTAAATTTGCAAAGTTTTAAATGTGCTTTCTTACTTAATATGTATCTTTTTGTTGTTTTGTAAGTACTTTCTGTATTTTATTTTCCTGAGCACTTATCACAGTATTTACCAATATCATAAATTGCTATATTTTCTTTTCTTTATTTGAAAGCAAAATTTTAAAGATTTTCAGGAGGCTAATCTGAATTGCTACAGTAGTTGTGATTTTCCCAATTCAGAAATTCCCAATTCATTATTTTGAATACACCCCTGAATCTTAGAAAATCACCTTGTTTATTAAAACTGCATAATCATTACAATTAAAATGTAAAGCCTTTGATGAGATTAATATTAAATAAAGGTTATAATTTTAGAGTTAAGGAGGACATATTTGAACATCTGAAGAAAAAAATGCACAACTAAAAGGCAAGTGTTGAAAAACAAATCCTTTATGTCATCAAAGTTTCCCGTTTCTTAATCCCATAGTTGCATGTATCTGTCGGAAATAAAAAAATAATAAATTTAGGAATGGTTTTGCCAAACTATTCTGTCACTTCGGTCTTGTACAGCCAAAATCACAAACTTGTGATAACATATGTTTAACATTTAAATAGGTGCTGACAAAAGGACAAATAAGTAGAGACCAAGTGATTAATGATGATCTGATATTACACTTTTTCCCACTCCACATTAGTTTTATTTCCTTTTAATTGACCCTTACTGTTAAGATCTATCTTGCTGCAAGGTTTAATACAAGTGATTACATTTTGCATAAAACCAGTTAATCTTAATTTTTAATGATTTTCAGTTTCAGGCCCCAGAATGTTACATTTTTACCATGGACGTCACATCCTTATACACCGTCATTCCCCACAATGACGGTCTTAGAGCCCTCAAGCACACACTGGACAAACGCACAGTGCTTGATCCACCCACCCACACTCTTGTACGTCTTGCGGAATCGGTCCTCACATAAATGCTTTCTCATTCAATAACCTTTTTTATCAGCAGATTAGTGGAGTTCCCATGGGCACCAGTATGGGCCCCAGCTATGCCCTGTCATTGATGGATTACCCGGCTCTGGACTTTTGCTCACCCTGGATTTCCCTACGGACTCCCTTTGGACTTGTTTGCCTTGGCCACCCCCTCCGAAGCACAAGTGCACCGTCGACATGCCCCCTGTTTGTCTACCAGCCCCATTCCTAGTCTCCTTTCCCCTGTGTTTGTTTCACTCCCTTCCGAATTCTATCGTCTGCATAGGGTCCTAAAAAATGCTTCTTGACATTACAATACCATGCTCATTCAAGGCCCGTCTGGACAATTCCAGATCACTGAGATGATATCTTGTAGCTCCAGCTACCTTATTTACTGCATCACTTGCAGAAAATGCCCAGCTATCTGCATTGGGGAAACAGGAAGGGGACTAGGAGACAGTTTTAGAGACTATGTCAGGGCTGTGAGGATCAAAGATCTCTCCAAGCCCATAGTTTCTCATTTCACCTCTAATGGCCATGATCACACTGATCTCTCTGTCTGCATTCTCAAAGAAGGGTTTCTCAATTCCTATTGCAAAAAGACATCTGAAACCAAAATTATCCTGAAACTAGGATCACATCTTCCCCCTTCTCTCAACGACAGACTCGTTTCCTTCTGATCCTCTCTATTCAGTTTCAGGTTTTGACCTCACACCTCTTTTCACCTCTCTCGACTTCACACCACCTGAGTGCCCACTCCTCTTCTCTCCTGTTCTGTTAGCTGCTGTCTTTCCTCTCTTTCTCACATACAAAGAAGGCTCCACAGCCGAAACATTATCTTTCGTCTCTTCTCTTTTCAGCATTGAATAAACCTTTACAGGTTCCTTTAAATACAGTAAATCTTAAATTATTTTGTTTCATGAATTGCTTGTTTACAACATTCAATGGTGCACAACTGTTTTTGTTCTGATTTTGGTAGTTGTTCTCATTTCTTCTGAGTGCCATTATTCATCATTTTAAAACAGGCAAACATTAAGATAGGCGTGCTATCTCCTAAATTGCATGCTGCAGCAAGTTTTAACAAAATGAGTCTGCAGAATAGCAGAATGCTTGCCTTTCGATCTAGGCATTTCACAGGATGTATGTTTGATTTGATGGTTGTCTTCAAGGTATACATCCAGCCATAAGATCTTGCCTGCAAACAGTGAATTCCTCTATGCCAAAAGGACTGACCTCTTGTCAAGGAGAATATTTGACACTGTTGTGTGTCCTAGGACAGGGGGTTGATTAGATATAGATATACTGTACACGTTACTTATAGTAGAGCTGACTGAAAAAATACTCAAAGGTATAAAGAAAGGGGTAACCCAGACTAAACATTCTCACAGATTGTTCAAACATTAAAACTTGTTTTGTCTTGAACTTCCATTGAGCTTCATTCTGCCATTGTCTCTGTGGTCTTACATCAAAGGAATTTATCCTTTGTTGCATAAAGTTTAGTTAACTTAATGGTAGAAACCTACTGTATATTACAGCCTGAGTCACTGGTATCATATCAGTGTGTTACCAAAGACCTACATGATAATTTCTTTGAAACCTTCAGCTTAGTTTACCCTAGCTGACTCTCTCACTCAGTCTCATTCTCTCCAGGTGATCCTTGTTTCTAAAACACTTGGCAAATTAAACAATTAGCTTCTCAAAATTATACCTATCATTTTTTAACACCTACTCATTATAGAATTATCAGTCAACTTCAGCCACTTTGATGATATTAATCAAGCCAAAAGTTACAGACAGACATTTAAACATCCCATACAGTATATTACAATTTAGTTGAATAGTTTTGTTCTGCCAATTGGAGTGCTGCTGTTGTTTCTGTAAGGTTTTAGACTAGTATCTCTAAATGCAGGTCTCCTTTTAAAGACTGTTTTCTACATAACTAATATCTTGAAGGCTTTTCTGTTATGTTGTGGTTAAATTCTTCAGGAAGTGTTTGCCCGCAAAAACAATTTGTAAATGATTATGTCAATGATAATGCAATTATTGAACCGTATTTGTTTTGCTTGCATTTTGCAAGCATATCCATTTATGCTTTCAGATAAAATTTTGAGTCACACTTGCCTTTTCAGTATTTATCTATGAGGTAAATTACCGTAAACATGCATTTTAATTTCTTCGTGGAGGGGGGGGCGGGGAGTGGAGTTCTTTTTCAAACCAAATTTTGCTGATGTAAAAGACGCCTGGGCGCAGGACAATGATTCAGCAAAGAGTTGCTGTCAAGAAAAAAAAGTTCCAAGTAGCTTGCCTTTTTTGGCATTTTATAAGACATTTTCAATATCCACATTACAAAATGCATTGGTATACTCAACAGAAACTCTAATAGATTTAGGTGATAAAGAAATACATTGAAGAAAAACATATAAGGATATATCATTCTGGGCAAAGATGGAATCAATATCTGTTTAACTCCTCTCTTCACATTTTATTAACAGGTGGTGCTTACCAAGCCCACTGATAAATACAAAGAATCTGAAGTCTCATAGGTAAGATCCATAATCACAAGTGAAAAGAGCCAAGGAGGCCTTGACAAATACTTCTCCAAAATTTACTTGAGTTTATGTCCCTTGATAAATTCTGAAGCAGATTTGTAAATAGCCAAAGGCAGAAGAATAAGGAGGAGTAGGTTCTACCTCTCACTGGAGCCCCATATAACAGCAACTTACTTAAGAATCAATAGTGAGCACACAAATGGAAATGACTTTGCTTTTAAAATTGAGAGCAGAACACACTTTTTTAACAATGGGTTGTGGAAGTGTGGAACAAACTACCCAGTCATGAAGTTGAACGCGATACAAGAAACAGCTGGATGAGATCCTCAAATGGGTTTTCTAACCAACTAACACTAAGGCCTAGAGGGCCTGAATGTCTTCCTCTTGTTTGCAACCTTTCTTGTGCTTTTACCAAGAAAGAAATGAAAAGACAAAACATCTCCAAGATTGATATGCTACTGTTTTTTTTGTGTAAACATTCCAGCAGTTAATAATAATAATTCCGTACACTTATATTGCGCTTTTTCACTCGAAGCTCTTTACAGGTAAAGGGGACTAACCTCCAACACCACCACTGGAGGCACCCATCTGGATCACGCTCCAGTACTTTCACCACACACCAGCTCTCAGTGGGGAGGAGAACAGAGCAATGAAGCCAATTCATAGATGGGGTTATTAGGAAACCATAATTGGTAAAGGCCAGGGGAAAATTTGGCCAGGAGACCGGGGTAACACTCTTTACAGGAAACACCCTTGGATTAAAAGAGAGTCAGGACCTCAGTTTTACATCTCATCCGAAGGACGGATGCCCTTTATACTGGGGCATCAGGACCCACACAGACCACAGGGTGAGCGCCCCCCTACTGGCCCCAATAACACCTCTCCCAGCAGCAACCTTAGCTCTCTCAGGAGGTCTCCCATCCAGGTACTGACCAGACTCACGCCTGCTGAGCTTCAGTGGGCTGCCAGCTGTGGGTAGCAGGGTAAGTGTGATAGAGGAACAAGAATAGAGAGTATTTGGCAATGCTCACCTACTGTAGCTGAAGGATTCGCAGTCTTGCCATAAGCACAGGCTGCTGAACCGCCCCCCCCCCCCCCGCTTACTATTGTGAGGAAAGAGCTAAGGAGTTTGCTGCAAGGATGTACTGTAGGTTTGGCAGCGAGAGATATGCAGAGGGAAATCCTGGCTGCGAAACGTAAACATGTGGGTGAGTGGAAGCATACAAGATTAGAATCTAACCTCCCTCCCAAACTTCTGCTCCAAATTCCTTAAGTTAAAGAAGGGAGTTAATGGAACTGGAGTTACGGGAGGACCTTCGGACACCTCAGTGATGTTGGATGTGTCCACGGTTCCTGCTTCCGTTTTGTTTGGCTTTATTGATAAAGGAAACGCTGCAAGACTTGCACACTGTTTGGATGTAAAGCCAAAGTACGTAGATTGCCTCTGCACCCTGGGTACAGATAGTCATTGGAAAGTTTTGGAACTTTATACACGGTGATACTAATTAGCACCGAGTAAGTGCTTACTCCGAATTCAATTGTTTTAGCCATAACCAGAATGACAACATGGTTAAAGCGGCCTGTCTGGGAGCCTCTGAACCCTTCTATTTTGAAGGTACTTTTGAAGGTAAATAGGAGGTACTGGGTGTCCCCAGTACCTTCTATTCTGCAGAGTCATTTCCCCTCTCCCCTCCTATACAAGTAGGGGGGGCACTTTCCCTTTCTTCTCCCCAAATCTAGCAGTTGCAGCTGTAACACCTCCTTCCCACTCTGCTTCATAGCCTTCTCCTCTCTCAGTGACTAGCTTGCCCATGTACCAGAAAATAAAACCAGTGAGCTGCAGTTACTGTCTTCTGCCCTGTCAATCTTACTACACCCTCACCTGTGCAAGGGAAAAATGGGAGGATCGTTGCAATACAATTCACTTAAAGCTCAACACATTTCTGGAAACTTACACCTATATTGATCTGTGCTTCAAACATAAATTAATGGAAAAAGTTGTGAATTGCTCTTGAATTTTGCAAGGCATTTTGTTACAATTTTTGTCCTCCATTCTACTTATACAGTATATATATATTTATCTCTTTCTGTGATTATTCTTTTGAGAAGCCCAGACTTGAACTTTACCAGACCTGGGAATGCAACTGAAATGCAGAAATGATGAGAACCCTCTAGCAAAATTGTGATCTTGCAAAGGTGACAATCAATAGATAAAATCATATAAATCAATTGTCTGCAGGTGCTCTTGGCAAATAATACATTACTGTCCTTATTCACTTAAAAACAAAGCAAAATTAAACTAAAGTTTGTGTCTCATGAAATACCTATAGGAACTCTAAATACCTATCAGGCAGTATTCTACATTTACTTCATGTTTATGTTGTGTTAAATTGTATTCTCAGTGATCAAAAACTATGAGGTTGTTTCCTGGATTTTCAATTTTATTTGGAACAAGCCTAGAAACTTCCAGTCTAGACTGTGTTGGTGACACAACTAATTTTAAGAACATTCTTAACGTCAATTTCATGGGTTTAGGCAAACTGAAAGTTTTTTTCCCCGACCAGCATTCCAGAAATGACTGTGTTTCACAGAAAAAAGAAAGGTCTGTGACTTTCTTACTTGTAAATCTGCAAAACAAACTTTTGTTTAAGTAAAGTAGCTAACTATATTAATGTTAATACTCACAAGAAAGCAAGGATTGCAATGACCCGTTTGTGGGGATCAATAAATTCTTAATTAGACTGAACATTATTTTTCGCACAGGCATATAGTTAACGTGACAATGGATCAGTTTAAAACAAAATCAAAAAAAGAGAAACTGAACAGTGCACTTTGGCACAGATACTGTAGGTTCTTCATTTCTAATATGCATAAGAACATAATACTGTAAGAAAGATGACAAAGAGGGAAGAGCATTTGGCCCATCTAGTCTGTTTGGTAGTTCAAAGTTAATTTTTCTAAGGATCTCATCAAGCTGTCGTTCCTTGAAAAAAAAAAAAGGTATTGGCTACAATGACTAGGTAGCATATTCCTTATTACCAGAACTCTGTGGGTAAAGAGGTGCACTTCCCATAGTTTCCTCTTGTGTCTTCTGGATAGTGTTTCATTTTTCATCATGAAGACATCTGCTGGATTGACTTTGTATACTTGTGTCAGGTCCCATTATAGTCTTTTCTGATCACAATTAAGTTTCAATATTCCTGAGATCATATAGTGATATGTGATAATATAGTGGTATGTCCACATAAACACGGAAGTCATTTTTCATTTTGATAAGCATGTTTTGTTATTATAGTTTACATTTTTGTGTTTCCTAATACTCTGCAACCTTGATTAGTTTCCAAACTATACTGAAATCTAGATCATTGACATAAATTAAGAAAAATGCAGTGGTCCTAGTGCAGATCCTTGTGGAACTCCACTAATTGCATTATCTCAGTCTGAGTATTTGCCCTATGTCTACTGTATATTATCCTTTTCTATTTAATAACCAATTCTATAACCAAGTATCTGAGTTTCCCTGAATGCTGAGAATTAATCTTTTTATGAGGAACTTTATCATAAGTCTTCTGAAAATCTAAATGCACTATATCATAAAACTTAAGTATATCCATTACATTTTTAATTTGTTGCTTGTTGAAAGAACTCTAACAAGCTGGTTAAAAGACCTTATCTTGCTTTGGTCCAGGAGATGTCATTTGGTTTCAGATTATCCAGATAATTAAACCTTTCCAAGTAACCTACTGTATGATATCAATATTTCCCCTTTTTCAGTTAATTAGTACATGTCATTCCTTGTTAACTATCTACATTGCTTGACTGAAAATTAATATCCTAAAACTAATATCAATCATTCACAGTACATTCTGTTAAAAGTAAGCACAAAAGCAAATGTTCAAACTTTATCATGTCTTCACACACAATACTGCTGTGTTTTCTGAAATGCACACACACAAAGCATGTGTGTACCATAGACATATTGCTTGGGTGCATGGGTGAGGCTCAGTTTAGTAAACTGTCTGTTTGGAATCTGCAGTCCAGAGTTAACCATCTTACCACTTCTTCCAATTCAGGGTCGCGGGGGAGTCAGAGCCTATCCCAGCAAGCAACGGGCGCAAGGCAGGCTACACCCTGGATGGGATGCCAGTCCATCACAGGGCACACACGGACACAACCACAGACATGCACCCACTCACACCAGGGTCAACTTTCCCAGAAATCAATTAACCTACCAGCATGTCTTTGAACTGTGGGATGAAACTGGAGCTCCTGGAGGAAACTCACTGGAACACAGGGAGAACATATGAACCCTGTGCAGATAGCGCCCCAGGAATTAAACCCAGTGCCCAAGTGCTGCAAGGTAGCAATGTTAACCACTGTGCAACTGTGCCATTCCCCTCCAGGGTTAGTATTATTTAAATCACTAGCATGAATGAGACTCTAAGGCAGAGTCAAGCAATTGACTGACCATCCTGAAAGGTTTTTGTAGAGTGCATAGCTGGTCAGTGCATCCTCAGCTATTTGCTAACATAGACATGCAAATGACTTGGTGAAGGTCTTGTTAGTAAGCAAAGCTGTTTAACAGGTGGTTATTCTAAAAGTTGATGGCTCTAAAATAAAGAATTTACAAATCAATACGTGAAATGGAATGAGGGAAAACTAAATTCTATATACAGTATCTCTTCAGCAAATGGCAAAAATCACATGTTGGTGACTAGATATAAGACGTGACACAAGCGTGGTAAGGCATGTGGAATTTGACTTAGACATTAAGTGCAAAAATACAGTTATTTCCCCACACCTCGAAATTAAGTTCCAAATTCTGCATACGACATATTATTGCACTATTCCCAGAAGGGGGCAGTGACATGCAGCTTAAGTACACTGGATGAATCGTCAATTGACTAAAAAAAAACACTTCTGTAGTTCTTGTTGCAACACAGCATTTGCTACAGTTGGTTGTATGAGGCAGTGTGTATTGTTGGAGCATCACAGCTGAGTGAGAAAAGAAAGAATACAGATTTTCAAGCAAGCAAAACTGTCACTAGCAAAATGTATGCTTTCTTTGTTTGGAACTAAACAGGATATTGATTGGTAGCAGCAAGATCCTTAGTAATTGTTGCTGTCCCCTGTATTAATTTTAGTATCTCTAATTCTGAAGTCCAGTAAATACCTCAGAATACCTCATTCACAAACTTTCATACTTTGAAGTAGGTGTGTAGACTCATGAGATTCAAGTCAATGAAAAAGAACAGTTCCCACACAATTTAGAAACACATTAAAACATTTTTTCTTTAAAGATTTCCTGTACCTCATTGAGGTTATAAATTCTCTATTCCTTTAATGCTATTATGATGACATTTTTCTGTGGTACTATTAAAATACCGTAGAAACTGTGCATTGTGGGAGGATGTTGGTTTTTATAGTACATAAAAAGATTAGTATAACTTCAAAATTTGGTTACTGCAATATTTTAAGAAAAGCTTGATCTACCACAAACTCCATCATACGTGACTAGATCTTCTGTCACCTCTGCAAAGAAAACTATCTTGCATGCAGAAATGAGATCAGACCTTGTACAGGTGATATTTAACTTTAACTTTTATGAATGAAATAAAATAGATTAGGAAAGTTTACTATCCGTTGTGGCTACATGGGTTGAATTTTCCAATCATCTAGCAGAACTCATACATAAGCAACCCTTCAAATTTCTTAAAATTTCAATTATCCTTTTTAACAATTTCTTATCTGTGTGTATTTTCCCTTGACTGTGCATAGATCATTGCAAGAATGTCTGTAAAACAAATTAACAGATAAAAGCATAAGGAACATCCCAGCAGTTTTAATGGGTTGGTAAGCACAAATACAAAATTAATATTATTTAGCTTATTTATTTGAATGATTTATTGGTAAACAAAAAAAACACAATTTCCTTAAGAAAATCAATTAACCTAAACAATATTGAAATCTTGAAGAAGGAATTCGCCCTAATAAGAATAAAGTACCAGTCATAACTGAAATAATTGTTTTACGAAGTTATACAAATTATGAGGCAGGACTACTGATAATAATATGTTTCTGTTGCAAGTACGTTTCTGTTGAAGTTAATATCAGCTATCATACAGATTCCCACCTTTTGAAAACAAACCACTTTGACAGAAAGCATGTAATGCAACATTAAGGTATCTAGCTGGTATTCTACTGTCTGGAACATCAAATAATGTTATGGAAAAGGGGATGAAGCTTGCAGTTGAGTCAGGATTTCTTCCCTGTGAAAGCTTTCCCCCTTTGCCTGAGCTTTCAGTTACTATCTGGTTAGTTTTCCTTGAAACCATATTAACTGATTTAAAGATGACTGTAAAACCTCCTGCGGTCAAAAAACTTCAAGTAACTGAGTAAGAATACTCTTCCTGTCACCTAGTACAGATGTATCGTGTGAATGATAGACTCAGAGATGTTAACAGAATGAAATAAGGCATGTATTACACCTGTTGTCTTGTATAGGGATACAAAGACTATACTGTCAATTGTTACTTAACGCAGCTCTCTGCTTTGACCTTCATACCAGCACAGGTATGCCAACTGTCTGTGATGGGACAGGGGGATGGAGTACACTGCCCAGGAATGTTTGTCAATATTCAGGGAATGGTTTCACTCAGCCTCCCTGTGATAGAGCACACACTGCCCGCATCCTCCACCATATGTGACTGTGGCTGGTGTTTATATGGGGGAATTTGGTCACTTCACACAACATTCACAGCACTCTCTTACTAACGTGAAAGTGCAGTCAAACTTCCAAACACGCAGCATTTTATATACTTTTAGACTTAAAATTAAAATACATTTAAATAAAGGAAATGCAAGGTAATTTGTAATGTATATAGCACTTTTCTGGACACTCCACTCAAAACGCTTTACAGGTAATGGGGATTCCCCTCCACCATCACCAGTGTGTAGCCCCCACCTGGATGATAAGCCAGTCCACCTCACTGGGGAGGAGAACAGAGTGATGTAGCCAATTCATAGATATTGATTATAAGGAGGCCATGATTGGTAAAGGCCAATGGGAAATTTGACCAGGACGGAGGGGGAACACCACTACTCTTTTTGAGAAACTCTCTGGGATTTTTAATGACCACAGAGAGTCAGGACCTCGGTTTTACATCTCACCTGAAGAACAGTGCCTGTTTACAGTATAGTGTCCCCATCACTAAACTGGGTCATTAGGACCCACACAGACCGCAGGGTGAGCGCCCCTGCTAGCCCCACTAACACCTCTTCCAGCAGCAACCTTAGTTTTTCCCAAGAGGTCTCCCATCCAGGTACTGACCAGGCTCACACCTGCTGAGCCTCAGTGGGTTGTCAGTTGTGAGCTGCAGGGTGATATGCTTGCTGGCAAAGCTGATACCATCTACTTAAACCGATATCTTAAATATCTCAAAATTGTTCTTTCCCAGAGAGTGTAAGCACATTTGGGAACAGCAATATCTTTATCAGCAATTATCTTTAATTATATGTTTGAACTGTTCACATATCATCATCCAGACATTTAATAAGATCAAATAAAATGATGTTTTTGCTTTCAAGTTTAGGAGTAAAATATCATTAACTGAACTATAACCAGGTCAAGAAGATCTTTTTAAAAAAATGCTACAGTTGCTGACCACAGTGCTTTGAAAAGAAACTATGAAGTCAGTCTTACAACAGATGTGTATTATTTTCTGTTACCTCACCAGTAGCAAATGATGTGAACAAACTGCTGCACTACAGGACCTGCTTGCTGAAAAGATGCTAATTTCATAAGACAGTTCTTTCTGATTCTTTTTTAATGATATTGGTCTGCTACCTCTGAAGACAGCTCTTTTTATTTTCGCTGAAGCTTCTAGGAAAGGAGTGAGAAAGCTTGATAAAGAGGTGCTAAACCAATAGCACACTGGGTGCCTGCTGTCATTTAATATAACATTAAAATGCACTCCTCTCTCTCTGTTTCTTTATCTGCCTGTAACATATTCTCAAAAATGCATTGTACTTTTTAAAGGCAAATCAAATCGAAACAAAGCTGTCTAACGATCGGCACAGATTTGGGCTTTTTTCTTTTTACTTTTCAGTGGCAAATTAAGCGCTGCATGTTCCTTTCCGAGAGTACTTACACGTCTACAGCATTTGCATTTGTACATTGTATTTCCAGTTGGCTTAAAGTTTCTTTTTCTTTGACGTCACTGAAAAGACACTGTTCTCTGTCTCTCTAACACCATACCATTCCTGAACAGAAAGCTGTCTACTTTTGACAGCTCACTTGTCCATGTCTAAATGGTAGCTGGATTACTGTTTACTTCCTAGGAAGTAAACTTACTGCACACGCCCATTCTTTGCCATATGGTAGTTTCAATGAAGAGGTGTAACAGGTCTCATAGTGTAAAACAAGACTCATATGGAGAAGTCACTCCCCAGCTCTTTTTTGAGAATGTTCAAAATCCCCCATGCAAATGGACCTTTTTTTTAATTTTCACGGGAAATGGGTTTGGACATCAGTTTCAATCCGCACTTCAACTGCATAAGTGAAGAATCATGACGTAAAGGAATTACATCATCTCCAAACCCTCATGACTCTGTCAATGTGAGACCTACAGCCGAAACACAGTTTAAGATTTTTTAAGTAATCTACAGTATTTGTGCCTATGGCTCTTTTAATAGTGGAGTAAAGAGTTATACACAAATCTATACTTCCATCCTAATTCTACAAGATTAGGATCCCAGATTTTTTTTTTAATTCTCTGGTTTATAATATGTTAGATAAAGTACAAGAGAAAACTAGTCATGCTCGGTTGGATTCTCCTCTGTTTCTTAAATGAGGCCTTTTAACGGTAACTCAACTGTTCAAGTCTTAAATATAGATTGGTATACATTTACCTATGTTTTACATTGACCACTGTCATTTTATCTATAGTATGTGTACAGAAGGCTTGGTGTAAGATGCTTCCAGCTTCTGAGCCTACCTGTGTCAGCTCTCTTAATTAGAGAGGGGATCATGTGGGTAGCCAGGGTGACTTCTGGTATTCTGACCGAGACTCCTGTCTGATACTGTATCATACTGTAGATATGCCTCATTGGTGCCTCATTATATTTGGGGAGAGATAACTGCTGGGGTTAGCTGTGCTGGCTAATATGTAGTTACTATAATTGGTGGGGACATCTAAAATATTGCAGGACCTTCTCTACTTACAATTAATTTTACATTGGATGTAAGTCTCACCACACTTCAACAATTAGAGAAGACCCTTCAGCTTTACAAGTTTACACCTTACAAAAATCACAGCCCTGGGAATATATCCCAGAACGGAGGATCTCTCTGGTGGACCTTTGACCACCAATGACTTCCTTAACAAATATAAAGGCATAGAAGAGCTCATAGATTGTTTTGCAAACCCATTTTGCTGTCTTTAAGGCACAGTAGGATGTTAATGTATATTTGAAGTATCACTTGCTGGAGGCAACATTTGCATGTAGTTTACAGGTTAGAGAGTGTAGCTAAAGACTTGTTGCACTAACAGCACTGGAATCGTGACCAGTTCAGTTAAAAGCCATATACAGTCATTCTCTTTCTAATGGACATCACTGGGTATTTGGAATTCTTTTAGTGTGATGCCACACCATAGGCGAGCTAATGCTGTCATTATCAACGTCATTCTTAAATCTTCTGTAAATTCATGTGCAGGTCAAATTGGACTATGAAATGTAACTAGGGCGCTTTTTCTCAAGCTTTGATTTTTAAAAATTTAAAGACTCTGTGCTTGTCCATGGGGCTATCCTGCTTTTCATTGTTTGAGTATCTCTAATAATAAAACAGACATGTATGCAATAACAACAGCCTAACTTGAGTCTGAAATTAATTACATGTATTGTTACTGACCTACTGTATGCTCATACAGTATAAACATTTGTGCCTATCTCAAAAGGAGCCCATGTTAATTGTTCTTATCACAGCTTTTATATATATTTTACACTAAACATTTTCAGCCAACAAGACTGCTTGTTGTCTGGTCTGCCAACATCAGGATTTACATTATGTTTTAGAATGGTTTTAGTTTTGGTTGAGATATTGAGATCTTCCTTTTTAACCCTTTCAATGTGCAGCACACGACTCTGTGGTCTAAACTATGAAAAGAAAACGTACCTATAAAAAAAGCTGTTCAAAAGGGGTTTAGAAAAGTGAAACCTTGCGTTCTCCAGCAGTCCCTTTTTAAGTTCAATATTTGAGTCAATGCGAATATGCATTACATTTTTTTGTCCAAAGACATTTGTAGAAATAAAAGGCTGTAGCTGGTTTTAAAGTAACACTAGTAATAAGGGGAAAGAATGTACAAAAGCTGCAAGATAGAAGATACCTGAAAATAAGCCTGAGATGGGTTTAGATAAAAACCTCCAAATCTGCATTTTCTGTTTTATGTTCCGCTAATTAAAATGCATTACTTTTGCACCCATAGCTCTACATGAAGTTAGTATTCATTTCTCATATTTTGCATTTTCCATGTGGTTAAGAGAACCTAGGTCTAACTGTTCATTACCCAAAACATAAGCATTACTGGCACACATATCAGTTTCCTCCTACTTTAACCACTACTGATGTCAGTGCAGACTTTTCCAAAACACTGCAGAATATATAAAGTCACCCATTAACTGCCATCTTCATGAACACCATGATTTGCAAACTTATTGCATTCATCGGTCTCTGCAGTGCTGGAGGGAATGGTGAGTATGCTGGTATACTTCACAATATGTGAATTCCTGAAAAGCAAATAGATTTTTCTTGTCAAATGCCTTGTACCAGACTTCCAAGAAAATGGTTCCTAGAATACCATTTTGCTGTTTTGGGACCATATATATTTCTGTCTTTTTCGTGACAAATTTGATTTAAATATTGTATTTTTGCAAAGATTTGTCGCAGATAAGGCATATATAAAAATTGATTATATACTGTAATAACGTGCAGTTATAGCTTTATTTTTTTTTCAATGATACTGAAGCATTCACTGAGTGGGTTTCTTAAACTCTGCAATCTCAACATCTGGATGTACAGTATGCTGTAACTTTGTGTTCTGCAGATCTGTGCTATGATCAAGCATGTTATGTACAGATTTCTGAATAATTCAACGATATGACACAGTGCATTAAACACTGACTTTCATTTTCATAAAGTATGGATGGTGCACGCTGGCTTTTAAATGTTTTCTATGATGTCGTTTTCTAATGCAAAGTGGCACTGCAAAGATGGAAATCACTGCTTGACCAAACAGAAGCACATTCACAGACTTTCACAGAATTTCAGAAGCCACCATTTCTGAAATGGATACAGTATGTAGCCACCGACAGAAGTGCTTTCCCAGTCTGAACAAGGAATTTTCTGTTCAGCATTATAAAATACCTATTAATATTCTATGTCCTAAGGAAAGAACAGATTGAGTGGACTAATTGACTTTACTTATGTCCAAAACAAATATATTTGCATTTACATTATCTTCATGTGTTTCTGATACAATATCCATGATTACAACAGACGTTTTCCAGTTGAAGTGCAAATGAATTTTATTACTTTGAGATAATACAGTTTAGATGCACTAATGGCTTTGTGTTCTGGTTTACTATTGGTAAACAGTAGGACCTTACTAAGGTACCATCTCAGATGAACAACAGAGATGTGAGAGTTTCTAAATGACCCTTTTCTTTGATGAAACAAGACATCCTTGACACTTCAGCTGTACAGACTTTTACCTGGCAAAGCTGAAAGTTCTAACTTGAAAAGAATATTTGGCCAACGAAATTCAGAACTAAGAATATTGTCATTTTTTTACCTAATATTACCTGTCGCTCAGCATGCATTTCTGTTTAATTATTAA
Source organism: Atractosteus spatula (assembly GCF_055471065.1). Taxonomy (NCBI): domain Eukaryota; kingdom Metazoa; phylum Chordata; class Actinopteri; order Semionotiformes; family Lepisosteidae; genus Atractosteus; species Atractosteus spatula. The sequence continues at coordinate 5,405,729 of NC_142718.1, read as the reverse complement.
TTTTTTGTATCAGTGCAGAATTTAATGTGAAAAATCTTTTAGATTTCACTTTTCTTTTATGGATTCACCTTTAATGAGTCTGCACTTGACATATAGAATTTACAGATTTTAATTTAAATTGTAAATTAAAATCGCATTATGTTTGCAACATTTCCTCACTATGTCAAATGTTGATGATTTCTTTAGTTACAGATAACTGTGTAAGTTTTGTATGGCTTTTATGCTGAAAATAATGTGGTGCCATTTATTGCCAATGTAGCACAGAGGGTGTGTGAAGTGTGTTAAGGCTGAAGGGTTTCAGTTGACCCTTTCTGTATCTAGTTAACACATCAGAGATATTCTCGGAGACTATCTTTACCAGTTTCATTCAGAGCCAGTTAAAGCAAGGCTAATATGTGGTTTTGGAGATGAAGATAAACATCAGGGTATGACCCTGAGCTGGAGATTTTGCTAAGTAAAACTCAGTGCTACCCTTTCAGTTCCGCTGGCTTCACAAAAGTGTGGTAGTTACAGGAAATGAAATTGTTTGTGTCTTCAAGACTGAGAGGTGTTTTTTTTTGTTTGTGTGTATGTGAGTGAAAACAATCACTGAGGAAGTTCAAAGTCATTGGCTCACTGTTGCCCGACTCAACGCCCGCTTGCGAAACCCGAAACTGAAAGGTGCGACTCTTCTCACGGGCATCTCGCTTTTCACCAACAGCCTTCAAGGTCTTCCAGCCGTACCGGGTGGTGGCCAGCGATGGAGTTGTCAGGCTGAGGTGCGCCTTCCATTTTAATGGGAAGGGCGAAGAGCTCAGAGTCACGTTGTATCGTGGAATGGGGAGCGACTCTCTTGTGTGTGCCTCCTCTTTCTATTTGCCGAACTCCACCTTCGAGACGGAAGGGCCTGTAGTATGCAGAGGAGATGCCAGTAAGGATGGAGTAGATCTCACAGTGTCTGGACTGCAGGGTGCAGATACAGATCTGTACCGCTGCAGTCTGGAAATCATGTATCCACCGCCCTATCGACAAAGATACGGGAATGGCACTATCATCTACATTCCTGGTAAGACTTATTTATTTTAGAGTTCTTTGAATACTAAGGTGATATTGCATATCTGGTGTGCAGATTGGATCTATGGTTGCTAGCAGAGAACCTGGAAGACTCGGATCTCAAGGGAATGTGGCATCATGTGGAAATCTGTCTTATGCAGAGATCTGGAAACAGAACAAGTCAACAGTCCAAAAGTCAAAGTAACTGTAGTTAAGTACTAACCTGCTGGAACCAGGGAAAATTGGGAAAAAAAAGAAATATTCTCTCAGAAGTGACAGCTATGGCTTTTTAAAGGTTGAGAAAAATTAAACAAAGTAGCTTTAAAATGAGGAAACTTTAATATTCTCACCGCATAATAAAGTAACGCTTTTTTGTTGCGTGGGAATGTTCCAATTGATCATGAACCACAGCAACAGTGTGAAATTTCATTGTACGAATAAAAGACGCTGCACATACAGCAGAGATAAGGGAGTGAAAAAAAAATGAGGGCTTGGAACATTTAGCATATCTTAAGTAATTCTCTGTGGTTACTGAGCTGCCTTTTTCCTGTAAAGAAGGGGTCTCCCCTGCCCCCAAAATCACGCATTACATATCCAAATCAGACGTCATTTTGGAGGGAAATTACTTTTTTTTAAAAAGGTTTGCAAAAGGAGGCGGATTAAAGAATTAAATTTATCCATCTGCCCACAGACACAGAATTCTTAGTATTTTCAAATACTTTTTAACACTCTAATTTCTGATTACTTACAGAAGAAACAAAGTGTGCGGATCCTGTTGTTTCTGCTGAAACTGACAAGGAAAATATATTATTTTTTTTGCCTGTATCTGTGCTGGCATTCATTATCATCATGACAATTCTCATCTTGACCTACCGGGTAAGTCTCTTCATATTACGCCAATTATGTACAGTTTTCACCCAGTGTCACAACCAAGCACTGCACTGTCCAGTATTGCATTTATAAGTGATTTCTATTTTTTTTGGTTTGTTTGTTTTGGTGATGTTCTGTGTTTTCTTTTCAAATCAGTAAAATGCAGATACTGGTTAACAGATTAATTCAAGTTTTGATTTTAGTCCAGAAAGTACAAAAAAAGAAACAAGTACAATGCTGACAGTCTCACAAGACTTCTGATTGGAAACAATTTATCCTGGAGGTTTTCTTTAAAAGGTGGAGATTAAAGTTTTCAAACTTTAATCATTCATTAATTTGTTTTGGTATGACTTTTCTTTTACATCAGTGTTGGCACTGTAAAATGTGCATAACAGAGCCATTTTCTTTTAGCAAGGACACTATGAAATATCTGATTTTGAAATGCATGTTTTCAATACAAATGTACCCATTCAGTACAAAATTAAAATGGAGACAAACCATCAAAGTAATAAAAACTTTGTGCAGTTAACATATTAATCGGCTGTGGTTCTTGATGAGTTTCCTCTTTAGTATACTGTACAGAAACTGACTTGTTTTTATATTTTTACAGATACTCAGTCTCAAATACAGAAAATCGGAATATGTGGACATGACGCCAGTGATTTCAAGGAAAGTGGACTGTCAGTATGGATATGAGAATTTCTTGTGAAGATGTTCTTTCTTTTTTTCACTCTTCTAAGCATTATAAAAATGATTTGTGTTTCAAATTCATTTTATAATTCTTACGTTAACATTATATGTTAAGTCTCATTTTTATTATTGACTTCAGTGAGTCAGATTTGCAATGTTAGGTGTGATTCTGCAGTGGATACAGTTGAATGATTCGGTAGCATTTTAAAAAACGCACAATTGAAGAATTTTACATCTTTTAAATACAGGTATATTTATTGTTCTAACACTGCTGGGTGAAGAGTGTCTACTTTGTCACGATCAGATTTATGGTTGAAAAGATTAATACATTATATGTAGAAAGACTCATACTGTATGTGAACAGTAGGGCCCATCTGAATCAATCCATTCCAGAATTGTGATGCGGCCACCTTAACTACATAAGTGCAAATCAGCAGAATCAATATAGCAATAAAGGAATTGGGAGTATCAAAAGTCTGGAATGGAGCAGACTGCAAGGGTGCAGGTTGTGTAATCCAAATTTAATGTATAATATTTTTTTACATACCTGTATTTAAGCTTGTCCCCAAAAATGACACTGTAATCCAAAATGTAGATTAAAAATCTCCTCAACCTGAATAAGTCTGGTGCATAGAAAAAAGCTAATTTCTTTACATTTTACAATGTTAAGAATATTGACACCAAAATCCGTGTTTGAAACCATGTTGTCTTTGGAATGACTTTTTCATGAAAGACCAGGCATATACAGTATTGTATATATTTATTATGCTATATATCATATATATGTGCGTTATAACAATAACAAGAAATCAGCAGATTATTCTTATAATCCTTTCCAGGAGGAAGTATTTTTCCTTACCTGAAGATGTCAATAGTAAGGCTGGACAATTTCATCCCAGAAAGGAAATAGTTACTGCTGTCTGCCAGCATCTCCTAACAACACAAGAAAATTGCTCGTGCTTATGAGTTAACACACTCATAACGCACACTTTATTAGTTAAATCTTTTCCCAGCTAGATGGCACTGTACTACTATTAACCTCTGTGTTCTTCTCAGTAGCTATTATACCTGATGTTTTTGGTATTCTGGAGAAATCCCCTTCTGAATTCATATACTTTCAGCAACAGAAGTTCTTGTAAATACTATACTAATAACACTGAAAATATTGAGTTCAACTGTATGATAATACAGTATGACCAATGTTTTACCTACTGTATGTTTTTGTACTATAATGTAAATATTGAAAAAGCATTAGATTGTTTCCTACATAGCTTGTGAAACGGTAATGCTTAATAAAGATAAAAGAAATTAAGTGTCTCTGCTTCGTGTTCTGTTTTTAAGGTGTAACAGAATAAATCTAGAAAATAATGAGAATCTTAAAAACAAGGTGTTTGAGCTGTGCCAGTGTGCAAGATGCAAAGGAACAAGTTATGTTAATTCTGAAGAAGGCTACACAGCTGAAACATCTTAATCTTCTTTTCAGTTTTCAGTGTGTAATTAACCCTTTACCTCTTTATTTAAAACAATAATAATTAAAAGAGAAAAAGCAAAACATTTAAGGAAACTGCCATTGCTATTTATTTACGTTATGTATACAGTATTGTGCATACAAGGCAAATAGGCAATAGGTAAATCTGTGTTTTTGCACTGTAGAATTTGCAGCTCAATTAAAGATGAAGTTTACTTTTGATGAGACAACAATTCTCACCAAAATTTTACAAGCTAATTTCCTGTATATTTAAAGAGAAAGAATGTTTTTTTTGCTATTTTTTGACTGCTTTGTCTTCTGTCTTAAGGCATTGATGGCAATCTACTGTATAAGAAATTAAGAGAAATACAAGGAAGGACAATACAATATTAAAAAAAATATATTCACTTTGTAAACATCGAAATATTTTTAAAAGCAATGGAATTTGAATACATATGTATCCTTGCATATTTAAATCTACTTCTAGAACACATACTATACAGTTTTATAACTCAAGCTGTGGAAATACATGTAAAGGAACAAGAAAGATTTATTTCATTCTGAAAAGAGGAGAAAAGAAACACAACTTTTCGACTGTGGAGCCTTCTTTTGTGTTTCTTCTCTTTTCAGCAGGGAATGAACCTTTACTTGTTCCTTTGCAGCCTACGCATGCTGACGCAGCTCCCTACAGTATTTGAACATAAATACACGTATACAATAAGCATACATTTATTCTTAATTTCTAAAGAAATGTTTCCCATGACTACACATGAATCCGGGTTGGATTTCTGTCAGCATGGACCAAATTAATCACATACTGTATGAACACAATCCTAAACCCTATGCTCTTTTACACTGCTTCTCATTGCCAGTGAGTGTGTTCGGTTGTGATTAGTGCATGCTGCTTGTGCATTTCAAATTTCAGGTGGTAGAAGACACAGTTCCATTTCACACCCAAGTGCTCAGCACATGCAGCATTTATAGATATGAGTATTGAAGAACCACTTCAAACCACATCAGTCTGCTCATGATTTTAAAGGGGTATGCACCATGTTTCATTTAAGATAGTGGTTTTGGAAGTTTGTCAGTACACACCTTATCGAGTTTTGCACATGAACAGTGAACAGAAGAGTCTGCGCACATCCATGGGTCATCACAGAAGTGTGAAGCTTTATCCCTGCGATTTGATCACAATACCAGACAAACTAGGTTAGTTTAGCTACGCATCACAGGAAAAAGTGTGTGAGTTATTTTACCCACATACTGTATATCAGTATTTGCATTGTCTGTTTTTTTTAATAGAATATGTTGGCCACTGAGAAAACATGTCTGTTCAATATGTCTAGTATTTACAGGACGATAAGTCATTTGGTGTAGTATCTACAATGGAGCTACAGTAGCTGTGTTCCAGAGCTCTAAGCTGTTCTTGTGAAAATGAGGACCTTTAGTGATTTTCTTACTTTAGAACTTCATTTCCCTTTGTGGAAGGACGCAGGGCACCCTACCTCATTTCTCTGTACTGGCAAATGTGTCTCTGGTCCCTCTCTTACTTGGTTTTGGTACTAAGTACTGTATATCCTGCACATATTTGGCAAATATGATACAGAAGGTATATCACCCTTTGTGCTTAGAAATTGCTATTAAGATATTGGATCATTCTTTGAAAGGACAGAGTTTTAACACCTGCATTTTAAATTGAGAGGCGTATGTAATAATGTATTTGCAAATATTGTAATAAATAATTGTAATGGAGAGGCCAAGAAAATGCATTCCCTTCCTGTGCTTCAGTGTGAATGTTCATGCTGTTGTGAAAAGACAATGGAACACCAGCATTCATACATGTAAGAGATCTTTTTTTTTATGTCGCTTTCCTTACTGCACCAGAGATGTGTATGTGTTGGGCTCTCTTCACACTCCATCTTCCTCATTTCACTGATTAATCCAAAAACATCAAGGTATGACATAATCACTATCACAGTCAGCCTTAACTGTCTGAGCTTTAAAGTACCGTGTTGCCAGTTGCTGGCTCTCTGTGCTTGGAGCTTCAGATCCAACAGAGGCAGATTATCTGTTAGCTGGCAGGCAGCTTCTTTTTGCACACCATCTAATATTACTGTATGTTGCTTCTTCTTCATTAAATCTGCAGATCAGTTAAAGCTTCCCACACCTTTTGTGTTTTGTATCACAAGTGCTACACACTGTATGTCTGTGATGCTTGGCACACCCACACAATGCACAGAAAGCTACATTCTTTGCTACTCTCCATTGGATTTCATACTGAGATGCATCCTTTTAGAACAAATTTAGCTTTCTTTTTTTAAGTTGTGCACTCTGTTTTATTGCAGGCAAACAAAAGCTATATTTGTAACAAGGCAAAATGTTTGCGGCATTCTGATAGAGGGTCATGAAAAGTATTGTCAGTCTCAGAGCTACAGTGTAGGCCTTTTAAATCTGACAATCCCAGTAGCGTCAACTGCAAGGCCAGACTGAGAATACATGAACCCTGTCACCCTGGAAACCAATCAAGTGTGTCTTTGAGAGGCGAAAAGAAAAAACACAAATTATAAACTGGAATAACCTGCTAAATGGACACAAATCTACCTGCTTCTGGGCAGGTGTTCCCAGTCCTCATCCTGGAAGCCCATACACCTGCTGGTTTTTATTCTAGCCAAGCTCTCTGTGACACAACTCAACCCTTAATTGACTTAATAATATGATTCATTTGCACTTTTTGTTTTCATGTCTTGTGAAGAAAGAATTATCTGCTGTGCAATAAACAGTTCTCTAAGAATAACACTAACAGTAAAATAGAAAGGTAAGAATAGAATAAGCATAACTTATTAGTATCAGCTAACAGTCTGAGCAGCATCCTCTCCAGGCATCTGTGACAAGGCTGATAGGTCAGGCAAGGCAACTTGTTTATTAATACAAGAATAATACAAATCTCGCATCTGAACCTTTAATATACCATAGTCCGTGTTATGTGTTGCAGATGGGAGACGGCCTGGAGAAATATCAGGAAGAGGCTCAAGAGAACCTAAAAGAAGCCCAACAGGCCCAGAAGCGTTGGTATGACCAGAATGCATGCCACTGGGAGTACAAGCCAGGTCTTGCTCCTGCTTCCCTCTGCAAAGAGTAGGCTGCTGGCCAAGTGGCAAGGGCCTTACACCATCCTGCATAAGGTGTCACAGATGTCAGAAAGGGCATGCCGTGGAATGACCAGGAGAGCAAAAAATACCCTATGCGTAGTGGCAAAATGGGAATAAGCCCTGGCTCAGGAGGTCAGACGATGTCGGGTAGAAACCTATGCCCTTAGGCCGTGAAGGAGACGACCTGGTGCTAGGTGGGTCTCAAGATACCAGATCCCTCAATGCTGAGCGAGGAGGAAAGGGTGACCCGGAAATATACAGTATAGCCCAAAGACAAACCGGAAGGACAAGCAAAGCACAGGGAAACTAGGAACAGGACAGAGCAGGAGCACTCTCTAGCTGTAGAGGGCATGACATAAGGTAGGACCGGTTACAAATGAAGTTCACCACCCAGGCAAGGGGAAGGAAAAGCAGACGTACCACATGAACCTCATTAAGGAATGGAAAGAAGGGGAGTCTGTGACCTTGCTTATGGTGTGTAAGGTGGAGGAGGGAAAGGATGACTTTGCCGATTTAGAGACATGGAAGCAGCAGGCAGAAATGAACCTAAAACACCTGACTGTGGGCCAGGTAGCTGAGTTGCAGCAACTGTTTGTGGAGTTTCCTGCCCTGTTGGCACAGAAACCAGCATCCTTCACCATGCCATTCACCTCAAGAATCCTACACCAATTCGCCACAGACCACATCGCGTGCCTGAGAGGGTAGCTGGAGTTCTGAAAGCGCAGATCCAAACCATGAGAGTTGTGGGAGTTATTGAGCCATCGTTCTGTTTTAAAATAACTCACTTGGGCACCCCTCCTGCCCTCCCTGTGACAATCCGTTTAAGATTTTCCATATTATTTACTGCTGGAAATGTCATCACACACATACTTACTTTTCAGCATGATCTTGACCAAGATCTTTGGTCAAGATACATCTTTACCCAGAAAAGGCCATTTTCTTCAGTGTCCTGAAACCACTCGCACAAAGTGTTATGAAGCGTTTTTCAGGACCCTATGCAGACAGCAGAATCCGGAAAGGAGTGAACAGACACGGGGAGGAGACGAGTAACTGGGCTGGTAGGAGAACAGGGGGGAGTGACGAGTGTGCACTGGTGCTAGGGAGGGCGTGGTCCAGGCGAACAAATCTGAGGACGTCCGTAGGGAGAAAACCGGAGCAAAGTCCAAAAGCCATGAAATCCAGGAGGAGATGAAAACAAAACACAGTTAAAAGCCAGAACGGGATCCGGTGCAAGGACGGGGAATAAAAACGGGTAACGGGACCAGGCGCTCCAAGTCCCGGACTCGGCTGGTTCAGGACGCTGATAGGAGGCGAATGCCCTCAAGCCACGGACGTAGGGCAACTTGGTGGTAGGCGGGCCTCCAGGCATCCGTCTTCCAATACTGAGCCCGGAATAGAGTGAGCGTCTGGCTTTTGTAGGGAAGGGCTGGAACAGGGAGCAGATGCACAAAATCAACTAAAATGTGAAAGAGCCGGAGCGCCCTTAAGGGGGAGGGATTACAATCATGACACAACGTGTCACTCAGTAATTGACTTCAGCCTCAGAGCTTACAGTAGATTGCACTGCTAATGGAATGCACCCATAGCGTTTCAGTTCGTCCCGCAACATTTCATCACAGAGGACTCTGGAGAATTGAATCAAACAGGTCTAAAGAAGTGAAACTGTTTGAAGGTCTGGCAAGGTCTGAAGATTATGCGTTATGCTTAATTTCTTTCTTGGATCTTTATACCGACTCCTACTGTACATAAGCAAGCCCCCTTTTTAAAAAAAGGTACTTAATCCAGGCTTCCTGTTGTTCTGTCAACATCTGAGGTCCACACACTGTTTAACAAAGGAGAACGCACTGCACAGGACTTGATTCTTTTACGAAAAAACATGTACTGTACACTCTCAAGAGAAGGTTAACCTTTCATCTGGTGTATCTCGACTGTATGGATGTCTGCATGTTGAAAGGGTTACCCTTGCTCTTGCTTAAGTCTTGATGTAACCAAAACTACCAAGCTAAAATGGCTCACAGCCAAAGAACAAACATATGTCTCTGTGGCTTAGTTGGCAAAAATAACTGCAACAGAGAAACAAATTTGCACCTCTGAAAAAGGTACTGAAGAGTAAGCAAGAGGAAACAACATGAACTGAAGTGAAGTAGAAGCTATGAAAATTTCCAGCTTTGGGAAGACATTTTGAAGTGAAATATGTGGCATGATAGCTTTCTCATAAAGTTAAAAATAAGAACTTGGATCATGCTTTCGATACAATATTACATTTATATAGATGGTGAGATAGTTCATGCCTCATCATCACACATCTGGTACTGTATATTCATATCTTTCAACAAATCCACTCAAAGCATTCCAAATAAAATCATGGCTAATGTTTGCCAAAATTCCAGTTAAAATGGTATAGAAAATGTCCAACACACAGTGGCAATCATCCTTACTTGCTGAACGCTTTGCTTTCTGCTGCATTGGAGGTAGTGACATCTCAGAATTTACTTTCTTTATCAGAAAGTCTTCAAACTATTCATCTATCAATATTCATCATCTTTCTATGAATTACCTTCTTCATGAGAGCTATCTCAGCATGTGTCTTCAGTTATTCTGATTGTAAACCAGCAAAATCTTTATTTCTGCTTCCCAGGTTTTATGGGAGCCACATCAAAAATGTTCGTATACCCCTGTTTACAGTTTGTCTCAGTTTCCCAGATTGTTTTATTTTGCCAGATTTAAAAGTCCCTGAGAGACTCTTTGCCATTCCTAATCCTAGATAGCCCAAAACAAGAAGGACTTCAGGAATTCTTAAAAGTGGCCTGTTAAAAATATATTCTTGTATAATATGTATGTATAATATAGCCAAGCTTCATATGATTACATAAACTGCATGTAAAAGTGATTATTGCATTTTAAGTACTGAAATACAATATCTGCAAGATATTACACTCTTTGGATTTTCATTCTAGCTGAATTCAAACTTAATTGATCTCATACAGTAATTAACCTAACAATGTTCTTGAAAAGAACCATTTTCTTCCTTCAGCGAAACAGCAGGAGTTTTCATTTTCCCAATGAAATTTGACAAAACTGTGAACTTGAGTTTTGTATTTTAAACATTTTAAATGTTTCTGGGTGTTGGAGGGCTAATAAGAAACAGTTTTGAACCATAAGGTCGGGCTCATGAATGTCTGAGGAGGGTATGTTCAGATTAGAGATTAATTTCTCGGATTTTATTGTCAACATTTGTCACTTTGTTCCATAAGTATATCAGCTTGATTTTTGACAAGATGACAGAGAGGAAATGACAAGAGTGTTCAGTTCCTCTGTAAAATTAATGATTATTGAGGTCAGTGCCTTTATCTTATACATTTCAGAGAAACACCCAATAGAACAGGAAATGAGGTACACGTTCTAAAAAACAAAGGTGTTTTTTGATGTGTTTTTCCTAGAGCGAACAACTTATCTCTACTCCATATATAAAGGGAAACTACTACCAGTGTATGCTGCTGTTGCAAATATCACAATTAGAAATGTCAAAAAGAAGAAAAAAGCACCTTAGTTTTGCAAACTAAATGTGTGATTTATTTTCGTATTTTTAATAAAATAATACTGAGGACAATTGGTACAGCATGTGCTCATCCCTTAATCCCTTCAGTGATTATATTATCTCTGAATTAAATGATTAAAGAAGTCGTTCAAGCATTTTCCACTACAATAGGTATACTGCAGTAGATGCTATCTATGTACAGAATACAGTATGTTGCAAAGTCACAAGTATTGATCAATTCAGTTGACATATTCTTATAGAGTCCTATACTTATTAAAACTGCCTCAAAGGCTGTATTATATTGCAGTTTAAAGCAAAGCTCAGTTTGTCATTGAAAATCATCCCCACTCTATTCTTTCCCATTTTCAACTGCTACCTTCAGGCGATGGTTTAGAATGTCTATGGATCAGAAAAATGTATACAAGAAATATTTTGTTCCCTGTGCAACTGGTATCTTAAACTTAGCTAAGTGATTGTTTCCTACTGTATGTGAATCTATCGGATTAGTGTAATGAGTGCAGTATGGACAAAGTGAGATCTGTGAATATGTATTGTTGCATGGCTAGGACTATTATTTGTTTTTAACATGTATTTATTTTAAATTGAGTGGGGTTTTTTATAGTTTTGTATGGGGATGCTGAAGACAGATTTCCACCCTTTTTGATGGACAAAGTTAGATATCTATAAAGACTACAGAAAATAAAACATCCTACATACAGTGCCAGCCTTATCAAATGCATCCTAATTTTATTTTCATACAAAGACAACAGGGAAAGAATGCATGCATAAGGACTTAAGAACATAAGAAAGGTAACAAATGAGAGGTGTCCTTCTAGTCCATTTTAAAATTCTCTGTTTTAGACTATCCACACTACGGATTGTCTAAACAGTATCACCAAAATTGAACGTGAGTGATAACAATTTAAAAACCTTAAAATAGACTACAAATGAGAAAAAAAAACATCAGAACAGGACAGCGAGCTAATTGCAGTGTAGTTTGCAGCTTTGACTACAGAGGAGTCATTAGACAACTATATCACTCAACATTTAAGTTATGTTATACAGTATACAGATATTTACATTATTGTGAGTTAATAAAGTTCGACCACCTGCAGAAAACACAGAATTCTCCTTGACATCCACATATCTACAAATGGGTGTTTTATCAAAGAAGGATCCTGCCCAGGAATAAATAATTACATTAAACAGATGTTAAATGATCCAATTTTCCTATTCCATAATACAGCACCTCTAAACAATGAGAGATGCCTTTTAGCCGAAAGATGTCAGAATTATGAAATTCTGAATTTAAGACAGCAAGTCCCCTGAGAGTGGGATTATTCCTCTAGGGCTCGGATTATCCTATTTAACCCCTAAATGAAACTCAAAGTCAGTGTATTCCGGGAAAGGACGTACCCTTTAATAATCCTGAATTATCTTGGAAAGGATACACAGTACAAGCCTGGTCAGGGTCTTTAAATAAGGGACACCCCCTGTACAGTACCTCCAACCTGAGCCTTCAGGTTTTACTCAATACATACATTAGAAAGAAATCGACAAAAACATGATAAAGCAACAAGTTTTATTGTCTTTCTTCAAAAGGCAATATATCAGGTTGTGACACACCTACCTAAATTATGATGTAATCTTCTCTTTTCAGGTCTTCTCTAATGTGTCTTGTACCTTGGATACAAATTTGGGAGTGAAGAATTTTTATGAAGACTGGACATGGAATGATTTTCTCCACCTTCCCAAAAATGTTCCATAAATAACAGAAAATAATGAAAAGTATTAATATAAGTATCCTATTGCATTGACTTATGACATTGATAGTCTATTTTATGATGGTTATGGAGAAAAAAGAAGTGTTTTGCACATTTTTGCACACTTTTTGTGTTTATTTATGACAGAATGACAAGAGGCTATGTGATATTTATTCACTTCATTGACAGGCAAAAATAAAAGGACAGCTAAGCACTCTCCCTAAGTCTCTGAATGGTTAGAATTCACTGAATGACAGCTAAGTATTTCTAACTATTAGATCAGCTTTTTCTGTATTGGATTTAAAAAAATAATGGGGTCTTTAGCAGCCATTTCTTGTTTTTTTATATTTCCTTAGCACACAGGAATAAATTTTACTCTGCAAATTCACTTTTTTATAGGTAGGAGACACAAGTTTTTCTGCATTTTGGTGAATTTTTAGTTTTGTGATTGCATTTTGCTGGTGGATTAATAAATTATCGATGGACTTTGTAACTTCTCTAAAGTGAAATGCTAGATAAATATCCCTATGAAAAGGTACATTTGCTTTATGCTGTCGTATCTGGTCATGAAACACGCCGTTGAAAAGCTTAGGTTGCCTTTTGTCTTGTGATATAAAATCTGTGGTGCTGTGTTTTGATGTTGCAAGTAAATAATAAGACACCCACTGTGCAGTTTCTGTCTGAAGTGCTGTTGTCAGCGTTATGATGCTGATTTGTTTATTACAAACTAGTTTCGTTGCTATGAAAACAAACTTAATGGTTGTATTGTAAGGATATTGGGGGTCATTTGCATTTGCAATACTTTGAGAAACAATAAAAAATATTTTGGTCATGTAAAGTGTCCAACAGTCCCGCTTGGGACAAAATGGCGATTTATACTTTTGAAACGGAATTTGTTAACTGAAGTCTGGAAGGGATAACTACCGAAAAAGCCAATTTCACACAGCTGTCTTAAATCACAATCATTACTGCCTTTCAATATATATATATACTGGAACACTCACAACTCTTCTCATACTAAACTTAACTTATTAACTTTTTTCTCTGAATGGGGTTCCAGCCTCCTTGTCCTACGGCCAAAGGGCTGCCCCTTAAAACGTTAAACCAAAACTTACCATAGTTAAAGTCCTCAATACACTTTCACAAAGGATTTGGTTCTTGGATTTTCCTTGTAAAACAGTCTCATTCTAAAATCCAGTTAAATAAGGGCAACTTAAATTTCAATGAAAAATTAACTAGGTCAATGACAGATGACATTGATAAACTTGTTTTCTGTTTTAGTATTCCATATTATTTACAGTACATGTCTCTGCAATTCTGCATCACATTACTAAGTAGATTTGCAAAACAGATGGAAAAATTAAGCCCTGCATTAGAATTAATAGAGGTGCACACTGACTTTCTAAATCTCATCTGCATGAGAACAGTATTTTGCTTATGTGAATACATCGCTTTAATATTGTTACAGCTATTGCGACTATTCAAGTGCCTTTAAGGATCCACTGTACAATGGGTAACATCTACTGTAGCTAATGTCAATGTTTCCTGTTCTCAAGAGCTTCAAAGCGAGGAGATGTTTACTGAGATGCTGAGATGCGAAGGTGTGAGATTCACTGATCAACGCAATTCTTGAAATTTACCTTGTTTGCCTTAATTAAGTTAGTTTATCGTCAGCAGTCTAGAAACAGAGCATAAACATGCAGGTACAGAGAAACAGAGAGAGGTACTGGAGGGACAACAAGAGACAAAAACACAAAGACCTGAGAGGTCCTTGTCCAGATCATCTGGAAAGACCGAATTGGAGTTAAGTACTGTATTTGAACCCTGTTAAGTAAACTTGCCTGTATAAAGAATCCCTCAGGTAAAAACGACCTCTCCTGGCTATTGGGTGTATTTTTAGAAAAGGAAGATAGGTTCCCATCCATTTTGTAACATATGGGTTTACAGGAGAGAGATTTAGCTATCGGATTCTGTTTGGTTTAAAGGCATCTTTTCTCTTTGGTCTGTGTAGGCATTATATTAGAGAAGTTGAATACTTGATAACAGTCTGGGGTTTTTCTGGGTGGTCAAGATGTAGGCCCCTGGGATGCCTTGTTAATAAATTTGTTCAAAGTGTAATTTGTGTGTTACAGTATATGTTTAGTGTGTGTACTGTTATTGTTAATAATTGTTTGATTAACGCAGTGTTCCTGAATTGTTACTCTTTTTACCAAAGCTGTGCCGCAGAACAAAGTATTTGGGTGCCTCTAATTATAGCAACCGCTCAGGTATTGTGATGCCAGTCCATCCCAGGGCACATACACTCACACCAGGGCCAATTTTAGCAGAAGCCAATTAACCTATATGGCTTTGGACTTTCCTACCAGGAGTTTCCTCCTACTGTAGTTTCCAGGAGCACCTGGAGGAAACCCACATGAAAATGAGGGGTAACAGACAAACTCCATGCAGACAGCACCACAGGTCCAGAATTCAGCCACTGTATTGCCCATGATCTACCTTTACATTATATGATAAATAGTAAATGATAAATTTAAGAAACAGTAGGAAAAACTAATTTTTCAGGCACATAAAGGAGCAAAAGTGTTTAAATATGTTTCTCACTTTTCCACCACAAATACCAAACCTTTACATGTCCAGTTTATCTCATTGCATCAAGGTTCAACTTTTTCATAAGCTCGAAAGGTTTCTGATGAATGTTTCTCCTTTGAGCTGAGACATCTGAGAGATGGAACTTGGATATGGAATAAGAAAAGAGCTTCTGAAGATTATAGACTCTCCTACACTTTGTCCTCATTAACCTGACCAAGCCCCTATGTATATCTTACAGGTTTGACTAAGAAAAGAATCTTCCACACACTGTTTTCCACAACATTTGTGTTTTTCACAGTATCAGTAGCGGTCTGGCCCACACATTTCCTTTATGCTTTTTGCGTTTTAAACTAGAACAAAAATGAATCATTTCTGTTTTCAATCAGCTCCATGATCCCCTACTTAAAGAAATTTAACCTATTAGATATTTGACCTATTACTTTCATATTTATGTTCAATAACTTTCTTATGAGACTTACTCTTTTTCACAAAGATTCAAATTTTTAAGGCTTCCTCTTTCTGAAATGCAAAGCAAAGGCCACTGCTCTTTTCTCCTACTGATGTATAAGCATTACCTTAAACACACTTCAAATGTATGAGATCAAAGGTGACAAAAGACACCTTCATAAAGCAAAGCTTCGCATCTAGGTGAGTCAAACTCTTCCAAGCCTTTCCATTGTCATCATCATACACGAACCGCCCACAGAGAAACTACAGCAGCAGCCAAAAAGTAAAAAAAAACAGCAGTGTGACTGAGAGAGCTGGAATCGCTGAACATGCTGTCCAGACTTTTTCTTTTCTATCTCTGCTTTGGTCACTTAAAGGGTAAGTATTTATTTTTTCTCGCTTAGCTGTTTCTCTTATTTAGTCACAAATTAGTCCCTACTGCCACAGCTTTTTTATTTCTCTCAAGACAAGGCTGAAGTTTCAAAGTGATCTGAAGATGAAGAGCACATGCAAGAGATTAAACATTCGTTGTTAGCTACAACGTTATTTTAAGGCTTTTTAGTCAAAGTTATTTCCATTCTTCCCACAAAGACAGAATTACTTAAAAACATGTTCTGAAATGATGCAGGGATGTGATTAAAGTTTAATGTGTATTTGAAGCTAACTGTTTACAGTTTCAGTCTGTTAAAGGTAATCCTGTTCATGCTGTGGCTGTTTTGATGGCCCAACTGAGCAAAGCACAATTTAAAAAAATTACGTTATAGAGACTTTTTTGTGTTTAACTTGATATAAGTATATCCATCATGGAATGGTAAAAATAGCATCTTTTTCAGGAAACTGCTTCACAGAAAAGATTTTGGATCGAAAACCGTAATTCTCTTCTAAACTATCTGGCAGAGTTTTCTGTGTTTCTTTCATTCTGACATTCAAGTCTAACAATATCATGACTTGGAAATCCCAGGCCATACCTCAGATTGATGAAACATTAACAGAAACTAAAATAATGTTACATTGCAGTTTGTAAAAAATGCTCAATGCCCCGAAAATGCATATCTGATTAAAATAAAGAGGACAACAGTCCTGTTTCTGTTTCTTTATAGTTTCAGTTGCTTTACTGAGTTGAAGATCCCCATTTAAATGAAACTGCACTACACTGAGATTTTTTTTACTTAAAACAATTAAAAAAAAAATTTTAATACTTAAAACAAATCTTGGGAAAAATATAGTAGATGAGACAGACACCTTCTTGAAAAATAAAGATTCATTACATTAGATTCATGCGATCTGAAAGCAATGTGACAGCAATTCCAAATTTTCACCCGAAGTTAACAAGCTAGGTGATAAAACTGTCTACAAGTTGCGCACACATCTGTAAAACAGGCCAGAGATTCAAGCACAGATAAACAGAAACAATGTTTAGCCTGCAGTATAATTGAAGCACACGGGCAATGAGTCACTCTACCATTTGAAAATAATTGTGAGATTAACCCATCAAATACAGTACACACCTACAAAGAGACACGGACTGGTAGTACCCTTCAAAATTGCAGAAATGTCATGTACAGTACACTTAAATCCCGGTTTGAGAATGTCTTTGCTGTTCTGAATAGACTGCTGGGAACAAAATGATTACACTTTCTACTGTAATATTAACATTCTATGTTTGCTTTACTGCTAAATGTCCTTCTAAGTGTGTAACGCTTCACTCTAGTTATAATGGTATTTTAGGCTATTTAATCTTGCAAATAACCAGGGATCTGTTCAAGGGAATGTCAGATTAAATTGTGACGGAGTTAAGTAACATTTCTTGAGGAACTGAAAGGTTTTCATTTTGCTCTGTCTTTTTTATTTCACTATGCAGTGCTGTCTTTTCACAGTGTCTAAGGTCGACAAGCATGAGTGGACCCTGTTAGCAGTGGCTCCTGTCCATGCTCTGTGGGAACTTTGGAATCCCCACATAAGCAAAAGGAGCAGGCAACAACCAACCTGTCCTTACAGTTCTAGGGCCGAGCATGCAGACCTGAAGAATGAGCTTCAGTTATGCCAAGGATATGTGTCACCTATTTAAATAACTAGCTAAGCTATGCTAATTCATGTTGATGGTTAATGCTGATGACTAACGATGTGTAGGCTTTGATGGAGACATAAAATAACACAAGACACAGGTTTCAATGATGATTATTGTTTGTTTTGTTAACAAAAATAAAACTAGCTTTGATTTGAGGTAAAAACACACTGTTATTGGGCCAAATTGCTAGTACGTACTTCCACCAGCCCTCCAGTTTGGCCAAAAGACTTGAGACCCAACCTGAGTTACCTTGCTCTCTCTGCTCTGCTAAAATGCCAGTTGTTTATAGGTGTACTGGTGTAAGTTGGGTTTAACCCAAGGGGCTTGGAGAAATGTGTCTAATTTCTTGATTTTTTTCTAAAAGCCTTCCAGGTTTCACAACCCCGTCAACAGACTGCAAGCACCAATGGAACTGTTACCTTTACATGCAGCTACACAAGCCTCACAAAAAACTTTTCAGACGTACAAGTTCATTTGATGAGGAGAGTACACAATGACTCCCTACCCTGTGCCAAGTTACACAATGATATCCAGAAAAGTGTGAGCTGCCTCATGTCTGAAAAGAAAGGCAGTGTGACTTTCAACATCTTCAATTTTACACACAACGATACCGATCTGTATGTTTGCAGAGTGCACAGAAAACTCCCACTTCCTTTTGTGAGCAGAGATGGTGATGGGACATTGTTGGTCTTTCCTGGTAGGTGCTTATTCCTTCCTCCATAATGAACTCCGAAGAAGCTTACAGGTTAGCTATAATAGCTTTAATAAAGGGTTCTCTCTGTATTTTCTCTATGAGTAATCATAAACCTTTAAAAGCAGAATTCCCAGTAGAACTTACGAAAAGAGAAAGGATACTATTAGTTTAGTGAACAAGGGTTAGAAAACGTGGGCTAAATTTTGGCTAGGATAGAGAAGTCCTGTTGATATTTTATAGATGCATGATTCAGTTGGTTATGTGATCTTTTGATTAAAAACCTTGTGCTTATGCGATACGTATATTAGAAAAATCCATATGAGCATGGGAACTCATCAAGGATTCATCTACCAGCATTTGGAAAGGAAAAGATGTATTAGTACAATGACATGATCTGGATGTTTTATTTTCAAAACTGCTAGAGAATGTCCTCAAAGCCAGAGAATGACCTTTCCCCTGTGAATGAAAGGTGTCCCAGGACATGATATCTAACAGACCCAATGTTGTTTCTTAAGTGGAAAAAAGAAAAGAAAATGAACTTTTAAAATCCTTGAAAGTTCGCATTTACAATGTATTGTAATTTACAGTAACAAAATGGAGACTGGACTTGTTTGTAAATGTGTTCAAAAGAGCATGAATGTGTTTGAATATCGGATAATTTAATATTTACTTGTTGACACTGTAACGTTTATGCCGTCATTTCTACTTGAATGCGTCTAAAATAAAGTTTCAGATTGTTTCACTATATTCCTCTTCCTGATTGGCTAAAGGACATGAAATAGGTGCTATCTACCTCTCAGGTCTACTGGTACATTTGATATTGAAATTGGATTTAAACTGGCTTTCTGGTTCTCGTTACATTATACATTATATGTGTGGCACAAGTTCTGTTAGGGACATGCATTGAACTCATGCATTGACCATTAACCTACAACTGCTAATAATAAGGAAATAATAAGTATTCAGAACTGCTACTTTCCTCCCAGCAATAAGGCATTGGATTCCAAAGAATCTCTTGCACTTTACCAGGAGGATGATACAATTAATGTTAGAACTAACAGAACTAACAAAAACAAAAAGACTATATAGTGATTTGTCTTTATTTCCTTCCCTAGAAATTAAAACAGAAGACACAAAACCTTCTATATGTTTGGATGATAGTCTTCTATGGATTTTGGTTGGAGTTGCTGCATTTTCCATTATTTACAGCATAAGTGTGACCTTTGCTTGTTTGAAGCTGAAGGTAAGTGTAAGCACTAAATATGTAACTCTTAATTCAACACAAATGTATACATTTCCTTCCTATAAATGAGATGAAATAGTAAAATAAATGATGGAAATGTAACATTTTCATAGTATGTACAGTAAATTTGGCTTGAACGCCACTGTATTGTAAGTTAAGAACTATGAAAGTGTTCTGGTCAAAGGGTCTTTAAAGGTCCCAGTATCTATTTCCTGAAGCATTTGAAAGGCATGACAAGTATGCAAAACAATTAATAACATAAATGTCATTTGATTCAAGACTCAAGATAAGGGTATGTATGGAGGCTCAGGTTTGGAAGATCTACTAATAAAAAAATGCTTCCAAGCTGAGCTTCTGAACGCAAAAACATTCAGTTACCGAGAGGTAACTAGAAACCCTTTTAAAACTTGTAAAATTGTTTAGGATCACTGAACAAAGGACCTGTTTTCATGATAAAATATTCAAAATGTTTTTAGTCACTAACTCTTGACCCAAAAAGCAAAACAAGCTATGAACATATAGTATTTTGCCTTGATCTGAAATTATGTTATTATTGTCCAGCCAAATGACTTTCAGTTGTAACAGAAAAATTTGGTAGGGGAAGTGGTTTGCCACATACCAGAAAATGGACAGATGTGCTCACATGGATGCACACATGCACTAAAGTGTATGCAGATAGCAGACTTGTGGACCAATCACAACAAGCAAAGTCATAAGCAAGTGTTTGATATAACTGGTATCGTATCAAGGTATAAGATAAAATAAGATGGGATTGTATTGATCCTGAAGGGAAATTGAAGATTAGAGTATAGTATAGTATTACCAAGTTAACAAGTTAAAATAAGCAAGTTAACTATTATACTGATCGAACACAAATGCAGTGTTACCGTAAGTAATTACTGTTATTGGAAAACAGAATACTTTGAGCCATTTCTAACAGATGCCCCTGTAAAGAAAATAATTTTTTCCATACCAAGAATAGATTATTTACACATTTTTAAAGGAAATGAAAACAGTGAAATTAGTGAGCCACGTAGAATATAGGAACACATGGAATTTTACAGAGGAAATAGGCCATTCAACACATCATTGGGTAGTTTGTAACTAATTGATCCCAGGATCTTATCCAGCCATTTCTTGAAAAATCAGGGTTTCAATGTTGACAATATGGCTGGGTAGCTTGTTCCATATTCCCACAATCCTTCGCTTAAAGGAGTGCCTCCTGTTCTCAGTTTTTATTGCATTTCCACATAGGCACTTGTATTCACTGGTACTGTACGTGTTCCATTGTTCAGTCTGAATAAGTCTACTTTCCTAATTTTGTCAGGGTCTCTAAGGATTTCAGATGCTCTCGACAAGGCTTAAAAGGCTCAGTTCCTTTACCCTGTCAGGGTAGGACATCAAGTCAAAAGTACAATATTGGGTTTCCCTTCTCTGGACTGTATTAGTGTATACAATATAAACAGCCTTTAAATCTATATTAATGTACAGAGTAATGTAATGCTTCTTGTACCTGCTTGACAATTACTGCTTGAGAGGAATGTAATGTTGATGGCGAGCTCTTCACTGCTCAGTGCCACCAGCACATATAGATAGTTAGGTAGAATAGGATCGTTTTTACCCCAGCATCTGATATGACCCACCCAAGAGACAATGTATATATCCAGCGAAAACTATGTACGAAAAAAGAGAAATTGGTTCTCTCTTTAGCTGAGTCTGGTCTTGGGATATTTATTGACGTTCACTGGGATTTTTTAAAAGAAATTTGGTTTTGTCCTTCTTCATGGGGAGTCATTCTCAGCTTCTGCTGAAGAACTACTAATACTTTGGTACAAGGATTCAAAATCCTTGAAGGCACCAACAGAATCAATGCAGTGGGCTTTCTTCAGAATCCACAGTGAAGCATGCAAGCTTTTAAATGTAAATCAATTATTTCTTTAAGGACAAGCATTATTTTACAAGCTGCATCCTTCAATTTCACTCCAAGACCTTTTATTTGTGTATACTGTAGGTTTATCTTGATGAAGAAATGGACCTTTCTGACGCACACAGCAATGGGCAGGTACTGTACAGTATAAGGAGAGCACAGCAAAACCCCAGTGTGGCCGCTGAAAATATCATGTACACACTCACACTGTGATGCCTGCACGAAAAATAGAGAGACTCAGCAGCAGAGTACAGTCGCCATTGACTGTATATTGCGGAGGCTGTGGGGGTTGCCTGTTCCCACTCTTAACCTCTCCCTCAATGTCGTCTTTCAGGTCCACTTGCAAGCAGGAGACAGACCATCGAGACAGGTTAAATTCAGATTTGTTTCTTTCGTTGTGCTAACGATGCGCTAACGATGTTTAAAAAAGGAAAGTGGGCGTGCATTAGAGAGCAGTCCCCACACTAAAACAGCAGCAAAGGACCAGGGGCTCATAGTGTGTCTGGGCCTGTGAGGAGATGGAAACAGTATCAGCCATCTCCTTTCTTTGTGCGGATATAATAGGGCCAAAATATAAAATGCTAATTTTACCTATCATATTTTGGCAATAAGATATGGAACTGTATACGGTAATATTCCATCCATTTTCTAATGTCTTCATCCACATTTGGGTTACTGGGGAGCCAGAGCCTACCCTGGCATGCAACAGGTACAGGGCAGGGTACACCTTGGACAGGACGCCAGTCCATCACGAGCACACACACCGATACACACACTCCCAACAGGTCCAATTTTCCCAGAAACTAACAAACCAGTACTGTATGTCTTTGGGCTGTGGCAAGAGACCAGAGCACCCAGAGGTAACCCACGTGAGCATGGAGAGAACTCACTGTACAAACCCCACACAACGAACCCAAAGCTCTGCGAGACACCACTGTGCCATCCACATAGAATTTTAGTTCTTTAATAAATACAAGATATAGAAATATATAATAGATGTAAATACGTGCTTCTAAACAGGCTTCTTAGAGGCTAAGACTGCAAATGTTTTTCAGTTTTCTATGAAAGAATTACAGTTGATATTTTGTGATAAGATTTGAGATTTTCTGTCTCCTGCAAACAGGTAAAAACAGGCTAGGTATTTAGAGAACACTCAACCTGACGTCTGAGAAGGAAAATAAAATGAGCAAAGGTACTTTGCCGAACACATGCAGGTTAACGGTAGACAAATTGCGATGCTCACTCACTTCCAATTGAAAAATCTAAACAATAATTAGTGATGGATGCGATTAAGTAATAGTTCAATTCATCTTGTGTCTTTGAGCTCAGTAAGGACTGTAACACACACTGGATCAGCCCTGCAGAAAAGACCAACTGCAAGGGCTTCCCAACTCTTATATAAGGTACACAGGTTCAGAAAGAGGTTTCTTTCACACTTCGAATGTCTTTTTTTAGGATGTGTGTGACTGTTGATACTGTCTTTCACATGTGACAAAAGTTGGTTTCACACTATCAGTGTTAGTCATGTCATTAGATGTGATTCCTTCTACTCTCAGCACCTTGTAGAAGGCAATTAGTTGCTACAGCTGTTAAAGTAAGTTACCTTTATTCTGCATTACTATACCTTTGGCAAAGGTTAAATTAACAGATCCCAGCAAATACTCTAATGCCTTCCACAGTGTGATTCAGCAGGAATATTGTAGAGCTGGATGTGTGCAATGTACTGTATACAGTATATATATCCTACTTCGTACCCAAATGAAAAACATATTGCATATACAGTATAATCATGTGATCTTCCTATCCATGTGTGAACCAGGTGCTTTCAATATGATAAACACGACGGAAATGGGGATTAGCTGTGGTCAGATTTGAGGATTTTAAGACTTCACTTGAAAGAAGAATTTCACATTCACTTACATATTTTGTATATCGGTATAATTCAGACATACCATATGTGTCTATATGCATTGACTCTACCATTACATACTGAGTAAGATTGTGTGAGATTACAGTATGTGAGAAATGCAGAAAAATACTTTGGCAAACATAATCTGGAGCAAATATTTCACACTAACCTTTATTTTAGGTGGTGGTTACGTAACAGAAGTTTGAGAGGAAGTCAAACTCTGATCTTGCACAACTCTTCTATAGAGTATATATGCTCACTGGCTGCCCATAGCTCTGATCGCATCTTTTCTAAATCACCTCACTCCACCCCAACCGCACCCTTGCAGCTGGTACATTCCTTGTAAGCGAGGGCTGTTGTGACAGGGTTGATTTTCAGCAAGCGTTGTTATTTCCCCAGAGAGGCAAGCTAAACACATTAAATATGCTATCCCTTTACTGCATATTTGTCAGCTTGATTCATCGTTAATGGAATTTGACTGAACTAGTGAATTTAGAGTTAAGAAACCAATATAATAAGAAATTAATATACTGTTAAAATATTTTCTCTAAATTATATCTGCCAGTCAAAGTCTTTATTTTTATTTTTCTCACATAGAAGCGGCACTCTTACAGAGTATACACACCCTAGGATTATGGTACAGTATGCCCAAAAAGTAGACGTTTTATGGAACACCCTGGAGTTTTTTAATTAAGTTCAAATTCAAAATGTTTTTAAAACAAATAAATGTTACAGTGGGACTGTGCTGGCTAAAAGTAACCTTATGCCTTGGATTGATAGTACCTACTCCTAAATTTCAAAGTAAAATAATGAATAGATAAAACTGGAAAATAAGCCACGAAAGAGAAAGACAGAACACAATCGATCAGCGCAGGAGAGATCACCCTTTGTTTTGGAGTGCCTCTTACTTCTTTGTGCATGCTGGCCTGTGTGCTGAACCATTTCCTGCAGTTTCTTCCAGATCCTGCTCTCCTTGTCCAGACCCATTGTCTGCTCACCTACAACAGGTCCAGGCACTAATAAATGAATCAATTACCTGTACTTTGCATGGAGAACAGGAGAGGGAGAACTCAAATAAAAGGTCTCAAATCCTTACAAAAGACAACATTAGCATTTTTGTCCTAAAAAATCACAAGGTTTGACATATTGCTTTGAAACTGTTTCGATAAATGAGATCATAGGTCATGGTTCAAAACTGGTTTTAAAGGGTAGAGCTCAGTGGCACATTCTGGTTTGAAAATTCCAATGGAGCACACCAGTGGGTTCGATTTTGGTATTCATTGCAATGAAAAAAAGAACTTACGCACAATATCTGTACTGCTGTACAGTGCCGTACGGTCTGATATTTCTGCCCTTGACTGTGTACATTTATCTTCGGGTCATTTTGTTTTCCCCATTGCAGAGTGATAAGCTCGACATTTTAAGTTAAGATTGCTTCCAAATCTATGGCAAAATCTGTTTCAGAAAAGAAGAAGAGGTGATCCAGATGCAAACAGCGAATATATGGACATGAGGAAAGTCCAAGCCGGAATGCAGGAGCCATCAAGGGACAGGAACTTTAATTCCCAACATTTTCATATTTGACTTCTTCGTTGATCTCCATTTGTTACTTTTTCTGCCTTCCCATGAGCAGTGACCATACTGTGTTAAAAAGTTCCTCAAGGGTTCTGACAAGAATGGAAGATCTCAAGGAGGCTGCTCCAGAGCCTTCATAAGATAAGAGCACTGCTCTCTCTCATTACTGATGTTACCCTTGTGTGCTCTCTTTGTGAACTTTCCCCATTTACTCCTGTCTTGCTTCCCTTTTCTTTGTCTCCTCTCTGTTTAAAGAGACCAAAAATGAGTATCATCTGCAGCTGTGCTGCATAGATCAGCCTTAAGAACCTTCACAACCGATTAACCATTCATGGCTCTCTAGATGGCTCAACTATACAACCCCCCCTGCTATCCTTCAACAGTTACTGTACTATAGGGAGTTGACCCCAGTTTCCCAGCTAAATGTAACCCTGGGTAATGGTTGTCTTCTCCACATGGCTGGGTGGCTGGACTGCTGGGCATCATTAAGGTATAGTTAGGGGTCACATAAGTCACATCAGGGGTGGGTGAAGTGGATCTCTTTTTAAATATAGCACTTAAGGTCCCTTTGGATGAAATATATGCAAATACAAGCAATGATGCACTTAATATTAAATCATATTTTTTGGGTAGATCACCACATTAATTTGTGCTTGTCTACCACAAGCACAATTTACGTTATCCCTTTTTTATGATGAGCAGTAGCCCGAGCAGACAAGGTAGCAAAATTATTATTTCAGGTTTCAGAGCTGTTCAATCTCGTGTTCAGTCTTCCTGAATGCCTAATCTGTACCAAAAAATGCATATACTGTATGAAGCTCATGGATTTCCATATTAGTTCCTTTTTTGGAATGTATATTTCTCTGTAAATATGAATCCCTGTTGACACTTTTGCTTTTTTTGAGTCACAGCTAAATGAGCTGAGTGGCATCCTTTCTCTTGTCTTTTTGATAGTGTACACAGAGAAGAATATGTGAAATGCATTCAGTGCTCTAATATTGGTAGTACTGCACCATCATCACGTTTCTCCTCTTGGGCAATAATAGCAAGGAAGCTTTTATATTCATGGTTTTTGCAAACCCATATACCCCCCTTTTCGTGAAATTAGTTAACAAAATTTACCCCCGTTTTGTTGAATTATTCCATTTCAAACTCATAAATTCAAGTTGTACCATTTCACAGGACAGCTATATACTTGAAATGTATACACATTTATTTTAAACCAAATATTTTTGCGCAATCTGAACAATCTGGCTCACAGGGGGGGGAGGAAGTTAAATGTCAGCATGTCAGCCAATATTTAACAAAAACAACAAACAGAAACTAACATATGCTGACTGTTAATTATTCACCCCTAATTGAATTCAATAGTGAAAGTGCCTTTGGAAGCAATAACGGTTGAAAAACGTCTACATTTACAAAATACATCTCTACAAACTGGAGTTTTCACCCATTCTTCTTCGCATACTTGCTCAAGCTTGGTCAAGTTGGTTGGATTGTTGACGGCCAACAATTTTCAAGTCTTGCCACTGATTTTCAATCCGATTCAAGTCAAGAGATTCACTGGGTCACCAAGGACATTTGTCTTGTTAAGCTAAAAGAAACAGGATTTGAGATGGGTTCATCACTGTGCCATACAGTATACAGTAGAACAGCTTTCTGGAGTCACTGGGATATTAAAACTGACATTTTCATCCATCTCACAATAGACAATCACCGTGCTCAAAGGGATATTCAGTGACTTTGGAATTCGCTACATGACATATTCACAGTGGCCATTCAACTAATTGCGAGACTTTTCAAAGTAATTTTGTGTCCCTGACGTAATTTAGGTTTACCACAGCACAGAGGTGGAGGAAAATACTTAAGCAGTCAGCAGTTCAGTTTAGTTTTATTTTAAGTTTTTGCTGATTTTTGTTCACGCATTCAAGTGTTCAGTTTGAGTTTATATTTTACATATGACATTGGTAAATTCAACAAAATGAGACATCATAGGAAGAAGACAAATACTTTTGCAAGGCATTGTAGATATAATTTTTGCCTATTATTAATACATTTGTGTATTGTTAGAGTCACCGTGTTTTAAGGTTTGCTGTTTTTCCTTTGCTTTTTAAGTATGGTACTTGCTTCTATTTTGTTAAAAAAAAAGTTATTTTTTACTTTTTTACTTGGTTGCAGAAAATATCTTAAACTCAATTACTTTAAGTTGAACAACTGCCAAACTGTTTCAGATTTTTCAAGATAGCAAGCTTACTTTTTTTACTACTTCAGTGTCTACATTAGACATGACAATATTCTAGACTTGTCAATTTAGTATTCAAATGCACTAAAAAGCCTGTTGTATTTTGAGAAATAGTGAGCACATGTACAATCTGTTGGCAAACTGCTTCTTTTTTGTTTTTATTTACCCCCCGATAAAGACGTTGTTCCCTTTTTCAAGATGCTTATTTAATTAAAGTTTTTACTTTGCCAGTGACCAGGAGGAAAAAAATGAAAATTTACTGGATTGGGCAGTTGTATATACTTATTTTATTACTGAATTTTTCTTTGCTGGTGTTTGATGTACAGCCTCCAAGAAGGAGGAATTGAATCAAATACGTTTTAATTTTGTTATTTTTTGGAACCTATCAAGCTTGAACAATACTTTTTGAATGTAATTGTTTTTCCTGCCGTTTCACTTAATGTCAATATATAAACACAGAAACGGGAAGAATGACAAAAAAGTGGGGAAAAAAACTCACAATGCAGTTTTCCCTCATTGCAAACACCTGCTCTTTCGGTAAATTTAGTTATTACTGAGGATTTTCAAAGCTGATTGTTAAATGGGCCTCAATTCAGTTAGTAAGTAGTTGCATAATTAGTTGTGGTAAATGAAAAACAACATGGCTTTGTGGCTTTTCTTTCTTCCTCTTATGCAGAGAAAATGAACCACAACTGACTTCCTTTCAAGAGCACTTGTGAACGATCTGTACTACAAGTGCTTAGAGGGTTAGCACTGGGTTTGGGGGTTCAGGTTAAAGGTGGGCCATCGCTTTTAAAAAGACCTCTGTCGGCATTTAACTGGGTGTCTGGCTGTTGAGGGTCTCCGCTGGGTAATAGGGGGAATGCCGTGTGAGGCTTGCGGTTTGGAAAATGAAAATATGAACTGTATAAAAAAAAACATGAAACTGATAGATTCAACACAATCTATTCAAGAAAACATGCCATATCTTAACAACGGCCGTAACTAACAGACCATCCCCCGTTAACCAGGTTTTTAAAACTGAAGTCTTTACAGTGGTTGTTGAGGAAAGCTTTAAAATGTATTCTTTAACCCATTACATAAACACTGCTCCTGTATAATCCATCTGTTTATTAATATAGTAATATTAATATAAGCAGAATTTATTGTAGCCTTACTATACTGTAGGCTTTTCACTAATATTACTGTATTTGTGATGTGCTACACAGAACATCGCAACCTTTCAGGATGATGTTGATGACATAGCAGAGACACTTTCAGGATTACAAATGTGACATATACAGTAAATGTCAATAAGGATTCAAGCTATTGCACAATAAAGAAGTGGGCTAGGCACCAAATTGAAAGATTGCAGTGAAACTTCTGCACACCCACTAAAAGCCAAATCCAGACGATCCACTTGCCAGTGTGGTATTGCGTCTGTCACCTTCTAATGCTAGGTTTGGAGTTTTGCTGTTTTATTGTTGATGTGGACGGATTCTGTCCTTCATTTTAAAAGATTGTTATAAAGCAAAAACAGGTACCTGTGATTATAAGTCAAGATGCTTGATGTACAAATGAGTGCCCTCTGGTTTGTCATGGACAATGAGAATGTGTTCTCAAAGTGACATTTCTGAATTAAATAATTTAAAAAAGCTAAATGATGTGTTGTGTAAGCCATCTACTCCCTCTCAATGCTTACAAAATTCCATAAAGTATAATAAAAAAAATGGTTTCTTTTTAAAAACATTCTGGTGACTTCACTCAGTAAAGATTAAAAAAGGAAATCAGAAAATAAAAACTATGGAAGCTTATTAGCGGCAGTGAGAAAAAATAATTTATGTTTTATCTGCAAATGTGAATTTGCAGAAACAGCTCTCTGCTTGTGTTATGCAGTCATATGTTTTAAAATGTTCTAGAAGCATTATGTAAAAATACAGTTACAGTATTTGATACTATGTAATATTGTATATCATGGTGTTTTATAAAACGTGACCTATCAGGAAATACCCTGGAGGAATGAAACCATAAAGAAACTTTTTGTGGCGATAAAGAGGTTTTCTACAGAAGCCAAAAAACAATATGATCTTGTTTAAGCATACTGTAATATTATCCCATTTACTGTAGATGCAATGCTTATTGTGTATAAATGCAGTTATGTCATTTAAACACAATAATGACAGTTATTTCATGTTAATTATTATAATACGGTATAGTGACTAGTGAGTAGCTTTCATCGATTCAGAAGTACAGTATGAGTCATATTTAAAACGACTACACACTTTTTGCTTATTGCTTTAAGCATATTGATAAGTGTACTTTACATGACCTACTGCTATTGCATGGTAAAAAAGTTTTGAATTAGCCCATGAACTTGCCAAAACGACAAAATGTGATTGTTTTTTAAAGCACAAATACAAAGACAGTAGAAGATATAGACAACTGAGGAGTTTGTCCGCACACTCACAAAAGCATTTCAAGAGCAGCTCACTTGAACCTGTGAGATAAGTACAGTATTTCAAATAAAGAAAAAATATTTTTTAATGCAGTGGAAAAAAATAGAAAGACAAAAAAGAAGAACAGTAGGGGAAATATAAACTATTTCTGAAAAAATAAGAAATCCCAGAGAGGATCTGATTCTCACAGCGCATTATGTATATTTAACTGCCCTGGAAGTATGTGGGAAATGTTGTCTTTGGACGAGATGTTAAACTGAAACCCTCACTATTTAACTACTGGCATTAAATTGTCATCAAATTGTCCTGGCCCAGTTCCACTTCAAGATTATACAATCTGGCTAAAGTACTGTAGCTCCCTCATGTATCAATAGGCAAACTAGCTTCTCATTTCTCCACCTGCTGGTAAGAATTGTAAATGCTGGGGAAAATAAATGCAAAGACTAATTACCACTGACTGCTAATACTGTTTTAACACGAACCTCTTTTCGATATTTTGTTGCCCTCATCTCGAAACAATTTTCTTCCTTACAAAACATCTCTCTTCCATATTGGTTCCACATGGCTGCAGTTGACTACACTATAGATGTTTCTTTACACAGAAGGAAAAGGTGTTTCCCTGACCATCAATCTTTTCAAAGATCAATACTTACACTCTCATGTCTGTCATCTTCCAGCCACTTTTAATAAAAAAGTAAAAATGTCAAAAATGACATATTTATAGACACCACTGGCAGATGAATGAGGAATTCTGTTGCACAGTTTTGTGAGACAATGCGTTCTGCTCTGCTCTGCTAAAACAATTAGCACAGTGCATCCAACACCCCTTTATAATTAATATGATATGACTCTGTGAAATTAAAAATTATAAGCTTTAATTTAACAGAGGCAAAGCAAACCTGGTTAGCACTGGGACATTAAAAAGAGATGAATTGATGTAGACAAAGCCGCATTTAATAATGGAAGATAACTGTAGTTTCCTGAGGCTGTGCCAACATCCCTAAGGCCAGATGTGGTGATGTGGTCCCCAGAGGCACGGGAGATCGTCCTCATTGAGCTGACAGTGGAAGGATGAGAGGAAAAGATCTGGTCCAAGACTGCAGAGGGAAAGGGCGGCAGATGTAGTTGTTCCCAGTGGAGGCTGGCTGACAGCTGTTGGGCTGACTGGGAGGGACAGAAAGCCAGCAGTTCGAAGGTTGGGAGAGGCAGAGGAGAGAGCCTCAGGCTGGCTCTGGAGAAGGAGAGAGGAGAGAAGCTGGAAGGGAGGAGGAGATGAGCAGAGACTGGCCATCACCGTCACCCAACAGCAGGTGGCCATTACGGATAAAAGTGACAACACCTGGGTTCCAAGCTGGGTTTTATCTGATGACATTGATTCCTGGCCAACAGCAATAGTTAATACAACTATTTACTAAGGGAAGCATGAGTAGATGTACAGTATACTGTAATATACTATATACTAACATATATAGTATATATATACAATATAATATAGAAGCAAACTATAAGCATAACCCTTTTTGATAAAAATAGTAATGATGTGTAGCTCCTTCTTGGCTCAACCAATAACCACATTCACTTGTAGCTCAATGGTCCAGACATCACCAGCTGGAAGCTGTGCGATTGTGAAAGGGATTCCCTGAATGGTAGCCATGACTTTGTAGTGTAGGTGGGGTGGGCGTTGGTCCTCATCCAGTGTAACCTTGGTTATCAGTGCAAGAGCAACAGCAACACCAGAAAAAGAGGCCTTACTCCATCAAGTCCTTTTAGGCACCATGCAGCTTGCACATCAAAACGATGAATGGATCTGCAAATGGGCACGACAGTTTAAACATCACAAAAGGCTAGGTTTAGTGCATAAAAATATGCTGTAAGGTGCAATGCAATGCAAATTTGATTTTATATAGCATCCTTCACTTTAAAACAGCCCAGGGCGTTTTGGTAATAAAACAAATTCAAAGTATAAAAATACAATCCAGTTGCAAAATCTAAAATATATACCAAAGTGTGCTCAAAATTTGTGTTTCGATTTACACTTAAGAGTCTGAGGTTTTTCATGTTCCAGATAACATGAAAGAATGTGCAATGATAGTAAGATACACCTCCGTACTACAGAGTCACTCTCTGTTCACTCCTCCTGTTTGGGAGAGGGTAACTCCAAGCTAACCAAACTTCCAACCACACTGCACTCGCTTGCTGGTACTTCCTGTTTTTGTCACCCTTTCTCATTTTTCTGGTGTCAGTTGTGGCATTCGCTGGCCATTTTTTCATCATTAAAGAAACATTCAAACATCTTCTCGCTCTGTAATTTCTGCCATTCCACACATGTAAAACATAAGCCTACATTTTCACTGTAAAATCTAAGATACGTTTACCTAACAATAACAATGAGAGCTGAAGTGAGCTTGAAATTTGGATTAAAAAAAAAACATTGATCTTTTTTCTTTGAACTGTAGTATTTCTACTACATACTTATAACCTGAGGTGAGAACACATTAACAGCCATCTCTTAACACACATGGTGTGACTACACAAGTTATTGATTTAAATAGGCAGCAACAATTGTCATGAGTTGGGGGGTTTACTAGTTATATCAATACGGACTACACAAACAGTTGCTTTCTGTCTATAACTCAGTTAAAGGTTAGTTTAGGTAGGATCCTGGAATAGAACACTGAAGTTGGCATATTGAGTTTACAGTAGGCACATACTGTAACTGACCTTCTTGCCTTTGAAAGATGGGTAAATATAGATTTGAAATAGCAAGCTAAGAGAAGCATGGGAAGTCCTGATGGCCAGCTCAGAAAAAAAGGTTTGGTCTCATCAAACTCTCTCGTCCTTCAAAGTGAAGAAGCAAGAGACTGTAAGTAAGTTCCATCAATATACTGTCTGAAGCTCTAGAAATTTGGGCCTACTCTTTGAGGACAGAAAGCTAGCAGTCATTTTTCAGCACTGAAGAGACCAACAAATAAAGCTGTGTTTGGGGTCAAATATATTCTTTTTAGCACCTGCCAGGTAGAGCTAGCATATCTGGGATGCATTATTTGGTTGAGGAAAATGGTTCTAGTCAGGTATCAGTTTTAGAATGGAGACTGTCCTGTAGTGGGTCTTGTATTATACAGTGACCTGTTTTACATGCCTAAATCACAGCATCTTGGTTAGATTGCAACAAGATTGGCACATCCATTTGGGAACTAATGAAGGTACCTTTTTTTAGACTACAGACTCAGTCTTTGTGAACACGTTGCAGAACATTTATGTATTTTAAAAATGTTGTCGTCTGTTATTTTACCAAAAAACCGAGGTGTTTCAGGAACAAAGAAACCTTGAGACCATGTCATTCCTGACTATAAAGGGAAGGTTTATAAATTTGCTTGTCAAGCTGGTGCCTAGACCTGATTGTATAATGTTGCTTTTCCTCTTTTATGTATGCCGTTCATTCCAATACTCAAATTACATTTCATTAAACGTGATAGCAAAGTATTTGAAAACACATCATGAGACATGAAAAAAAAGTGTCTTTTCCCTAGTTTTCTTTTTTCAGTATTTAAATAATGTTTAGCACAGCGTGATAGTTATCGAAACTATAATAGAATTAAATACTTTAATTAAAAATGCTAAAATATTAAAAGATTCAGACCACTACTAGCATTGAACTAGGAACATTGCTTTATTAACTAAGATCATAGCAAGTTTAACCACTTTCTTTATTTAATTAGAACTGGCAAGACTAAATAATATTCTGTGGCACTTTAGGAAAATTGAATAGCTTTAAAATGTATTCCTTTTCTTGCAAAAATGCACATATCCCGGGTAATAATTTCAAGTCTGAAATTGTAACCTGCAAATAAAATCGCTTTGAATAAAATGCACAGAAACACTATTATTTTTGAGTCACCTGATTACACGAGAAAATATTAATCTATACAATGTATTCCCATGTAGCACAATTTATAGTTCAGAACTAGTTAATTCCTAATGCATTTATTAGTTAAGTTACATTTTAGTCATAGAATGAAGCACAGAACAGTGGCAGTGTTTCTGACAAAACTATTTGCTTATCTTAATCATTTTTGTCACAAGGATAATATTTTTTCTACAAATCGTTTCCTGTAAAGAGCTTTAAAGAACTGTTCCCAAGACATCAATAGCACAGCCTTCAGCAGAGTCAGCTAATTTTGTGGGGTGAACCTGAAGATCGGTGGTTTTAAATCTCAATGAAAACTTACTCTCCTCTTAACAGGAAACATCATATTGGGAGTCTTTCACACATTAAAGATACCCATAAAAAAGATCAGACGTACGACCAACAAACTACACGAGCAGTGTTTGATTCTATTTCCTATTGTGTCATCTACACTTCTGAGACACATAAAGTCACATTTTAGTGTAAGAGGGGAGTGGTTATGACTTCTAGGGTGTTGAGCCCATTTACAAGAAATAGTTCTACTAGTGTGTAATTGCTGTTCCAGGCTAGAGAAAAATTATTTACGACATGGTAATGAACAACTATTACAAAAGAAAGGCTGTTGTAAAATTCATTTCTATCTTGCAATCCTTTGATTCTATTTTCATTTAACATGGTTTATTCTGCTCAGCTTTCCTGCAAGACATTTTCTGGAGGCATAAGGGAATACATTTTTTTTTGTTCTGAAAAAGCCATCATAGTTATCGACTTTACAGCTTTTTCCAGTAGAACAATACTTGCATTTACACTACAATATTTTCTTTTCATCGTGTAGGTTAAAGGATATTTGACCCTGAACTGATTCTGATTAGGTTGCATCTCTTCTTCCTGATAAGAGATGTTAAATGATACGAGCTCACAAGTGTAAAAATATAGGATGTAAACTGATACAAGTGAGTGATGAGAGTCTTTAAAAGTTTGCTTAATCACCCCAAAATAAAAAAAAACACAATAAAGGCAAATTATAAAATAGTTTGAATGAATGTGCATTTTTTTCCCTGAATCATAGGTGTTATGAAGAACCACATCGTAAAAAGTATGACATGTAAGAAATGAAAGCTATACTTTAACAAAGCAGAAATGATGCATCAATAACTTGATCAAACTGAAACAAGCTTTTAATAAACAATGTAAATACCCTCAAGCATCCTGGGGAAGGAAAGATTTTATACTTGAAGCTGTAATGGAAACTACACTTATTAACCAAGCACAAAATACATCATTTTCAAGTAAGTCATAAATGTATAATGTTCCCCTAATTATGTTACCCAAAGCCAATTTAGATGTGCCAGTATTTACCAGCATTTTTGTTACTCAAAAAAACTTTTGGTTTGTAAAAATGCCACTAAACAGATACATTTTAAACTAGGTTACTTTCATTATTAGAATCCCTTTTCATATGTAGATTATTAGAATACCTCCTACTAAAACAATTACAATGATGGAACATATGAAAATATAGACTTCTCAAGAAAACTCCATTCTTGTGTGGCATTTCACACACTGAATAAAATTAATACCCTATGAATGAAGTCAATTCTATAGTGCGTACAAGCGTGTTTTGAAAATTACAACTGATTTCCTGGCCAAGACAACTTGATTTTTACTTTTTTTTTGTATGGTGCTTGGGTACTCACAGCATTTGGGCTCTGGGTTGTCTTTAGTATATAATTTTTACATTCTGATTGTGGCTTTTCTCCAGAAGTAGTGTATCACAATTTTCCCTCTGTATGTGTCATAAACCCATTGTCAGAATACTCTCTTAATTGCTTTTGATATGTTGCCACTGATATGTACACTTAAGAGGGTCATCTTTTAATGCATACTACCCATAGCTCATAGATGCATACAACAGGGGTCTATTTCAAAGAAATTTCTCATCACCTTGGCAAACTCAAAACTGTCCATCCTCAGAGCATTGCCTACTGTGTAGCTTCAACTGACAAAGTCTTCTTACAAATAGCTAATGAAATAGCATAGATTCATATTGGGTAATAAAACAATTACTTGCTGAGCCACTCTGTGGTGAATTGCATTCTTTCAACAATTTCTGAATGCAGCCGTTAAACCACTTTGTCTACTGTTTTTAAGATTTACTAGTAATATGAATTTGCTCTATATCGATTGCAAAGTGTACTTAAACATCTAACCACCTACTCACCTACTATCATCTTTAGTCATTTACCTGAAGTGTTCTGATGATGATGAATGTTACATTAAATTACCTTAAAACACATCCATTCCTTAAATTAATGTTACCTTGAACACAAATTGCACCCTTTGCACCTAACCCTGCACAGACACTGCAGCATACTGTGCTGAATTATATTAATTTTAGAATCAAATATTTCATGATTTTTTAAGACACAAACATATTTTATGGGAGTTTTGACCAATACTGTGGATCCACATCAGATTCAGGCACAAACATAGCATGCTTGTATAATGTATCAGAATAATACAACATAGCACATGAATGAACTGAAGTGGGAGCTATGCTTTACAGTAAAAAACAAGTTACATGGTTTCAAAGCACTTTTATTTATTAAAAGAGGTTTCTGATGTCTATATCATCCATGTAGACAACAGACTTTACATACAAATGCAGCAAATATTGACAGAAACAGAAATCTGGTAGCAGCAGATGTGGAGTTCGTTTACTCTCTGGTACATTTTTTTTTAACAGGATGGTCACAAGTTTAAAATACCAGATCTCAGCAGCCAGTCTTCCTTTGGTCACAGGTCAAACAGCTGTTTCTGACTTCATCCATTTCCTTGTTACTACAGATTTCGATTTTGATGCTCAGTTATCACCGACCTGCTCATTGATCTACTGAGGCAATTATATTTTCCCCAGCCCTGTCATGCACAATATCAGATAAGGTTATTTGAATGAGTTGTGCATCTGTGTAGCCCTCTGCTCAGTTAGTAACGGTGACTTGTTTCAAACTATTGGTTTGAAACATCTCCTGTAGTTTCTGTTTGTGCAAATATTCTTTTCTTTAGAAACTCCACTCTTTCTTCTTCTGAGAGGGTCTCAAACTCATGCTTTGG
Source organism: Atractosteus spatula (assembly GCF_055471065.1). NCBI lineage: Eukaryota > Metazoa > Chordata > Actinopteri > Semionotiformes > Lepisosteidae > Atractosteus > Atractosteus spatula. Next base: position 5,369,069 of record NC_142718.1, on the reverse strand, counting down.
AACCTAGAAAACCAGAGTAAACCAAAATGTGGCAAGGCTGCAATATCTTCGTACCACAGACATTTACAGTATTATCAACAATCTCAAGTTAACCCCTGACACATCTCAATTACACATCACTAAGCTTCCTATGAGCCTGTAGCTTCCAACATGACTCCTAGGAGACTGTGTTCTGCTCTAACTGAGTTCTTAATCACAGACTGATTTAAACGTTCTATTTGAGGCATAGTTTTCAATGTCTTAAAACATTAAATGGGATTTGTATATGTTATCATCTGTGTGCCAGCTTCTGAATTTAATAACCGCCCTTATTCACAACCCCAGTTGGCTGAATTGTCAACTGTATCTCATCAGCTCATTCATTGTCATTCTCACCTGTGTCTGTTCATCATACTAAGCGATCACCTATTAAGACCTGTTTAATCAAAAATAATGGTAAGCAAGCCGATGATATGCTGCTTACTTTTCAGCATGTTTAAGAGGCAGGAAATAATATGATTGAAGTAGGAATCGTTTGAAACTTAGGACTGAATGCAGAAACAAGTAAACCATATGTCTAAACAAGCAAGCACAAGATAACACAAGTTTATGTAGAGCTCAGCTGCAAAACAAAACAGCAAATACAGTGAGCGCCCAGGAACAGAGTGATGAAGCCAGTTCATAGATGGGGATTATTAGGAGGCCAAGATTGGTAAAGGCCAGGGGGAAATTTGGCCAGGACTCTTTTTGAGAAAAGCCCTGGGATTTTTAATGACCACACAGAGTCAGAACCTTGGTTTTACATCTCATCTGAAGGATGGCATCTTTTTACAGTACAGTGTCCCCGTCACTATACTGGGGCATTAGGACCCACATGGACCGCAGGGTGAACGTCCCCTACTGGACCTTCAAATACTTCTTCCAGCAGCAACCTTAAGTTTTTCCCAGGTCTCCTATTCAGGTACTGACCAGGCTCACACTTGCTGAGCTTCAGTGGGCTGCCAGCTCTGAGTTGCAGGGTGATATGGCTGCTATACATGCCTACCTGTTTCCACTGTGACTTTGTTGACTCCTTAGGTGTTTAAGAGCAGAAAGATTACTACCAGCAACCTTTGTTGCTGATGAATCAGGGTGGCTAATTATTGGCATTTCCTTATTTTCTCTTGATATGGGCAGTGACTCACCAGTACAGTGTCATAACCCAAGGCTGCAAGGTGCCTCATTTTCATGGCCAGCTTGCCCCTGGGGTGGAGGGTACCGAGGCAGAAAGAAGAAGATTGTCCACACAGCACTGCCACTCTGAAAGATCCGTTAGAAGAAAAAACATTTAGGAAAAAACGGCTTGCTCTTTTTTTTGCTTGCTCAACAGTTTTACTTTCAGTCATTTGTCTGCTTGCAAGGCTATAACTAGTACAGTACTTCCATTTCACATATTTGGATGTGCTGCACCATATATCTAAAGTTTATGGTTTTGGTGTGTGCGAGCATAAGACCTCAATGCCAGAAACTGGTTTTATCTTTGAGTCATGCGCACCTTTATGTCTGTTACACTTCAATGGTGTGCATTCCTATAATACAGCCTGCTCAGCTCACATGAACACATTTTGTAATACACTGTATTCTGCAATAAGAAAAAACAATCAAGGATTACACAGACTCTTTAAAAAATAAAAATTGTGTATCAAATACAGGACATTAATTAAGAAAGAGCTACGTACTCTTTGGTCATAGATAAAGTGATACCAAATAGTAGTTTGCTTTTAAGTACATATATCCATAACAATTTATGTCAAACTAAGTTTTCTTAAACTAACTTGTGGTGGTGTAAATTATTTAACTTGAGTGCTTCATGTGCCAGTACTCTGCTTATGTCTATATGAATACCATTTGCCAGGTGTTTTCTGAATTTCCATTTCAGTGTTTCTGCAGTGTTTGCTAATCCTCCTATTTTGATATCAGTTGTGGACCTGACTAGTGATCAGTGACATCAATTGGGATCAGTAGTCAGTAGTCTTAATTCAGAATTGCATGTGATTAAAATGCCTAGAAGCTGATTCAGTTCCTGTGAGTCTGGTTTGATCACCCAAAGATCTCCCACTGGAGGTACTCTTTCAGCATGAGCTACCTTGAACCTTTGTTTCTTAAACTGCGGTCCTTCAGTAATTATCAGTGGGAGCTTTTTTAATGAGTTTACCTCTGCAGTAAAATTTAAATGAACAAAATAAACTATGCAGTAGCACATTTTATCTATTTGAAGAACAAAGAGAGGCAACAATAAAAAGCTGAAATGTTATCACTGAGAAAATGTTGCATTCAATTTATGATGACCCTCTAACACTGCTCAGTGCAATGTTCCCAGTAATGCTCTGCATAAATTAGCTCTGGGAAAGTTATTAAGGTGCTTTCAGCACAATTTTAAGCAAAACCATAGGGAGGGTAAAAATAAAAAAGAAATAATTTTACTACAGTATAAAAGGAAATGCTCCTAACATGGTTTTCCTTGCTCACATAAAAACAACTAAATATTTTACTAAATGAAAATAGTGTTTTGTGTGGTGATGGTATGAAATAACCGATTGTGTCTGAGCTCTCTTGCTGAATGAGGCTGTGATGAGACATGACACTTTTACAGCGAACTTATCACGATCTTTCTAAAGTGCATTTTACTCAGAGTTTTTCAAAAAGCAGGGCACTCATTTAAAACAGAACTGTTACATTAGAGCCTTAGACCATTCTATATATGACGCCAAGACAAATTAACACCTAACGATGTACCAAAACACTATGTATTGATTTTAGAGAAAATTAAAAAATAGAAAAAAATGTCCCAATAACCTTGTAAAATCCTGAGTTTTGACAGAAATTTGAAAAGCTCCTTTAGCAAATATGCAATGCAGACATACGTGCATGACTCACACAGTGCTCACTTAAAAATTAAAGACGTAACTCTTTCCCTGTCAAACCTTGCCTCACAGAAAAATTTTCTCATTTCGAGTCACACTGCATAAGTTTAATATCATGTGGTCGATGAATCATTTATTTTCACAGTTTACAGAATCGTGACGCAGGATGTCCCTCTTATTCATTATTAATAGTTTTATCCATTATCTTAAGATCACCCTGCTTGCCCAAAAGATAAGCATTTCATATTCTGTTTCGGCAGAAAAAAAAAAGAATGACATTGATCAAGATTATTACATGCAAATTACATTGTGCTTTAGAAATTGTTTCATGCAGAATTTATCCACACTGTCAGTCAAAGTTCCCAGCTTTAGTCAAGGCTTCAAAACCCAACACGGTATTTAAAATCCATTAGAGAACCTCAAACATATATTTTTCAAAGGTAAATGTGCAGTTTTCCTCGCCACCCTGGCTTATTGCCACATTCCATGCCTTCCCAATAATTTGATGGTAAATTTTTAACGCTGTTGGTGTTTTCATTTTCATTCCAACCATTGGAATTCATGGAATTTCATTGGAACTTTTTACATCTCAGCTCACTGAATGACTCCTTGTAGCGTACAGAGAGACTGAAGATAGACATCTTTTTGAAATGCAGCTGGAGGAGTGGTGAATCTCTTTCTGATATGCCTGCAGGTGTGCAGCAGCTGCTGTTTCGCTTACAGATAACAGAGCTTTCAATTACATTTCAATTGTGTCAATCCTACGTCCAGTGGGGCACCAGTGGTCAGAGTAGGCTAGACACATGAACCAGACTTCAACTTGAGATACCTGGATAATAGTAAGGGCTATTTTTGTATGTATGAGCTACAAACCTTTTGACACTAGCCTTAATTACTGTTCCTGCAATCTCTGACCCATCTGAAAGATAAGGATGCCCTCTTGAAGTTGCTGCTACTTCTCACATTTTGCACTTTACTCTGGATCTACAGCAGATAGTAGTGGTAAATAAAACAAACCTAGGTTCACGTTTGGAGGAGGGAATATTCTCTGTGCTGCAGAAACTCCAATGACGCAATTGGGAACGAGCTGGAAATTGAGGTTAATCTTATCTCTTCTGTGACCAACAACACAAGATGACTGAATAAAAAACAAACTTCACAGCCAGGCCAAAAGACTTGTTAACAAAACACATTTGAAATTAAAAACCTAAATGAGAAACGACACATGGTGGGGGAAACCTGCAGAATGAAAAGCCAAGACAATTTTAAAAACTAAAACTGTTACCTTCGACAGTCTTCAGATATTGCTGCTTCATTTTCCTGTGACAAATCACAGATATTTTTCATGGTTTTCTCCAGGGTAATTGAAAAATCTGAAATGAAAAACAATACAAGGCAATATTGGTTCTGTTCACACAAACACATTCTGTAATATAAGGAATACACTGCATTCTGCAATAAAAGGGGAAAGAAAATCATTCAGGGATTATACCTACACTGTAAAAATAAAAAACATCAATCGAATAGGGGAAATTTTATAAGAAAGAGCTACGTACCAGAAAATATTTTCTTTTCATGTACATGGATTTGTAACAATTTATCCCAAACATTTTTCCAAAATTTAAGGTGAGTGTCTGTACTCTGCTCATGCCCATGAAGGATGTCATTTTTCAAGATTTCCAAGTAAACCAGCCTGAGGTTAAAAAAAAACATCTGCAGGTGTTCAGTTACCTATGAAGTAGCCATTGTCCAACAGCACCTCCTTCTGGAATGAGCTCCCTTCCAGAATAACCTGCAGAGTCCTCAGCAGGTCCAGGTTCACAGGGAATGTTGTTGAGGGTGGCTTGGCTGCACTCAGCGCTGTGGTGCTGGAGACAGCGGGACTATCCAGCTGCAGACAAAGGTTCACATAGTGCAACATCCGCTCGTGCATCCCTTGGTTTCTGCCCTCTGCAGGAAAGGATATTGAGCTGGTCAGCAAAAATTCATCTGCTGCCTGGCACTTGGGAATCAGAAGACTATCTTTGTTCCACATAAGAAAAAATGATATACTGTAGCGTGCAGTGTTTTTTTTCAATCATTTAACCAAGGCTAGTCTTAACACTGTTCATGAGGAGCATAATTGAGCATTTACTTGTACCAGCACTTTGAGGCCAATATCATGAACATCTGATTAATCTGGTTAGCATCTCTGATGTAACCATGGGACTCAGCTCTCTATAGTGTCACATTCTAGTACAGCTAAAATCAACTTCAGATTACTCCTTACATAAAAAAGTGAAAACGTCTCAGTTTAAGTTCTAATATATGCTTGGCTATAAGAGTATGTGACACTCTACAAGATGCCTTGTGGACCATGGCAGATATGGAATAGGACTAGTATGGGACAAGCAGTGACTTCTAGACCTGACCTTGAAAGAGCAGCTCATCAAGCACATCCTTCTGTTGAAGTTTGTCCATAAGCACATTTGAGAAATGTCCCAGCAGACAGAGAGAGAAGACTCCCCTCAGGAGCTCAGCAGGGAGGATCTTAGAGAGATATGTCTCCAACACATTGCTCAGACTTTCTGGGAACCTGCATCAAACACGAATATCACTTCAGTTTCTTCACAGTGTCCCATTAAATCATTGCTCTATTTAAAAAAGAGACAAATCTAAGCTTCATCTATTAATGGGATCGTCATAAAAACAAAGCTAAAATTTCTTTCAAAATGCTTATAAGAGCTGTTGGGCAGGCAGTCTGATGAACTTTCCTTCACTAGTAAGCAAAGCACCATTTAGCTGTCTGACTGATTGGATAGATGCCACTGTCAGGCAGCCACCTCCAATTAAATAAGGCTGAGGGAGGCAGCTTGTATTCACTGTAACTTAGAACTCAGCAGGGCTAAGAATTCACTGGGTCTTGTGTCCTGGGGTTAACACTTCTATTTGGTATTTTTTATTTGAGTCACAGTGATTTCTTCTCTTTCATATCAAAGAACTTCCAATGCCTTAAAGGACAGGTGTACTTTTACTTTTCATTAAAGTACAGTAAATGTCTCTTTTGTTGAAACAAGTCACCAACACATTTCTAATCTTGTTTCCAAGGACTTGTTTCCAACTCTGGTCCCATGTCCTGGCATTTTCATTTGGTGGCAAAAGGATGCGTTAATCTTGGTTAATTAAGTCAATTATTGGTTCAGTTTTAGAACACATGAATTTGACTGGAATGAAAACCAGAGGACTGTGTAGTTTTACAGGACCTTATATGCGGTGAATCATGGTATTTAAAACATATGGGTCCACAATTCCCATTTTAGATAATTTAACACACTGAAAAAGGTATGATAATCTATCACATTAATAACAGATCATGTATAAAACCTCTGCGTTTTATCATCTCTAGTTTTCAGCTCAATTGGGTTCACATGACAAATGCATCATGTGCTGTATATTTTACCAGTAAACATTTTGATAAAAATACAGTAATAAAAGTCACCCCAACAAGTATTACAAGGGCACCTACTGCTGTCCGTGTCTCTGAGGAAAATGGTTTAACTGGGAGTATACTTTCAAAATATTCAGGACATCCTTCAGAATCAAGGAGTCTGGGTCCTTCATTACTGTCTCAGCAAAGGTGTCCATTAACCCAACATGGCGGAAACCATGATCTTCAAACAGCAACAGAAAGAGGATAACCTGCAAAAAAAAAGATAGAGGTTTAAGTCCATCTTACTTACAACCACTGCTCTTGCCAAAAGATAAGGGATTGATGAACCTCCACACATTGTGTACACAGTAACCTCAGCAGAACGATCCAGTTCTCTCACTATGTTGGCAACCGTATTGGTACAATGCCAGAAAGAGACACCATTTCAATATTGTTAATATTGCTCCCACTTTCAGCGTTGCGTTTTTAACTTTTTAGTTAAATACAGTAAGTAGTCCAACTGTCATGGGGATGATAAGTAACATAGCTGTTCGCCAAAATCCTTTTAAAAAGCATTATAAAGAAAAAAAAAGCGGAGCTCACCTGCTTACTGCTCCACATGTCAAAGGTGGATGCCACATAACTGCCAATAGCAGAGAGAAGGGTGTAATTGTGGTACCGCAGGTCTCTGGAAGACTGCAGCACATACATCAACCTCCAGAAGGGGATCCCATGAATGTTCTCTGTACAGGAAGGAAATAAACAAAGTGATCTCATGTACATTTTTACACAGGTCATGCACATTTGGATACTCAGAGAGCTGAAGATGATTCCGCTGTTTCCCCAAAACAGGAAGCAGGGTAACTTTAAATGATTTATATATGCAAGCATTTATATAGCACTTCAGAGGCAAAACACACTTGCTAAATGGACTACACTGCATTATAGAATCTGACCTGAAGTGCAGATACAACCAACATAATTATAGAGCCATTTTGAAAAATACACATTCTAAATACAGACATCTAGTGGCAACAACAGAGTACTTATCTCTACACATAGCTAATGAAAAAAATAATGTTGTTTTCAGCTTGATTTTTTTACCTCTGATATAATAACATCGTTAAAAAAATCCTCCAGATTGCACATTTCTGGAGAATGGCAGTTTTTCAAATACTGATTGGCAAATACAAACCCTCTAAAGCGAGAAATTTTAGTTTTTTCACTAAATTTAGGTTTCTTTAACCATTTTACTGCCAATGCTCTATTTGACAAAAAAACTTTGAGAGCACCATCATCTCAGTTTTTGCAGGCTTTATGGAAGAAATGTTTTTCATTTTGTCACTTAAATGACATTTCTGTGCAGCTAGACTGAAGTTAAGAAAGAAGCAGTCATTCATCATAGACTAAGGGTATGACTGTGTCTCTTCCTATACGTAGTGTTTGTTTCTCACATGATGTAGGTATCTCATTACTTTTTTCTTCTCCTTCATGAATCTTTTCAGTCACAACCAAATTTTTGCAATCTGCTTTTCTGATCTTGGAACTCTTTGCTGTTCAACTTTGTACATATTGAAGCTCCTCTTACCAGCAATTTTGTTACTGCAGAAGTCCAGTAAAGCTTTAGATGGAAAATTCATTGCTGCCAGTGTTGTGAACATATACTGAGAATTGGGGACAGAGAACTGTCTTACCATAGACAGTGCTTTGTGCTGTTAAAAAAAAAAGAAAATCATTTTATTGAAAGATATTGTAGGATATGCCTTGAGCTACTGAAGAGAAAAAACAAACTGCAGCAGTAATAATCAAGCTGTAAAATTCTGTAAAAGGACTTGACCAAGAATTCTTCAAAGAAGCGAGAGTTCTTTGCTTTGGCAGTTCTATAAACTCTACAAATCACTATAAAATTGCAATGTGTCAGTGCCCATGTAAAACTAATATAACTAATAAAGAAATTTAAATTGACACAAGGAGAATCTAAGGAAACATTGAAAGCCAGATTTTTTTTTAAATTAGTTGTCGAGAGATACATGCAGTTTCATGAAAGTGGCTTGGTTATAAAACCGTTTACCTCAAGTTTTCTCTTCAGGGACACAGGGGCATCTCTGCCAATGCATCTCATCATGGTCTGCAGAGCTGTCACACTTTTAATCTTGGGAATGCGAATCTCAACCAGCAGCCTGTGGTTTAGAGGGCAAACACCCCATCTGGCAGCTGAAAATACTTGGCATCCAGTTTCGCATAACCAAAAATATGCATAACTCCAACATCTGAATCACTTCCAGAGGCAAATTAGTTTAAGGTCCCACCCCAAAAAAAACTAGCAAACAAACATAAAAGTACTCAGTTGTACTCAGTAAACATTTGATTGAATGTATGAAATAATGTATGGAATAAAAGCTTAATTGTAAATGACAAACAAGGCTCTATAATGATGCTTGCCATAAAGCCATTATTAGTTTATTAGTGGGTTCAATCCATTATTCAGAAAAACTTAAGTTTTATGGCTTTTAATATTAGAATACCCGGCTCATAACAATAACATTTTCAAATAATATTTTTATTTTATGTGCACTCACCGAATACATTCTGTGTGCAGCCATGACAGTGTAATCACATGACCTGACTCTCACAATAGTTCTTTTGTTTCATGTGAAATTTGTATGCTAATAACTTACCAAATTCAAGTGATATGAAGTAACAAGGGGATAATCAAGGGATAGCAGAAGAGAAAACTTCCACACAGAGGCAGAGTTCTAATGTAACAACTAACCTCAGACCAGCTTTCAGGGCATCAACATTTTTACTCCCCTCCATCTCCTCCAGACAATTTGCCAGCACGGAAAGAGCTCTCTCTTCAAACTTATTCAGGTTCTCCTGCAGGAAGAGAACAGCATCAGTATCTACTGCAAACCCAGAATGTTATTAATGTAAATGCAAATAAACTTTACATTTGTTTATCATGACTCTGTTTTGTGTGATCAACGATGATAACTATTTAACTAAAATGAACTGATGCATCAGCAAAAACTGACAGCATCCCCACCTATCTTTGTGAAAAATGAATTTAATCCTAATTCTGTTTGACATCTTTGTTTTTACTTCGCACAGAAGGCTGTTAGCTAAAACGCAAGATTCTGAGACGTCATCGGCAATATTTCGTGAAAGGGTGCAATATCAGAAAAAAAAAAGAATCAGGATCGTTTTCCTCATTTTAAACCAAAATAAATGTAGGAATCGGGCACGCACTGATGTAGTGGCCAACTCTTTTGGAACAAGAAAAGAAAAACTGAAAATGCTGACGTTAAAAAAAATACCACAAACAGCAAACATACCTGATTACTTAACTTTCATTAAGATGCCAAAATAATACACTAACCAATTGTGTTGAATCCCAAAGGAAACATAACAATTTAATAGTTTCTCCACCATCTTAAACAAGCTCTTATTGTCTACAAGATTTTAAATCCTGAAAATGGGTTCTCATACCTGGATGACTCTAAGAAGTGTTTGTATGACTTGGCTGCGCTGTGACACACCAAGTTTCACCAAAGCCAGCAGGCTATAGGCCAGATCGTCACTTCTCATTTTGTGGGAATCCTCCATCAAGCGCTGACAAAGCTGCTCGAAAACTGGGTGCTCGAACATCAGCCTCCTCTCATATCGTCTCTGCTCTTCTGACAACTTCTTGGTGGTCTCCCAGATTTTGGTCAAGCTGTTACTCACTCGCCTCCAGGTCAGAGTGTATTTCTCCGCCAGATCCAGCACATCAGAGGGAGACTGGCAGGCTGTCAGCAAGTCATAAAATAGTGCCCCATGCCTCTCTGGGCCTTGAAACCCAGGTTCATTTTCTTCAGAGAGTGGATGAAGGACAATTGTTGCATCCTTCTCCACAGCTGGACGTGTGGCATTTTTAAGGTGTTCTGCACTTTGTCCTTCTTCTTCTGTCTTTAAAATATTCTCTTGTGTACCATCTTGTGTGTAAAACCTAACTCTAGACCAGGTTCTAGGTACACAGCACCCGGTGGAACTGGCTTTCGAATGAACTCTCCAAAAGCTTGAATGTCCGGCAGTGAGCTGGTTCGGTGAAGGTATGCCGTTTCTCAATAAGCAAGAACTAAAACACCGCTGACAAGAGCTGCTGTATGATAGAAATGCGTGTCGAATTAACCGGTTTCCTGATTTGTGGACACTCATTTTGCTAGGCAAAGGCTGCACAATGTTGGAAGGACTTTAGCAAGCATCACCTGAAATGATAAGAAAAGGGAGTGCATACTACTATTAAAAAATATAACTGTCACGTCTACAAGCCAATGTCTAAGAGTGAAAGCTGAATGAACAGCACAGCTCTTTGACAGATTGTGGATCCATGAATGTGTGGTGAAACAAAAAAGCAATCTTGTAAAAAGCAGTCAGGTTATCTTAAAGATGATTACAGGCAAAACGGTCACGCTTTGACAAAAACTATAGAGATGAATCCTAAACTTTTCCCCCCAAATTTTAACTTGGTCACTTTTAAATTATAATCATACAGTGGACTATTTTATTCAAAACAACCAACACAGACGAAGGGTGAAAATACGTAATACTCAAAATTCCGAATTACATTGTCCGATTTAGGTCCTATCCGAAGAACGGACTGACAATACTCAATATTCATATTTCGTTTCATATTTCCTGTACAAGAACTAAATAATTTATTGAACGTTTGAAACGGAAAAAAGTTTAACTGAATAAGAAAAACGAAGAGCTATATCATAACTCGCAAAACGGATATTAATGTACTAGTGGGTTCAAGCTATCAGATACTCAGAAAAATGTATGTTTTACAGTTTATATATAATAAATACATGTTCATAACAATAACGTTTTCAAACAGAACTAGTATGATTAAGTAGTAGTGAATTATAACCTTCATTTATGTACACTCACCTCATGCCTAATGTGGGCAACCATGACAGTTTAATCACGTGACCTGTCTCTCACAATAGTTCGGGGAAAACACGAACAACACTTTGTACATCCTGCTGAATTATAAATATCCTTTAAAACCGCTACATTTCTTGCATTTTATACATTACGCACACAGTCGGTAATAGTAATGTTATTAACATGAAAATAGTTATAAAAAACCTATATTAGTTATATTATTTGTACAATAGCCATGAATAGATGGGTACTGAACATATATTGTTTAAATTATTTTTTAACTTCTGTAGATAATGGAATTTGGGGCAATGATATAAATTAATTAAATATTTAAAAGGGATTTAAAAGTAATGAATCGTTATGAAGTAATAAAGTGTATATTTTTCTGTGAACCACAAACACAGCAAAGCGTTTCCGAGAGGACGACATATTATGTGACACCTCTGGGTTACCAGGCAACCATCATAAACAACTCAGAGCAAAATGGCTAAATTCGTACTAGCTGGTAAGAGAAATTGTAGAACGTACTGAAATTCTGTAATATGAAAGTAATTGTTTATATAAAGGATATCTTCGAACATTTGTCCAAATAAAACATAGTGTCTTGTCTTAATTGATGGATCAATTATAGGACTGGTTTGATTAAAATAAGTTATTGAGACACTCTGTCTGACATCCCTCATTGTTCCACTTTGACATATTTGCATTAGGTCTTCAATTAATTCTCATGCCATTTGCTCGATTAATTTAGAGAAGATATGGCGCGATATAGGATATTTCCGGCATTGAAATGCTTACAACCGAATATTTAATTAATTATAGTTTCAGGTTGAAACTCGCAAAGAAAACATTGTTTTATAAATGACTGTTCGTGTGTGCACAGATAGACAAGTGATTTGATGTTTATTATGTGCCCTTTTCTATAATGAATGTACAAAGAGTATCTTTGCATAGTACAAATAAGATTAGCCAATGCCTTTACTTTTGCTTTTGACAGATGGAATAATGCTAATTAAAAATCATAAATGATACAGAACAATTCTGTTCATTTTAAAATGTAGAACACTGTTTCACAAAGTACCTTTAGTGGCCACATTTTTACAGTACAATGCATGGCTCTGATATTGACTTGACAGGCCAGCCTATTTAAAGAATGCTTTTGTTTCTCTCTCTAGGTAGGGCAGACTGTCCGTATTATGCCAAAGCAGAGCTACTTGCAGATTTACTTCAAAGAAACCTTCCTAGCTTTAGCATCTACAAAATTTGCCACCACCCAAAGGACTGGGAGGTAAGAACTTTAGCAGATTCGTATTCATGTGAGAATCATGTGAGATGTGATACTGTAGCTCTTAAACATGATGTGTTAAGAACATACAGTAGGTAATGAAAAGAAGCCATTCTGTCCTTGTAATTTGTTTGGTACAGTAGGTAGATAATTGATCTCATACAGTTGCTTCTTGAAGTATACCAAGTCCTTCTGTTTCAATAACTTTAATAATTTTCTGGCTAGCTGGTTACAGACTCCCATAACCCCCTGAAGTGTCACCCATTCTCATTCTTAAATCCATTTTCACTAGCATACTAATAGTAGTATCACTAATTCCATTAACGTAAGTGCACTAGTACAGTGTAATTGTTACACTAACAGTATATATTACTTATGCTCTATAGATTATACAGTATTTCACTGGTAGTCTTGAGGAAGTCCATTTTTGTATGTTAAGTGGTTTGAACTGAATCAGCATGCTTTGCCTGCAATGTAAAAATAATAAAATCCTAACAGCCAAAAAGTTTTGTTCTTGACTTTTCTTTCTACTTTTCAGCATGAAATTAACCTTTACTGTGCTTATTCATATATTGTACATTTTTTAAGCCTGGTTTGCTGTTTCTTATTCCTAATTTGACTCTTTAACCATACCTTAGCATGTTTCTAACATACTGTAAATATTCAAAGTAAAATAAAAATTATCCTGAACCTTCTGATACACAAATTAAATGAAAGGCTGATTTTGTTGTGTTTTAAGCATAGCTTGCTTCCATTACATATATTGTTGTAAAAATTAGAATACTAAGTGGATGCATTTATTTACTTGTTTGTTTTACCGCTGTGGTTCTGCTGCAGTGTACACTATCCTAGTCTGAGAATCCTGCTTTTTTATGGAATACAGTGTAACCTTTCCAAATCCCTCCCCAGCAATGGCTTGAAGAGACTTGTGAAAAGAATGGCTGGAAACATGACCGGTCTCCTATTGTATGGAGAGAGCTTGTTGACCGAGGAGGAAAGGAACTTCTGTTAGGTGGCTTTAGTGAATTCCTGGAGCATGCGCAAGTAGGACTAATTTTTGTAAAGCATTACCGATAATTTCTTTACTATTGCTTGCACTTCTTTCGACTTGTTTACAACCATTTGAGAGTTTCTATTCCAGCTTCTTTAATGGATTACAAAACGTCTGGCGCAAAGGTCTGTAGTCCTTACTCTTGAGAGCCACAGTGTTGAAGACATTATTTGTGAATACTGAGTAGACGAGGCAGTCCCTCTAGGAAACTGGATAGCTTTGAATTTGAATTGAATGAGACTTGGAGCTTGAGTCTGTGATCCAAGTGTCTATGTGTCTCATGGAGAGCAAACTGGGGTATGCAAAAAGACAAATTCCTAATGCAAGAAATTGTATAGGGCTAATAAAGTGATCTATTGTGTTACAGTATGTATGGAAATAATTGGTCCAATCAGTTATTAATTAAAACAAAAAGGGAATACCCATGGCTGTGTAAGACTTGGGATGCAGACCCATGTAACATAGCACAGGCCAGAACAGTCATGAATACTGTTTAAACTGAATAATGTGAAAGGAATTTAAATTGGCTACCTAAGGATTGCTTGTCTAAAACAGTCATCATTATAATAGTAACATTGAACTGTATTGTTGTGTAATCAAGCTAAGTTAAATTTACAGTCTTAAATTTGCGCAAAGTTAAGTAATTGCGAACTAAATTAATCACTTTTCGTTTTTGGTCATTTTACTTGCAGTTGACTTACGTTACTGCTTATGACAAATTTATCAGGTTTTGGTTTTGGGAGACAAGACGGGGATTGCCCCATCTGATCATCTGATAAATTTTGGCTAAAACTGAAAACGAAACCCGTTGAATCGTTTTGTGTCACACACACTATTTTTATTTTTAGGGTTACTATGGCATTAGCTCAGACATGATGACTGAGATGATGAAGGAAATTGCATCCGAGAACTTGCAAACCAAAATAGATGTCATGGAAGAGGAGGCGTATTATAGGAGTCTGATCAAACCACTGCACATATGGATCACAAGGTAAAATGGAGACCAATCTCCAGTGCTAAAGGCCCACATCTGCAGTGACCCTAATGCGGTTAAAAAGCACAGGTTAAATCAAAATGGTTCTTTCACTGATTTTTAATGAACACCAATAATGTCAGCAAAAGTACCAGTTTTATATTTCTCATGCTGGATAAATTCTGAGCAGTAAGGGTCAGAAAAGAATATTGAAGGCCACAAAAGGTTGAAAAGAATGAAGAAGTAAATCAGAATCATTAAACATGATTAGGGAGCATGAAGTTTGTTGCTCTCATTTGACCATCTTTAACAAAGATGCATTGTAATTTGAAGGGTTAAAGCCTGTAAAATTTGTAATAATTAAAGTTATTTCCATAGTAACATACTGTAGGACCTTTTGTAAACAGTTTTAAAAATGTTTTTCCTGCTATCATTTATCTGATGATCCATTGATCAGGTAAAGTCCAGTGTTCAAGAGAATTAACCCTTTCAGACTAGGCTCAGTGTAAGCAGCAGGCCATAAGGCCATGGGCTATTGAAACATATCACACTGAGGGCAGGTGTTTTTATAATGAATGGTTTCAAACACTATGGATAACAATGTTTCATAAAGGATCATGAGGGATCAAAATATAAGCTGACAGTTCTTTCCTTGTTTCAGTGCATTGAGTCCAGTATGCTATGCCTTGCTTCCCATGCTGGGCAAGAGAGACTTATTTTCAGAAAACACCGTGATAAGTCTACACCTTCTAGACATCGGTGGTTCAGAAGAAGAGCTTTGCAGTCTGAAGACAGAGGCTGAAGACCTAGCCTTGCCCATATTCCATGAGATCACTATCCACACTGAGCTAAGGGAGGCCTTTCGCGATGCTGATGTTGTGCTCATTCTGGATGACATTCAGCCAGAGGAAGATCAGGCTCTTAGAGAGAGGGCCATTAAAGAACTTGCAGACCGCTGCCAAAACTACGGCCTGCTCATCGACAGCCATTCCCACAAAGAGGTGCGCGTTGTGGTAGCTGGGAATTCTTACGTCAACTTAAAATGCCTCATGGTAATGCAAAATGCACCTTCTATTAATCCCCGTCAGTTTGTTGCCGCTGCTATTCAACTGGAAAACGAAGCAAGGGCTCAGCTGGCTAAGAAATTAAATGTTAATACTGCAGGTAGGGGTTTTTGTTGAACTTTTTTTCATTTATTTTTCACAGGTTTGGTGGAAGGAGTTTGACCTTTGCCAAGTATCAAGTGTATCGGTCTAAAAACTTAACAGCCTTATTGCTGTAAATTAAATGAGAAACAGTGATGGTCTAGTGTTATTCTACATTAATGGATGCGCATAAACATCCCTCACTGTTAAATACCATTTATAATTATCCAGTATTATACAGTATGCTTATTCTATAAGCATTTTTAGATGGGTTTCACTAAACTAGCCTGATTAATCATATGAAATTTCAGACCGAACTGTGGCATAATCACAGTTCTTATTCAGAAATTTCATAAGGTTTAGAAAAGTGTGGTTCTTCATTGTTTTTTATGGCACAGGAAATCTTTTACTCTCTTGATTTTCACTGTGAGTAACACTCACAATCTCTCTAGAGTTCCCCCAAGTTGAACCTGAAAAAAACAAATGTTATACATTTTATGTTTCATTTGCTCCATGATCTGACAATTGTGTGCCCATCTTTCACAACAAAACCCACTGTGATTTCTGTTGTTGTAAAACTGGTTCTAATGGGGGAAAAAACATACTATAGGGTTTCTTACAGATTGGGGAAAATCACTAACTTGTATTTAAATATTTAAATTTTAATACTAAAAAACAACATACGTCAGTGTATCACTATTTAAACATCCATAAAAACATTTGACATATTTTTAAGTACTGTAATTATTAAGATATGTTCCAAACTAAAAGCGTGTTTAAAGAAACAGTGCAAAACCAGTTTTTTTGGGCTAAACAATTGTAGTGTAGTGGTGATTAATGTTCTCATTTTAAATTACCCATTCTAACATGTTGATATTATGTCATCTTGCAAGATTAATTCACAAGTACTTAATTATATTTCTACATTCTAGTGTTTACTGTATATCGAGAATATTGTTTTCTGAATGTGCACTATACATGGCTGCCAAATATTGAGTACTGAAGCTTAGATTATATTTTAAGGGTGAATATAGCACTGAATGATTTTGGAAAATGTTTTTTGTTACCAATGTTTTCTTAATGTTCAAAGCATCACAAGAGATTAATGAATTCTGACAACAAATATATAAATGGTAGCTAAGAGGAAAAAAGTGGTTGGTGGGGCTCATCAAAGTGTGGAAGGTCATTGAAGAATCCTTGTGAATTAAAAACTTTCAGTCACAGGACACTGCTAAAACATGTGTAGAAACCAGTTACATGTATGTTCTGAAGGACTTTATCTGGAAATGCTGGTCGAGTATTCTATATGTAAATTCAGAATAGATCTTCTGGCATGGAGAGGACAGAGTTTAGATAAGAGTTGAAGGTTATATAGAGAAAAGACTATGATATAGAAATAAAAACATATTTGAAAGGAAACAGTCCTACCTTTTTCTACATAAGATAAAAAAACCTGGAGTCTTTTCGATTTGATCAATACTTCCTTAATTGCTGGTTCTGAAGCTTAGGATTCAGAAAATCTGCCTAGTGCTAAACACTCTCAATTGAAAACATGAAAAACTAAATTAAAAACAAATCTTTTCCTCCATTTGTCCCATTTTTTATCCTGGAATGAAGCTTTGTTACCCTTTCTTGTCTTCACAGATGTGAAAGATGTCATTGTGTGGGGTAACATAACTGGGAACTCTTACATCGATCTCCAAAGAGCCAAAGTTTTTAGATATGATGGTGCTATCTTTGGGCCTCCAGATTTCTCTCAACCAGTTTTGGAAGTCATATATGACCGGTAGGATCCAGTGAAATCCCTTTCCTAATCACACCCAACAAAGCAAAAGGAAGCAAGCTACTATTGTTATTGCACCTACTTGCCATGCCATGTACCATATAACATATTACAGCTTTTACAGTTCAATAAAACAGCCACATTGCAATATCATAGACTGATTTTAGTTATTATTTTAACTGATCTACACTGGGTATTAACAGTAAAGCAACACACTAATATTTTTCTGATTTAGAGAACACTGAACCCAAGGACACATTTCTCATTTGAAGAAATGTTGAAAGTGTTCCCCAGTGTCCCATTTGAACAACAGCATGGTCTCAGATGTTTCCTTACATTCTAGACTTTATTCAAACCACTTTCACACTATTTTAACAGTGTTTCTGCACTTTTTTTCACAGCGAATGGCTGGAGACCGACTTTCTAGCCTCTGTGAGATCTCAACGTTGCGCCGTGGAGGAAAAAATGCATCGGCCTGCAGGACTGTCTGCAGCTAATGGGATAGCCACTGTCCTGCAGTCCTGGAATCATGACTCCCCGGTTGATGATGTCTTGTCTCTTGGGGTCATTAGTGAAGGTAGATCAGCTTCACACCTTAAAAAGATGTCTGAGATGAACAGCTCAGACATAATGCAATCCCATTCCTTATTATGCCATTAGATGATCTTGATAATTATTTTAATCACATTTTGTTGGAGTATTTAATATTAATTTGGAATACTTTTCTGATTGGTTGCAGGGCAGTTTGGAATTCCCAAGGGGCTAGTTTTCTCCATGCCTGTAAAATTCCAGAATGGGGCCTGGATAGTACTTTCAGATGTTGAAATCAGTGACACACTGAAAGAGAATTTGATAGCTGCTTCTAATGAACTGATGAATGTAAGTAGAAAATAGACTTACAGGTTATATCCGTGTGACAATTTAAACATAAGAGTGGAGTGCAAAAGCAGCTGATCAATGTTGGGGAAAAACAAGAAAATCATTTTCATTTTTGCCTCACAGTTAATGATTTGAAGTAATCTTATTTCTGTGTGTTTACTGCTGATATTCTCTAAATACATTTGTGCAATGGCAGTATTCTTATAAATTGTGGTCTTACCTGGGTCTGACTTGACTAGTCAGACACAGGTAAGAAGATGATGTCTGCAAACTTTAGTCATTTACTAAAATCTTTTTCTGTTGTGCTGAATTTCTCTGTTATGTTCTCTAATTGTTTTTGACAAACGAGACCTACGCATTTTCCCTGCCCCATGTAGATCTTCCGATTTCAGGTACACTGAGAAGATAAACCTTGTTTCTATCAAAATAAGAAGAAAAAGGTTAAAAAAGAAAAAAAAACAGCTTATTACTAATTTAGGACTGGGGTAATGCTTACAATATTTAACAGTGAAACACTTTGATATGACTTTATTTTATAAACTTGATTTGTATTTCTGCTTTAAGTTGAGTAATGATTATAATCAGGTTTCAAAATGTGAGTATAAAATGTCGTAATTATATTTTTATGACTAGTTAACTAGTTAAAATGTCCTTAAATGAAAATTTTGAGTAAAACTATTTTTTTTTCTAGGAGATGGAAATTGCCTTTAGAGGAAAGTCATGATGGGTTTTACCCAGCATGAATAAAGAATAAAAATATTATAATGTAGTAAACCACGTGTGTTTTAATTGAAATAAAATCACTTTATTCTTCATGTTTTGGATTTCAGGAATCTTTGAAAGTCAATATGCAATATATTTTCAGTAATACTGTATGATATGCCTAAAACAAATGAGTCCAGAATACGATTTTAGACAATAAAAACATTTACTGTACACATTTAAATAATTGGTACATGCATTATAGATGTGCATATAATATAATACATGCATATATAATACCTTCAATGGGAATCATTGAAAAGGCTTTAGAATCAGATTTGAACAATATATTATCTAACTGCATGTCATAGATATTCTATTTACTAGTAAGTCAGTACTTATTAACACATGTGAAAATCTGTAATGAATAATAAATACTGTAAATACTTGTTTTAATTTCCACGGACTTCAAGGTGACATAAACAATACTAATAATCTTCACCATCCATGCCTCCCATCAGATTGAGGTTTTTTTTTAGTGTGCAAAAGCTCCCTCTAGTGTTTGGTCAGTTACTCGACACAGCATTTTTCAGGGAGGTGAAAAGTATTGAAGTCTTTTTTTTGTGTCTTTTGACTGCAACTGGCCCACTAGCTACCAGATGCTTATTTTTTAGATTTTAGCCCACCAAAATAACACTTTGTTCTCCACATATTGATGGACACTGACCAATGGGATTCATTGCAGGGATTCATCTGCAGAGACTCATTACATCTCAGCTCTTAATAAGCTAAATCAGCTAGTTAGTGGCTCATTTAGACCAATTTAACAGCTTCTCCCAGCTCTTCTCGTGATCTTGAAAAATTACAGACACATTTAGCCATTTAGGATTAGGTTGGGATACCAATGATATATAAGGATTGCTAAAATCAGTGAAAAAAACAATCACTAAAATTACTAAACAGTTAATTAGTTGTTAAGAACAAGAGTTACATCACAATAAAGCCTATTATGACATAACTTATGTGATGCCAACATCACAATTGCTGGATGTGATGTCATGGATTCCTCCACTATACAAGCTTATAAAAACACCTTCAGACTAACTGGATTCAGTGAATTGCTGCCTAGTGCACAATTAACACGGGATAACTTATGCTGTGATTTTAATTCTGTCAGTTGTACTGCTATGGGTCAGAATCATAGTGAAGCAGGGAAACTGGAGGCAGAATTTCAGGTGTTTGACCAGAGCAAATCTGGTATTCAAAGAGTAGCCTGGGACAAACCTAAACCAGGCCAGGACAAGAACAAGAAGAAGAAAAGGAAGAAAACCAACATGAGGTTTTCCCTCTTCAAAGACATGATGCTCCTGCTGTCATGTTGTACCACAGTCACTGTGGTCAAAGAATTTCACCCAGAACAGAATAACGACTGTGTGTTTCACCCAGAACAGGGTAGCAACTCGGCCTGGGAAATAAACCCTCTTGGCACAGGTAAGGCTAAGGGTCAGACAGAGGGGGTGTTGATGGCATTTTATAGACTCTAGCACAGGTGTGATATGGCATATTAGTTACAAGTATTTTTCTTAGCCTGCCAATATCAACCTTTTTGCACTAAATATGAGAAAATACATTTAGCCCAAATCAGATAGAGCACTGCAAACATTAAATACAATTGCCTGATGTTTAAACTCAGCTACTGTAATTCAGCCTTGCTTTGTGCTGCAACTTGTTAGGATGCATCAGTGCTCAAGAAATTCTCGAGAAGATATAATTTGTACACAAGCACAGTTTGACATGTTCCATTTAAACCCACAAAAGAACTTTCAAAACTGTCTCTCTCCAAAAACACCCCCCGTAATAACGCCCAAGCCTGCAGGTAAATGAAAAACAATTTTACATTTGTTTTCCCAATTTTTTTATCCTAGTTGGCATTTCCATCATGGTTTTAGGGTTGCGTTCAGTAACTGAAGAGCAGCTTTTGCTCTAAAAAAATACTTTGAAAATCATTGTTATGAAATTAACTACTTTCGTAGTCTGACATGTCTATGCATGTCTTTCAATGTCTATGAAAAATGATGAAAAGGATGTGAGGAATTCTTAGTATTCTTGAAATCTGTTTACTGAGTGAACGATTCTCCCTCTGACACAGAGACCAGCCACCCCTTTGGAGTCACAGGGTATGAAAAAGGAGACAGTATCATTAAAGACATGGATCTGACAGGGATTCTTCAATGCAAGAAAATAGAGCTCCTGGAACAAGTGACTCAAAGACCAGTCATTGAAGAAGGCCTTGAGTTACTGGACATTGAGAACTGTGATTCTGGAGACAGAGGAGAAAGTCACTCTGATGGAACTATTCAAAATGGCTAATCTGCAACAGCTTAAGAAGTAAAAATGATAGCAGTACTTGCATAACTACCAGGCATGAAGTTCTTTTTAAAACATTTTCCATGTTTAACTCTCCTTGTTGAATTTTCATTCTGAATTTTCTAAGCTTGTGCCTCACCAGAACACAGCTAGCTCTTTTAATGTATTTTTTAACAAGTATGTGCTGTTTATTTTGATAAGCCTGGACCTTGTTTTGGAAATACACTGCTCCCTGCAGAGCTATTTGGAGTAGTTTCAGAAATTGTCATAAAAAAACAAAACATTACATTGTTGCATTTTTTTCTTAAATAAATCTTTGTCTATGGAAATAACACTTTGTGATGTATTATTGTAAATATTGGAATTTAGCTGAAATAAATAACAAAAAATCATATTTGTGTATATGTACTTTTAATGTTTTCCAAAAGTAAGCTTATAACAAAACTACAAATGTATCCATTTTTTCTATAAGTCTTTTTTTGTAGTATTAACCTGTTCTCACCATTGACACATTTAGCCAATTTTCGCCTGGAATTTCCTCCCCCTTAAACATTTGTTATATCTCTGCAGCAAACATAGCAAGGTTCAGGTTCAGGTCTTAAATTGAAGGTAACCCCCTTGGCTTTGAGTGTGAACAGTCAAATTTCTTGTATTTCTTAATGTGTTCACTCAGAAGACAAACATATGGAAAAAACCCCCAAAAACAGCAGGCAAAAATGTTTTTTTGGTCTTCAGAGGTCAGATTTTTCAACTATATGCATGTCAAGGCCCTGGGAATGATTTGAAAACTTTGTTCTAGGTGACTACTAGCTTGGATAAAAATCTGGGACAAATTGATCAATTAGAAAATATTCTACATCATGTTTTGTGAAGACTGGACCTGGAATGAAATTTCATGCCTATAATAAAAAATCATAAAAATATTGAAAATAATAAGAATAAAAACCATTGCAATTGCTATAAAATCCTTTAGACACTGCTAGAGAGCCTTTATCTGCTGTTATGCAATGAAAAAAAACCTCAGAGTTGCCTTCTGGTGTGAAAAAAAGGAGCACTGATAAGAAACTGATTGCTTACCCCTTCTGAGTCAATGATTGACAGCTTAAAGGCGGGCGGAATGCAGCTCGAGGCTTCTAAAGGAAGTCTTACAGCCTACGGGCTCTGAATTTTTACTAATCAGATCGCCTTATTTCTCGCGGTCGTTCTTCAAACATTTACTACAAAGTCAATAACGTTCAGTAGTCTCCAGGTCTGGAGATAAGCTAGTCTGGGTTATTTTGGATATATATCATGCTTCAGAATAAGGTAAAAACATGGGATATATATATTTTTTTGCTGGTTTTTGCTTTTGCGGTTTTGTTGGTAAAAATGAATGATATTGACATGCTGTGCTGGCCGGGTGGCCGGGTGTTTTTATTGGGATTCTGCTAGTTCATTAATTTATTGTTTTTTTTGCATAATACTGTCATATCTGTGGAAACAAACTTTATGGTTTTGTTGTGATGATATTGGAGAATACGTGCATGTGAGAAAATTTGTGGAGCGGTTTGAAAAAAACGTTGTTTATCTTGCGTTTATCTTTAAAAAAAAGTGGCATCTGGGGAGACAGGCGTGGTCACCGGTGACCACGATCCGAGCTAACAGGCATACATTCATTTAGCACATTCATTTAGCACTCTGTTCAACCCAAAATGTCCAATGAAAGAATACCTTTCAACAATTAATTTGACCATTCCTGACACACTCTTTTGGTTTTGGCAGTGTATTGTCTTTTCAGACTCATATTTTGATTCAGAGAAGCAAATTTTCCTGTCTAATGAGTGGAATTTTGAGAAAATTGTCTTTGAGAAATATTTGAGCCCTAACCCTAACTAGCAAAACCTGAAGCTAGGGTTAGGGTTTTATTCCCATACAATGTAGAGAGTTTTTGATGGCATGGCTGTGTTTTAGGGCTGAAAGGATACTTAGGAATATAGTTCTTTCAATGTTTTCTAAACATTTTTTTCTGACCTATATGGCTGTATACAGTGCTTTGCTCCAAAAAGGAATGGCGTCTGAATTGCCCGACAGGCAACAGTTCGAAAGAACCTGATTTAGGTTTCAAACTCTTGCCATGGGCTTTGAAATCACAGGCATATTAACAAATAGAGCCAAAATTTATTAGTTGTTTCGGACTTTTAGGCCACTTGAGCCTCAACGTACATTCATTTAGCACTCCGTTCAACCCAAAATGTGCAATGAAAGAATACCTTTCAACAATTAATTTGACCATTCCTGACACACTCTTTTGGTTTTGGCAGTGTATTGTCTTTTCAGACTCATATTTTGATTCAGAGAAGCAAATTTTCCTGTCTAATGAGTGGAATTTTGAGAAAATTGTCTTTGAGAAATATTTGAGCCCAAACCCTAACTAGCAAAACCTGAAGCTAGGGTTAGGGTTTTATTCCCATACAATGTAGACAGTTTTTGATGGCATGGCTGTGTTTTAGGGCTGAAAGGATACTTAGGAATATAGTTCTTTCAATGTTTTCTAAACATTTTTTTCTGACCTATATGGCTGTATACAGTGCTTTGCTCCAAAAAGGAATGGCGTCTGAATTGCCCGACAGGCAACAGTTCGAAAGAACCTGATTTAGGTTTCAAACTCTTGCCATGGGCTTTGAAATCACAGGCATATTAACAAATAGAGCCAAAATGTATTAGTTGTTTCGGACTTTTAGGCCACTTGAGCCTCAACGTACATTCATTTAGCACTCCGTTCAACCCAAAATGTGCAATGAAAGAATACCTTTCAACCATTAATTTGACCATTTCTGACACACTCTTTTGGTTTTGGCAGTGTTGTATTGTCATTTCAGACTCATATATTGATTCAGAGAAGGAAATTTTACTGTCTAATGAGTGGAATTTTGAGAAAATTGTCTTTTGAGAAATATTTGAGCCCTAACCCTAACTAGCAAAACCCGAAGCTAGGGTTAGGGTTTTATTCCCATACAATGTAGGCAGTTTTTGATGGCATGGCTGTGTTTTAGGGTTGAAAGGATACTTAGGAATATAGTTCTTTCAATGTTTTCTAAACAGTTTTTTCTGACCTATATGGCTGTATACAGTGCTTTGCTCCAAAAAGGAATGGCGTCTGAATTGCCCGACAGGCAACAGTTCGAAAGAACCTGATTTAGCTTTCAAACTCTTGCCATGGGCTTTGAACTCACAGGCCTATTAACAAATACAGCCAAAATGTATTAGTTTTTTCAGTCTTTTAGGCCACCTGAGCCTCAACGTACATTCATTTAGCACTCCGTTCAACCCAAAATGTCCAATGAAAGAATACCTTTCAACAATCAATTTGACCATTCCTGACCCACTCTTTTTGTTTTGGCAGTGTTGTATTGTCTTTTCAGACTCATATTTTGATTCAGAGAAGCAAATTTTCCAGTCTAATGAGTGGAATTTTGAGAAAATTGTCTTTAAGAAATATTTGAGCCCTAACCCTAACTAGCAAAACCCGAAGCTAGGGTTAGGGTTTTATTCCCATACAATGTAGACAGTTTTTGATGGCATAGCTGTGTTTTAGGGCTGAAAGGATGCTTAGGAATATAGTTCTTTCAATGTTTTCTAAACATTTTTTTCTGACCTATATGGCTGTATACAATGCTTTGCTCCAAAAAGGAATGGCGTCTGAATTGCCCGACAGGCAACAGTTCGAAAGAACCTGATTTAGCTTTCAAACTCTTGCCATGGGCTTTGAAATCACAGGCATATTAACAAATAGAGCCAAAATGTATTAGTTGTTTCGGACTTTTAGGCCACTTGAGCCTCAACGTACATTCATTTAGCACTCCGTTCAACCCAAAATGTCCAATGAAAGAATACCTTTCAACCATTAATTTGACCATTTCTGACACACTCTTTTGGTTTTGGCAGTGTTGTATTGTCTTTTCAGACTCATATTTTGATTCAGAGAAGTAAATTTTCCAGTCTAATGAGTGGAAATTTGAGAAAATTGTCTTTGAGAAATATTTGAGCCCTAACTCTAACTAGCAAAACCCGAAGCTAGGGTTAGGGTTTTATTCCCATACAATGTAGACAGTTTTTGATGGCATGGCTGTGTTTTAGGGCTGAAAGGATACTTAGGAATATAGTTCTTTCAATGTTTTCTAAACATTTTTTTCTGACCTATATGGCTGTATACAGTGCTTTGCCCCAAAAAGGAATGGCGTCTGAATTGCCCGATAGGCAACAGTTCAAAAGAAACTGATTTAGCTTTCAAACTCTTGCCATGGGCTTTGAAATCACAGGCATATTAACAAATAGAGCCAAAATGTATTAGTTGTTTCGGACTTTTAGGCCACTTGAGCCTCAACGTACATTCATTTAGCACTCCGTTCAACCCAAAATGTCCAGTGAAAGAATACCTTTCAACAATTAATTTGACCATTCCTGACACACTCTTTTGGTTTTGGCAGTGTTGTATTGTCTTTTCAGACTCATATTTTGATTCAGAGAAGCAAATTTTCCTGTCTAATCAGTGGAATTTTGAGAATATTGTCTTTGAGAAATATTTGAGCCCTAACCCTAACTAGCAAAACCCGAAGCTAGGGTTAGGGTTTTATTCCCATACAATGTAGACAGTTTTTGATGGCATAGCTGTGTTTTAGGGCTGAAAGGATACTTAGGAATATAGTTCTTTCAATGTTTTCTAAACAGTTTTTTCTGACCTATATGGCTGTATACAGTGCTTTGCTCCAAAAAGGAATGGTGTCTGAATTGCCCGACAGGCAACAGTTCGAAAGAACCTGATTTAGCTTTCAAACTCTTGCCATGGGCTTTGAAATCACAGGCATATTAACAAATAGAGCCAAAATGTACTGTATTAGTTGTTTTGGACTTTTCGGCCACTTGAGCCTCAACGAACATTCATTTAGCACTCCGTTCAACCCAAAATGTGCAATGAAAGAATACCTTTCAACCATTAATTTGACCATTCCTGACACACTCTTTTGGTTTTGGCAGTGTTGTATTGTCTTTTCAGACTCATATTTTGATTCAGAGAAGCAAATTTTCCTGTCTAATGAGTGGGATTTTGAGAATATTGTCTTTGAGAAATATTTGAACCCTAACCCTAACTAGCAAAACCCGAAGCTAGGGTTAGGGTTTTATTCCCATACAATGTAGACAGTTTTTGATGGCATGGCTGTGTTTTAGGGCTGAAAGGATACTTAGGAATATAATTCTTTCAATGTTTTCTAAACATTTTTTTCTGACCTATATGGCTGTATACAGTGCTTTGCTCCAAAAAGGAATGGCGTCTGAATTGCCCGACAGGCAACAGTTCGAAAGAACCTGATTTAGCTTTCAAACTCTTGCCATGGGCTTTGAAATCACAGGCATATTAACAAATAAAGCCAAAATGTATTAGTTTTTTCAGACTTTTAGGCCACTTGAGCCTCAACGTACATTCATTTAGCACTCCGTTCAACCCAAAATGTCCAATGAATGAATACCTTTAAACTATTAATTTGACCATTCCTGACCCACTCTTTTTGTTTTGGCAGTGTTGTATTATCTTTTCAGACTCATATTTTGATTCAGAGAAGCAAATTTTCCAGTCTAATGAGTGGAATTTTGAGAAAATTGTCTTTTGAGAAATATTTGAACCCTAACCCTAACTAGCAAAACCCTAAGCTAGGGTTAGGGTTTTATTCCCATACAATATAGACAGTTTTTGATGGCATGGCTGTGTTTTAGGGCTGAAAGGATACTTAGGAATATAGTTCTTTCAATGTTTTCTAAACATTTTTTTCTGACCTATATGGCTGTATACAGTGCTTTGCCCCAAAAAGGAATGGCGTCTGAATTGCCCGACAGGCAACAGTTCGAAAGAACCTGATTTAGGTTTCAAACTCTTGCCATGGGCTTTGAAATCACAGGCATATTAACAAATAGAGCCAAAATGTATTAGTTTTTTCAGACTTTTAGGCACTTGAGCCTCAACGTATATTCATTTAGCACTCCGTACAACCCAAAATGTGCAATGAAAGAATACCTTTCAACCATTATTTTGACCATTCCTGACCCTCTCTTTTTGTTTTGGCAGTGTTGTATTGTCTTTTCAGACTCATATTTTGATTCAGAGAAGCAAATTTTCCTGTCTAATGAGTGGGATTTTGAGAATATTGTCTTTGAGAAATATTTGAACCCTAACCCTAACTAGCAAAACCCGAAGCTAGGGTTAGGGTTTTATTCCCATACAATGTAGACAGTTTTTGATGGCATGGCTGTGTTTTAGGGCTAAAAGGATACTTAGGAATATAATTCTTTCAATGTTTTCTAAACATTTTTTTCTGACCTATATGGCTGTATACAGTGCTTTGCCCTAAAAAGGAATGGCGTCTGAATTGCCCGACAGGCAATAGTTCGAAAGAACCTGATTTAGCTTTCAAACTCTTGCCATGGGCTTTGAAATCACAGGCATATTAACAAATAGAGCCAAAATGTATTAGTTTTTTCAGACTTTTAGGCCACTTGAGCCTCAACGTACATTCATTTAGCACTCCGTACAACCCAAAATGTGCAATGAAAGAATACCTTTCAACCATTATTTTGACCATTCCTGACCCTCTCTTTTTGTTTTGGCAGTGTTGTATTGTCTTTTCAGACTCATATATTGATTCAGAGAAGCAATTTTTTCTGTCTAATGAGTGGAATTTTGAGAAAATTGTCTTTGAGAAATATTTGAACCCTAACCCTAACTAGCAAAACCCGAAGCTAGGGTTAGGGTTTTATTCCCATACAATGTAGACAGTTTTTGATGGCATAGCTGTGTTTTAGGGCTGAAAGGATACTTAGGAATATAGTTCTTTCAATGTTTTCTAAACATTTTTTTCTGACCTATATGGCTGTATACAGTGCTTTGCTCCAAAAAGGAATGGCGTCTGAATTGCCCGACAGGCAACAGTTCAAAAGAACCTGTTTTAGCTTTCAAACTCTTGCCATGGGCTTTGAAATCACAGGCATATTAACAAATAGAGCCAAAATGTATTAGTTTTTTCAGACTTTTAGGCCACTTGAGCCTCAACGTACGTTCATTTAGCACTCCGTTCAACCCAAAATGTCCAATGAAAGAATACCTTTCAACAATGAATTTGACCATTCCTGACACACTCTTTTGGTTTTGGCAGTGTTGTATTGTCTTTTGCTTCTCTGAATCAAAATATGAGTCTGATATTTTCCTGTCTAATGAGTGGAATTTTGAGAAAATTGTCTTTGAGAAATATTTGAGCCCTAACCCTAACTAGCAAAACCCGAAGCTAGGGTTAGGGTTTTATTCCCATACAATGTAGACAGTTTTTGATGGCATGGCTGTGTTTTAGGGCTGAAAGGATACTTAGGAATATAGTTCTTTCAATGTTTTCTAAACATTTTTTTCTGACCTATATGGCTGTATACAGTGCTTTGCCCCAAAAAGGAATGGCGTCTGAATTGCCCGACAGGCAACAGTTCGAAAGAATCTGATTTAGCTTTCAAACTCTTGCCATGGGCTTTGAAATCACAGGCATATTAACAAATAGAGCCAAAATGTATTAGTTGTTTCGGACTTTAGGCCACTTGAGCCTCAACGTACATTCATTTAGCACTCCGTTCAACCCAAGATGTCCAATGAAAGAATACCTTTCAACAATCAATTTGACCATTCCTGACGCACTCTTTTTGTTTTGGCAGTGTTGTATTGTCTTTTCAGACTCATATTTTGATTCAAAGAAGCAAATTTTCCTGTCTAATGAGTGGAATTTTGAGAAAATTGTCTTTGAGAAATATTTGAGCCCTAACCCTAACTAGCAAAACCCGAAGCTAGGGTTAGGGTTTTATTCCCATACAATGTAGACAGTTTTTGATGGCATGGCTGTGTTTTAGGGCTGAAAGGATACTTTGGAATATAGTTCTTTCAATGTTTTCTAAACATTTTTTTCTGACCGATATGGCTGTATACAGTGCTTTGCCTCAAAAAGGAATGGCGTCTGAATTGCCCGACAGGCAACAGTTCGAAAGAAACTGATTTAGCTTTCAAACTCTTGCCATGGGCTTTGAAATCACAGGCATATTAACAAATAGAGCCAAAATGTATTAGTTGTTTCGGACTTTTAGGCCACTTGAGCCTCAACGTACATTCATTTAGCACTCCGTTCAACCCAAAATGTCCAATGAAAGAATGCCTTTCAACAATTAATTTGACCATTCCTGAAACACTCTTTTGGTTTTGGCAGTGTTGTATTGTCTTTTCAGACTCATATTTTGATTCAGAGATGTAAATTTTCCAGTCTAATGAGTGGAAATTTGAGAAAATTGTCTTTGAGAAATATTTGAGCCCTAACCCTAACTAGCAAAACCCGAAGCTAGGGTTAGGGTTTTATTCCCATACAATGCAGACAGTTTTTGATGGCATAGCTGTGTTTTAGGGCTGAAAGGATACTTAGGAATATAGTTCTTTCAATGTTTTCTAAACAGTTTTTTCTGACCTATATGGCTGTATAAAGTGCTTTGCTCCAAAAAGGAATGGTGTCTGAATTGCCCGACAGGCAACAGTTCGAAAGAACCTGATTTAGCTTTCAAACTCTTGCCATGGGCTTTGAAATCACAGGCATATTAACAAATAGAGCCAAAATGTACTGTATTAGTTGTTTTGGACTTTTCGGCCACTTGAGCCTCAACGTACATTCATTTAGCACTCCGTTCAACCCAAAATGTGCAATGAAAGAATACCTTTCAACCATTAATTTGACCATTCCTGACACACTCTTTTGGTTTTGGCAGTGTTGTATTGTCTTTTCAGACTCATATTTTGATTCAGAGAAGCAAATTTTCCTGTCTAATGAGTGGAATTTTGAGAATATTGTCTTTGAGAAATATTTGAACCCTAACCCTAACTAGCAAAACCCGAAGCTAGGGTTAGGGTTTTATTCCCATACAATGTAGACAGTTTTTGATGGCATGGCTGTGTTTTAGGGCTGAAAGGATACTTAGGAATATAATTCTTTCAATGTTTTCTAAACATTTTTTTCTGACCTACATGGCTGTATACAGTGCTTTGCTCCAAAAAGGAATGGCGTCTGAATTGCCCGACAGGCAACAGTTCGAAAGAAACTGATTTAGCTTTCAAACTCTTGCCATGGGCTTTGAAATCACAGGCATATTAACAAATAGAGCCAAAATGTATTAGTTGTTTCGGACTTTTAGACCACTTGAGCCTCAATGTACATTCATTTAGCACTCCGTTCAACCCAAAATGTCCAATGAAAGAATACCTTTCAACAATTAATTTGACCATTCCTGACCCACTCTTTTGATTTTGGCAGTGTTGTATTGTCTTTTCAGACTCATATTTTGATTCAGAGAAGCAAATTTTCCAGTCTAATAAGTGGAATTTTGAGAAAATTGTCTTTGAGAAATATTTGAACCCTAACCCTAACTAGCAAAACCCGAAGCTAGGGTTAGGGTTTTATTCCCATACAATGTAGACAGTTTTTGATGGCATGGCTGTGTTTTAGGGCTGAAAGGATACTTAGGAATATAGTTCTTTCAATGTTTTCTAAACATTTTTTTCTGACCTATATGGCTGTATACAGTGCTTTGCCCCAAAAAGGAGTGGCGTCTGAATTGCCCGACAGGCAACAGTTCGAAAGAACCTGATTTAGCTTTCAAACTCTTGCCATGGGCTTTGAAATCACAGGCATATTAACAAATAGAGCCAAAATGTATTAGTTGTTTCAGACTTATAGGCCACTTGAGCCTCAACGTACATTCATTTAGCACTCCGTTCAACCCAAAATGTCCAATGAAAGAATACATTTCAACAATCAATTTGACCATTCCTGAAACACTCTTTTGGTTTTGGCAGTGTTGTATTGTCTTTTCAGACTCATATTTTGATTCAGAGAAGTAAATTTTCCAGTCTAATGAGTGGAAATTTGAGAAAATTGTCTTTGAGAAATATTTGAGCCCTAACCCTAACTAGCAAAACCCGAAGCTAGGGTTAGGGTTTTATTCCCATACAATGTAGACAGTTTTTGATGGCATGGCTGTGTTTTAGGGCTGAAAGGATACTTAGGAATATAGTTCTTTCAATGTTTTCTAAACATTTTTTTCTGACCTATATGGCTGTATACAGTGCTTTGCCCCAAAAAGGAATGGCGTCTGAATTGCCCGATAGGCAACAGTTCAAAAGAAACTGATTTAGCTTTCAAACTCTTGCCATGGGCTTTGAAATCACAGGCATATTAACAAATAGAGCCAAAATGTATTAGTTGTTTCGGACTTTTAGGCCACTTGAGCCTCAATGTACATTCATTTAGCACTCCGTTCAACCCAAAATGTCCAGTGAAAGAATACCTTTCAACAATTAATTTGACCATTCCTGACACACTCTTTTGGTTTTGGCAGTGTTGTATTGTCTTTTCAGACTCATATTTTGATTCAGAGAAGCAAATTTTCCTGTCTAATGAGTGGGATTTTGAGAATATTGTCTTTGAGAAATATTTGAGCCCTAACCCTATCTAGCAACACCCGAAGCTAGGGTTAGGGTTTTATTCCCATACAATGTAGACAGTTTTTGATGGCATGGCTGTGTTTTAGGGCTGAAAGGATACTTAGGAATATAGTTCTTTCAATGTTTTCTAAACATTTTATTCTGACCTATATGGCTGTATACAGTGCTTTGCTCCAAAAAGGAATGGCGTCTGAATTGCCCGACAGGCAACAGTTCAAAAGAACCTGATTTAGCTTTCAAACTCTTGCCATGGGCTTTGAAATCACAGGCATATTAACAAATAGAGCCAAAATGTATTAGTTGTTTCGGACTTTTAGGCCACTTGAGCCTCAACGTACATTCATTTAGCACTCCGTTCAACCCAAAATGTCCAATGAAAGAATACCTTTAAACTATTAATTTGACCATTCCTGACACACTCTTTTGGTTTTGGCAGTGTTGTATTATCTTTTCAGACTCATATTTTGATTCAGAGAAGCAAATTTTCCAGTCTAATGAGTGGAATTTTGAGAAAATTGTCTTTTGAGAAATATTTGAACCCTAACCCTAACTAGCAAAACCCTAAGCTAGGGTTAGGGTTTTATTCCCATACAATATAGACAGTTTTTGATGGCATGGCTGTGTTTTAGGGCTGAAAGGATACTTAGGAATATAGTTCTTTCAATGTTTTCTAAACATTTTTTTCTGACCTATATGGCTGTATACAGTGCTTTGCCCCAAAAAGGAATGGCGTCTGAATTGCCCGACAGGCAACAGTTCGAAAGAACCTGATTTAGGTTTCAAACTCTTGCCATGGGCTTTGAAATCACAGGCATATTAACAAATAGAGCCAAAATGTATTAGTTGTTTCGGACTTTTAGGCCATTTGAGCCTCAGCGTACATTCATTTAGCACTCCGTTCAACCCAAAATGTGCAATGAAAGAATACCTTTCAACCATTAATTTGACCATTCCTGACACACTCTTTTGGTTTTGGCAGTGTTGTATTGTCTTTTCAGACTCATATATTGATTCAGAGAAGCAATTTTTTCTGTCTAATGAGTGGAATTTTGAGAAAATTGTCTTTGAGAAATATTTGAACCCTAACCCTAACTAGCAAAACCCGAAGCTAGGGTTAGGGTTTTATTCCCATACAATGCAGACAGTTTTTGATGGCATAGCTGTGTTTTAGGGCTGAAATGATACTTAGGAATATAGTTCTTTCAATGTTTTCTTAACAGTTTTTTCTGACCTATATGGCTGTATACAGTGCTTTGCTCCAAAAAGGAATGGTGTCTGAATTGCCCGACAGGCAACAGTTCGAAAGAACCTGATTTAGCTTTCAAACTCTTGCCATGGGCTTTGAAATCACAGGCATATTAACAAATAGAGCCAAAATGTATTAGTTGTTTCGGACTTGTAGGCCACTTGAGCCTAAACGTACATTCATTTAGCACTCCGTTCAATCCAAAATGTCCAATGAAAGAATGCCTTTCAACAATTAATTTGACCATTCCTGACACACTCTTTTGGTTTTGGCAGTGTTGTATTGTCTTTTCAGACTCATATTTTGATTCAGAGAAGTAAATTTTCCAGTCTAATGAGTGGAAATTTGAGAAAATTGTCTTTGAGAAATATTTGAGCCCTAACCCTAACTAGCAAAACCCGAAGCTAGGGTTAGGGTTTTATTCCCATACAATGTAGACAGTTTTTGATGGCATGGCTGTGTTTTAGGGCTGAAAGGATACTTAGGAATATAGTTCTTTCAATGTTTTCTAAACATTTTTTTCTGACCTATATGGCTGTATACAGTGCTTTGCTCCAAAAAGGAATGGCGTCTGAATTGCCCGACAGGCAACTGTTCGAAAGAACCTGATTTAGCTTTCAAACTCTTGCCATGGGCTTTGAAATCACAGGCATATTAACAAATAGAGCCAAAATGTATTAGTTGTTTCGGACTTTTCGGCCACTTGAGCCTCAACGTATATTCATTTAGCACTCCGTTCAACCCAAAATGTGCAATGAAAGAATACCTTTCAACCATTAATTTGACCATTCCTGACACACTCTTTTGGTTTTGGCAGTGTTGTATTGTCTTTTCGGACTCATATTTTGATTCAGAGAAGCAAATTTTCCTGTCTAATGAGTGGAATTTTGAGAATATTGTCTTTTGAGAAATATTTGAACCCTAACCCTAACTAGCAAAACCCTAAGCTAGGGTTAGGGTTTTATTCCCATACAATATAGACAGTTTTTGATGGCATGGCTGTGTTTTATGGCTGAAAGGATACTTAGGAATATAGTTCTTTCAATGTTTTCTAAACATTTTTTTCTGACCTATATGGCTGTATACAGTGCTTTGCCCCAAAAAGGAATGGCGTCTGAATTGCCCGATAGGCAACAGTTCGAAAGAACCTGATTTAGCTTTCAAACTCTTGCCATGGGCTTTGAAATCACAGGCATATTAACAAATAGAGACAAAATGTATTAGGTTTTTCAGACTTTTAGGCCACTTGAGCCTCAACGTACATTCATTTAGCACTCCGTTCAACCCAAAATGTCCAATGAAAGAATACCTTTCAACAATCAATTTGACCATTCCTGACCCACTCTTTTTGTTTTGGCAGTGTTGTATTGTCTTTTCAGACTCATATTTTGATTCAGAGAAGCAGATTTTCCAGTCTAATGAGTGGAAATTTGAGAAAATTGTCTTTGAGAAATATTTGAGCCCTAACCCTATCTAGCAAAACCCGAAGCTAGGGTTAGGGTTTTATTCCCATACAATGTAGACAGTTTTTGATGGCATGGCTGTGTTTTAGGGCTGAAAGGATACTTAGGAATATAGTTCTTTCAATGTTTTCTAAACATTTTTTTCTGACCTATATAGCTGTATACAGTGCTTTGCCCCAAAAAGGAATGGCCTCTGAATTGTCCGACAGGCAACAGTTCATAAGAACCTGATTTAGCTTTCAAACTCTTGCCATGGGCTTTGAAATCACAGGCATATTAACAAATAGAGCCAAAATGTATTAGTTGTTTCGGACTTTTAGGCCACTTGAGCCTCAATGTACATTCATTTAGCACTCCGTTCAACCCAAAATGTCCAATGAAAGAATACCTTTCAACAATCAATTTGACCATTCCTGACCCACTCTTTTGGTTTTGGCAGTGTTGTATTTTCTTTTCAGACTCATATATTGATTCAGAGAAGCAAATTTTCCTGTCTAATTAGTGTAATTTTGAGAAAATTGTCTTTGAGAAATATTTGAACCCTAACCCTAATTAGCAAGACCCGAAGCTAGGGTTAGGGTTTTATTCCCATACAATGTAGACAGTTTTTGATGGCATAGCTGTGTTTTAGGGCTGAAAGGATACTTAGGAATATAGTTCTTTCAATGTTTTCTAAACATTTTTTTCTGACCTATATGGCTGTATACAGTGCTTTGCCCCAAAAAGGAATGGCGTCTGAATTGCCCGATAGGCAACAGTTCAAAAGAACCTGATTTAGCTTTCAAACTCTTGCCATGGGCTTTGAAATCACAGGCATATTAACAAATAGAGCCAAAATGTATTAGTTGTTTCAGACTTTTAGGCCACTTGAGCCTCAACGTACATTCATTTAGCACTCCGTTCAACCCAAAATGTCCAATGAAAGAATACCTTTCAACAATGAATTTGACCATTCCTGACACACTCTTTTGTTTTGGCAGTGTTGTATTGTCTTTTGCTTCTCTGAATCAAAATATGAGTCTGATATTTTCCTGTCTAATGAGTGGAATTTTGAGAAAATTGTCTTTGAGAAATATTTGAGCCCTAACCCTAACTAGCAAAACCCGAAGCTAGGGTTAGGGTTTTATTCCCATAAAATGTAGACAGGTTTTGATGGCATGGCTGTGTTTTAGGGCTGAAAGGATACTTAGTAATATAGTTCTTTCAATGTTTTCTAAACATTTTTTTCTGACCTATATGGCTGTATACAGTGCTTTGCCCCAAAAAGGAATGGCGTCTGAATTGCCCGACAGGCAACAGTTCGAAAGAATCTGATTTAGCTTTCAAACTCTTGCCATGGGCTTTGAAATCACAGGCATATTAACAAATAGAGCCAAAATGTATTAGTTGTTTCGGACTTTAGGCCACTTGAGCCTCAACGTACATTCATTTAGCACTCCGTTCAACCCAAAATGTCCAATGAAAGAATACCTTTCAACAATCAATTTGACCATTCCTGACGCACTCTTTTTGTTTTGGCAGTGTTGTATTGTCTTTTCAGACTCATATTTTGATTCAAAGAAGCAAATTTTCCTGTCTAATGAGTGGAATTTTGAGAAAATTGTCTTTGAGAAATATTTGAGCCCTAACCCTAACTAGCAAAACCCGAACCTAGGGTTAGGGTTTTATTCCCATACAATGTAGACAGTTTTTGATGGCATGGCTGTGTTTTAGGGCTGAAAGGATACTTAGGAATATAGTTCTTTCAATGTTTTCTAAACATTTTTTTCTGACCTATATGGCTGTATACAGTGCTTTGCCTCAAAAAGGAATGGCGTCTGAATTGCCCGACAGGCAACAGTTCGAAAGAAACTGATTTAGCTTTCAAACTCTTGCCATGGGCTTTGAAATCACAGGCATATTAACAAATAGAGCCAAAATGTATTAGTTGTTTCGGACTTTTAGGCCACTTGAGCCTCAACGTACATTCATTTAGCACTCCGTTCAACCCAAAATGTCCAATGAAAGAATGCCTTTCAACAATTAATTTGACCATTCCTGAAACACTCTTTTGGTTTTGGCAGTGTTGTATTGTCTTTTCAGACTCATATTTTGATTCAGAGATGTAAATTTTCCAGTCTAATGAGTGGAAATTTGAGAAAATTGTCTTTGAGAAATATTTGAGCCCTAACCCTAACTAGCAAAACCCGAAGCTAGGGTTAGGGTTTTATTCCCATACAATGTAGACAGTTTTTGATGGCATGGCTGTGTTTTAGGGCTGAAAGGATACTTAGGAATATAGTTCTTTCAATGTTTTCTAAACATTTTTTTCTGACCTATATGGCTGTATACAGTGCTTTGCTCCAAAAAGGAATGGCGTCTGAATTGCCCGACAGGCAACTGTTCGAAAGAACCTGATTTAGCTTTCAAACTCTTGCCATGGGCTTTGAAATCACAGGCATATTAACAAATAGAGCCAAAATGTATTAGTTGTTTCGGACTTTTCGGCCACTTGAGCCTCAACGTATATTCATTTAGCACTCCGTTCAACCCAAAATGTGCAATGAAAGAATGCCTTTCAACCATTAATTTGACCATTCCTGACACACTCTTTTGGTTTTGGCAGTGTTGTATTGTCTTTTGAGACTCATATTTTGATTCAGAGAAGCAAATTCTCCTGTCTAATGAGTGGAATTTTGAGAAAATTGTCTTTGAGAAATATTTAAGCCCTAACCCTAACTAGCAAAACCCGAAGCTAGGGTTAGGGTTTTATTCCCATACAATGTAGACAGTTTTTGATGGCATGGCTGTGTTTTAGGGCTGAAAGGATACTTAGGAATATAGTTCTTTCAATGTTTTCTAAACATTTTTTTCTGACCTATATGGCTGTATACAGTGCTTTGCTCCAAAAAGGAATGGCGTCTTAATTACCCGACAGGCAACAGTTCGAAAGAACCTGATTTAGCTTTCAAACTCTTGCCATGGGCTTTGAAATCACAGGCATATTAACAAATAGAGCCAAAATGTATTAGTTTTTTCAGACTTTTAGGCCACTTGAGCCTCAACGTACATTCATTTAGCACTCCGTTCAACCCAAAATGTCCAATGAAAGAATACCTTTCAACAATCAATTTGACCATTCCTGACGCACTCTTTTTGTTTTGGCAGTGTTGTATTGTCTTTTCAGACTCATATTTTGATTCAAAGAAGCAAATTTTCCTGTCTAATGAGTGGAATTTTGAGAAAATTGTCTTTGAGAAATATTTGAGCCCTAACCCTAACTAGCAAAACCCGAAGCTAGGGTTAGGGTTTTATTCCCATACAATGTAGACAGTTTTTGATGGCATGGCTGTGTTTTAGGGCTGAAAGGATACTTTGGAATATAGTTCTTTCAATGTTTTCTAAACATTTTTTTCTGACCTATATGGCTGTATACAGTGCTTTGCTCCAAAAAGGAATGGCGTCTGAATTGCCCGACAGGCAACAGTTCGAAAGAACCTGATTTAGCTTTCAAACTCTTGCCATGGGCTTTGAAATCACAGGCATATTAACAAATAGAGCCAAAATGTATTAGTTGTTTCGGACTTTTAGGCCACTTGAGCCTCAACGTACATTCATTTAGCACTCAGTTCAACCCAAAATGTCCAATGAAAGAATACCTTTCAACAATTAATTTGACCATTCCTGAAACACTCTTTTGGTTTTGGCAGTGTTATATTGTCTTTTCAGACTCATATTTTGATTCAGAGAAGCAAATTTTCCTGTCTAATGAGTGGAATTTTGAGAAAATTGTCTTTTGAGAAATATTTGAACCCTAACCCTAACTAGCAAAACCCTAAGCTAGGGTTAGGGTTTTATTCCCATACAATGTAGACAGTTTTTGATGGCATGGCTGTGTTTTAGGGCTGAAAGGATACTTAGGAATATAGTTCTTTCAATGTTTTCTAAACATTTTTTTCTGACCTATATGGCTGTATACAGTGCTTTGCCTCAAAAAGGAATGGCGTCTGAATTGCCCGACAGGCAACAGTTCGAAAGAAACTGATTTAGCTTTCAAACTCTTGCCATGGGCTTTGAAATCACAGGCATATTAACAAATAGAGCCAAAATGTATTAGTTGTTTCGGACTTTTAGGCCACTTGAGCCTCAACGTACATTCATTTAGCACTCCGTTCAACCCAAAATGTCCAATGAAAGAATGCCTTTCAACAATTAATTTGACCATTCCTGAAACACTCTTTTGGTTTTGGCAGTGTTGTATTGTCTTTTCAGACTCATATTTTGATTCAGAGATGTAAATTTTCCAGTCTAATGAGTGGAAATTTGAGAAAATTGTCTTTGAGAAATATTTGAGCCCTAACCCTAACTAGCAAAACCCGAAGCTAGGGTTAGGGTTTTATTCCCATACAATGTAGACAGTTTTTGATGGCATGGCTGTGTTTTAGGGCTGAAAGGATACTTAGGAATATAGTTCTTTCAATGTTTTCTAAACATTTTTTTCTGACCTATATGGCTGTATACAGTGCTTTGCTCCAAAAAGGAATGGCGTCTGAATTGCCCGACAGGCAACTGTTCGAAAGAACCTGATTTAGCTTTCAAACTCTTGCCATGGGCTTTGAAATCACAGCCATATTAACAAATAGAGCCAAAATGTATTAGTTGTTTCGGACTTTTCGGCCACTTGAGCCTCAACGTATATTCATTTAGCACTCCGTTCAACCCAAAATGTGCAATGAAAGAATGCCTTTCAACCATTAATTTGACCATTCCTGACACACTCTTTTGGTTTTGGCAGTGTTGTATTGTCTTTTGAGACTCATATTTTGATTCAGAGAAGCAAATTTTCCTGTCTAATGAGTGGAATTTTGAGAAAATTGTCTTTGAGAAATATTTAAGCCCTAACCCTAACTAGCAAAACCCGAAGCTAGGGTTAGGGTTTTATTCCCATACAATGTAGACAGTTTTTGATGGCATGGCTGTGTTTTAGGGCTGAAAGGATACTTAGGAATATAGTTCTTTCAATGTTTTCTAAACATTTTTTTCTGACCTATATGGCTGTATACAGTGCTTTGCCCCAAAAAGGAATGGCGTCTGAATTGCCCGACAGGCAACAGTTCGAAAGAACCTGATTTAGCTTTCAAACTGTTGCCATGGGCTTTGAAATCACAGGCATATTAACAAATAGAGCCAAAATGTATTAGTTGTTTCAGACTTTTCGGCCACTTGAGCTTCAACGTACATTCATTTAGCACTCCGTTCAACCCAAAATGTCAAATGAAAGAATACCTTTCAGCCATTAATTTGACCATTCCTGACCCACTCTTTTGGTTTTGGCAGTGTTTTATTGTCTTTTGAGACTCATATTTTGATTCAGAGAAGCAAATTCTCCTGTCTAATGAGTGGAATTTTGAGAAAATTGTCTTTGAGAAATATTTAAGCCCTAACCCTAACTAGCAAAACCCGAAGCTAGGGTTAGGGTTTTATTCCCATACAATGTAGACAGTTTTTGATGGCATGGCTGTGTTTTAGGGCTGAAAGGATACTTTGGAATATAGTTCTTTCAATGTTTTCTAAACATTTTTTTCTGACCTATATGGCTGTATACAGTGCTTTGCTCTAAAAAGGAATGGCGTCTGAATTGCCCGACAGGCAACAGTTCGAAAGAACCTGATTTAGCTTTCAAACTCTTGCCATGGGCTTTGAAATCACAGGCATATTAACAAATAGAGCCAAAATGTATTAGTTTTTTCAGACTTTTAGGCCACTTGAGCCTCAACGTACATTCATTTAGCACTCCGTTCAACCCAAAATGTCCAATGAAAGAATACCTTTCAACAATCAATTTGACCATTCCTGACACACTCTTTTGGTTTTGGCAGTGTTGTATTGTCTTTTCAGACTCATATATTGGTTCAGAGAAGTAAATTTTCCAGTCTAATGAGTGGAAATTTGAGAAAATTGTCTTTGAGAAATATTTGAACCCTAACCCTAACTAGCAAGACCCGAAGCTAGGGTTAGGGTTTTATTCCTATACAATATAGACAGTTTTTGATGGCATGGCTGTGTTTTAGGGCTGAAAGGATACTTAGGAATATAGTTCTTTCAATGTTTTCTAAACATTTTTTTCTGACCTATATGGCTGTATACAGTGCTTTGCCCCAAAAAGGAATGGCGTCTGAATTGCCCGACAGGCAACAGTTCGAAAGAACCTGATTTAGCTTTCAAACTCTTGCCATGGGCTTTGAAAT
Organism: Atractosteus spatula; assembly: GCF_055471065.1. Lineage (NCBI taxonomy): Eukaryota > Metazoa > Chordata > Actinopteri > Semionotiformes > Lepisosteidae > Atractosteus > Atractosteus spatula. The sequence continues at coordinate 5,328,185 of NC_142718.1, read as the reverse complement.
CACAGGCATATTAACAAATAGAGCCAAAATGTATTAGTTGTTTCAGACTTTTCGGCCACTTGAGCCTCAACGTACATTCATTTAGCACTCCGTTCAACCCAAAATGTCAAATGAAAGAATACCTTTCAACTATTAATTTGACCATTCCTGACCCACTCTTTTGGTTTTGGCAGTGTTATATTGTCTTTTCAGACTCATATTTTGATTCAGAGAAGCAAATTTTCCTGTCTAATGAGTGGAATTTTGAGAAAATTGTCTTTTGAGAAATATTTGAACCCTAACCCTAACTAGCAAAACCCTAAGCTAGGGTTAGGGTTTTATTCCCATACAATGTAGACAGTTTTTGATGGCATGGCTGTGTTTTAGGGCTGAAAGGATACTTAGGAATATAGTTCTTTCAATGTTTTCTAAACATTTTTTTCTGACCTATATGGCTGTATACAGTGCTTTGCCTCAAAAAGGAATGGCGTCTGAATTGCCCGACAGGCAACAGTTCGAAAGAAACTGATTTAGCTTTCAAACTCTTGCCATGGGCTTTGAAATCACAGGCATATTAACAAATAGAGCCAAAATGTATTAGTTGTTTCGGACTTTTAGGCCACTTGAGCCTCAACGTACATTCATTTAGCACTCCGTTCAACCCAAAATGTCCAATGAAAGAATGCCTTTCAACAATTAATTTGACCATTCCTGAAACACTCTTTTGGTTTTGGCAGTGTTGTATTGTCTTTTCAGACTCATATTTTGATTCAGAGAAGTAAATTTTCCAGTCTAATGAGTGGAAATTTGAGAAAATTGTCTTTGAGAAATATTTGAGCCCTAAACCTAACTAGCAAAACCCGAAGCTAGGGTTAGGGTTTTATTCCCATACAATGTAGACAGTTTTTGATGGCATGGCTGTGTTTTAGGGCTGAAAGGATACTTAGGAATATAGTTCTTTCAATGTTTTCTAAACATTTTTTTCTGACCTATATTGCTGTATACAGTGCTTTGCCCCAAAAAGGAATGGCGTCTGAATTGCCCGATAGGCAACAGTTCAAAAGAACCTGATTTAGCTTTCAAACTCTTGCCATGGGCTTTGAAATCACAGGCATATTCACAAATAGAGCCAAAATGTATTAGTTTTTTCAGACTTTTAGGCCACTTGAGCCTCAACGTTCATTCATTTAGCACTCCGTTCAACCCAAAATGTCCAATGAAAGAATACCTTTCAACAATTAATTTGACCATTCCTGAAACACTCTTTTGGTTTTGGCAGTGTTGTATTGTCTTTTCAGACTCATATTTTGATTCAGAGAAGCAAATTCTCCTGTCTAATGAGTGGAATTTTGAGAAAATTGTCTTTGAGAAATATTTAAGCCCTAACCCTAGCTAGCAAAACCCGAAGCTAGGGTTAGTGTTTTATTCCCATACAATGTAGACAGTTTTTGATGGCATGGCTGTGTTTTAGGGCTGAAAGGATACTTAGGAATATAGTTCTTTCAATATTTTCTAAACATTTTTTTCTGACCTATATGGCTGTATACAGTGCTTTGCTCCAAAAAGGAATGGCGTCTGAATTGCCCGACAGGCAACAGTTCGAAAGAACCTGATTTAGCTTTCAAACTCTTGCCATGGGCTTTGAAATCACAGGCATATTAACAAATAGAGCCAAAATGTATTAGTTGTTTCGGACTTTTAGGCCCCTTGAGCCTCAACATACATTCATTTAGCACTCCGTTCAACCCAAAATGTCCAATGAAAGAATCCCTTTCAACAATTAATTTGACCATTCCTGACACACTCTTTTGGTTTTGGCAGTGTTGTATTGTCTTTTCAGACTCATATTTTGATTCAGAGAAGCAAATTTTCCTGTCTAATGAGTGGAATTTTGAGAAAATTATCTTTGAGAAATATTTGAACCCTAACCCTAAGTAGCAAAACCCGAAGCTAGGGTTAGGGTTTTATTCCCATACAATGTAGACAGTTTTTGATGACATAGCTGTGTTTTAGGGCTGAAAGGATACTTAGGAATATAGTTCTTTCAATGTTTTCTAAACATTTTTTTCTGACCTATATGGCTGTATACAGTGCTTTGCTCCTAAAAGGAATGGCGTCTGAATTGCCCGGCAGGCAACAGTTCGAAAGAACCTGATTTAGCTTTCAAACTCTTGCCATGGGCTTTGAAATCACAGGCATATTAACAAATAGAGCCAAAATGTATTAGTTTTTTCAGACTTTTAGGCCACTTGAGCCTCAACGTACATTCATTTAGCACTCCGTTAAACCCAAAATGTCCAATGAAAGAATACCTTTCAACAATCAATTTGACCATTCCTGACCCACTCTTTTTGTTTTGGCAGTGTTGTATTGTCTTTTCAGACTCATATTTTGATTCAGAGAAGTAAATTTTCCAGTCTAATGAGTGGAAATTTGAGAAAATTGTCTTTGAGAAATATTTGAGCCCTAACCCTATCTAGCAAAACCCGAAGCTAGGGTTAGGGTTTTATTCCCATACAATGTAGACAGTTTTTGATGGCATGGCTGTGTTTTAGGGCTGAAAGGATACTTAGGAATATAGTTCTTTCAATGTTTTCTAAACATTTTTTTCTGACCTATATGGCTGTATACAGTGCTTTGCCCCAAAAAGGAATGGCGTCTGAATTGTCCGACAGGCAACAGTTCATAAGAACCTGATTTAGCTTTCAAACTCTTGCCATGGGCTTTGAAATCACAGGCATATTAACAAATAGAGCCAAAATGTATTAGTTTTTTCAGACTTTTAGGCCACTTGAGCCTCAACGTACATTCATTTAGCACTCCGTTCAACCCAAAATGTCCAATGAAAGAATACCTTTCAACAATCAATTTGACCATTCCTGACCCACTCTTTTGGTTTTGGCAGTGTTGTATTGTCTTTTCAGACTCATATATTGGTTCAGAGAAGTAAATTTTCCAGTCTAATGAGTGGAAATTTGAGAAAATTGTCTTTGAGAAATATTTGAACCCTAACCCTAACTAGCAAGACCCGAAGCTAGGGTTAGGGTTTTATTCCCATACAATATAGACAGTTTTTGATGGCATGGCTGTGTTTTAGGGCTGAAAGGATACTTAGGAATATAGTTCTTTCAATGTTTTCTAAACATTTTTTTCTGACCTATATGGCTGTATACAGTGCTTTGCCCCAAAAAGGAATGGCGTCTGAATTGCCCGACAGGCAACAGTTCGAAAGAACCTGATTTAGCTTTCAAACTCTTGCCATGGGCTTTGAAATCACAGGCATATTAACAAATAGAGCCAAAATGTATTAGTTGTTTCAGACTTTTCGGCCACTTGAGCCTCAACGTACATTCATTTAGCACTCCGTTCAACCCAAAATGTCAAATGAAAGAATACCTTTCAACTATTAATTTGACCATTCCTGACCCACTCTTTTGGTTTTGGCAGTGTTATATTGTCTTTTCAGACTCATATTTTGATTCAGAGAAGTAAATTTTCCAGTCTAATGAGTGGAAATTTGAGAAAATTGTCTTTGAGAAATATTTGAACCCTAACCCTAACTAGCAAAACCCGAAGCGAGGGTTAGGGTTTTATTCCCATACAATGTAGACAGTTTTTGATGGCATGGCTGTGTTTTAGGGCTGAAAGGATACTTAGGAATATAGTTCTTTCAATGTTTTCTAAACATTTTTTTCTGACCTATATGGCTGTATACAGTGCTTTGCTCCAAAAAGGAATGGCGTCTGAATTGCCCGACAGGCAACTGTTCGAAAGAACCTGATTTAGCTTTCAAACTCTTGCCATGGGCTTTGAAATTACAGGCATATTAACAAATAGAGCCAAAATGTATTAGTTGTTTCGGACTTTTAGGCCACTTGAGCCTCAATGTAGATTCATTTAGCACTCCGTTCAACCCAAAATGTCCAATGAAAGAATACCTTTCAACAATTAATTTGACCATTCCTGACACACTCTTTTGGTTTTGGCAGTGTTGTATTGTCTTTTCAGACTCATATTTTGATTCAGAGAAGTAAATTTTCCAGTCTAATGAGTGGAATTTTGAGAATATTGTCTTTGAGAAATATTTGAACCCTAACCCTAACTAGCAAAACCCGAAGCTAGGGTTAGGGTTTTATTCCCATACAATGTAGACAGTTTTTGATGGCATAGCTGTGTTTTAGGGCTGAAAGGATACTTAGGAATATAGTTCTTTCAATGTTTTCTAAACATTTTTTTCTGACCTATATGGCTGTATACAGTGCTTTGCTCCAAAAAGGAATGGCGTCTGAATTGCCCGACAGGCAACTGTTCGAAAGAACCTGATTTAGCTTTCAAACTCTTGCCATGGGCTTTGAAATTACAGGCATATTAACAAATAGAGCCAAAATGTATTAGTTGTTTCGGACTTTTAGGCCACTTGAGCCTCAATGTAGATTCATTTAGCACTCCGTTCAACCCAAAATGTCCAATGAAAGAATACCTTTCAACAATTAATTTGACCATTCCTGACACACTCTTTTGGTTTTGGCAGTGTTGTATTGTCTTTTCAGACTCATATTTTGATTCAGAGAAGTAAATTTTCCAGTCTAATGAGTGGAATTTTGAGAATATTGTCTTTGAGAAATATTTGAACCCTAACCCTAACTAGCAAAACCCGAAGCTAGGGTTAGGGTTTTATTCCCATACAATGTAGACAGTTTTTGATGGCATAGCTGTGTTTTAGGGCTGAAAGGATACTTAGGAATATAGTTCTTTCAATGTTTTCTAAACATTTTTTTCTGACCTATATGGCTGTATACAGTGCTTTGCTCCAAAAAGGAATGGCGTCTGAATTGCCCGACAGGCAACAGTTCGAAAGAACCTGATTTAGCTTTCAAACTCTTGCCATGGGCTTTGAAATCACAGGCATATTAACAAATAGAGCCAAAATGTATTAGTTTTTTCAGACTTTTAGGCCACTTGAGCCTCAACGTACATTCATTTAGCACTCCGTTCAACCCAAAATGTCCAATGAAAGAATACCTTTCAACAATCAATTTGACCATTCCTGACCCACTCTTTTTGTTTTGGCAGTGTTGTATTGTCTTTTCAGACTCATATTTTGATTCAGAGAAGTAAATTTTCCAGTCTAATGAGTGGAAATTTGAGAAAATTGTCTTTGAGAAATATTTGAGCCCTAACCCTATCTAGCAAAACCCGAAGCTAGGGTTAGGGTTTTATTCCCATACAATGTAGACAGTTTTTGATGGCATGGCTGTGTTTTAGGGCTGAAAGGATACTTAGGAATATAGTTCTTTCAATGTTTTCTAAACATTTTTTTCTGACCTATATGGCTGTATACAGTGCTTTGCCCCAAAAAGGAATGGCGTCTGAATTGCCCGATAGGCAACAGTTCAAAAGAACCTGATTTAGCTTTCAAACTCTTGCCATGGGCTTTGAAATCACAGGCATATTCACAAATAGAGCCAAAATGTATTAGTTTTTTCAGACTTTTAGGCCACTTGAGCCTCAACGTTCATTCATTTAGCACTCCGTTCAACCCAAAATGTCCAATGAAAGAATACCTTTCAACAATTAATTTGACCATTCCTGAAACACTCTTTTGGTTTTGGCAGTGTTGTATTGTCTTTTCAGACTCATATTTTGATTCAGAGAAGCAAATTCTCCTGTCTAATGAGTGGAATTTTGAGAAAATTGTCTTTGAGAAATATTTAAGCCCTAACCCTAACTAGCAAAACCCGAAGCTAGGGTTAGTGTTTTATTCCCATACAATGTAGACAGTTTTTGATGGCATGGCTGTGTTTTAGGGCTGAAAGGATACTTAGGAATATAGTTCTTTCAATATTTTCTAAACATTTTTTTCTGACCTATATGGCTGTATACAGTGCTTTGCTCCAAAAAGGAATGGCGTCTGAATTGCCCGACAGGCAACAGTTCGAAAGAACCTGATTTAGCTTTCAAACTCTTGCCATGGGCTTTGAAATCACAGGCATATTAACAAATAGAGCCAAAATGTATTAGTTGTTTCGGACTTTTAGGCCCCTTGAGCCTCAACATACATTCATTTAGCACTCCGTTCAACCCAAAATGTCCAATGAAAGAATCCCTTTCAACAATTAATTTGACCATTCCTGACACACTCTTTTGGTTTTGGCAGTGTTGTATTGTCTTTTCAGACTCATATTTTGATTCAGAGAAGCAAATTTTCCTGTCTAATGAGTGGAATTTTGAGAAAATTATCTTTGAGAAATATTTGAACCCTAACCCTAAGTAGCAAAACCCGAAGCTAGGGTTAGGGTTTTATTCCCATACAATGTAGACAGTTTTTGATGGCATAGCTGTGTTTTAGGGCTGAAAGGATACTTAGGAATATAGTTCTTTCAATGTTTTCTAAACATTTTTTTCTGACCTATATGGCTGTATACAGTGCTTTGCTCCTAAAAGGAATGGCGTCTGAATTGCCCGGCAGGCAACAGTTCGAAAGAACCTGATTTAGCTTTCAAACTCTTGCCATGGGCTTTGAAATCACAGGCATATTAACAAATAGAGCCAAAATGTATTAGTTTTTTCAGACTTTTAGGCCACTTGAGCCTCAACGTACATTCATTTAGCACTCCGTTCAACCCAAAATGTCCAATGAAAGAATACCTTTCAACAATCAATTTGACCATTCCTGACGCACTCTTTTTGTTTTGGCAGTGTTGTATTGTCTTTTCAGACTCATATTTTGATTCAGAGAAGTAAATTTTCCAGTCTAATGAGTGGAAATTTGAGAAAATTGTCTTTGAGAAATATTTGAGCCCTAACCCTATCTAGCAAAACCCGAAGCTAGGGTTAGGGTTTTATTCCCATACAATGTAGACAGTTTTTGATGGCATGGCTGTGTTTTAGGGCTGAAAGGATACTTAGGAATATAGTTCTTTCAATGTTTTCTAAACATTTTTTTCTGACCTATATGGCTGTATACAGTGCTTTGCCCCAAAAAGGAATGGCGTCTGAATTGTCCGACAGGAAACAGTTCATAAGAACCTGATTTAGCTTTCAAACTCTTGCCATGGGCTTTGAAATCACAGGCATATTAACAAATAGAGCCACAATGTATTAGTTGTTTCGGATTTTTAGGCCACTTGAGCCTCAATGTACATTCATTTAGCACTCCGTTCAACCCAAAATGTCCAATGAAAGAATACCTTTCAACAATCAATTTGACCATTCCTGACCCACTCTTTTTGTTTTGGCAGTGTTGTATTGTCTTTTCAGACTCATATTTTGATTCAGAGAAGTAAATTTTCCAGTCTAATGAGTGGAAATTTGAGAAAATTGTCTTTGAGAAATATTTGAGCCCTAACCCTATCTAGCAAGACCCGAAGCTAGGGTTAGGGTTTTATTCCCATACAATGTAGACAGTTTTTGATGGCATGGCTGTGTTTTAGGGCTGAAAGGATACTTAAGAATATAGTTCTTTCAATGTTTTCTAAACATTTTTTTCTGACCTATATGGCTGTATACCGTGCTTTGCTCCAAAAAGGAATGGCGTCTGAATTGCCCGACAGGCAACAGTTCGAAAGAACCTGATTTAGCTTTCAAACTCTTGCCATGGGCTTTGAAATCACAGGCATATTAACAAATAGAGCCAAAATGTATTAGTTGTTTCGGACTTTTTGGCCACTTGAGCCTCAACGTACATTCATTTAGCACTCCGTACAACCTAAAATGTGCAATGAAAGAATGCCTTTCAACCATAAATTTGACCATTCCTGACACACTCTTTTGGTTTTGGCAGTGTTGTATTGTCTTTTCAGACTCATATTTTGATTCAGAGAAGCAAATTTTCCTGTCTAATGAGTGGAATTTTGAGAAAATTGTCTTTGAGAAATATTTGAACCCTAACCCTATCTAGCAAAACCCGAAGCTAGGGTTAGGGTTTTATTCCCATACAATGTAGACAGTTTTTGATGGCATGGCTGTGTTTTAGGGCTGAAAGGATACTTAGGAATATAGTTCTTTCAATGTTTTCTAAACATTTTTTTCTGACCTATATGGCTGTATACAGTGCTTTGCCCCAAAAAGGAATGGCGTCTGAATTGCCCGATAGGCAACAGTTCAAAAGAACCTGATTTAGCTTTCAAACTCTTGCCATGGGCTTTGAAATCACAGGCATATTAACAAATAGAGCCAAAATGTATTAGTTGTTTCGGAGTTTTAGGCCACTTGAGCCTCAATGTACATTCATTTAGCACTCCGTTCAACCCAAAATGTCCAATGAAAGAATACCTTTCAACAATCAATTTGACCATTCCTGACCCACTCTTTTGGTTTTGGCAGTGTTGTATTGTCTTTTCAGACTCATATTTTGATTCAGAGAAGCAAATTTTCCAGTCTAATAAGTGGAATTTTGAGAAAATTGTCTTTGAGAAATATTTGAACCCTATCCCTAACTATCAAAACCCGAAGCTAGGGTTAGGGTTTTATTCCCATATAATGTAGACAGTTTTTGATGGCATGGCTGTGTCTTAGGGCTGAAAGGATACTTAAGAATATAGTTCTTTCAATATTTTCTAAACATTTTTTTCTGACCTATATGGCTGTATACAGTGCTTTGCTCCAAAAAGGAATGGCGTCTGAATTGCCCGACAGGCAACAGTTCGAAAGAACCTGATTTAGCTTTCAAACTCTTGCCATGGGCTTTGAAATCACAGGCATATTAACAAATAGAGCCAAAATGTATTAGTTGTTTCGGACTTTTAGGCCCCTTGAGCCTCAACATACATTCATTTAGCACTCTGTTCAACCCAAAATGTCCAATGAAAGAATCCCTTTCAACAATTAATTTGACCATTCCTGACACACTCTTTTGGTTTTGGCAGTGTTGTATTGTCTTTTCAGACTCATATTTTGATTCAGAGAAGCAAATTTTCCTGTCTAATGAGTGGAATTTTGAGAAAATTATCTTTGAGAAATATTTGAACCCTAACCCTAAGTAGCAAAACCCGAAGCTAGGGTTAGGGTTTTATTCCCATACAATGTAGACAGTTTTTGATGGCATAGCTGTGTTTTAGGGCTGAAAGGATACTTAGGAATATAGTTCTTTCAATGTTTTCTAAACATTTTTTTCTGACCTATATGGCTGTATACAGTGCTTTGCTCCTAAAAGGAATGGCGTCTGAATTGCCCGGCAGGCAACAGTTCGAAAGAACCTGATTTAGCTTTCAAACTCTTGCCATGGGCTTTGAAATCACAGGCATATTAACAAATAGAGCCAAAATGTATTAGTTTTTTCAGACTTTTAGGCCACTTGAGCCTCAACGTACATTCATTTAGCACTCCGTTAAACCCAAAATGTCCAATGAAAGAATACCTTTCAACAATCAATTTGACCATTCCTGACCCACTCTTTTTGTTTTGGCAGTGTTGTATTGTCTTTTCAGACTCATATTTTGATTCAGAGAAGTAAATTTTCCAGTCTAATGAGTGGAAATTTGAGAAAATTGTCTTTGAGAAATATTTGAGCCCTAACCCTATCTAGCAAAACCCGAAGCTAGGGTTAGGGTTTTATTCCCATACAATGTAGACAGTTTTTGATGGCATGGCTGTGTTTTAGGGCTGAAAGGATACTTAGGAATATAGTTCTTTCAATGTTTTCTAAACATTTTTTCTGACCTATATGGCTGTATACAGTGCTTTGCCCCAAAAAGGAATGGCGTCTGAATTGTCCGACAGGCAACAGTTCATAAGAACCTGATTTAGCTTTCAAACTCTTGCCATGGGCTTTGAAATCACAGGCATATTAACAAATAGAGCCAAAATGTATTAGTTGTTTCGGATTTTTAGGCCACTTGAGCCTCAATGTACATTCATTTAGCACTCCGTTCAACCCAAAATGTCCAATGAAAGAATACCTTTCAACAATCAATTTGACCATTCCTGACCCACTCTTTTTGTTTTGGCAGTGTTGTATTGTCTTTTCAGACTCATATTTTGATTCAGAGAAGTACATTTTCCAGTCTAATGAGTGGAAATTTGAGAAAATTGTCTTTGAGAAATATTTGAGCCCTAACCCTATCTAGCAAGACCCGAAGCTAGGGTTAGGGTTTTATTCCCATACAATGTAGACAGTTTTTGATGGCATGGCTGTGTTTTAGGGCTGAAAGGATACTTAAGAATATAGTTCTTTCAATGTTTTCTAAACATTTTTTTCTGACCTGTATGGCTGTATACAGTACTTTGCTCCAAAAAGGAATGGTGTCTGAATTGCCCGACAGGCAACAGTTCGAAAGAACCTGATTTAGCTTTCAAACTCTTACCATGGGCTTTGAAATCACAGGCATATTAACAAATAGAGCCAAAATGTATTAGTTGTTTCAGACTTTTAGGCCACTTGAGCCTCAACGTACATTGATTTAGCACTCCGTTCAACCCAAAATGTCCAATGAAAGAATACCTTTCAACAATGAATTTGACCATTCCTGACACACTCTTTTGGTTTTGGCAGTGTTGTATTGTCTTTTCAGACTCATATTTTGATTCAGAAAAGCATATTTTCCTGTCTAATGAGTGGAATTTTGAGAAAATTGTCTTTGAGAAATATTTGAGCCCTAACCCTAACTAGCAAAACCCGAAGCTAGGGTTAGGGTTTTATTCCCATACAATGTAGACAGTTTTTGATGGCATGGCTGTGTTTTACGGCTGAAAGGATACTTAGTAATATAGTTCTTTCAATGTTTTCTAAACATTTTTTTCTGACCTATATGGCTGTATACCGTGCTTTGCTCCAAAAAGGAATGGCGTCTGAATTGCCCGACAGGCAACAGTTCGAAAGAACCTGATTTAGCTTTCAAACTCTTGCCATGGGCTTTGAAATCACAGGCATATTAACAAATAGAGCCAAAATGTATTAGTTGTTTCGGACTTTTTGGCCACTTGAGCCTCAACGTACATTCATTTAGCACTCCGTACAACCTAAAATGTGCAATGAAAGAATGCCTTTCAACCATAAATTTGACCATTCCTGACACACTCTTTTGGTTTTGGCAGTGTTGTATTGTCTTTTCAGACTCATATTTTGATTCAGAGAAGCAAATTTTCCTGTCTAATGAGTGGAATTTTGAGAAAATTGTCTTTGAGAAATATTTGAACCCTAACCCTATCTAGCAAAACCCGAAGCTAGGGTTAGGGTTTTATTCCCATACAATGTAGACAGTTTTTGATGGCATGGCTGTGTTTTAGGGCTGAAAGGATACTTAGGAATATAGTTCTTTCAATGTTTTCTAAACATTTTTTTCTGACCTATATGGCTGTATACAGTGCTTTGCCCCAAAAAGGAATGGCGTCTGAATTGCCCGATAGGCAACAGTTCAAAAGAACCTGATTTAGCTTTCAAACTCTTGCCATGGGCTTTGAAATCACAGGCATATTAATAAATAGAGCCAAAATGTATTAGTTGTTTCGGAGTTTTAGGCCACTTGAGCCTCAATGTACATTCATTTAGCACTCCGTTCAACCCAAAATGTCCAATGAAAGAATACCTTTCAACAATCAATTTGACCATTCCTGACCCACTCTTTTGGTTTTGGCAGTGTTGTATTGTCTTTTCAGACTCATATTTTGATTCAGAGAAGCAAATTTTCCAGTCTAATAAGTGGAATTTTGAGAAAATTGTCTTTGAGAAATATTTGAACCCTATCCCTAACTATCAAAACCCGAAGCTAGGGTTAGGGTTTTATTCCCATATAATGTAGACAGTTTTTGATGGCATGGCTGTGTCTTAGGGCTGAAAGGATACTTAAGAATATAGTTCTTTCAATGTTTTCTAAACATTTTTTTCTGACCTATATGGCTGTATACAGTGCTTTGCTCCAAAAAGGAATGGCGTCTGAATTGCCCGACAGGCAACTGTTCGAAAGAACCTGATTTAGCTTTCAAACTCTTGCCATTGGCTTTGAAATCACAGGCATATTAACAAATTGAGCCAAAATGTATTAGTTGTTTCGGACTTTAGGCCACTTGAGCCTCAACGTACATTCATTTAGCACTCTGTTCAACCCAAAATGTCCAATGAAAGAATACCTTTCAACAATCAATTTGACCATTCCTGACCCACTCTTTTTGTTTTGGCAGTGTTGTATTGTCTTTTCAGACTCATATTTTGATTCAAAGAAGCAAATTTTCCTGTCTAATGAGTGGAATTTTGAGAAAATTGTCTTTGAGAAATATTTGAGCCCTAACCCTAACTAGCAAAACCTGAAGCTAGGGTTAGGGTTTTATTCCCATACAATGTAGACAGTTTTTGATGGCATGGCTGTGTTTTAGGGCTGAAAGGATACTTAGGAATATAGTTCTTTCAATGTTTTCTAAACATTTTTTTCTGACCTATATGGCTGTATACAGTGCTTTGCTCTAAAAAGGAATGGCGTCTGAATTGCCCGACAGGCAACAGTTCGAAAGAACCTGGTTTAGCTTTCAAACTCTTGCCATGGGCTTTGAAATCACAGGCATATTAAGAAATAGAGCCAAAATGTATTAGTTTTTTCAGACTTTTAGGCCACTTGAGCCTCAACGTACATTCATTTAGCACTCCGTTCAACCCAAAATGTCCAATGAAAGAATACCTTTCAACAATTAATTTGAGCTTTCCTGAAACACTCTTTTGGTTTTGGCAGTGTTGTATTGTCTTTTCAGACTCATATTTTGATTCAGAGAAGTAAATTTTCCTGTCTAATGAGTGGAATTTTGAGAAAATTGTCTTTGAGAAATATTTGAGCCCTAACCCTAACTAGCAAAACCCGAAGCTAGGGTTAGGGTTTTATTCCCATACAATGTAGACAGTTTTTGATGGCATGGCTGTGTTTTAGGGCTGAAAGGATACTTAAGAATATAGTTCTTTCAATGTTTTATAAACATTTTTTTCTGACCTGTATGGCTGTATACAGTACTTTGCTCCAAAAAGGAATGGTGTCTGAATTGCCCGACAGGCAACAGTTCGAAAGAACCTGATTTAGCTTTCAAACTCTTACCATGGGCTTTGAAATCACAGGCATATTAACAAATAGAGCCAAAATGTATTAGTTGTTTCAGACTTTTAGGCCACTTGAGCCTCAACGTACATTGATTTAGCACTCCGTTCAACCCAAAATGTCCAATGAAAGAATACCTTTCAACAATGAATTTGACCATTCCTGACACACTCTTTTGGTTTTGGCAGTGTTGTATTGTCTTTTCAGACTCATATTTTGATTCAGAGAAGCAAATTTTCCTGTCTAATGAGTGGAATTTTGAGAAAATTGTCTTTGAGAAATATTTGAGCCCTAACCCTAACTAGCAAAACCCGAAGCTAGGGTTAAGGTTTTATTCCCATACAATGTAGACAGTTTTTGATGGAATGGCTGTGTTTTAGGGCTGAAAGGATACTTAGTAATATAGTTCTTTCAATGTTTTCTAAACATTTTTTTCTGACCTATATGGCTGTATACCGTCTTTGCTCCAAAAAGGAATGGCGTCTGAATTGCCCGACAGGCAACAGTTCGAAAGAACCTGATTTAGCTTTCAAACTCTTGCCATGGGCTTTGAAATCACAGGCATATTAACAAATAGAGCCAAAATGTATTAGTTGTTTCGGACTTTTCGGCCACTTGAGCCTCAACGTACATTCATTTAGCACTCCGTACAACCCAAAATGTGCAATGAAAGAATGCCTTTCAACCATAAATTTGACCATTCCTGACACACTCTTTTGGTTTTGGCAGTGTTGTATTGTCTTTTCAGACTCATATTTTGATTCAGAGAAGCAAATTTTCCTGTCTAATGAGTGGAATTTTGAGAAAATTGTGTTTGAGAAATATTTGAACCCTATCCCTATCTAGCAAAACCCGAAGCTAGGGTTAGGGTTTTATTCCCATACAATGTAGACAGTTTTTGATGGCATGGCTGTGTTTTAGGGCTGAAAGGATACTTAGGAATATAGTTCTTTCAATGTTTTCTAAACATTTTTTTCTGACCTATATGGCTGTATACAGTGCTTTGCCCCAAAAAGGAATGGCGTCTGAATTGCCCGATAGGCAACAGTTCAAAAGAACCTGATTTAGCTTTCAAACTCTTGCCATGGGCTTTGAAATCACAGGCATATTAACAAATAGAGCCAAAATGTATTAGTTGTTTCGGAGTTTTAGGCCACTTGAGCCTCAATGTACATTCATTTAGCACTCCGTTCAACCCAAAATGTCCAATGAAAGAATACCTTTCAACAATCAATTTGACCATTCCTGACCCACTCTTTTGGTTTTGGCAGTGTTGTATTGTCTTTTCAGACTCATATTTTGATTCAGAGAAGCAAATTTTCCAGTCTAATAAGTGGAATTTTGAGAAAATTGTCTTTGAGAAATATTTGAGCCCTAACCCTGACTAGCAAAACCCGAAGCTAGGGTTAGGGTTTTATTCCCATACAATGTAGACAGTTTTTGATGGCATGGCTGTGTTTTAGGGCTGAAAGGATACTTAAGAATATAGTTCTTTCAATGTTTTCTAAACATTTTTTTCTGACCTATATGGCTGTATACAGTGCTTTGCTCCAAAAAGGAATGGTGTCTGAATTGCCCGACAGGCAACAGTTCGAAAGAACCTGATTTAGCTTTCAAACTGTTGCCATGGGCTTTGAAATCACAGGCATATTAACAAATAGAGCCAAAATGTATTAGTTGTTTCGGACTTTAGGCCACTTGAGCCTCAACGTACATTCATTTAGCACTCCGTTCAACCCAAAATGTCCAATGAAAGAATACCTTTCAACAATCAATTTGACCATTCCTGACCCACTCTTTTTGTTTTGGCAGTGTTGTATTGTCTTTTCAGACTCATATTTTGATTCAAAGAAGCAAATTTTCCTGTCTAATGAGTGGAATTTTGAGAAAATTGTCTTTGAGAAATATTTGAACCCTAACCCTAACTAGCAAAACCCGAAGCTAGGGTTAGGGTTTTATTCCCATACAATGTAGACAGTTTTTGATGGCATGGCTGTGTTTTAGGGCTGAAAGGATACTTAGGAATTTAGTTCTTTCAATGTTTTCTAAACATTTTTTTCTGACCTATATGGCTGTGTACAGTGCTTTGCCCCAAAAAGGAATGGCGTCTGAATTGCCCGACAGGCAAGAGTTCGAAAGAACCTGGTTTAGGTTTCAAACTGTTGCCATTGGCTTTGAAATCACAGGCATATTAACAAATAGAGCCAAAATGTATTAGTTGTTTTGGACTTTTAGGCCACTTGAGCCTCAACGTACATTCATTTAGCACTCCGTTCAACCCAAAATGTCCAATGAAAGAATACCTTTCAACCATTAATTTGACCATTCCTGACACACTCTTTTGGTTTTGGCAGTGTTGTATTGTCTTTTCAGACTCATATTTTGATTCAGAGAAGTAAATTTTCCTGTCTAATGAGTGGAATTTTGAGAAAATTGTCTTTGAGAAATATTTGAGCCCTAACCCTGACTAGCAAAACCCGAAGCTAGGGTTAGGGTTTTATTCCCATACAATGTAGACAGTTTTTGATGGCATGGCTGTGTTTTAGGGCTGAAAGGATACTTAAGAATATAGTTCTTTCAATGTTTTCTAAACATTTTTTTCTGACCTATATGGCTGTGTACAGTGCTTTGCTCCAAAAAGGAATGGTGTCTGAATTGCCCGACAGGCAACAGTTCGAAAGAACCTGATTTAGCTTTTAAACTGTTGCCATGGGCTTTGAAATCACAGGCATATTAACAAATACAGCCAAAATGTATTAGTTGTTTCGGACTTTAGGCCACTTGAGCCTCAACGTACATTCATTTAGCACTCTGTTCAACCCAAAATGTCCAATGAAAGAATACCTTTCAACAATCAATTTGACCATTCCTGACCCACTCTTTTTGTTTTGGCAGTGTTGTATTGTCTTTTCAGACTCATATTTTGATTCAAAGAAGCAAATTTTCCTGTCTAATGAGTGGAATTTTGAGAAAATTGTCTTTGAGAAATATTTGAGCCCTAACCCTAACTAGCAAAACCTGAAGCTAGGGTTAGGGTTTTATTCCCATACAATGTAGACAGTTTTTGATGGCATGGCTGTGTTTTAGGGCTGAAAGGATACTTAGTAATATAGTTCTTTCAATGTTTTCTAAACATTTTTTTCTGACCTATATGGCTGTATACCGTGCTTTGCTCCAAAAAGGAATGGCGTCTGAATTGCCCGACAGGCAACAGTTCGAAAGAACCTGATTTAGCTTTCAAACTCTTGCCATGGGCTTTGAAATCACAGGCATATTAACAAATAGAGCCAAAATGTATTAGTTGTTTCGGACTTTTCGGCCACTTGAGCCTCAACGTACATTCATTTAGCACTCCGTACAACCCAAAATGTGCAATGAAAGAATGCCTTTCAACCATAAATTTGACCATTCCTGACACACTCTTTTGGTTTTGGCAGTGTTGTATTGTCTTTTCAGACTCATATTTTGATTCAGAGAAGCAAATTTTCCTGTCTAATGAGTGGAATTTTGAGAAAATTGTGTTTGAGAAATATTTGAACCCTATCCCTATCTAGCAAAACCCGAAGCTAGGGTTAGGGTTTTATTCCCATACAATGTAGACAGTTTTTGATGGCATGGCTGTGTTTTAGGGCTGAAAGGATACTTAGGAATATAGTTCTTTCAATGTTTTCTAAACATTTTTTTCTGACCTATATGGCTGTATACAGTGCTTTGCCCCAAAAAGGAATGGCGTCTGAATTGCCCGACAGGCAAGAGTTCGAAAGAACCTGGTTTAGCTTTCAAACTCTTGCCATGGGCTTTGAAATCACAGGCATATTAACAAATAGAGCCAAAATGTATTAGTTGTTTTGGACTTTTAGGCCACTTGAGCCTCAACGTACATTCATTTAGCACTCCGTTCAACCCAAAATGTCCAATGAAAGAATACCTTTCAACAATTAATTTGAGCTTTCCTGAAACACTCTTTTGGTTTTGGCAGTGTTGTATTGTCTTTTCAGACTCATATTTTGATTCAGAGAAGTAAATTTTCCTGTCTAATGAGTGGAATTTTGAGAAAATTGTCTTTGAGAAATATTTGAGCCCTAACCCTAACTAGCAAAACCCGAAGCTAGGGTTAGGGTTTTATTCCCATACAATGTAGACAGTTTTTGATGGCATGGCTGTGTTTTAGGGCTGAAAGGATACTTAGGAATATAGTTCTTTCAATGTTTTCTAAACATTTTTTTCTGACCTATATGGCTGTGTATAGTGCTTTGCCCCAAAAAGGAATGGCGTCTGAATTGCCCGACAGGCAACAGTTCGAAAGAACCTGATTTAGCTTTCAAACTCTTGCCATGGGCTTTGAAATCACAGGCATATTAACAAATAAAGCCAAAATGTATTAGTTGTTTTGGACTTTTCGGCCACTTGAGCCTCAACGTACATTCATTTAGCACTCCGTTCAACCCAAAATGTCCAATGAAAGAATACCTTTCAACAATTAATTTGAGCTTTCCTGAAACACTCTTTTGGTTTTGACAGTGTTGTATTGTCTTTTCAGACTCATATTTTGATTCAGAGAAGTAAATTTTCCTGTCTAATGAGTGGAATTTTCAGAAAATTGTCTTTGAGAAATATTTGAGCCCTAACCCTGACTAGCAAAACCCGAAGCTAGGGTTAGGGTTTTATTCCCATACAATGTAGACAGTTTTTGATGGCATGGCTGTGTTTTAGGGCTGAAAGGATACTTAGGAATATAGTTCTTTCAATGTTTTCTAAACATTTTTTTCTGACCTATATGGCTGTATACAGCTCTTTGCCCCAAAAAGGAATGGCGTCTGAATTGTCCGACAGGCAACAGTTCATAAGAACCTGATTTAGCTTTCAAACTCTTGCCATGGGCTTAGAAATCACAGGCATATTAACAAATAGAGCCAAAATGTATTAGTTGTTTCGGACTTTTAGGCCACTTGAGCCTCAACGTACATTCATTTAGCACTCCGTTCAACCCAAAATGTGCAATGAAAGAATACCTTTCAACCATTAATTTGACCATTCCTGACACACTCTTTTGGTTTTGGCAGTGTTGTATTTTCTTTTCAGACTCATATATTGATTCAGAGAAGTAAATTTTCATGTCTAATGAGTGGAATTTTGAGAAAATTGTCTTTGAGAAATATTTGAACCCTAACCCTAACTAGCAAAACCCGAAGCTAGGGTTAGGGTTTTATTCCCATACAATATAGACAGTTTTTGATGGCATGGCTGTGTTTTAGGGCTGAAAGGATACTTAGGAATATAGTTCTTTCAATGTTTTCTAAACATTTTTTTCTGACCTATATGGCTGTATACAGTGCTTTGCCCCAAAAAGGAATGGCGTCTGAATTGCCCGACAGGCAACAGTTCGAAAGAACCTGATTTAGCTTTCAAACTCTTGCCATGGGCTTTGAAATCACAGGCATATTAACAAATAGAGCCAAAATGTATTAGTTGTTTTGGACTTTAGGCCACTTGAGCCTCAACGTACATTCATTTAGCACTCCGTTCAACCCAAAATGTCCAATGAAAGAATACCTTTCAACAATTAATTTGAGCTTTCCTGAAACACTCTTTTGGTTTTGGCAGTGTTGTATTGTCTTTTCAGACTCATATTTTGATTCAGAGAAGTAAATTTTCCTGTCTAATAAGTGGAATTTTGAGAAAATTGTCTTTGAGAAATATTTGAACCCTAACCCTAACTAGCAAAACCCGAAGCGAGGGTTAGGGTTTTATTCCCATACAATATAGACAGTTTTTGATGGCATGGCTGTGTTTTAGGGCTGAAAGGATACTTAAGAATATAGTTCTTTCAATGTTTTCTAAACATTTTTTTCTGACCTATATGGCTGTATACAGTGCTTTGCTCCAAAAAGGAATGGTGTCTGAATTGCCCGACAGGCAACAGTTCGAAAGAACCTGATTTAGCTTTCAATCTCTTGCCATGGGCTTTGAAATCACAGGCATATTAACAAATAGAGCCAAAATGTATTAGTTTTTTCGGACTTTTAGGCCACTTGAGCCTCAACGTACATTCATTTAGCACTCCGTTCAACCCAAAATTTCCAATGAAAGAATACCTTTCAACAATTAATTTGACCATTCCTGACACACTCTTTTGGTTTTGGCAGTGTTGTATTGTCTTTTCAGACTCTTATTTTGATTCAGAGAAGCAAATTTTCCAGTCTAATGAGTGGAATTTTGAGAAAATTGTCTTTGAGAAATATTTGAGCCCTAACCCTAACTAGCAAAACCCGAAGCTAGGGTTAGGGTTTTATTCCCATACAAGGTAGACAGTTTTTGATGGCATGGCTGTGTTTTAGGGCTGAAAGGATACTTAGGAATATAGTTCTTTCAATGTTTTCTAAACATTTTTTCTGACCTATATGGCTGTATACAGTGCTTTGCCCCAAAAAGGAATGGCGTCTGAATTGCCCGACAGGCAACAGTTCGAAAGAACCTGATTTAGCTTTCAAACTCTTGCCATGGGCTTTGAAATCACAGGCATATTAACAAATAGAGCCAAAATGTATTAGTTGTTTCGGACTTTTCGGCCACTTGAGCCTCAACGTACATTCATTTAGCACTCCGTTCAACCCAAAATTTCCAATGAAAGAATACCTTTCAACAATTAATTTGACCATTCCTGACACACTCTTTTGGTTTTGGCAGTGTTGTATTGTCTTTTCAGACTCATATTTTGATTCAGAGAAGCAAATTTTCCAGTCTAATGAGTGGAATTTTGAGAAAATTGTCTTTGAGAAATATTTGAGCCCTAACCCTAACCAGCAAAACCCGAAGCTAGGGTTAGGATTTTATTCCCATACAATATAGACAGTTTTTGATGGCATGGCTGTGTTTTATGGCTGAAAGGATACTTAGGAATATAGTTCTTTCAATGTTTTCTAAACATTTTTTTCTGACCTATATGGCTGTATACAGTGCTTTGCCCCAAAAAGGAATGGCGTCTGAATTGCCCGATAGGCAACAGTTCAAAAGAAACTGATTTAGCTTTCAAACTCTTGCCATGGGCTTTGAAATCACAGGCATATTAACAAATAGAGCCAAAATGTATTAGTTGTTTCGGACTTTTAGGCCACTTGAGCCTCAATGTAGATTCATTTAGCACTCCGTTCAACCCAAAATGTCCAATGAAAGAATACCTTTCAACAATTAATTTGACCATTCCTGACACACTCTTTTGGTTTTGGCAGTGTTGTATTGTCTTTTCAGACTCATAATTTGATTCCGAGAAGCAAATTTTCCTGTCTAATGAGTGGAATTTTGAGAATATTGTCTTTGAGAAATATTTAAGCCCTAACCCTATCTAGCAAAACCCGAAGCTAGGGTTAGGGTTTTATTCCCATACAATGTAGACAGTTTTTGATGGCATGGCTGTGTTTTAGGGCTGTATGGATACTTAGGAATATAGTTCTTTCAATGTTTTCTAAACATTTTTTTCTGACCTATATGGCTGTATACAGTGCTTTGCCCCAAAAAGGAATGGCGTCTGAATTGCCCGATAGGCAACAGTTCAAAAGAACCTGATTTAGCTTTCAAACTCTTGCCATGGGCTTTGAAATCACAGGCATATTAACAAATAGAGCCAAAATGTATTAGTTGTTTCGGACTTTTAGGCCACTTGAGCCTCAATGTACATTCATTTAGCACTCCGTTCAACCCAAAATGTCCAATGAAAGAATACCTTTCAACAATCAATTTGACCATTCCTGACCCACTCTTTTGGTTTTGGCAGTGTTGTATTGTCTTTTCAGACTCATATTTTGATTCAGAGAAGCAAATTTTCCAGTCTAATAAGTGGAATTTTGAGAAAATTGTCTTTGAGAAATATTTGAGCCCTAACCCTAACTAGCAAAACCCGAAGCTAGGGTTAGGGTTTTATTCCCATACAATATAGACAGTTTTTGATGGCATGGCTGTGTTTTAGGGCTGAAAGGATACTTAGGAATATAGTTCTTTCAATGTTTTCTAAACATTTTTTTCTGACCTATATGGCTGTATACAGTGCTTTGCCCCTAAAAGGAATGGCGTCTGAATTGCCCGACAGGCAACAGTTCGAAAGAACCTGATTTAGCTTTCAAACTCTTGCCATGGGCTTTCAAATCACAGGCATATTAACAAATAAAGCCAAAATGTATTAGTTGTTTTGGACTTTTAGGCCACTTGAGCCTCAACGTACGTTCATTTAGCACTCCGTTCAACCCAAAATGTCCAATGAAAGAATACCTTTCAACAGTTAATTTGAGCTTTCCTGAAACACTCTTTTGGTTTTGGCAGTGTTGTATTGTCTTTTCAGACTCATATTTTGATTCAGAGAAGTAAATTTTCCTGTCTAATGAGTGGAATTTTGAGAAAATTGTCTTTGAGAAATATTTGAACCCTAACCCTAACTAGCAAAACCCGAAGCTAGGGTTAGGGTTTTATTCCCATACAATATAGACAGTTTTTGATGGCATGGCTGTGTTTTAGGGCTGAAGGAATACTTAGGAATATAGTTCATTCAATGTTTTCTAAACATTTTTTTCTGACCTATATGGCTGTATACAGTGCTTTGCCCCAAAAAGGAATGGCGTCTGAATTGCCCGACAGGCAACAGTTCGAAAGAACCTGATTTAGCTTTCAAACTCTTGCCATGGGCTTTGAAATCACAGGCATATTAACAAATAGAGCCAAAATGTATTAGTTGTTTTGGACTTTTAGGCCACTTGAGCCTCAACGTACATTCGTTTAGCACTCCGTTCAACCCAAAATGTCCAATGAAAGAATACCTTTCAACAATTAATTTGAGCTTTCCTGAAACACTCTTTTGGTTTTGGCAGTGTTGTATTGTCTTTTCAGACTCATATTTTGAGTCAGAGAAGCAAATTTTCCAGTCTAATGAGTGGAATTTTGAGAAAATTGTCTTTGAGAAATATTTGAGCCCTAACCCTAACTAGCAAAACCCGAAGCTAGGGTTAGGGTTTTATTCCCATACAATGTAGACAGTTTTTGATGGCATGGCTGTGTTTTAGGGCTGAAAGGATACTTAGGAATATAGTTCTTTCAATGTTTTCTAAACATTTTTTCTGATCTATATGGCTGTATACAGTGCTTTGCTCCAAAAAGGAAAGGAGTCTGAATTGCCCGACAGGCAACAGTTCGAAAGAACCTGATTTAGCTTTCAAACTCTTGCCATGGGCTTTGAAATCACAGGCATATTAACAAATAGAGCCAAAATGTATTAGTTGTTTCGGACTTTTCGGCCACTTGAGCCTCAACGTACATTCATTTAGCACTCCGTTCAACCCAAAATGTCCAATGAAAGAATACCTTTCAACAGTTAATTTGACCATTCCTGAAACACTCTTTTGGTTTTGGCAGTGTTACATTGTCTTTTCAGACTCATATTTTGATTCAGAGAAGCAAATTTTCCTGTCTAATGAGTGGAATTTTGAGAAAATTGTCTTTTGAGAAATATTTGAACCCTAACCCTAACTAGCAAAACCCGAAGCTAGGGTTAGGGTTTTATTCCCATACAATGTAGACAGTTTTTGATGGCATGGCTGTGTTTTAGGGCTGAAAGGATACTTAGGAATATAGTTCTTTCAATGTTTTCTAAACATTTTTTTCTGACCTATATGGCTGTATACAGTGCTTTGCCTCAAAAAGGAATGGCGTCTGAATTGCCCGACAGGCAACTTTTCGAAAGAAACTGATTTAGCTTTCAAACTCTTGCCATGGGCTTTGAAATCACAGGCATATTAACAAATAGAGCCAAAATGTATTAGTTGTTTCTGACTTTTCGGCCACTTGAGCCTCAACGTACATTCATTTAGCACTCCGTACAACCCAAAATGTGCAATGAAAGAATGCCTTTCAACAATTAATTTGAGCATTCCTGACACACTCTTTTGGTTTTGGCAGTGTTGTATTGTCTTTTCAGACTCATATTTTGATTCAGAGAAGCAAATTTTCCAGTCTAATGAGTGGAATTTTGAGAAAATTGTCTTTGAGAAATATTTGAGCCCTAACCCTAACTAGCAAAACCCGAAGCTAGGGTTAGGGTTTTATTCCCATACAATGTAGACAGTTTTTGATGGCATGGCTGTGTTTTAGGGCTGTAAGGATACTTAGGAATATAGTTCTTTCAATGTTTTCTAAACATTTTTTTCTGACCTATATGGCTGTATACAGTGCTTTGCCCCAAAAAGGAATGGCGTCTGAATTGCCCGATAGGCAACAGTTCAAAAGAACCTGATTTAGCTTTCAAAGTCTTGCCATGGACTTTGAAATCACAGGCATATTAACAAATAGAGCCAAAATGTATTAGTTGTTTCGGACTTTTCGGCCACTTGAGCCTCAATGTACATTCATTTAGCACTCCGTTCAACCCAAAATATCCAATGAAAGAATACCTTTCAACAATTAATTTGACCATTCCTGACACACTCTTTTGGTTTTGGCAGTGTTGTATTGTCTTTTCAGACTCATATTTTGATTCAGAGAAGCAAATTTTTCAGTCTAATGAGTGGAATTTTGAGAAAATTGTCTTTGAGAAATATTTGAGCCCTAACCCTAACTAGCAAAACCCGAAGCTAGGGTTAGGGTTTTATTCCCATACAATGTAGACAGTTTTTTATGGCATGGCTGTGTTTTAGGGCTGAAAGGATATTTAGGAATATAGTTCTTTCAATGTTTTCTAAACATTTTTTTCTGACCTATATGGCTGTATACAGTGCTTTGCTCCAAAAAGGAATGGCGTCTGAATTGCCCGACAGGTAACAGTTCGAAAGAACCTGATTTAGCTTTCAAACTCTTGCCATGGGCTTTGAAATCACAGGCATATTAACAAATAGAGCCAAAATGTATTAGTTGTTTCGGACTTTTCGGCCACTTGAGCCTCAACGTACATTCATTTAGCACTCCGTTCAACCCAAAATGTCCAATGAAAGAATACCTTTCAACAATTAATTTGAGCATTCCTGACACACTCTTTTGGTTTTGGCAGTGTTGTATTGTCTTTTCAGACTCATATTTTGATTCAGAGAAGCAAATTTTCCAGTCTAATGAGTGGAATTTTGAGGAAATTGTCTTTGAGAAATATTTGAGCCCTAACCCTAACTAGCAAAACCCGAAGCTAGGGTTAGGGTTTTATTCCCATACAATGTAGACAGTTTTTGATGGCATGGCTGTGTTTTAGGGCTGAAAGGATACTTAGGAATATAGTTCTTTCAATGTTTTCTAAACATTTTTTTCTGGCCTATATGTCTGTATACAGTGCTTTGCCCCAAAAAGGAATGGCGTCTGAATTGCCCGACAGGCAACAGTTCGAAAGAACCTGATTTAGCTTTCAAAGTCTTGCCATGGACTTTGAAATCACAGGCATATTAACAAATAGAGCCAAAATGTATTAGTTGTTTCGGACTTTTCGGCCACTTGAGCCTCAACGTACATTCATTTAGCACTCCGTTCAACCCAAAATATCCAATGAAAGAATACCTTTCAACAATTAATTTGACCATTCCTGACACACTCTTTTGGTTTTGGCAGTGTTGTATTGTCTTTTCAGACTCATATTTTGATTCAGAGAAGCAAATTTTTCAGTCTAATGAGTGGAATTTTGAGAAAATTGTCTTTGAGAAATATTTGAGCCCTAACCCTAACTAGCAAAACCCGAAGCTAGGGTTAGGGTTTTATTCCCATACAATGTAGACAGTTTTTTATGGCATGGCTGTGTTTTAGGGCTGAAAGGATACTTAGGAATATAGTTCTTTCAATGTTTTCTAAACATTTTTTTCTGACCTATATGGCTGTATACAGTGCTTTGCTCCAAAAAGGAATGGCGTCTGAATTGCCCGACAGGTAACAGTTCGAAAGAACCTGATTTAGCTTTCAAACTCTTGCCATGGGCTTTGAAATCACAGGCATATTAACAAATAGAGCCAAAATGTATTAGTTGTTTCGGACTTTTCGGCCACTTGAGCCTCAACGTACATTCATTTAGCACTCCGTTCAACCCAAAATGTCCAATGAAAGAATACCTTTCAACAATTAATTTGAGCATTCCTGACACACTCTTTTGGTTTTGGCAGTGTTGTATTGTCTTTTCAGACTCATATTTTGATTCAGAGAAGCAAATTTTCCAGTCTAATGAGTGGAATTTTGAGAAAATTGTCTTTGAGAAATATTTGAGCCCTAACCCTAACTAGCAAAACCCGAAGCTAGGGTAAGGGTTTTATTCCCATACAATGTAGACAGTTTTTGATGGCATGGCTGTGTTTTAGGGCTGAAAGGATAGTTAGGAATATAGTTCTTTCAATGTTTTCTAAACATTTTTTTCTGGCCTATATGGCTGTATACAGTGCTTTGCCCCAAAATGGAATGGCGTCTGAATTGCCCGACAGGCAACAGTTCGAAAGAACCTGATTTAGCTTTCAAACTCTTGCCATGGGCTTTGAAATCACAGGCATATTAACAAATAGAGCCAAAATGTATTAGTTGTTTCGGACTTTTCGGCCACTTGAGCCTCAACGTACATTCATTTAGCACTCCGTTCAACCCAAAATGTCCAATGAAAGAATACCTTTCAACAATTAATTTGACCATTCCTGACACACTCTTTTGGTTTTGGCAGTGTTGTATTGTCTTTTCAGACTCATATTTTGATTCAGAGAAGCAAATTTTCCAGTCTAATGAGTGGAATTTTGAGGAAATTGTCTTTGAGAAATATTTGAGCCCTAACCCTAACTAGGAAATCCCGAAGCTAGGGTTAGGGTTTTATTCCCATACAATGTAGACAGTTTTTGATGGCATGGCTGGTTTTTAGGGCTGAAAGGATACTTAGGAATATAGTTCTTTCAATGTTTTCTAAACATTTTTTTCTGACCTGTATGTCTGTATACAGTGCTTTGCTCCAAAAAGGAATGGCGTCTGAATTGCCCGACAGGCAACAGTTCGAAAGAACCTGATTTAGCTTTCAAAGTCTTGCCATGGACTTTGAAATCACAGGCATATTAACAAATAGAGCCAAAATGTATTAGTTGTTTCGGACTTTTCGGCCACTTGAGCCTCAACGTACATTCATTTAGCACTCCGTTCAACCCAAAATATCCAATGAAAGAATACCTTTCAACAATTAATTTGAGCATTCCTGACACACTCTTTTGGTTTTGGCAGTGTTGTATTGTCTTTTCAGACTCATATTTTGATTCAGAGAAGCAAATTTTCCAGTCTAATGAGTGGAATTTTGAGGAAATTGTCTTTGAGAAATATTTGAGCCCTAACCCTAACTAGCAAAACCCGAAGCTAGGGTTAGGGTTTTATTCCCATACAATGTAGACAGTTTTTGATGGCATGGCTGGTTTTTAGGGCTGAAAGGATACTTAGGAATATAGTTCTTTCAATGTTTTCTAAACATTTTTTTCTGACCTATATGTCTGTGTACAGTGCTTTGCTCCAAAAAGGAATGGCGTCTGAATTGCCCGACAGGCAACAGTGTGAAAGAACCTGATTTAGCTTTCAAAGTCTTGCCATGGGCTTTGAAATCACAGGCATATTAACAAATAGAGCCAAAATGTATTAGTTGTTTCGGACTTTTCGGCCACTTGAGCCTCAACGTACATTCATTTAGCACTCCGTTCAACCCAAAATCTCCAATGAAAGAATACCTTTCAACAATTAATTTGAGCATTCCTGACACACTCTTTTGGTTTTGGCAGTGTTGTATTGTCTTTTCAGACTCATATTTTGATTCAGAGAAGCAGATTTTCCAGTCTAATGAGTGGAATTTTGAGGAAATTGTCTTTGAGAAATATTTGAGCCCTAACCCTAACTAGCAAAACCCGAAGCTAGGGTTAGGGTTTTATTCCCATACAATGTAGACAGTTTTTTATGGCATGGCTGTGTTTTAGGGCTGAAAGGATACTTAGGAATATAGTTCTTTCAATGTTTTCTAAACATTTTTTTCTGACCTATATGGCTGTATACAGTGCTTTGCTCCAAAAAGGAATGGCGTCTGAATTGCCCGACAGGTAACAGTTCGAAAGAACCTGATTTAGCTTTCAAACTCTTGCCATGGGCTTTGAAATCACAGGCATATTAACAAATAGAGCCAAAATGTATTAGTTGTTTCGGACTTTTCGGCCACTTGAGCCTCAACGTACATTCATTTAGCACTCCGTTCAACCCAAAATGTCCAATGAAAGAATACCTTTCAACAATTAATTTGAGCATTCCTGACACACTCTTTTGGTTTTGGCAGTGTTGTATTGTCTTTTCAGACTCATATTTTGATTCAGAGAAGCAAATTTTTCAGTCTAATGAGTGGAATTTTGAGAAAATTGTCTTTGAGAAATATTTGAGCCCTAACCCTAACTAGCAAAACCCGAAGCTAGGGTTAGGGTTTTATTCCCATACAATGTAGGCAGTTTTTTATGGCATGGCTGTGTTTTAGGGCTGAAAGGATACTTAGGAATATAGTTCTTTCAATGTTTTCTAAACATTTTTTTCTGACCTATATGTCTGTATACAGTGCTTTGCTCCAAAAAGGAAAGGAGTCTGAATTGCCCGACAGTCAACAGTTCGAAAGAACCTGATTTAGCTTTCAAACTCTTGCCATGGGCTTTGAAATCACAGGCATATTAACAAATAGAGCCAAAATGTATTAGTTGTTTCGGACTTTTCGGCCACTTGAGCCTCAACGTACATTCATTTAGCACTCCGTTCAACCCAAAATGTCCAATGAAAGAATACCTTTCAACAATTAATTTGACCATTCCTGACACACTCTTTTGGTTTTGGCAGTGTTGTATTGTCTTTTCAGACTCATATTTTGATTCAGAGAAGCAAATTTTCCAGTCTAATGAGTGGAATTTTGAGGAAATTGTCTTTGAGAAATATTTGAGCCCTAACCCTAACTAGGAAATCCCGAAGCTAGGGTTAGGGTTTTATTCCCATACAATGTAGACAGTTTTTGATGGCATGGCTGGTTTTTAGGGCTGAAAGGATACTTAGGAATATAGTTCTTTCAATGTTTTCTAAACATTTTTTTCTGACCTATATGTCTGTATACAGTGCTTTGCTCCAAAAAGGAATGGCGTCTGAATTGCCCGACAGGCAACAGTTCGAAAGAACCTGATTTAGCTTTCAAAGTCTTGCCATGGACTTTGAAATCACAGGCATATTAACAAATAGAGCCAAAATGTATTAGTTGTTTCGGACTTTTCGGCCACTTGAGCCTCAACGTACATTCATTTAGCACTCCGTTCAACCCAAAATATCCAATGAAAGAATACCTTTCAACAATTAATTTGAGCATTCCTGACACACTCTTTTGGTTTTGGCAGTGTTGTATTGTCTTTTCAGACTCATATTTTGATTCAGAGAAGCAAATTTTCCAGTCTAATGAGTGGAATTTTGAGGAAATTGTCTTTGAGAAATATTTGAGCCCTAACCCTAACTAGCAAAACCCGAAGCTAGGGTTAGGGTTTTATTCCCATACAATGTAGACAGTTTTTGATGGCATGGCTGGTTTTTAGGGCTGAAAGGATACTTAGGAATATAGTTCTTTCAATGTTTTCTAAACATTTTTTTCTGACCTATATGTCTGTATGCAGTGCTTTGCTCCAAAAAGGAATGGCGTCTGAATTGCCCGACAGGCAACAGTTTGAAAGAACCTGATTTAGCTTTCAAACTCTTGCCATGGGCTTTGAAATCACAGGCATATTAACAAATAGAGCCAAAATGTATTAGTTGTTTCGGACTTTTCGGCCACTTGAGCCTCAACGTACATTCATTTAGCACTCCGTTCAACCCAAAATTTCCAATGAAAGAATACCTTTCAACAATTAATTTGAGCATTCCTGACACACTCTTTTGGTTTTGGCAGTGTTGTATTGTCTTTTCAGACTCATATTTTGATTCAGAGAAGCAAATTTTTCAGTCTAATGAGTGGAATTTTGAGAGAATTGTCTTTGAGAAATATTTGAGCCCTAACCCTTACTAGCAAAACCCGAAGCTAGGGTTAAGGTTTTATTCCCATACAATGTAGACAGTTTTTGATGGCATGGCTGTGTTTTAGGGCTGAAAGGATACTTAGGAATATAGTTCTTTCAATGTTTTCTAAACATTTTTTTCTGACCTATATGGCTGTATACAGTGCTTTGCCCCAAAAAGGAATGGCGTCTGAATTGCCCGACAGGCAACAGTTCGAAAGAACCTGATTTAGCTTTGAAACTCTTGCCATGGGCTTTGAAATCACAGGCATATTAACAAATAGAGCCAAAATGTATTAGTTGTTTCGGACTTTTCGGCCACTTGAGCCTCAACGTACATTCATTTAGCACTCCGTTCAACCCAAAATGTCCAATGAAAGAATACCTTTCAACAATTAATTTGACCATTCCTGACACACTCTTTTGGTTTTGGCAGTGTTGTATTGTCTTTTCAGACTCATATTTTGATTCAGAGAAGCAAATTTTCCAGTCTAATGAGTGGAATTTTGAGGAAATTGTCTTTGAGAAATATTTGAGCCCTAACCCTAACTAGCAAAACCCGAAGCTAGGGTTAGGGTTTTATTCCCATACAATGTAGACAGTTTTTGATGGCATGGCTGTGTTTTAGGGCTGAAAGGATACTTAGGAATATAGTTCTTTCAATGTTTTCTAAACATTTTTTTCTGACCTATATGTCTGTATACAGTGCTTTGCTCCAAAAAGGAAAGGAGTCTGAATTGCCCGACAGGCAACAGTTCGAAAGAACCTGATTTAGCTTTCAAACTCTTGCCATGGGCTTTGAAATCACAGGCATATTAACAAATAGAGCCAAAATGTATTAGTTGTTTCGGACTTTTCGGCCACTTGAGCCTCAACGTATATTCATTTAGCACTCCGTTCAACCCAAAATGTCCAATGAAAGAATACCTTTCAACAATTAATTTGACCATTCCTGACACACTCTTTTGGTTTTGGCAGTGTTGTATTGTCTTTTCAGACTCATATTTTGATTCAGAGAAGCAAATTTTCCAGTCTAATGAGTGGAATTTTGAGGAAATTGTCTTTGAGAAATATTTGAGCCCTAACCCTAACTAGCAAAACCCGAAGCTAGGGTTAGGGTTTTATTCCCATACAATGTAGACAGTTTTTGATGGCATGGCTGGTTTTTAGGGCTGAAAGGATACTTAGGAATATAGTTCTTTCAATGTTTTCTAAACATTTTTTTCTGACCTATATGTCTGTATACAGTGCTTTGCTCCAAAAAGGAATGGCGTCTGAATTGCCCGACAGGCAACAGTTTGAAAGAACCTGATTTAGCTTTCAAACTCTTGCCATGGGCTTTGAAATCACAGGCATATTAACAAATAGAGCCAAAATGTATTAGTTGTTTCGGACTTTTCGGCCACTTGAGCCTCAACGTATATTCATTTAGCACTCCGTTCAACCCAAAATGTCCAATGAAAGAATACCTTTCAACAATTAATTTGAGCATTCCTGACACACTCTTTTGGTTTTGGCAGTGTTGTATTGTCTTTTCAGACTCATATTTTGATTCAGAGAAGCAAATTTTCCAGTCTAATGAGTGGAATTTTGAGGAAATTGTCTTTGAGAAATATTTGAGCCCTAACCCTTACTAGCAAAACCCGAAGCTAGGGTTAGGGTTTTATTCCCATACAATGTAGACAGTTTTTGATGGCATGGCTGTGTTTTAGGGCTGAAAGGATACTGAGGAATATAGTTCTTTCAATGTTTTCTAAACATTTTTTTCTGGCCTATATGGCTGTATACAGTGCTTTACCCCAAAAAGGAATGGCGTCTGAATTCCCCGACAGGCAACTGTTCGTAAGAACCTGATTTAGCTTTCAAACTCTTGCCATGGGCTTTGAAATCACAGGCATATTAACAAATAGAGCCAAAATGTATTAGTTGTTTCGGACTTTTCGGCCACTTGAGCCTCAACGTACATTCATTTAGCACTCCGTTCAACCCAAAATGTCCAATGAAAGAATACCTTTCAACAATTAATTTGAGCATTCCTGACACACTCTTTTGGTTTTGGCAGTGTTGTATTGTCTTTTCAGACTCATATTTTGATTCAGAGAAGCAAATTTTCCAGTCTAATGAGTGGAATTTTGAGGAAATTGTCTTTGAGAAATATTTGAGCCCTAACCCTAACTAGCAAAACCCGAAGCTAGGGTTAGGGTTTTATTCCCATACAATGTAGACAGTTTTTGATGGCATGGCTGTGTTTTAGGGCTGAAAGGATACTGAGGAATATAGTTCTTTCAATGTTTTCTAAACATTTTTTTCTGGCCTATATGGCTGTATACAGTGCTTTGCCCCAAAAAGGAATGGCGTCTGAATTGCCCGACAGGCAACAGTTCGAAAGAACCTGATTTAGCTTTCAAACTCTTGCCATGGGCTTTGAAATCACAGGCATATTAACAAATAGAGCCAAAATGTATTAGTTGTTTTGGACTTTTCGGCCACTTGAGCCTCAACGTACATTCATTTAGCACTCCGTTCAACCCAAAATTTCCAATGAAAGAATACCTTTCAACAATTAATTTGAGCATTCCTGACACACTCTTTTGGTTTTGGCAGTGTTGTATTGTCTTTTCAGACTCATATTTTGATTCAGAGAAGCAAATTTTTCAGTCTAATGAGTGGAATTTTGAGAGAATTGTCTTTGAGAAATATTTGAGCCCTAACCCTAACTAGCAAAACCCGAAGCTAGGGTTAGGGTTTTATTCCCATACAATGTAGACAGTTTTTGATGGCATGGCTGTGTTTTAGGGCTGAAAGGATACTTAGGAATACAGTTCTTTCAATGTTTTCTAAACATTTTTTTCTGACCTATATGGCTGTATACAGTGCTTTGCCCCAAAAAGGAATGGCGTCTGAATTGCCCGACAGGCAACAGTTTGAAAGAACCTGATTTAGCTTTCAAACTCTTGCCATAGGCTTTGAAATCACAGGCATATTAACAAATAGAGCCAAAATGTATTAGTTGTTTCGGACTTTTCGGCCACTTCAGCCTCAACGTACATTCATTTAGCACTCCGTTCAACCCAAAATGTCTAATGAAAGAATACCTTTCAACAATTAATTTGAGCATTCCTGACACACTCTTTTGGTTTTGGCAGTGTTGTATTGTCTTTTCAGACTCATATTTTGATTCAGAGAAGCAAATTTTTCAGTCTAATGAGTGGAATTTTGAGAAAATTGTCTTTGAGAAATATTTGAGCCCTAACCCTAACTAGCAAAACCCGAAGCTAGGGTTAGGGTTTTATTCCCATACAATGTAGACAGTTTTTGATGGCATGGCTGTCTTTTAGGGCTGAAAGGATACTGAGGAATATAGTTCTTTCAATGTTTTCTAAACATTTTTTTCTGGCCTATATGGCTGTATACAGTGCTTTGCCCCAAAAAGGAATGGCGTCTGAATTGCCCGACAGGCAACAGTTCGAAAGAACCTGATTTAGCTTTCAAACTCTTTCCATGGGCTTTGAAATCACAGGCATATTAACAAATAGAGCCAAAATGTATTAGTTGTTTCGGACTTTTCGGCCACTTGAGCCTCAACGTACATTCATTTAGCACTCCGTTCAACCCAAAATGTCCAATGAAAGAATACCTTTCAACAATTAATTTGACCATTCCTGACACACTCTTTTGGTTTTGGCAGTGTTGTATTGTCTTTTCAGACTCATATTTTGATTCAGAGAAGCAAGTTTTTCTGTCTAATGAGTGGAATTTTGAGAAAATTGTCTTTGAGAAATATTTGAGCCCTAACCCTAACTAGCAAAACCCGAAGCTAGGGTTAGGGTTTTATTCCCATACAATGTAGACAGTTTTTGATGGCATGGCTGTGTTTTAGGGCTGAAAGGATACTTAGGAATATAGTTCTTTCAATGTTTTCTAAACATTTTTTTCTGGCCTATATGGCTGTATACAGTGCGTTGCCCCAAAAAGGAATGGCGTCTGAATTGCCCGACAGGCAACAGTTCGAAAGAACCTGATTTAGCTTTCAAACTCTTGCCATGGGCTTTGAAATCACAGGCATATTAACAAATAGAGCCAAAATGTATTAGTTGTTTCGGACTTTTCGGCCACTTGAGGCTCAACGTACATTCATTTAGCACTCCGTTCAACCCAAAATGTCCAATGAAAGAATACCTTTCAACAATTAATTTGACCATTCCTGACACACTCTTTTGGTTTTGGCAGTGTTTTATTCTCTTTTCAGACTCAAATTTTGAGTCAGAGTAGCACATTTTCCAGTCTAATGAGTGGAATTTTGAAAAAATTGTCTTTGAGAAATATTTGAGCCCTAACCCTAACTAGCAAAACCCGAAGCTAGGGTTAGGGTTTTATTCCCATACAATGTAGACAGTTTTTGATGGCATGGCTGGTTTTTAGGGCTGAAAGGATAGTTAGGAATATAGTTCTTTCAATGTTTTCTAAACATTTTTTTCTGACCTATATGTCTGTATACAGTGCTTTGCTCCAAAAAGGAATGGCGTCTGAATTGCCCGACAGGCAACAGTTCGAAAGAACCTGATTTAGCTTTCAAAGTCTTGCCATGGTCTTTGAAATCACAGGCATATTAACAAATAGAGCCAAAATGTATTAGTTGTTTCGGACTTTTCGGCCACTTGAGCCTCAACGTACATTCATTTAGCACTCCGTTCAACCCAAAATGTCCAATGAAAGAATACCTTTCAACAATTAATTTGAGCATTCCTGACACACTCTTTTTGTTTTGGCAGTGTTGCATTGTCTTTTCAGACTCATATTTTGATTCAGAGAAGCAAATTTTTCAGTCTAATGAGTGGAATTTTGAGAAAATTGTCTTTGAGAAATATTTGAGCCCTAACCCTAACTAGCAAAACCCGAAGCTAGGGTTAGGGTTTTATTCCCATACAATGTAGACAGTTTTTGATGGCATGGCTGTGTTTTAGGGCTGAAAGGATACTTAGGAATATAGTTCTTTCAATGTTTTCTAAACATTTTTTTCCGGCCTATATGGCTGTATACAGTGCTTTGCCCCAAAAAGGAATGGCGTCTGAATTGCCCGACAGGCAACAGTTCGAAAGAACCTGATTTAGCTTTCAAACTCTTGCCATGGGCTTTGAAATCACAGGCATATTAACAAATAGAGCCAAAATGTATTAGTTGTTTCGGACTTTTCGGCCACTTGAGCCTCAACGTACATTCATTTAGCACTCCGTTCAACCCAAAATGTCCAATGAAAGAATACCTTTCAACAATTAATTTGAGCATTCCTGACACACTCTTTTGGTTTTGGCAGTGTTGTATTGTCTTTTCAGACTCATATTTTGATTCAGAGAAGCAAATTTTCCAGTCTAATGAGTGGAATTTTGAGAAAATTGTCTTTGAGAAATATTTGAGCCCTAACCCTAACTAGCAAAACCCGAAGCTAGGGTTAGGGTTTTATTCCCATACAATGTAGACAGTTTTTGATGGCATGGCTGTTT
Source organism: Atractosteus spatula (assembly GCF_055471065.1). Taxonomy (NCBI): domain Eukaryota; kingdom Metazoa; phylum Chordata; class Actinopteri; order Semionotiformes; family Lepisosteidae; genus Atractosteus; species Atractosteus spatula. The sequence continues at coordinate 5,293,685 of NC_142718.1, read as the reverse complement.
TTTAGGGCTGAAAGGATACTTAGGAATATAGTTCTTTCAATGTTTTCTAAACATTTTTTTCTGTTCTATATGTCTGTATACAGTGCTTTGCTCCAAAAAGGAATGGCGTCTGAATTGCCCGACAGGCAACAGTTTGAAAGAACCTGATTTAGCTTTCAAACTCTTGCCATGGGCTTTGAAATCACAGGCATATTAACAAATAGAGCCAAAATGTATTAGTTGTTTCGGACTTTTCGGCCACTTGAGCCTCAACGTACATTCGTTTAGCACTCCGTTCAACCCAAAATGTCCAATGAAAGAATACCTTTCAACAATTAATTTGACCATTCCTGACACACTCTTTTGGTTTTGGCAGTGTTTTATTCTCTTTTCAGACTCAAATTTTGATTCAGAGAAGCAGATTTTCCAGTCTAATGAGTGGAATTTTGAGAAAATTGTCTTTGAGAAATATTTGAGCCCTAACCCTAACTAGCAAAACCCGAAGCTAGGGTTAGGGTTTTATTCCCATACAATGTAGACAGTTTTTGATGGCATGGCTGTGTTTTAGGGCTGAAAGGATACTTAGGAATATAGTTCTTTCAATGTTTTCTAAACATTTTTTTCTGACCTATATGGCTGTATACAGTGCTTTGCCCCAAAAAGGAATGGCGTCAGAATTGCCCGACAGGCAACAGTTCGAAAGAACCTGATTTAGCTTTCAAACTCTTGCCATGGGCTTTGAAATCACAGGCATATTAACAAATAGAGCCAAAATGTATTAGTTGTTTCGGACTTTTCGGCCACTTGAGCCTCAACGTACATTCATATAGCACTCCGTTCAACCCAAAATGTCCAATGAAAGAATACCTTTCAACAATTAATTTGAGCATTCCTGACACACTCTTTTGGTTTTGGCAGTGTTGTATTGTCTTTTCAGACTCATATTTTGATTCAGAGAAGCAAATTTTCCAGTCTAATGAGTGGAATTTTGAGAAAATTGTCTTTGAGAAATATTTGAGCCCTAACCCTAACTAGCAAAACCCAAAGCTAGGGTTAGGGTTTTATTCCCATACAATGTAGACAGTTTTTGATGGCATGGCTGTGTTTTAGGGCTGAAAGGATACTGAGGAATATAGTTCTTTCAATGTTTTCTAAACATTTTTTTCCGGCCTATATGGCTGTATACAGTGCTTTCCCCCAAAAAGGAATGGCGTCTGAATTGCCCGACAGGCAACAGTTCGAAAGAACCTGATTTTGCTTTCAAACTCTTGCCATGGGCTTTGAAATGACAGGCGTATTAACAAATAGAGCCAAAATGTATTAGTTCTTTCGGACTTTTCGGCCACTTGAGCCTCAACGTACATTCATTTAGCACTCCGTTCAACCCAAAATGTCCAATGAAAGAATACCTTACAACAATTAATTTGACAATTCCTGACACACTCTTTTGGTTTTGGCAGTGTTGTATTGTCTTTTCAGACTCAGATTTTGGTTCAGAGAAGCAGATTTTCCAGTCTAATGAGTGGAATTTTGAGAGAATTGTCTTTGAGAAATATTTGAGCCCTAACCCTAACTAGCAAAACCCGAAGCTAGGGTTAGGGTTTTATTCCCATACAATGTAGACAGTTTTTGATGGCATGGCTGTGTTTTAGGGCTGAAAGGATACTTAGGAATACAGTTCTTTCAATGTTTTCTAAACATTTTTTTCTGACCTATATGGCTGTATACAGTGCTTTGCCCCAAAAAGGAATGGCGTCTGAATTGCCCGACAGGCAATAGTTTGAAAGAACCTGATTTAGCTTTCAAACTCTTGCCATAGGCTTTGAAATCACAGGCATATTAACAAATAGAGCCAAAATGTATTAGTTGTTTCGGACTTTTCGGCCACTTCAGCCTCAACGTACATTCATTTAGCACTCCGTTCAACCCAAAATGTCTAATGAAAGAATACCTTTCAACAATTAATTTGAGCATTCCTGACACACTCTTTTGGTTTTGGCAGTGTTGTATTGTCTTTTCAGACTCATATTTTGATTCAGAGAAGCAAATTTTTCAGTCTAATGAGTGGAATTTTGAGAAAATTGTCTTTGAGAAATATTTGAGCCCTAACCCTAACTAGCAAAACCCGAAGCTAGGGTTAGGGTTTTATTCCCATACAATGTAGACAGTTTTTGATGGCATGGCTGTCTTTTAGGGCTGAAAGGATACTGAGGAATATAGTTCTTTCAATGTTTTCTAAACATTTTTTTCTGGCCTATATGGCTGTATACAGTGCTTTGCCCCAAAAAGGAATGGCGTCTGAATTGCCCGACAGGCAACAGTTCGAAAGAACCTGATTTAGCTTTCAAACTCTTTCCATGGGCTTTGAAATCACAGGCATATTAACAAATAGAGCCAAAATGTATTAGTTGTTTCGGACTTTTCGGCCACTTGAGCCTCAACGTACATTCATTTAGCACTCCGTTCAACCCAAAATGTCCAATGAAAGAATACCTTTCAACAATTAATTTGACCATTCCTGACACACTCTTTTGGTTTTGGCAGTGTTGTATTGTCTTTTCAGACTCATATTTTGATTCAGAGAAGCAAGTTTTTCTGTCTAATGAGTGGAATTTTGAGAAAATTGTCTTTGAGAAATATTTGAGCCCTAACCCTAACTAGCAAAACCCGAAGCTAGGGTTAGGGTTTTATTCCCATACAATGTAGACAGTTTTTGATGGCATGGCTGTTTTTTAGGGCTGAAAGGATACTTAGGAATATAGTTCTTTCAATGTTTTCTAAACATTTTTTTCTGGCCTATATGGCTGTATACAGTGCGTTGCCCCAAAAAGGAATGGCGTCTGAATTGCCCGACAGGCAACAGTTCGAAAGAACCTGATTTAGCTTTCAAACTCTTGCCATGGGCTTTGAAATCACAGGCATATTAACAAATAGAGCCAAAATGTATTAGTTGTTTCGGACTTTTCGGCCACTTGAGGCTCAACGTACATTCATTTAGCACTCCGTTCAACCCAAAATGTCCAATGAAAGAATACCTTTCAACAATTAATTTGACCATTCCTGACACACTCTTTTGGTTTTGGCAGTGTTTTATTCTCTTTTCAGACTCAAATTTTGAGTCAGAGTAGCACATTTTCCAGTCTAATGAGTGGAATTTTGAAAAAATTGTCTTTGAGAAATATTTGAGCCCTAACCCTAACTAGCAAAACCCGAAGCTAGGGTTAGGGTTTTATTCCCATACAATGTAGACAGTTTTTGATGGCATGGCTGGTTTTTAGGGCTGAAAGGATAGTTAGGAATATAGTTCTTTCAATGTTTTCTAAACATTTTTTTCTGACCTATATGTCTGTATACAGTGCTTTGCTCCAAAAAGGAATGGCGTCTGAATTGCCCGACAGGCAACAGTTCGAAAGAACCTGATTTAGCTTTCAAAGTCTTGCCATGGTCTTTGAAATCACAGGCATATTAACAAATAGAGCCAAAATGTATTAGTTGTTTCGGACTTTTCGGCCACTTGAGCCTCAACGTACATTCATTTAGCACTCCGTTCAACCCAAAATGTCCAATGAAAGAATACCTTTCAACAATTAATTTGAGCATTCCTGACACACTCTTTTGGTTTTGGCAGTGTTGCATTGTCTTTTCAGACTCATATTTTGATTCAGAGAAGCAAATTTTTCAGTCTAATGAGTGGAATTTTGAGAAAATTGTCTTTGAGAAATATTTGAGCCCTAACCCTAACTAGCAAAACCCGAAGCTAGGGTTAGGGTTTTATTCCCATACAATGTAGACAGTTTTTGATGGCATGGCTGTGTTTTAGGGCTGAAAGGATACTTAGGAATATAGTTCTTTCAATGTTTTCTAAACATTTTTTTCCGGCCTATATGGCTGTATACAGTGCTTTGCCCCAAAAAGGAATGGCGTCTGAATTGCCCGACAGGCAACAGTTCGAAAGAACCTGATTTAGCTTTCAAACTCTTGCCATGGGCTTTGAAATCACAGGCATATTAACAAATAGAGCCAAAATGTATTAGTTGTTTCGGACTTTTCGGCCACTTGAGCCTCAACGTACATTCATTTAGCACTCCGTTCAACCCAAAATGTCCAATGAAAGAATACCTTTCAACAATTAATTTGAGCATTCCTGACACACTCTTTTGGTTTTGGCAGTGTTGTATTGTCTTTTCAGACTCATATTTTGATTCAGAGAAGCAAATTTTCCAGTCTAATGAGTGGAATTTTGAGGAAATTGTCTTTGAGAAATATTTGAGCCCTAACCCTAACTAGCAAAACCCGAAGCTAGGGTTAGGGTTTTATTCCCATACAATGTAGACAGTTTTTGATGGCATGGCTGTTTTTTAGGGCTGAAAGGATACTTAGGAATATAGTTCTTTCAATGTTTTCTAAACATTTTTTTCTGTTCTATATGTCTGTATACAGTGCTTTGCTCCAAAAAGGAATGGCGTCTGAATTGCCCGACAGGCAACAGTTTGAAAGAACCTGATTTAGCTTTCAAACTCTTGCCATGGGCTTTGAAATCACAGGCATATTAACAAATAGAGCCAAAATGTATTAGTTGTTTCGGACTTTTCGGCCACTTGAGCCTCAACGTACATTCGTTTAGCACTCCGTTCAACCCAAAATGTCCAATGAAAGAATACCTTTCAACAATTAATTTGAGCATTCCTGACACACTCTTTTGATTCTGGCATTGTTGTATTGTCTTTTCAGACTCATATTTTGATTCAGAGAAGCAAATTTTTCAGTCTAATGAGTGGAATTTTGAGAAAATTGTCTTTGAGAAATATTTGAGCCCTAACCCTAACTAGCAAAACCCAAAGCTAGGGTTAGGGTTTTATTCCCATACAATGTAGACAGTTTTTGATGGCATGGCTGTGTTTTAGGGCTGAAAGGATACTGAGGAATATAGTTCTTTCAATGTTTTCTAAACATTTTTTTCCGGCCTATATGGCTGTATACAGTGCTTTCCCCCAAAAAGGAATGGCGTCTGAATTGCCCGACAGGCAACAGTTCGAAAGAACCTGATTTTGCTTTCAAACTCTTGCCATGGGCTTTGAAATGACAGGCATATTAACAAATAGAGCCAAAATGTATTAGTTCTTTCGGACTTTTCGGCCACTTGAGCCTCAACGTACATTCATTTAGCACTCCGTTCAACCCAAAATGTCCAATGAAAGAATACCTTACAACAATTAATTTGACAATTCCTGACACACTCTTTTGGTTTTGGCAGTGTTGTATTGTCTTTTCAGACTCAGATTTTGGTTCAGAGAAGCAGATTTTCCAGTCTAATGAGTGGAATTTTGAGAAAATTGTCTTTGAGAAATATTTGAGCCCTAACCCTAACTAGCAAAACCCGAAGCTAGGGTTAGGGTTTTATTCCCATACAATGTAGACAGTTTTTGATGGCATGGCTGTGTTTTAGGGCTGAAAGGATACTTAGGAATATAGTTCTTTCAATGTTTTCTAAACATTTTTTTCTGGCCTATATGGCTGTATACAGTGCTTTGCCCCAAAAAGGAATGGCGTCTGAATTGCCCGACAGGCAACAGTTTGAAAGAACCTGATTTAGCTTTCAAACTCTTGCCATGGGCTTTGAAATCACAGGCATATTAACAAACAGAGCCAAAATGTATTAGTTGTTTCGGACTTTTCGGCCACTTGAGCCTCAACGTACATTCATTTAGCACTCCGTTCAACCCAAAATGTCCAATGAAAGAATACCTTTCAACAATTAATTTGAGCATTCCTGACACACTCTTTTGGTTTTGGCAGTGTTGTATTGTCTTTTCAGACTCATATTTTGATTCAGAGAAGCAAATTTTTCAGTCTAATGAGTGGAATTTTGAGAAAATTGTCTTTGAGAAATATTTGAGCCCTAACCCTAACTAGCAAAACCCAAAGCTAGGGTTAGGGTTTTATTCCCATACAATGTAGACAGTTTTTGATGGCATGGCTGTGTTTTAGGGCTGAAAGGATACTGAGGAATATAGTTCTTTCAATGTTTTCTAAACATTTTTTTCCGGCCTATATGGCTGTATACAGTGCTTTCCCCCAAAAAGGAATGGCGTCTGAATTGCCCGACAGGCAACAGTTTGAAAGAACCTGATTTAGCTTTCAAACTCTTGCCATGGGCTTTGAAATGACAGGCATATTAACAAATAGAGCCAAAATGTATTAGTTGTTTCGGACTTTTCGGCCACTTGAGCCTCAACGTACATTCATTTAGCACTCCGTTCAACCCAAAATGTCCAATGAAAGAATGCCTTTCAACAATTAATTTGAGCATTCCTGACACACTCTTTTGGTTTTGGCAGTGTTGTATTGTCTTTTCAGACTCATATTTTGATTCAGAGAAGCAAATTTTTCAGTCTAATGAGTGGAATTTTGAGAAAATTGTCTTTGAGAAATATTTGAGCCCTAACCCTAACTAGCAAAACCCGAAGCTAGGGTTAGGGTTTTATTCCCATACAATGTAGACAGTTTTTGATGGCATGGCTGTGTTTTAAGGCTGAAAGGATACTTAGGAATATAGTTCTTTCAATGTTTTCTAAACATTTTTTTCTGGCCTATATGGCTGTATACAGTGCTTTGCCCCAAAAAGGAATGGCGTCTGAATTGCCCGACAGGCAACAGTTCGAAAGAACCTGATTTAGCTTTCAAACTCTTGCCATGGGCTTTGAAATCACAGGCATATTAACAAATAGAGCCAAAATGTATTAGTTGTTTCGGACTTTTCGGCCACTTGAGCCTCAACGTACATTCATTTAGCACTCCGTTCAACCCAAAATGTCCAATGAAAGAATACCTTTCAACAATTAATTTGAGCATTCCTGACACACTCTTTTGGTTTTGGCAGTGTTGTATTGTCTTTTCAGACTCATATTTTGATTCAGAGAAGCAAATTTTCCAGTCTAATGCGTGGAATTTTGAGAAAATTGTCTTTGAGAAATATTTGAGCCCTAACCCTAACTAGCAAAACCCGAAGCTAGGGTTAGGGTTTTATTCCCATACAATGTAGACAGTTTTTTATGGCATGGCTGTGTTTTAGGGCTGAAAGGATACTTAGGAATATAGTTCTTTCAATGTTTTCTAAACATTTTTTTCTGACCTATATGGCTGTATACAGTGCTTTGCCCCAAAAAGGAATGGCGTCTGAATTGCCCGACAGGCAACAGTTCGAAAGAACCTGATTTAACTTTCAAACTCTTGCCATGGGCTTTGAAATCACAGGCATATTAACAAATAGAGCCAAAATGTATTAGTTGTTTCGGACTTTTCGGCCACTTGAGCCTCAACGTACATTCATTTAGCACTCCGTTCAACCCAAAATGTCCAATGAAAGAATACCTTTCAACAATTAATTTGAGCATTCCTGACACACTCTTTTGGTTTTGGCAGTGTTGTATTGTCTTTTCAGACTCATATTTTGATTCAGAGAAGCAAATTTTCCAGTCTAATGAGTGGAATTTTGAGGAAATTGTCTTTGAGAAATATTTGAGCCCTAACCCTAACTAGCAAAACCCGAAGCTAGGGTTAGGGTTTTATTCCCATACAATGTAGACAGTTTTTGATGGCATGGCTGGTTTTTAGGGCTGAAAGGATACTTAGGAATATAGTTCTTTCAATGTTTTCTAAACATTTTTTTCTGACCTATATGGCTGTATACAGTGCTTTGCTCCAAAAAGGAATGGCGTCTGAATTGCCCGACAGGCAACAGTTTGAAAGAACCTGATTTAGCTTTCAAACTCTTGCCATGGGCTTTGAAATCACAGGCATATTAACAAATAGAGCCAAAATGTATTAGTTGTTTCGGACTTTTCGGCCACTTGAGCCTCAACGTACATTCATTTAGCACTCCGTTCAACCCAAAATGTCCAATGAAAGAATACCTTTCAACAATTAATTTGAGCATTCCTGACACACTCTTTTGGTTTTGGCAGTGTTGTATTGTCTTTTCAGACTCATATTTTGATTCAGAGAAGCAAATTTTTCAGTCTAATGAGTGGAATTTTGAGAAAATTGTCTTTGAGAAATATTTGAGCCCTAACCCTAACTAGCAAAACCCGAAGCTAGGGTTAGGGTTTTATTCCCATACAATGTAGACAGTTTTTGATGGCATGGCTGTGTTTTAGGGCTGAAAGGATACTTAGGAATATAGTTCTTTCAATGTTTTCTAAACATTTTTTTCTGACCTATATGGCTGTATACAGTGCTTTGCTCCAAAAAGGAATGGCGTCTGAATTGCCCGACAGGCAACAGTTCGAAAGAACCTGATTTAGCTTTCAAACTCTTGCCATGGGCTTTGAAATCACAGGCATATTAACAAATAGAGCCAAAATGTATTAGTTGTTTCGGACTTTTCGGCCACTTGAGCCTCAACGTACATTCATTTAGCACTCCGTTCAACCCAAAATGTCCAATGAAAGAATGCCTTTCAACAATTAATTTGAGCATTCCTGACACACTCTTTTGGTTTTGGCAGTGTTGTATTGTCTTTTCAGACTCATATTTTGATTCAGAGAAGCAAATTTTTCAGTCTAATGAGTGGAATTTTGAGGAAATTGTCTTTGAGAAATATTTGAGCCCTAACCCTAACTAGCAAAACCCGAAGCTAGGGTTAGGGTTTTATTCCCATACAATGTAGACAGTTTTTTATGGCATAGCTGTGTTTTAGGGCTGAAAGGATACTTAGGAATATAGTTCTTTCAATGTATTCTAAACATTTTTTTCTGACCTCTATGGCTGTATACAGTGCTTTGCTCCAAAAAGGAATGGCGTCTGAGTTGCCCGACAGGCAACAGTTTGAAAGAACCTGATTTAGCTTTCAAACTCTTGCCATGGGCTTTGAAATCACAGGCATATTAACAAATAGAGCCAAAATGTATTAGTTGTTTCGGACTTTTCGGCCACTTGAGCCTCAACGTACATTCATTTAGCACTCCGTTCAACCCAAAGTGTCCAATGAAAGAATACCTTTCAACAATTAATTTGACAATTCCTGACACACTCTTTTGGTTTTGGCAGTGTTGTATTGTCTTTTCAGACTCAAATTTTGAGTTAGAGAAGCAGATTTTCCAGTCTAATGAGTGGAATTTTGAGAAAATTGTCTTTGAGAAATATTTGAGCCCTAACCCTAACTAGCAAAACCCGAAGCTAGGGTTACGGTTTTATTCCCATACAATGTAGACAGTTTTTGATGGCATGGCTGGTTTTTAGGGCTGAAAGGATACTTAGGAATATAGTTCTTTCAATGTTTTCTAAACATTTTTTTCTGACCTATATGGCTGTATACAGTGCTTTGCTCCAAAAAGGAATGGCGTCTGAATTGCCCGACAGGCAACAGTTTGAAAGAACCTGATTTAGCTTTCAAACTCTTGCCATGGGCTTTGAAATCACAGGCATATTAACAAATAGAGCCAAAATGTATTAGTTGTTTCGGACTTTTCGGCCACTTGAGCCTCAACGTACATTCATTTAGCACTCCGTTCAACCCAAAATGTCCAATGAAAGAATACCTTTCAACAATTAATTTGAGCATTCCTGACACACTCTTTTGGTTTTGGCAGTGTTGTATTGTCTTTTCAGACTCATATTTTGATTCAGAGAAGCAAATTTTTCAGTCTAATTAGTGGAATTTTGAGAAAAATGTCTTTGAGAAATATTTGAGCCCTAACCCTAACTAGCAAAACCCGAAGCTAGGGTTAGGGTTTTATTCCCATACAATGTAGACAGTTTTTGATGGCATGGCTGTGTTTTAGGGCTGAAAGGATACTTAGGAATATAGTTCTTTCAATGTTTTCTAAACATTTTTTTCTGACCTATATGGCTGTATACAGTGCTTTGCTCCAAAAAGGAAAGGAGTCTGAATTGCCCGACAGGCAACAGTTCGAAAGAACCTGATTTAGCTTTCAAACTCTTGCCATGGGCTTTGAAATCACAGGCATATTAACAAATAGAGCCAAAATGTATTAGTTGTTTCGGACTTTTCGGCCACTTGAGCCTCAACGTACATTCGTTTAGCACTCCGTTCAACCCAAAATGTCCAATGAAAGAATACCTTTCAACAATTAATTTGACCATTCCTGACACACTCTTTTGGTTTTGGCAGTGTTTTATTCTCTTTTCAGACTCAAATTTTGATTCAGAGAAGCAGATTTTCCAGTCTAATGAGTGGAATTTTGAGAAAATTGTCTTTGAGAAATATTTGAGCCCTAACCCTAACTAGCAAAACCGAAGCTAGGGTTAGGGTTTTATCCCCATACAATGTAGGCAGTTTTTTATGGCATGGCTGTGTTTTAGGGCTGAAAGGATACTTAGGAATATAGTTCTTTCAATGTTTTCTAAACATTTTTTTCTGACCTATATGGCTGTATACAGTGCTTTGCCCCAAAAAGGAATGGCGTCTGAATTGCCCGACAGGCAACAGTTCGAAAGAACCTGATTTAGCTTTCAAACTCTTGCCATGGGCTTTGAAATCACAGGCATATTAACAAATAGAGCCAAAATGTATTAGTTGTTTCGGACTTTTCGGCCACTTGAGCCTCAACGTACATTCATTTAGCACTCCGTTCAACCCAAAATGTCCAATGAAAGAATACCTTTCAACAATTAATTTGAGCATTCCTGACACACTCTTTTGGTTTTGGCAGTGTTGTATTGTCTTTTCAGACTCATATTTTGATTCAGAGAAGCAGATTTTCCAGTCTAATGAGTGGAATTTTGAGAAAATTGTCTTTGAGAAATATTTGAGCCCTAACCCTAACTAGCAAAACCCGAAGCTAGGGTTAGGGTTTTATTCCCATACAATGTAGACAGTTTTTTATGGCATAGCTGTGTTTTAGGGCTGAAAGGATACTTAGGAATATAGTTCTTTCAATGTATTCTAAACATTTTTTTCTGACCTATATGGCTGTATACAGTGCTTTGCTCCAAAAAGGAATGGCGTCTGAGTTGCCCGACAGGCAACAGTTTGAAAGAACCTGATTTAGCTTTCAAACTCTTGCCATGGGCTTTGAAATCACAGGCATATTAACAAATAGAGCCAAAATGTATTAGTTGTTTCGGACTTTTCGGCCACTTGAGCCTCAACGTACATTCATTTAGCACTCCGTTCAACCCAAAGTGTCCAATGATAGAATACCTTTCAACAATTAATTTGACAATTCCTGACACACTCTTTTGGTTTTGGCAGTGTTGTATTGTCTTTTCAGACTCAAATTTTGAGTTAGAGAAGCAGATTTTCCAGTCTAATGAGTGGAATTTTGAGAAAATTGTCTTTGAGAAATATTTGAGCCCTAACCCTAACTAGCAAAACCCGAAGCTAGGGTTACGGTTTTATTCCCATACAATGTAGACAGTTTTTGATGGCATGGCTGTGTTTTAGGGCTGAAAGGATACTTAGGAATATAGTTCTTTCAATGTTTTCTAAACATTTTTTTCTGACCTATATGGTTGTATACAGTGCTTTGCTCCAAAAAGGAAAGGAGTCTGAATTGCCCGACAGGCAACAGTTCGAAAGAACCTGATTTAGCTTTCAAACTCTTGCCATGGGCTTTGAAATCACAGGCATATTAACAAATAGAGCCAAAATGTATTAGTTGTTTCGGACTTTTCGGCCACTTGAGCCTCAACGTACATTCATTTAGCACTCCGTTCAACCCAAAATGTCCAATGAAAGAATACCTTTCAACAATTAATTTGAGCATTCCTGACACACTCTTTTGGTTTTGGCAGTGTTGTATTGTCTTTTCAGACTCATATTTTGATTCAGAGAAGCAGATTTTCCAGTCTAATGAGTGGAATTTTGAGAAAATTGTCTTTGAGAAATATTTGAGCCCTAACCCTAACTAGCAAAACCCGAAGCTAGGGTTAGGGTTTTATTCCCATACAATGTAGACAGTTTTTTATGGCATAGCTGTGTTTTAGGGCTGAAAGGATACTTAGGAATATAGTTCTTTCAATGTATTCTAAACATTTTTTTCTGACCTATATGGCTGTATACAGTGCTTTGCTCCAAAAAGGAATGGCGTCTGAATTGCCCGACAGGCAACAGTTTGAAAGAACCTGATTTAGCTTTCAAACTCTTGCCATGGGCTTTGAAATCACAGGCATATTAACAAATAGAGCCAAAATGTATTAGTTGTTTCGGACTTTTCGGCCACTTGAGCCTCAACGTACATTCATTTAGCACTCCGTTCAACCCAAAATGTCCAATGAAAGAATGCCTTTCAACAATTAATTTGAGCATTCCTGACACACTCTTTTGGTTTTGGCAGTGTTGTATTGTCTTTTCAGACTCATATTTTGATTCAGAGAAGCAAATTTTTCAGTCTAATGAGTGGAATTTTGAGGAAATTGTCTTTGAGAAATATTTGAGCCCTAACCCTAACTAGCAAAACCCGAAGCTAGGGTTACGGTTTTATTCCCATACAATGTAGACAGTTTTTTATGGCATAGCTGTGTTTTAGGGCTGAAAGGATACTTAGGAATATAGTTCTTTCAATGTATTCTAAACATTTTTTTCTGACCTCTATGGCTGTATACAGTGCTTTGCTCCAAAAAGGAATGGCGTCTGAGTTGCCCGACAGGCAACAGTTTGAAAGAACCTGATTTAGCTTTCAAACTCTTGCCATGGGCTTTGAAATCACAGGCATATTAACAAATAGAGCCAAAATGTATTAGTTGTTTCGGACTTTTCGGCCACTTGAGCCTCAACGTACATTCATTTAGCACTCCGTTCAACCCAAAGTGTCCAATGAAAGAATACCTTTCAACAATTAATTTGACAATTCCTGACACACTCTTTTGGTTTTGGCAGTGTTGTATTGTCTTTTCAGACTCAAATTTTGAGTTAGAGAAGCAGATTTTCCAGTCTAATGAGTGGAATTTTGAGAAAATTGTCTTTGAGAAATATTTGAGCCCTAACCCTAACTAGCAAAACCCGAAGCTAGGGTTACGGTTTTATTCCCATACAATGTAGACAGTTTTTGATGGCATGGCTGGTTTTTAGGGCTGAAAGGATACTTAGGAATATAGTTCTTTCAATGTTTTCTAAACATTTTTTTCTGACCTATATGGCTGTATACAGTGCTTTGCTCCAAAAAGGAATGGCGTCTGAATTGCCCGACAGGCAACAGTTTGAAAGAACCTGATTTAGCTTTCAAACTCTTGCCATGGGCTTTGAAATCACAGGCATATTAACAAATAGAGCCAAAATGTATTAGTTGTTTCGGACTTTTCGGCCACTTGAGCCTCAACGTACATTCATTTAACACTCCGTTCAACCCAAAATGTCCAATGAAAGAATACCTTTCAACAATTAATTTGAGCATTCCTGACACACTCTTTTGGTTTTGGCAGTGTTGTATTGTCTTTTCAGACTCATATTTTGATTCAGAGAAGCAAATTTTTCAGTCTAATGAGTGGAATTTTGAGAAAATTGTCTTTGAGAAATATTTGAGCCCTAACCCTAACTAGCAAAACCCGAAGCTAGGGTTAGGGTTTTATTCCCATACAATGTAGACAGTTTTTGATGGCATGGCTGTGTTTTAGGGCTGAAAGGATACTTAGGAATATAGTTCTTTCAATGTTTTCTAAACATTTTTTTCTGACCTATATGGCTGTATACAGTGCTTTGCTCCAAAAAGGAAAGGAGTCTGAATTGCCCGACAGGCAACAGTTCGAAAGAACCTGATTTAGCTTTCAAACTCTTGCCATGGGCTTTGAAATCACAGGCATATTAACAAATAGAGCCAAAATGTATTAGTTGTTTCGGACTTTTCGGCCACTTGAGCCTCAACGTACATTCGTTTAGCACTCCGTTCAACCCAAAATGTCCAATGAAAGAATACCTTTCAACAATTAATTTGACCATTCCTGACACACTCTTTTGGTTTTGGCAGTGTTTTATTCTCTTTTCAGACTCAAATTTTGATTCAGAGAAGCAGATTTTCCAGTCTAATGAGTGGAATTTTGAGAAAATTGTCTTTGAGAAATATTTGAGCCCTAACCCTAACTAGCAAAACCGAAGCTAGGGTTAGGGTTTTATCCCCATACAATGTAGGCAGTTTTTGATGGCATGGCTGTGTTTTAGGGCTGAAAGGATACTTAGGAATATAGTTCTTTCAATGTTTTCTAAACATTTTTTTCTGACCTATATGGCTGTATACAGTGCTTTGCCCCAAAAAGGAATGGCGTCTGAATTGCCCGACAGGCAACAGTTCGAAAGAACCTGATTTAGCTTTCAAACTCTTGCCATGGGCTTTGAAATCACAGGCATATTAACAAATAGAGCCAAAATGTATTAGTTGTTTCGGACTTTTCGGCCACTTGAGCCTCAACGTACATTCATTTAGCACTCCGTTCAACCCAAAATGTCCAATGAAAGAATACCTTTCAACAATTAATTTGAGCATTCCTGACACACTCTTTTGGTTTTGGCAGTGTTGTATTGTCTTTTCAGACTCATATTTTGATTCAGAGAAGCAGATTTTCCAGTCTAATGAGTGGAATTTTGAGAAAATTGTCTTTGAGAAATATTTGAGCCCTAACCCTAACTAGCAAAACCCGAAGCTAGGGTTAGGGTTTTATTCCCATACAATGTAGACAGTTTTTTATGGCATAGCTGTGTTTTAGGGCTGAAAGGATACTTAGGAATATAGTTCTTTCAATGTATTCTAAACATTTTTTTCTGACCTATATGGCTGTATACAGTGCTTTGCTCCAAAAAGGAATGGCGTCTGAGTTGCCCGACAGGCAACAGTTTGAAAGAACCTGATTTAGCTTTCAAACTCTTGCCATGGGCTTTGAAATCACAGGCATATTAACAAATAGAGCCAAAATGTATTAGTTGTTTCGGACTTTTCGGCCACTTGAGCCTCAACGTACATTCATTTAGCACTCCGTTCAACCCAAAGTGTCCAATGATAGAATACCTTTCAACAATTAATTTGACAATTCCTGACACACTCTTTTGGTTTTGGCAGTGTTGTATTGTCTTTTCAGACTCAAATTTTGAGTTAGAGAAGCAGATTTTCCAGTCTAATGAGTGGAATTTTGAGAAAATTGTCTTTGAGAAATATTTGAGCCCTAACCCTAACTAGCAAAACCCGAAGCTAGGGTTACGGTTTTATTCCCATACAATGTAGACAGTTTTTGATGGCATGGCTGGTTTTTAGGGCTGAAAGGATACTTAGGAATATAGTTCTTTCAATGTTTTCTAAACATTTTTTTCTGACCTATATGGCTGTATACAGTGCTTTGCTCCAAAAAGGAATGGCGTCTGAATTGCCCGACAGGCAACAGTTTGAAAGAACCTGATTTAGCTTTCAAACTCTTGCCATGGGCTTTGAAATCACAGGCATATTAACAAATAGAGCCAAAATGTATTAGTTGTTTCGGACTTTTCGGCCACTTGAGCCTCAACGTACATTCATTTAGCACTCCGTTCAACCCAAAATGTCCAATGAAAGAATACCTTTCAACAATTAATTTGAGCATTCCTGACACACTCTTTTGGTTTTGGCAGTGTTGTATTGTCTTTTCAGACTCATATTTTGATTCAGAGAAGCAAATTTTTCAGTCTAATGAGTGGAATTTTGAGAAAATTGTCTTTGAGAAATATTTGAGCCCTAACCCTAACTAGCAAAACCCGAAGCTAGGGTTAGGGTTTTATTCCCATACAATGTAGACAGTTTTTGATGGCATGGCTGTGTTTTAGGGCTGAAAGGATACTTAGGAATATAGTTCTTTCAATGTTTTCTAAACATTTTTTTCTGACCTATATGGCTGTATACAGTGCTTTGCTCCAAAAAGGAAAGGAGTCTGAATTGCCCGACAGGCAACAGTTCGAAAGAACCTGATTTAGCTTTCAAACTCTTGCCATGGGCTTTGAAATCACAGGCATATTAACAAATAGAGCCAAAATGTATTAGTTGTTTCGGACTTTTCGGCCACTTGAGCCTCAACGTACATTCGTTTAGCACTCCGTTCAACCCAAAATGTCCAATGAAAGAATACCTTTCAACAATTAATTTGACCATTCCTGACACACTCTTTTGGTTTTGGCAGTGTTTTATTCTCTTTTCAGACTCAAATTTTGATTCAGAGAAGCAGATTTTCCAGTCTAATGAGTGGAATTTTGAGAAAATTGTCTTTGAGAAATATTTGAGCCCTAACCCTAACTAGCAAAACCGAAGCTAGGGTTAGGGTTTTATCCCCATACAATGTAGGCAGTTTTTGATGGCATGGCTGTGTTTTAGGGCTGAAAGGATACTTAGGAATATAGTTCTTTCAATGTTTTCTAAACATTTTTTTCTGACCTATATGGCTGTATACAGTGCTTTGCCCCAAAAAGGAATGGCGTCTGAATTGCCCGACAGGCAACAGTTCGAAAGAACCTGATTTAGCTTTCAAACTCTTGCCATGGGCTTTGAAATCACAGGCATATTAACAAATAGAGCCAAAATGTATTAGTTGTTTCGGACTTTTCGGCCACTTGAGCCTCAACGTACATTCATTTAGCACTCCGTTCAACCCAAAATGTCCAATGAAAGAATACCTTTCAACAATTAATTTGAGCATTCCTGACACACTCTTTTGGTTTTGGCAGTGTTGTATTGTCTTTTCAGACTCATATTTTGATTCAGAGAAGCAGATTTTCCAGTCTAATGAGTGGAATTTTGAGAAAATTGTCTTTGAGAAATATTTGAGCCCTAACCCTAACTAGCAAAACCCGAAGCTAGGGTTAGGGTTTTATTCCCATACAATGTAGACAGTTTTTTATGGCATAGCTGTGTTTTAGGGCTGAAAGGATACTTAGGAATATAGTTCTTTCAATGTATTCTAAACATTTTTTTCTGACCTATATGGCTGTATACAGTGCTTTGCTCCAAAAAGGAATGGCGTCTGAGTTGCCCGACAGGCAACAGTTTGAAAGAACCTGATTTAGCTTTCAAACTCTTGCCATGGGCTTTGAAATCACAGGCATATTAACAAATAGAGCCAAAATGTATTAGTTGTTTCGGACTTTTCGGCCACTTGAGCCTCAACGTACATTCATTTAGCACTCCGTTCAACCCAAAGTGTCCAATGATAGAATACCTTTCAACAATTAATTTGACAATTCCTGACACACTCTTTTGGTTTTGGCAGTGTTGTATTGTCTTTTCAGACTCAAATTTTGAGTTAGAGAAGCAGATTTTCCAGTCTAATGAGTGGAATTTTGAGAAAATTGTCTTTGAGAAATATTTGAGCCCTAACCCTAACTAGCAAAACCCGAAGCTAGGGTTACGGTTTTATTCCCATACAATGTAGACAGTTTTTGATGGCATGGCTGGTTTTTAGGGCTGAAAGGATACTTAGGAATATAGTTCTTTCAATGTTTTCTAAACATTTTTTTCTGACCTATATGGCTGTATACAGTGCTTTGCTCCAAAAAGGAATGGCGTCTGAATTGCCCGACAGGCAACAGTTTGAAAGAACCTGATTTAGCTTTCAAACTCTTGCCATGGGCTTTGAAATCACAGGCATATTAACAAATAGAGCCAAAATGTATTAGTTGTTTCGGACTTTTCGGCCACTTGAGCCTCAACGTACATTCATTTAGCACTCCGTTCAACCCAAAATGTCCAATGAAAGAATACCTTTCAACAATTAATTTGAGCATTCCTGACACACTCTTTTGGTTTTGGCAGTGTTGTATTGTCTTTTCAGACTCATATTTTGATTCAGAGAAGCAAATTTTTCAGTCTAATGAGTGGAATTTTGAGAAAATTGTCTTTGAGAAATATTTGAGCCCTAACCCTAACTAGCAAAACCCGAAGCTAGGGTTAGGGTTTTATTCCCATACAATGTAGACAGTTTTTGATGGCATGGCTGTGTTTTAGGGCTGAAAGGATACTTAGGAATATAGTTCTTTCAATGTTTTCTAAACATTTTTTTCTGACCTATATGGCTGTATACAGTGCTTTGCTCCAAAAAGGAAAGGAGTCTGAATTGCCCGACAGGCAACAGTTCGAAAGAACCTGATTTAGCTTTCAAACTCTTGCCATGGGCTTTGAAATCACAGGCATATTAACAAATAGAGCCAAAATGTATTAGTTGTTTCGGACTTTTCGGCCACTTGAGCCTCAACGTACATTCGTTTAGCACTCCGTTCAACCCAAAATGTCCAATGAAAGAATACCTTTCAACAATTAATTTGACCATTCCTGACACACTCTTTTGGTTTTGGCAGTGTTTTATTCTCTTTTCAGACTCAAATTTTGATTCAGAGAAGCAGATTTTCCAGTCTAATGAGTGGAATTTTGAGAAAATTGTCTTTGAGAAATATTTGAGCCCTAACCCTAACTAGCAAAACCGAAGCTAGGGTTAGGGTTTTATTCCCATACAATGTAGGCAGTTTTTTATGGCATGGCTGTGTTTTAGGGCTGAAAGGATACTTAGGAATATAGTTCTTTCAATGTTTTCTAAACATTTTTTTCTGACCTATATGGCTGTATACAGTGCTTTGCCCCAAAAAGGAATGGCGTCTGAATTGCCCGACAGGCAACAGTTCGAAAGAACCTGATTTAGCTTTCAAACTCTTGCCATGGGCTTTGAAATCACAGGCATATTAACAAATAGAGCCAAAATGTATTAGTTGTTTCGGACTTTTCGGCCACTTGAGCCTCAACGTACATTCATTTAGCACTCCGTTCAACCCAAAATGTCCAATGAAAGAATACCTTTCAACAATTAATTTGACCATTCCTGACACACTCTTTTGGTTTTGGCAGTGTTTTATTCTCTTTTCAGACAAAAATTTTGAGTCAGAGAAGCAGATTTTCCAGTCTAATGAGTGGAATTTTGAGAAAATTGTCTTTGAGAAATATTTGAGCCCTAACCCTAACTAGCAAAACCCGAAGCTAGGGTTAGGGTTTTATTCCCATACAATGTAGACAGTTTTTGATGGCATGGTTGTGTTTTAGAGCTGAAAGGATACTGAGGAATATAGTTCTTTCAATGTATTCTAAACATTTTTTTCTGACCTATATGGCTGTATACAGTGCTTTGCCCCAAAAAGGAATGGCGTCTGAATTGCCCGACAGGCAACAGTTCGAAAGAACCTGATTTAGCTTTCAAACTCTTGCCATGGGCTTTGAAATCACAGGCATATTAACAAATAGAGCCAAAATGTATTAGTTGTTTCGGACTTTTCGGCCACTTGAGCCTCAACGTACATTCATTTAGCACTCCGTTCAACCCAAAATGTCCAATGAAAGAATACCTTTCAACAATTAATTTGAGCATTCCTGACACACTCTTTTGGTTTTGGCAGTGTTGTATTGTCTTTTCAGACTCATATTTTGATTCAGAGAAGCAGATTTTCCAGTCTAATGAGTGGAATTTTGAGAAAATTGTCTTTGAGAAATATTTGAGCCCTAACCCTAACTAGCAAAACCCGAAGCTAGGGTTAGGGTTTTATTCCCATACAATGTAGACAGTTTTTTATGGCATGGCTGTGTTTTAGGGCTGAAAGGATACTTAGGAATATAGTTCTTTCAATGTTTTCTAAACATTTTTTTCTGACCTATATGGCTGTATACAGTGCTTTGCTCCAAAAAGGAATGGCGTCTGATTTGCCCGACAGGCAACAGTTCGAAAGAACCTGATTTAGCTTTCAAACTCTTGCCATGGGCTTTGAAATCACAGGCATATTAACAAATAGAGCCAAAATGTATTAGTTGTTTCGGACTTTTCGGCCAATAGAGCCTCAACGTACATTCATTTAGCACTCCGTTCAACCCAAAATGTCCAATGAAAGAACACCTTTCAACAATTAATTTGACCATTCCTGACACACTCTTTTGGTTTTGGCAGTGTTGTATTGTCTTTTCAGACTCATATTTTGAGTCAGAGAAGCAGATTTTCCAGTCTAATGAGTGGAATTTTGAGAAAATTGTCTTTGAGAAATATTTGAGCCCTAACCCTAACTAGCAAAACCCGAAGCTAGGGTTAGGGTTTTATTCCCATACAATGTAGACAGTTTTTGATGGCATGGTTGTGTTTTAGGGCTGAAAGGATACTGAGGAATATAGTTCTTTCAATGTTTTCTAAACATTTTTTTCTGGCATATATGGCTGTATACAGTGCTTTGCTCCAAAAAGGAATGGCGTCTGAATTGCCCGACAGGCAACAGTTCGAAAGAACCTGATTTAGCTTTCAAACTCTTGCCATGGGCTTTGAAATCACAGGCATATTAACAAATAGAGCCAAAATGTATTAGTTGTTTCGGACTTTTCGGCCACTTGAGCCTCAACGTACATTCATTTAGCACTCCGTTCAACCCAAAATGTCCAATGAAAGAATACCTTTCAACAATTAATTTGAGCATTCCTGACACACTCTTTTGGTTTTGGCAGTGTTGTATTGTCTTTTCAGACTCATATTTTGATTCAGAGAAGCAAATTTTTCAGTCTAATGAGTGGAATTTTGAGAAAATTGTCTTTGAGAAATATTTGAGCCCTAACCCTAACTAGCAAAACCCGAAGCTAGGGTTAGGGTTTTATTCCCATACAATGTAGACCGTTTTTTATGGCATGGCTGTGTTTTAGGGCTGAAAGGATACTTAGGAATATAGTTCTTTCAATGTTTTCTAAACATTTTTTTCTGACCTATATGGCTGTATACAGTGCTTTGCTCCAAAAAGTAATGGCGTCTGAATTGCCCGACAGGCAACAGTTCGAAAGAACCTGATTTAGCTTTCAAACTCTTGCCATGGGCTTTGAAATCACAGGCATATTAACAAATAGAGCCAAAATGTATTAGTTGTTTCGGACTTTTCGGCCACTTGAGCCTCAACGTACATTCATTTAGCACTCCGTTCAACCCAAAATGTCCAATGAAAGAATACCTTTCAACAATTAATTTGACCATTCCTGACACACTCTTTTGGTTTTGGCAGTGTTTTATTCTCTTTTCAGACTCAAATTTTGAGTCAGAGAAGCAGATTTTCCAGTCTAATGAGTGGAATTTTGAGATAATTGTCTTTGAGAAATATTTGAGCCCTAACCCTAACTAGCAAAACCCGAAGCTAGGGTTAGGGTTTTATTCCCATACAATGTAGGCAGTTTTTTATGGCATGGCTGTGTTTTAGGGCTGAAAGGATACTGAGGAATATAGTTCTTTCAATGTTTTCTAAACATTTTTTTCTGACCTATATGTCTGTATACAGTGCTTTGCTCCAAAAAGGAATGGCGTCTGAATTGCCCGACAGGCAACAGTTTGAAAGAACCTGATTTAGCTTTCAAACTCTTGCCATGGGCTTTGAAATCACAGGCATATTAACAAATAGAGCCAAAATGTATTAGTTGTTTCGGACTTTTCGGCCACTTGAGCCTCAACGTACATTCATTTAGCACTCCGTTCAACCCAAAGTGTCCAATGATAGAATACCTTTCAACAATTAATTTGACAATTCCTGACACACTCTTTTGGTTTTGGCAGTGTTGTATTGTCTTTTCAGACTCAAATTTTGAGTCAGAGAAGCAGATTTTCCAGTCTAATGAGTGGAATTTTGAGAAAATTGTCTTTGAGAAATATTTGAGCCCTAACCCTAACTAGCAAAACCCGAAGCTAGGGTTAGGGTTTTATTCCCATACAATGTAGGCAGTTTTTTATGGCATGGCTGTGTTTTAGGGCTGAAAGGATACTTAGGAATATAGTTCTTTCAATGTTTTCTAAACATTTTTTTCTGACCTATATGGCTGTATACAGTGCTTTGCTCCAAAAAGGAATGGCGTCTGAATTGCCCGACAGGCAACAGTTCGAAAGAACCTGATTTAGCTTTCAAACTCTTGCCATGGGCTTTGAAATCACAGGCATATTAACAAATAGAGCCAAAATGTATTAGTTGTTTCGGACTTTTCGGCCACTTGAGCCTCAACGTATATTCATTTAGCACTCCGTTCAACCCAAAATGTCCAATGAAAGAATACCTTTCAACAATTAATTTGACCATTCCTGACACACTCTTTTGGTTTTGGCAGTGTTGTATTGTCTTTTCAGACTCATATTTTGATTCAGAGAAGCAAATTTTTCAGTCTAATGAGTGGAATTTTGAGAAAATTGTCTTTGAGAAATATTTGAGCCCTAACCCTAACTAGCAAAACCCGAAGCTAGGGTTAGGGTTTTATTCCCATACAATGTAGACAGTTTTTGATGGCATTGCTGTGTTTTAGGGCTGAAATGATACTGAGGAATATAGTTCTTTCAATGTTTTCTAAACATTTTTTTCTGGCCTATATGGCTGTATACAGTGCTTTGCTCCAAAAAGGAATGGCGTCTGAATTGCCCGACAGTTAACAGTTCGAAAGAACCTGATTTAGCTTTCAAACTCTTGCCATGGGCTTTGAAATCACAGGCATATTAACAAATAGAGCCAAAATGTATTAGTTGTTTCGGACTTTTCGGCCACTTGAGCCTCAACGTACATTCATTTAGCACTCCGTTCAACCCAAAATGTCCAATGAAAGAATACCTTTCAACAATTAATTTGAGCATTCCTGACACACTCTTTTGGTTTTGGCAGTGTTGTATTGTCTTTTCAGACTCATATTTTGATTCAGAGAAGCAAATTTTTCAGTCTAATGAGTGGAATTTTGAGAAAATTGTCTTTGAGAAATATTTGAGCCCTAACCCTAACTAGCAAAACCCGAAGCTAGGGTTAGGGTTTTATTCCCATACAATGTAGACAGTTTTTGATGGCATGGCTGTGTTTTAGGGCTGAAAGGATACTTAGGAATATAGTTCTTTCAATGTTTTCTAAACATTTTTTTCTGACCTATATGTCTGTATACAGTGCTTTGCTCCAAAAAGGAAAGGAGTCTGAATTGCCCGACAGTCAACAGTTCGAAAGAACCTGATTTAGCTTTCAAACTCTTGCCATGGGCTTTGAAATCACAGGCATATTAACAAATAGAGCCAAAATGTATTAGTTGTTTCGGACTTTTCGGCCACTTGAGCCTCAACGTACATTCATTTAGCACTCCGTTCAACCCAAAATGTCCAATGAAAGAATACCTTTCAACAATTAATTTGAGCATTCCTGACACACTCTTTTGGTTTTGGCAGTGTTGTATTGTCTTTTCAGACTCATATTTTGATTCAGAGAAGCAAATTTTCCAGTCTAATGAGTGGAATTTTGAGAAAATTGTCTTTGAGAAATATTTGAGCCCTAACCCTAACTAGCAAAACCCGAAGCTAGGGTTAGGGTTTTATTCCCATACAATGTAGACAGTTTTTGATGGCATGGCTGGTTTTTAGGGCTGAAAGGATACTTAGGAATATATCCCTTTCCCTTGCAACAGAGCTCGCTGTATCACCTGCAAATACACAGCCACCACCACACTCATTCAAGGCCCCTCAGGACAATTCCGGATCACCCAGACAGCATCTTGTACCTCCAGCAACCTTATTTACTGTATCTCTTGCAGTAAAAGCCCAGCCATCTACATTGGAGAAACAGGAAGGAGACTCGGAGACCGTTTCAGAGAACACGTCAGGGCTGTAAAGATTAAAGATCTCTCCAAGCCCATTGTTTCTCATTTCACCTCTGACGGCCACGACCACTCTTATCTCTCCGTCTGTGTTCTCAAAGACGGTTTTCCAAACTCATACATCAGAAAGACCACCGAAACTAAAATTATTCTGCAGCTAGGATCACACCTTCTCCCTTCCCTTAACGACAGACTACTGTTCTTTTAAATTTTCTCCATTCATTGGAAGTTTCATTTCACACCTCTCTGCACCCATTCTGACTTAACACCTCTTGATTGGCCTCTCTTTCTGTCCCCTGCTCCCGCCTCTCACTCCTCCTCCCTCCCAACCTTTGTTCTCCCGCTACTTTACCTTTGCCTACTGCCCTGTCTCTCTCACACCTGAAGAAGGCTCCACGGCCGAAACGTTGTGTTCTCTTTCTTCTTTTTTTCAGCATGGAATAAACCTATTACTTGTTCCTTTGCAGCCTACGCATGCTGACGCAGCTACCCACCTGAACTACTTAGGAATATAGTTATTTCAATGTTTTCTAAACATTTTTTTCTGACCTATATGTCTGTGTACAGTGCTTTGCTCCAAAAAGGAATGGCGTCTGAATTGCCCGACAGGCAACAGTGTGAAAGAACCTGATTTAGCTTTCAAACTCTTGCCATGGGCTTTGAAATCACAGGCATATTAACAAATAGAGCCAAAATGTATTAGTTGTTTCTGACTTTTCGGCCACTTGAGCCTCAACGTACATTCATTTAGCACTCCGTTCAACCCAAAATCTCCAATGAAAGAATACCTTTCAACAATTAATTTGAGCATTCCTGACACACTCTTTTGGTTTTGGCAGTGTTGTATTGTCTTTTCAGACTCATATTTTGATTCAGAGAAGCAAATTTTCCAGTCTAATGAGTGGAATTTTGAGGAAATTGTCTTTGAGAAATATTTGAGCCCTAACCCTAACTAGCAAAACCCGAAGCTAGGGTTAGGGTTTTATTCCCATACAATGTAGACAGTTTTTGATGGCATGGCTGGTTTTTAGGGCTGAAAGGATACTTAGGAATATAGTTCTTTCAATGTTTTCTAAACATTTTTTTCTGACCTATATGTCTGTATGCAGTGCTTTGCTCCAAAAAGGAATGGCGTCTGAATTGCCCGACAGGCAACAGTTTGAAAGAACCTGATTTAGCTTTCAAACTCTTGCCATGGGCTTTGAAATCACAGGCATATTAACAAATAGAGCCAAAATGTATTAGTTGTTTCGGACTTTTCGGCCACTTGAGCCTCAACGTACATTCATTTAGCACTCCGTTCAACCCAAAATTTCCAATGAAAGAATACCTTTCAACAATTAATTTGAGCATTCCTGACACACTCTTTTGGTTTTGGCAGTGTTGTATTGTCTTTTCAGACTCATATTTTGATTCAGAGAAGCAAATTTTTCAGTCTAATGAGTGGAATTTTGAGAGAATTGTCTTTGAGAAATATTTGAGCCCTAACCCTTACTAGCAAAACCCGAAGCTAGGGTTAGGGTTTTATTCCCATACAATGTAGACAGTTTTTGATGGCATGGCTGTGTTTTAGGGCTGAAAGGATACTTAGGAATATAGTTCTTTCAATGTTTTCTAAACATTTTTTTCTGACCTATATGGCTGTATACAGTGCTTTGCCCCAAAAAGGAATGGCGTCTGAATTGCCCGACAGGCAACAGTTCGAAAGAACCTGATTTAGCTTTGAAACTCTTGCCATGGGCTTTGAAATCACAGGCATATTAACAAATAGAGCCAAAATGTATTAGTTGTTTCGGACTTTTCGGCCACTTGAGCCTCAACGTACATTCATTTAGCACTCCGTTCAACCCAAAATGTCCAATGAAAGAATACCTTTCAACAATTAATTTGACCATTCCTGACACACTCTTTTGGTTTTGGCAGTGTTGTATTGTCTTTTCAGACTCATATTTTGATTCAGAGAAGCAAATTTTCCAGTCTAATGAGTGGAATTTTGAGGAAATTGTCTTTGAGAAATATTTGAGCCCTAACCCTAACTAGCAAAACCCGAAGCTAGGGTTAGGGTTTTATTCCCATACAATGTAGACAGTTTTTGATGGCATGGCTGTGTTTTAGGGCTGAAAGGATACTTAGGAATATAGTTCTTTCAATGTTTTCTAAACATTTTTTTCTGACCTATATGTCTGTATACAGTGCTTTGCTCCAAAAAGGAAAGGAGTCTGAATTGCCCGACAGGCAACAGTTCGAAAGAACCTGATTTAGCTTTCAAACTCTTGCCATGGGCTTTGAAATCACAGGCATATTAACAAATAGAGCCAAAATGTATTAGTTGTTTCGGACTTTTCGGCCACTTGAGCCTCAACGTATATTCATTTAGCACTCCGTTCAACCCAAAATGTCCAATGAAAGAATACCTTTCAACAATTAATTTGACCATTCCTGACACACTCTTTTGGTTTTGGCAGTGTTGTATTGTCTTTTCAGACTCATATTTTGATTCAGAGAAGCAAATTTTCCAGTCTAATGAGTGGAATTTTGAGGAAATTGTCTTTGAGAAATATTTGAGCCCTAACCCTAACTAGCAAAACCCGAAGCTAGGGTTAGGGTTTTATTCCCATACAATGTAGACAGTTTTTGATGGCATGGCTGGTTTTTAGGGCTGAAAGGATACTTAGGAATATAGTTCTTTCAATGTTTTCTAAACATTTTTTTCTGACCTATATGTCTGTATACAGTGCTTTGCTCCAAAAAGGAATGGCGTCTGAATTGCCCGACAGGCAACAGTTTGAAAGAACCTGATTTAGCTTTCAAACTCTTGCCATGGGCTTTGAAATCACAGGCATATTAACAAATAGAGCCAAAATGTATTAGTTGTTTCGGACTTTTCGGCCACTTGAGCCTCAACGTACATTCATTTAGCACTCCGTTCAACCCAAAATTTCCAATGAAAGAATACCTTTCAACAATTAATTTGAGCATTCCTGACACACTCTTTTGGTTTTGGCAGTGTTGTATTGTCTTTTCAGACTCATATTTTGATTCAGAGAAGCAAATTTTTCAGTCTAATGAGTGGAATTTTGAGAGAATTGTCTTTGAGAAATATTTGAGCCCTAACCCTTACTAGCAAAACCCGAAGCTAGGGTTAGGGTTTTATTCCCATACAATGTAGACAGTTTTTGATGGCATGGCTGTGTTTTAGGGCTGAAAGGATACTTAGGAATATAGTTCTTTCAATGTTTTCTAAACATTTTTTTCTGACCTATATGGCTGTATACAGTGCTTTGCCCCAAAAAGGAATGGCGTCTGAATTGCCCGACAGGCAACAGTTCGAAAGAACCTGATTTAGCTTTGAAACTCTTGCCATGGGCTTTGAAATCACAGGCATATTAACAAATAGAGCCAAAATGTATTAGTTGTTTCGGACTTTTCGGCCACTTGAGCCTCAACGTACATTCATTTAGCACTCCGTTCAACCCAAAATGTCCAATGAAAGAATACCTTTCAACAATTAATTTGACCATTCCTGACACACTCTTTTGGTTTTGGCAGTGTTGTATTGTCTTTTCAGACTCATATTTTGATTCAGAGAAGCAAATTTTCCAGTCTAATGAGTGGAATTTTGAGGAAATTGTCTTTGAGAAATATTTGAGCCCTAACCCTAACTAGCAAAACCCGAAGCTAGGGTTAGGGTTTTATTCCCATACAATGTAGACAGTTTTTGATGGCATGGCTGTGTTTTAGGGCTGAAAGGATACTTAGGAATATAGTTCTTTCAATGTTTTCTAAACATTTTTTTCTGACCTATATGTCTGTATACAGTGCTTTGCTCCAAAAAGGAAAGGAGTCTGAATTGCCCGACAGGCAACAGTTCGAAAGAACCTGATTTAGCTTTCAAACTCTTGCCATGGGCTTTGAAATCACAGGCATATTAACAAATAGAGCCAAAATGTATTAGTTGTTTCGGACTTTTCGGCCACTTGAGCCTCAACGTACATTCATTTAGCACTCCGTTCAACCCAAAATGTCCAATGAAAGAATACCTTTCAACAATTAATTTGAGCATTCCTGACACACTCTTTTGGTTTTGGAAGTGTTGTATTGTCTTTTCAGACTCATATTTTGATTCAGAGAAGCAAATTTTTCAGTCTAATGAGTGGAATTTTGAGGAAATTGTCTTTGAGAAATATTTGAGCCCTAACCCTTACTAGCAAAACCCGAAGCTAGGGTTAGGGTTTTATTCCCATACAATGTAGACAGTTTTTGATGGCATGGCTGTGTTTTAGGGCTGAAAGGATACTGAGGAATATAGTTCTTTCAATGTTTTCTAAACATTTTTTTCTGGCCTATATGGCTGTATACAGTGCTTTACCCCAAAAAGGAATGGCGTCTGAATTCCCCGACAGGCAACTGTTCGTAAGAACCTGATTTAGCTTTCAAACTCTTGCCATGGGCTTTGAAATCACAGGCATATTAACAAATAGAGCCAAAATGTATTAGTTGTTTCGGACTTTTCGGCCACTTGAGCCTCAACGTACATTCATTTAGCACTCCGTTCAACCCAAAATGTCCAATGAAAGAATACCTTTCAACAATTAATTTGAGCATTCCTGACACACTCTTTTGGTTTTGGCAGTGTTGTATTGTCTTTTCAGACTCATATTTTGATTCAGAGAAGCAAATTTTCCAGTCTAATGAGTGGAATTTTGAGGAAATTGTCTTTGAGAAATATTTGAGCCCTAACCCTAACTAGCAAAACCCGAAGCTAGGGTTAGGGTTTTATTCCCATACAATGTAGACAGTTTTTGATGGCATGGCTGTGTTTTAGGGCTGAAAGGATACTTAGGAATATAGTTCTTTCAATGTTTTCTAAACATTTTTTTCTGACCTATATGGCTGTATACAGTGCTTTGCTCCAAAAAGGAAAGGAGTCTGAATTGCCCGACAGGCAACAGTTCGAAAGAACCTGATTTAGCTTTCAAACTCTTGCCATGGGCTTTGAAATCACAGGCATATTAACAAATAGAGCCAAAATGTATTAGTTGTTTCGGACTTTTCGGCCACTTGAGCCTCAACGTACATTCGTTTAGCACTCCGTTCAACCCAAAATGTCCAATGAAAGAATACCTTTCAACAATTAATTTGACCATTCCTGACACACTCTTTTGGTTTTGGCAGTGTTTTATTCTCTTTTCAGACTCAAATTTTGATTCAGAGAAGCAGATTTTCCAGTCTAATGAGTGGAATTTTGAGAAAATTGTCTTTGAGAAATATTTGAGCCCTAACCCTAACTAGCAAAACCGAAGCTAGGGTTAGGGTTTTATCCCCATACAATGTAGGCAGTTTTTTATGGCATGGCTGTGTTTTAGGGCTGAAAGGATACTTAGGAATATAGTTCTTTCAATGTTTTCTAAACATTTTTTTCTGACCTATATGGCTGTATACAGTGCTTTGCCCCAAAAAGGAATGGCGTCTGAATTGCCCGACAGGCAACAGTTCGAAAGAACCTGATTTAGCTTTCAAACTCTTGCCATGGGCTTTGAAATCACAGGCATATTAACAAATAGAGCCAAAATGTATTAGTTGTTTCGGACTTTTCGGCCACTTGAGCCTCAACGTACATTCATTTAGCACTCCGTTCAACCCAAAATGTCCAATGAAAGAATACCTTTCAACAATTAATTTGAGCATTCCTGACACACTCTTTTGGTTTTGGCAGTGTTGTATTGTCTTTTCAGACTCATATTTTGATTCAGAGAAGCAGATTTTCCAGTCTAATGAGTGGAATTTTGAGAAAATTGTCTTTGAGAAATATTTGAGCCCTAACCCTAACTAGCAAAACCCGAAGCTAGGGTTAGGGTTTTATTCCCATACAATGTAGACAGTTTTTTATGGCATAGCTGTGTTTTAGGGCTGAAAGGATACTTAGGAATATAGTTCTTTCAATGTATTCTAAACATTTTTTTCTGACCTATATGGCTGTATACAGTGCTTTGCTCCAAAAAGGAATGGCGTCTGAATTGCCCGACAGGCAACAGTTTGAAAGAACCTGATTTAGCTTTCAAACTCTTGCCATGGGCTTTGAAATCACAGGCATATTAACAAATAGAGCCAAAATGTATTAGTTGTTTCGGACTTTTCGGCCACTTGAGCCTCAACGTACATTCATTTAGCACTCCGTTCAACCCAAAATGTCCAATGAAAGAATGCCTTTCAACAATTAATTTGAGCATTCCTGACACACTCTTTTGGTTTTGGCAGTGTTGTATTGTCTTTTCAGACTCATATTTTGATTCAGAGAAGCAAATTTTTCAGTCTAATGAGTGGAATTTTGAGAAAATTGTCTTTGAGAAATATTTGAGCCCTAACCCTAACTAGCAAAACCCGAAGCTAGGGTTAGGGTTTTATTCCCATACAATGTAGACAGTTTTTGATGGCATGGCTGTGTTTTAGGGCTGAAAGGATACTTAGGAATATAGTTCTTTCAATGTATTCTAAACATTTTTTTCTGACCTATATGGCTGTATACAGTGCTTTGCTCCAAAAAGGAATGGCGTCTGAATTGCCCGACAGGCAACAGTTTGAAAGAACCTGATTTAGCTTTCAAACTCTTGCCATGGGCTTTGAAATCACAGGCATATTAACAAATAGAGCCAAAATGTATTAGTTGTTTCGGACTTTTCGGCCACTTGAGCCTCAACGTACATTCATTTAGCACTCCGTTCAACCCAAAATGTCCAATGAAAGAATGCCTTTCAACAATTAATTTGAGCATTCCTGACACACTCTTTTGGTTTTGGCAGTGTTGTATTGTCTTTTCAGACTCATATTTTGATTCAGAGAAGCAAATTTTTCAGTCTAATGAGTGGAATTTTGAGAAAATTGTCTTTGAGAAATATTTGAGCCCTAACCCTAACTAGCAAAACCCGAAGCTAGGGTTAGGGTTTTATTCCCATACAATGTAGACAGTTTTTGATGGCATGGCTGTGTCTTAAGGCTGAAAGGATACTTAGGAATATAGTTCTTTCAATGTTTTCTAAACATTTTTTTCTGGCCTATATGGCTGTATACAGTGCTTTGCCCCAAAAAGGAATGGCGTCTGAATTGCCCGACAGGCAACAGTTCGAAAGAACCTGATTTAGCTTTCAAACTCTTGCCATGGGCTTTGAAATCACAGGCATATTAACAAATAGAGCCAAAATGTATTAGTTGTTTCGGACTTTTCGGCCACTTGAGCCTCAACGTACATTCATTTAGCACTCCGTTCAACCCAAAATGTCCAATGAAAGAATACCTTTCAACAATTAATTTGAGCATTCCTGACACACTCTTTTGGTTTTGGCAGTGTTGTATTGTCTTTTCAGACTCATATTTTGATTCAGAGAAGCAAATTTTCCAGTCTAATGCGTGGAATTTTGAGAAAATTGTCTTTGAGAAATATTTGAGCCCTAACCCTAACTAGCAAAACCCGAAGCTAGGGTTAGGGTTTTATTCCCATACAATGTAAACAGTTTTTTATGGCATGGCTGTGTTTTAGGGCTGAAAGGATACTTAGGAATATAGTTCTTTCAATGTTTTCTAAACATTTTTTTCTGACCTATATGGCTGTATACAGTGCTTTGCCCCAAAAAGGAATGGCGTCTGAATTGCCCGACAGGCAACAGTTCGAAAGAACCTGATTTAACTTTCAAACTCTTGCCATGGGCTTTGAAATCACAGGCATATTAACAAATAGAGCCAAAATGTATTAGTTGTTTCGGACTTTTCGGCCACTTGAGCCTCAACGTACATTCATTTAGCACTCCGTTCAACCCAAAATGTCCAATGAAAGAATACCTTTCAACAATTAATTTGAGCATTCCTGACACACTCTTTTGGTTTTGGCAGTGTTGTATTGTCTTTTCAGACTCATATTTTGATTCAGAGAAGCAAATTTTCCAGTCTAATGAGTGGAATTTTGAGGAAATTGTCTTTGAGAAATATTTGAGCCCTAACCCTAACTAGCAAAACCCGAAGCTAGGGTTAGGGTTTTATTCCCATACAATGTAGACAGTTTTTGATGGCATGGCTGGTTTTTAGGGCTGAAAGGATACTTAGGAATATAGTTCTTTCAATGTTTTCTAAACATTTTTTTCTGACCTATATGGCTGTATACAGTGCTTTGCTCCAAAAAGGAATGGCGTCTGAATTGCCCGACAGGCAACAGTTTGAAAGAACCTGATTTAGCTTTCAAACTCTTGCCATGGGCTTTGAAATCACAGGCATATTAACAAATAGAGCCAAAATGTATTAGTTGTTTCGGACTTTTCGGCCACTTGAGCCTCAACGTACATTCATTTAGCACTCCGTTCAACCCAAAATGTCCAATGAAAGAATACCTTTCAACAATTAATTTGAGCATTCCTGACACACTCTTTTGGTTTTGGCAGTGTTGTATTGTCTTTTCAGACTCATATTTTGATTCAGAGAAGCAAATTTTTCAGTCTAATGAGTGGAATTTTGAGAAAATTGTCTTTGAGAAATATTTGAGCCCTAACCCTAACTAGCAAAACCCGAAGCTAGGGTTAGGGTTTTATTCCCATACAATGTAGACAGTTTTTGATGGCATGGCTGTGTTTTAGGGCTGAAAGGATACTTAGGAATATAGTTCTTTCAATGTTTTCTAAACATTTTTTTCTGACCTATATGGTTGTATACAGTGCTTTGCTCCAAAAAGGAAAGGAGTCTGAATTGCCCGACAGGCAACAGTTCGAAAGAACCTGATTTAGCTTTCAAACTCTTGCCATGGGCTTTGAAATCACAGGCATATTAACAAATAGAGCCAAAATGTATTAGTTGTTTCGGACTTTTCGGCCACTTGAGCCTCAACGTACATTCATTTAGCACTCCGTTCAACCCAAAATGTCCAATGAAAGAATACCTTTCAACAATTAATTTGAGCATTCCTGACACACTCTTTTGGTTTTGGCAGTGTTGTATTGTCTTTTCAGACTCATATTTTGATTCAGAGAAGCAGATTTTCCAGTCTAATGAGTGGAATTTTGAGAAAATTGTCTTTGAGAAATATTTGAGCCCTAACCCTAACTAGCAAAACCCGAAGCTAGGGTTACGGTTTTATTCCCATACAATGTAGACAGTTTTTGATGGCATGGCTGGTTTTTAGGGCTGAAAGGATACTTAGGAATATAGTTCTTTCAATGTTTTCTAAACATTTTTTTCTGACCTATATGGCTGTATACAGTGCTTTGCTCCAAAAAGGAATGGCGTCTGAATTGCCCGACAGGCAACAGTTTGAAAGAACCTGATTTAGCTTTCAAACTCTTGCCATGGGCTTTGAAATCACAGGCATATTAACAAATAGAGCCAAAATGTATTAGTTGTTTCGGACTTTTCGGCCACTTGAGCCTCAACGTACATTCATTTAGCACTCCGTTCAACCCAAAATGTCCAATGAAAGAATACCTTTCAACAATTAATTTGAGCATTCCTGACACACTCTTTTGGTTTTGGCAGTGTTGTATTGTCTTTTCAGACTCATATTTTGAGTTAGAGAAGCAGATTTTCCAGTCTAATGAGTGGAATTTTGAGAAAATTGTCTTTGAGAAATATTTGAGCCCTAACCCTAACTAGCAAAACCCGAAGCTAGGGTTACGGTTTTATTCCCATACAATGTAGACAGTTTTTGATGGCATGGCTGGTTTTTAGGGCTGAAAGGATACTTAGGAATATAGTTCTTTCAATGTTTTCTAAACATTTTTTTCTGACCTATATGGCTGTATACAGTGCTTTGCTCCAAAAAGGAATGGCGTCTGAATTGCCCGACAGGCAACAGTTTGAAAGAACCTGATTTAGCTTTCAAACTCTTGCCATGGGCTTTGAAATCACAGGCATATTAACAAATAGAGCCAAAATGTATTAGTTGTTTCGGACTTTTCGGCCACTTGAGCCTCAACGTACATTCATTTAGCACTCCGTTCAACCCAAAATGTCCAATGAAAGAATACCTTTCAACAATTAATTTGAGCATTCCTGACACACTCTTTTGGTTTTGGCAGTGTTGTATTGTCTTTTCAGACTCATATTTTGATTCAGAGAAGCAGATTTTCCAGTCTAATGAGTGGAATTTTGAGAAAATTGTCTTTGAGAAATATTTGAGCCCTAACCCTAACTAGCAAAACCCGAAGCTAGGGTTAGGGTTTTATTCCCATACAATGTAGACAGTTTTTTATGGCATAGCTGTGTTTTAGGGCTGAAAGGATACTTAGGAATATAGTTCTTTCAATGTATTCTAAACATTTTTTTCTGACCTATATGGCTGTATACAGTGCTTTGCTCCAAAAAGGAATGGCGTCTGAATTGCCCGACAGGCAACAGTTTGAAAGAACCTGATTTAGCTTTCAAACTCTTGCCATGGGCTTTGAAATCACAGGCATATTAACAAATAGAGCCAAAATGTATTAGTTGTTTCGGACTTTTCGGCCACTTGAGCCTCAACGTACATTCATTTAGCACTCCGTTCAACCCAAAATGTCCAATGAAAGAATGCCTTTCAACAATTAATTTGAGCATTCCTGACACACTCTTTTGGTTTTGGCAGTGTTGTATTGTCTTTTCAGACTCATATTTTGATTCAGAGAAGCAAATTTTTCAGTCTAATGAGTGGAATTTTGAGAAAATTGTCTTTGAGAAATATTTGAGCCCTAACCCTAACTAGCAAAACCCGAAGCTAGGGTTAGGGTTTTATTCCCATACAATGTAGACAGTTTTTGATGGCATGGCTGTGTTTTAGGGCTGAAAGGATACTTAGGAATATAGTTCTTTCAATGTATTCTAAACATTTTTTTCTGACCTATATGGCTGTATACAGTGCTTTGCTCCAAAAAGGAATGGCGTCTGAATTGCCCGACAGGCAACAGTTTGAAAGAACCTGATTTAGCTTTCAAACTCTTGCCATGGGCTTTGAAATCACAGGCATATTAACAAATAGAGCCAAAATGTATTAGTTGTTTCGGACTTTTCGGCCACTTGAGCCTCAACGTACATTCATTTAGCACTCCGTTCAACCCAAAATGTCCAATGAAAGAATGCCTTTCAACAATTAATTTGAGCATTCCTGACACACTCTTTTGGTTTTGGCAGTGTTGTATTGTCTTTTCAGACTCATATTTTGATTCAGAGAAGCAAATTTTTCAGTCTAATGAGTGGAATTTTGAGAAAATTGTCTTTGAGAAATATTTGAGCCCTAACCCTAACTAGCAAAACCCGAAGCTAGGGTTAGGGTTTTATTCCCATACAATGTAGACAGTTTTTGATGGCATGGCTGTGTCTTAAGGCTGAAAGGATACTTAGGAATATAGTTCTTTCAATGTTTTCTAAACATTTTTTTCTGGCCTATATGGCTGTATACAGTGCTTTGCCCCAAAAAGGAATGGCGTCTGAATTGCCCGACAGGCAACAGTTCGAAAGAACCTGATTTAGCTTTCAAACTCTTGCCATGGGCTTTGAAATCACAGACATATTAACAAATAGAGCCAAAATGTATTAGTTGTTTCGGACTTTTCGGCCACTTGAGCCTCAACGTACATTCATTTAGCACTCCGTTCAACCCAAAATGTCCAATGAAAGAATACCTTTCAACAATTAATTTGAGCATTCCTGACACACTCTTTTGGTTTTGGCAGTGTTGTATTGTCTTTTCAGACTCATATTTTGATTCAGAGAAGCAAATTTTCCAGTCTAATGAGTGGAATTTTGAGAAAATTGTCTTTGAGAAATATTTGAGCCCTAACCCTAACTAGCAAAACCCGAAGCTAGGGTTAGGGTTTTATTCCCATACAATGTAGACAGTTTTTGATGGCATGGTTGTGTTTTAGAGCTGAAAGGATACTGAGGAATATAGTTCTTTCAATGTATTCTAAACATTTTTTTCTGACCTATATGGCTGTATACAGTGCTTTGCCCCAAAAAGGAATGGCGTCTGAATTGCCCGACAGGCAACAGTTCGAAAGAACCTGATTTAGCTTTCAAACTCTTGCCATGGGCTTTGAAATCACAGGCATATTAACAAATAGAGCCAAAATGTATTAGTTGTTTCGGACTTTTCGGCCACTTGAGCCTCAACGTACATTCATTTAGCACTCCGTTCAACCCAAAATGTCCAATGAAAGAATACCTTTCAACAATTAATTTGAGCATTCCTGACACACTCTTTTGGTTTTGGCAGTGTTGTATTGTCTTTTCAGACTCATATTTTGATTCAGAGAAGCAGATTTTCCAGTCTAATGAGTGGAATTTTGAGAAAATTGTCTTTGAGAAATATTTGAGCCCTAACCCTAACTAGCAAAACCCGAAGCTAGGGTTAGGGTTTTATTCCCATACAATGTAGACAGTTTTTTATGGCATGGCTGTGTTTTAGGGCTGAAAGGATACTTAGGAATATAGTTCTTTCAATGTTTTCTAAACATTTTTTTCTGACCTATATGGCTGTATACAGTGCTTTGCTCCAAAAAGGAATGGCGTCTGATTTGCCCGACAGGCAACAGTTCGAAAGAACCTGATTTAGCTTTCAAACTCTTGCCATGGGCTTTGAAATCACAGGCATATTAACAAATAGAGCCAAAATGTATTAGTTGTTTCGGACTTTTCGGCCAATAGAGCCTCAACGTACATTCATTTAGCACTCCGTTCAACCCAAAATGTCCAATGAAAGAACACCTTTCAACAATTAATTTGACCATTCCTGACACACTCTTTTGGTTTTGGCAGTGTTGTATTGTCTTTTCAGACTCATATTTTGAGTCAGAGAAGCAGATTTTCCAGTCTAATGAGTGGAATTTTGAGAAAATTGTCTTTGAGAAATATTTGAGCCCTAACCCTAACTAGCAAAACCCGAAGCTAGGGTTAGGGTTTTATTCCCATACAATGTAGACAGTTTTTGATGGCATGGTTGTGTTTTAGGGCTGAAAGGATACTGAGGAATATAGTTCTTTCAATGTTTTCTAAACATTTTTTTCTGGCATATATGGCTGTATACAGTGCTTTGCTCCAAAAAGGAATGGCGTCTGAATTGCCCGACAGGCAACAGTTCGAAAGAACCTGATTTAGCTTTCAAACTCTTGCCATGGGCTTTGAAATCACAGGCATATTAACAAATAGAGCCAAAATGTATTAGTTGTTTCGGACTTTTCGGCCACTTGAGCCTCAACGTACATTCATT
Organism: Atractosteus spatula; assembly: GCF_055471065.1. Taxonomy (NCBI): domain Eukaryota; kingdom Metazoa; phylum Chordata; class Actinopteri; order Semionotiformes; family Lepisosteidae; genus Atractosteus; species Atractosteus spatula. The sequence goes on along the minus strand of NC_142718.1, from coordinate 5,256,932 downwards.
TAGCACTCCGTTCAACCCAAAATGTCCAATGAAAGAATACCTTTCAACAATTAATTTGAGCATTCCTGACACACTCTTTTGGTTTTGGCAGTGTTGTATTGTCTTTTCAGACTCATATTTTGATTCAGAGAAGCAAATTTTTCAGTCTAATGAGTGGAATTTTGAGAAAATTGTCTTTGAGAAATATTTGAGCCCTAACCCTAACTAGCAAAACCCGAAGCTAGGGTTAGGGTTTTATTCCCATACAATGTAGACCGTTTTTTATGGCATGGCTGTGTTTTAGGGCTGAAAGGATACTTAGGAATATAGTTCTTTCAATGTTTTCTAAACATTTTTTTCTGACCTATATGTCTGTATACAGTGCTTTGCTCCAAAAAGGAATGGCGTCTGAATTGCCCGACAGGCAACAGTTTGAAAGAACCTGATTTAGCTTTCAAACTCTTGCCATGGGCTTTGAAATCACAGGCATATTAACAAATAGAGCCAAAATGTATTAGTTGTTTCGGACTTTTCGGCCACTTGAGCCTCAACGTACATTCATTTAGCACTCCGTTCAACCCAAAGTGTCCAATGATAGAATACCTTTCAACAATTAATTTGACAATTCCTGACACACTCTTTTGGTTTTGGCAGTGTTGTATTGTCTTTTCAGACTCAAATTTTGAGTCAGAGAAGCAGATTTTCCAGTCTAATGAGTGGAATTTTGAGAAAATTGTCTTTGAGAAATATTTGAGCCCTAACCCTAACTAGCAAAACCCGAAGCTAGGGTTAGGGTTTTATTCCCATACAATGTAGGCAGTTTTTTATGGCATGGCTGTGTTTTAGGGCTGAAAGGATACTTAGGAATATAGTTCTTTCAATGTTTTCTAAACATTTTTTTCTGACCTATATGGCTGTATACAGTGCTTTGCTCCAAAAAGGAATGGCGTCTGAATTGCCCGACAGGCAACAGTTCGAAAGAACCTGATTTAGCTTTCAAACTCTTGCCATGGGCTTTGAAATCACAGGCATATTAACAAATAGAGCCAAAATGTATTAGTTGTTTCGGACTTTTCGGCCACTTGAGCCTCAACGTATATTCATTTAGCACTCCGTTCAACCCAAAATGTCCAATGAAAGAATACCTTTCAACAATTAATTTGACCATTCCTGACACACTCTTTTGGTTTTGGCAGTGTTGTATTGTCTTTTCAGACTCATATTTTGATTCAGAGAAGCAAATTTTTCAGTCTAATGAGTGGAATTTTGAGAAAATTGTCTTTGAGAAATATTTGAGCCCTAACCCTAACTAGCAAAACCCGAAGCTAGGGTTAGGGTTTTATTCCCATACAATGTAGACAGTTTTTGATGGCATTGCTGTGTTTTAGGGCTGAAATGATACTGAGGAATATAGTTCTTTCAATGTTTTCTAAACATTTTTTTCTGGCCTATATGGCTGTATACAGTGCTTTGCTCCAAAAAGGAATGGCGTCTGAATTGCCCGACAGTTAACAGTTCGAAAGAACCTGATTTAGCTTTCAAACTCTTGCCATGGGCTTTGAAATCACAGGCATATTAACAAATAGAGCCAAAATGTATTAGTTGTTTCGGACTTTTCGGCCACTTGAGCCTCAACGTACATTCATTTAGCACTCCGTTCAACCCAAAATGTCCAATGAAAGAATACCTTTCAACAATTAATTTGAGCATTCCTGACACACTCTTTTGGTTTTGGCAGTGTTGTATTGTCTTTTCAGACTCATATTTTGATTCAGAGAAGCAAATTTTTCAGTCTAATGAGTGGAATTTTGAGAAAATTGTCTTTGAGAAATATTTGAGCCCTAACCCTAACTAGCAAAACCCGAAGCTAGGGTTAGGGTTTTATTCCCATACAATGTAGACAGTTTTTGATGGCATGGCTGTGTTTTAGGGCTGAAAGGATACTTAGGAATATAGTTCTTTCAATGTTTTCTAAACATTTTTTTCTGACCTATATGTCTGTATACAGTGCTTTGCTCCAAAAAGGAAAGGAGTCTGAATTGCCCGACAGTCAACAGTTCGAAAGAACCTGATTTAGCTTTCAAACTCTTGCCATGGGCTTTGAAATCACAGGCATATTAACAAATAGAGCCAAAATGTATTAGTTGTTTCGGACTTTTCGGCCACTTGAGCCTCAACGTACATTCATTTAGCACTCCGTTCAACCCAAAATGTCCAATGAAAGAATACCTTTCAACAATTAATTTGAGCATTCCTGACACACTCTTTTGGTTTTGGCAGTGTTGTATTGTCTTTTCAGACTCATATTTTGATTCAGAGAAGCAAATTTTCCAGTCTAATGAGTGGAATTTTGAGAAAATTGTCTTTGAGAAATATTTGAGCCCTAACCCTAACTAGCAAAACCCGAAGCTAGGGTTAGGGTTTTATTCCCATACAATGTAGACAGTTTTTGATGGCATGGCTGGTTTTTAGGGCTGAAAGGATACTTAGGAATATATCCCTTTCCCTTGCAACAGAGCTCGCTGTATCACCTGCAAATACACAGCCACCACCACACTCATTCAAGGCCCCTCAGGACAATTCCGGATCACCCAGACAGCATCTTGTACCTCCAGCAACCTTATTTACTGTATCTCTTGCAGTAAAAGCCCAGCCATCTACATTGGAGAAACAGGAAGGAGACTCGGAGACCGTTTCAGAGAACACGTCAGGGCTGTAAAGATTAAAGATCTCTCCAAGCCCATTGTTTCTCATTTCACCTCTGACGGCCACGACCACTCTTATCTCTCCGTCTGTGTTCTCAAAGACGGTTTTCCAAACTCATACATCAGAAAGACCACCGAAACTAAAATTATTCTGCAGCTAGGATCACACCTTCTCCCTTCCCTTAACGACAGACTACTGTTCTTTTAAATTTTCTCCATTCATTGGAAGTTTCATTTCACACCTCTCTGCACCCATTCTGACTTAACACCTCTTGATTGGCCTCTCTTTCTGTCCCCTGCTCCCGCCTCTCACTCCTCCTCCCTCCCAACCTTTGTTCTCCCGCTACTTTACCTTTGCCTACTGCCCTGTCTCTCTCACACCTGAAGAAGGCTCCACGGCCGAAACGTTGTGTTCTCTTTCTTCTTTTTTTCAGCATGGAATAAACCTATTACTTGTTCCTTTGCAGCCTACGCATGCTGACGCAGCTACCCACCTGAACTACTTAGGAATATAGTTATTTCAATGTTTTCTAAACATTTTTTTCTGACCTATATGTCTGTGTACAGTGCTTTGCTCCAAAAAGGAATGGCGTCTGAATTGCCCGACAGGCAACAGTGTGAAAGAACCTGATTTAGCTTTCAAACTCTTGCCATGGGCTTTGAAATCACAGGCATATTAACAAATAGAGCCAAAATGTATTAGTTGTTTCTGACTTTTCGGCCACTTGAGCCTCAACGTACATTCATTTAGCACTCCGTTCAACCCAAAATCTCCAATGAAAGAATACCTTTCAACAATTAATTTGAGCATTCCTGACACACTCTTTTGGTTTTGGCAGTGTTGTATTGTCTTTTCAGACTCATATTTTGATTCAGAGAAGCAAATTTTCCAGTCTAATGAGTGGAATTTTGAGGAAATTGTCTTTGAGAAATATTTGAGCCCTAACCCTAACTAGCAAAACCCGAAGCTAGGGTTAGGGTTTTATTCCCATACAATGTAGACAGTTTTTGATGGCATGGCTGGTTTTTAGGGCTGAAAGGATACTTAGGAATATAGTTCTTTCAATGTTTTCTAAACATTTTTTTCTGACCTATATGTCTGTATGCAGTGCTTTGCTCCAAAAAGGAATGGCGTCTGAATTGCCCGACAGGCAACAGTTTGAAAGAACCTGATTTAGCTTTCAAACTCTTGCCATGGGCTTTGAAATCACAGGCATATTAACAAATAGAGCCAAAATGTATTAGTTGTTTCGGACTTTTCGGCCACTTGAGCCTCAACGTACATTCATTTAGCACTCCGTTCAACCCAAAATTTCCAATGAAAGAATACCTTTCAACAATTAATTTGAGCATTCCTGACACACTCTTTTGGTTTTGGCAGTGTTGTATTGTCTTTTCAGACTCATATTTTGATTCAGAGAAGCAAATTTTTCAGTCTAATGAGTGGAATTTTGAGAGAATTGTCTTTGAGAAATATTTGAGCCCTAACCCTTACTAGCAAAACCCGAAGCTAGGGTTAGGGTTTTATTCCCATACAATGTAGACAGTTTTTGATGGCATGGCTGTGTTTTAGGGCTGAAAGGATACTTAGGAATATAGTTCTTTCAATGTTTTCTAAACATTTTTTTCTGACCTATATGGCTGTATACAGTGCTTTGCCCCAAAAAGGAATGGCGTCTGAATTGCCCGACAGGCAACAGTTCGAAAGAACCTGATTTAGCTTTGAAACTCTTGCCATGGGCTTTGAAATCACAGGCATATTAACAAATAGAGCCAAAATGTATTAGTTGTTTCGGACTTTTCGGCCACTTGAGCCTCAACGTACATTCATTTAGCACTCCGTTCAACCCAAAATGTCCAATGAAAGAATACCTTTCAACAATTAATTTGACCATTCCTGACACACTCTTTTGGTTTTGGCAGTGTTGTATTGTCTTTTCAGACTCATATTTTGATTCAGAGAAGCAAATTTTCCAGTCTAATGAGTGGAATTTTGAGGAAATTGTCTTTGAGAAATATTTGAGCCCTAACCCTAACTAGCAAAACCCGAAGCTAGGGTTAGGGTTTTATTCCCATACAATGTAGACAGTTTTTGATGGCATGGCTGTGTTTTAGGGCTGAAAGGATACTTAGGAATATAGTTCTTTCAATGTTTTCTAAACATTTTTTTCTGACCTATATGTCTGTATACAGTGCTTTGCTCCAAAAAGGAAAGGAGTCTGAATTGCCCGACAGGCAACAGTTCGAAAGAACCTGATTTAGCTTTCAAACTCTTGCCATGGGCTTTGAAATCACAGGCATATTAACAAATAGAGCCAAAATGTATTAGTTGTTTCGGACTTTTCGGCCACTTGAGCCTCAACGTATATTCATTTAGCACTCCGTTCAACCCAAAATGTCCAATGAAAGAATACCTTTCAACAATTAATTTGACCATTCCTGACACACTCTTTTGGTTTTGGCAGTGTTGTATTGTCTTTTCAGACTCATATTTTGATTCAGAGAAGCAAATTTTCCAGTCTAATGAGTGGAATTTTGAGGAAATTGTCTTTGAGAAATATTTGAGCCCTAACCCTAACTAGCAAAACCCGAAGCTAGGGTTAGGGTTTTATTCCCATACAATGTAGACAGTTTTTGATGGCATGGCTGGTTTTTAGGGCTGAAAGGATACTTAGGAATATAGTTCTTTCAATGTTTTCTAAACATTTTTTTCTGACCTATATGTCTGTATACAGTGCTTTGCTCCAAAAAGGAATGGCGTCTGAATTGCCCGACAGGCAACAGTTTGAAAGAACCTGATTTAGCTTTCAAACTCTTGCCATGGGCTTTGAAATCACAGGCATATTAACAAATAGAGCCAAAATGTATTAGTTGTTTCGGACTTTTCGGCCACTTGAGCCTCAACGTACATTCATTTAGCACTCCGTTCAACCCAAAATTTCCAATGAAAGAATACCTTTCAACAATTAATTTGAGCATTCCTGACACACTCTTTTGGTTTTGGCAGTGTTGTATTGTCTTTTCAGACTCATATTTTGATTCAGAGAAGCAAATTTTTCAGTCTAATGAGTGGAATTTTGAGAGAATTGTCTTTGAGAAATATTTGAGCCCTAACCCTTACTAGCAAAACCCGAAGCTAGGGTTAGGGTTTTATTCCCATACAATGTAGACAGTTTTTGATGGCATGGCTGTGTTTTAGGGCTGAAAGGATACTTAGGAATATAGTTCTTTCAATGTTTTCTAAACATTTTTTTCTGACCTATATGGCTGTATACAGTGCTTTGCCCCAAAAAGGAATGGCGTCTGAATTGCCCGACAGGCAACAGTTCGAAAGAACCTGATTTAGCTTTGAAACTCTTGCCATGGGCTTTGAAATCACAGGCATATTAACAAATAGAGCCAAAATGTATTAGTTGTTTCGGACTTTTCGGCCACTTGAGCCTCAACGTACATTCATTTAGCACTCCGTTCAACCCAAAATGTCCAATGAAAGAATACCTTTCAACAATTAATTTGACCATTCCTGACACACTCTTTTGGTTTTGGCAGTGTTGTATTGTCTTTTCAGACTCATATTTTGATTCAGAGAAGCAAATTTTCCAGTCTAATGAGTGGAATTTTGAGGAAATTGTCTTTGAGAAATATTTGAGCCCTAACCCTAACTAGCAAAACCCGAAGCTAGGGTTAGGGTTTTATTCCCATACAATGTAGACAGTTTTTGATGGCATGGCTGTGTTTTAGGGCTGAAAGGATACTTAGGAATATAGTTCTTTCAATGTTTTCTAAACATTTTTTTCTGACCTATATGTCTGTATACAGTGCTTTGCTCCAAAAAGGAAAGGAGTCTGAATTGCCCGACAGGCAACAGTTCGAAAGAACCTGATTTAGCTTTCAAACTCTTGCCATGGGCTTTGAAATCACAGGCATATTAACAAATAGAGCCAAAATGTATTAGTTGTTTCGGACTTTTCGGCCACTTGAGCCTCAACGTACATTCATTTAGCACTCCGTTCAACCCAAAATGTCCAATGAAAGAATACCTTTCAACAATTAATTTGAGCATTCCTGACACACTCTTTTGGTTTTGGAAGTGTTGTATTGTCTTTTCAGACTCATATTTTGATTCAGAGAAGCAAATTTTTCAGTCTAATGAGTGGAATTTTGAGGAAATTGTCTTTGAGAAATATTTGAGCCCTAACCCTTACTAGCAAAACCCGAAGCTAGGGTTAGGGTTTTATTCCCATACAATGTAGACAGTTTTTGATGGCATGGCTGTGTTTTAGGGCTGAAAGGATACTGAGGAATATAGTTCTTTCAATGTTTTCTAAACATTTTTTTCTGGCCTATATGGCTGTATACAGTGCTTTACCCCAAAAAGGAATGGCGTCTGAATTCCCCGACAGGCAACTGTTCGTAAGAACCTGATTTAGCTTTCAAACTCTTGCCATGGGCTTTGAAATCACAGGCATATTAACAAATAGAGCCAAAATGTATTAGTTGTATCGGACTTTTCGGCCACTTGAGCCTCAACGTACATTCATTTAGCACTCCGTTCAACCCAAAATGTCCAATGAAAGAATACCTTTCAACAATTAATTTGAGCATTCCTGACACACTCTTTTGGTTTTGGCAGTGTTGTATTGTCTTTTCAGACTCATATTTTGATTCAGAGAAGCAAATTTTCCAGTCTAATGAGTGGAATTTTGAGGAAATTGTCTTTGAGAAATATTTGAGCCCTAACCCTAACTAGCAAAACCCGAAGCTAGGGTTAGGGTTTTATTCCCATACAATGTAGACAGTTTTTGATGGCATGGCTGTGTTTTAGGGCTGAAAGGATACTTAGGAATATAGTTCTTTCAATGTTTTCTAAACATTTTTTTCTGACCTATATGTCTGTATACAGTGCTTTGCTCCAAAAAGGAAAGGAGTCTGAATTGCCCGACAGGCAACAGTTCGAAAGAACCTGATTTAGCTTTCAAACTCTTGCCATGGGCTTTGAAATCACAGGCATATTAACAAATAGAGCCAAAATGTATTAGTTGTTTCGGACTTTTCGGCCACTTGAGCCTCAACGTACATTCATTTAGCACTCCGTTCAACCCAAAATGTCCAATGAAAGAATACCTTTCAACAATTAATTTGAGCATTCCTGACACACTCTTTTGGTTTTGGAAGTGTTGTATTGTCTTTTCAGACTCATATTTTGATTCAGAGAAGCAAATTTTTCAGTCTAATGAGTGGAATTTTGAGGAAATTGTCTTTGAGAAATATTTGAGCCCTAACCCTTACTAGCAAAACCCGAAGCTAGGGTTAGGGTTTTATTCCCATACAATGTAGACAGTTTTTGATGGCATGGCTGTGTTTTAGGGCTGAAAGGATACTGAGGAATATAGTTCTTTCAATGTTTTCTAAACATTTTTTTCTGGCCTATATGGCTGTATACAGTGCTTTACCCCAAAAAGGAATGGCGTCTGAATTCCCCGACAGGCAACTGTTCGTAAGAACCTGATTTAGCTTTCAAACTCTTGCCATGGGCTTTGAAATCACAGGCATATTAACAAATAGAGCCAAAATGTATTAGTTGTATCGGACTTTTCGGCCACTTGAGCCTCAACGTACATTCATTTAGCACTCCGTTCAACCCAAAATGTCCAATGAAAGAATACCTTTCAACAATTAATTTGAGCATTCCTGACACACTCTTTTGGTTTTGGCAGTGTTGTATTGTCTTTTCAGACTCATATTTTGATTCAGAGAAGCAAATTTTCCAGTCTAATGAGTGGAATTTTGAGGAAATTGTCTTTGAGAAATATTTGAGCCCTAACCCTAACTAGCAAAACCCGAAGCTAGGGTTAGGGTTTTATTCCCATACAATGTAGACAGTTTTTGATGGCATGGCTGTGTTTTAGGGCTGAAAGGATACTTAGGAATATAGTTCTTTCAATGTTTTCTAAACATTTTTTTCTGACCTATATGGCTGTATACAGTGCTTTGCTCCAAAAAGGAAAGGAGTCTGAATTGCCCGACAGGCAACAGTTCGAAAGAACCTGATTTAGCTTTCAAACTCTTGCCATGGGCTTTGAAATCACAGGCATATTAACAAATAGAGCCAAAATGTATTAGTTGTTTCGGACTTTTCGGCCACTTGAGCCTCAACGTACATTCGTTTAGCACTCCGTTCAACCCAAAATGTCCAATGAAAGAATACCTTTCAACAATTAATTTGACCATTCCTGACACACTCTTTTGGTTTTGGCAGTGTTTTATTCTCTTTTCAGACTCAAATTTTGATTCAGAGAAGCAGATTTTCCAGTCTAATGAGTGGAATTTTGAGAAAATTGTCTTTGAGAAATATTTGAGCCCTAACCCTAACTAGCAAAACCGAAGCTAGGGTTAGGGTTTTATCCCCATACAATGTAGGCAGTTTTTTATGGCATGGCTGTGTTTTAGGGCTGAAAGGATACTTAGGAATATAGTTCTTTCAATGTTTTCTAAACATTTTTTTCTGACCTATATGGCTGTATACAGTGCTTTGCCCCAAAAAGGAATGGCGTCTGAATTGCCCGACAGGCAACAGTTCGAAAGAACCTGATTTAGCTTTCAAACTCTTGCCATGGGCTTTGAAATCACAGGCATATTAACAAATAGAGCCAAAATGTATTAGTTGTTTCGGACTTTTCGGCCACTTGAGCCTCAACGTACATTCATTTAGCACTCCGTTCAACCCAAAATGTCCAATGAAAGAATACCTTTCAACAATTAATTTGAGCATTCCTGACACACTCTTTTGGTTTTGGCAGTGTTGTATTGTCTTTTCAGACTCATATTTTGATTCAGAGAAGCAGATTTTCCAGTCTAATGAGTGGAATTTTGAGAAAATTGTCTTTGAGAAATATTTGAGCCCTAACCCTAACTAGCAAAACCCGAAGCTAGGGTTAGGGTTTTATTCCCATACAATGTAGACAGTTTTTTATGGCATAGCTGTGTTTTAGGGCTGAAAGGATACTTAGGAATATAGTTCTTTCAATGTATTCTAAACATTTTTTTCTGACCTATATGGCTGTATACAGTGCTTTGCTCCAAAAAGGAATGGCGTCTGAATTGCCCGACAGGCAACAGTTTGAAAGAACCTGATTTAGCTTTCAAACTCTTGCCATGGGCTTTGAAATCACAGGCATATTAACAAATAGAGCCAAAATGTATTAGTTGTTTCGGACTTTTCGGCCACTTGAGCCTCAACGTACATTCATTTAGCACTCCGTTCAACCCAAAATGTCCAATGAAAGAATGCCTTTCAACAATTAATTTGAGCATTCCTGACACACTCTTTTGGTTTTGGCAGTGTTGTATTGTCTTTTCAGACTCATATTTTGATTCAGAGAAGCAAATTTTTCAGTCTAATGAGTGGAATTTTGAGAAAATTGTCTTTGAGAAATATTTGAGCCCTAACCCTAACTAGCAAAACCCGAAGCTAGGGTTAGGGTTTTATTCCCATACAATGTAGACAGTTTTTGATGGCATGGCTGTGTTTTAGGGCTGAAAGGATACTTAGGAATATAGTTCTTTCAATGTATTCTAAACATTTTTTTCTGACCTATATGGCTGTATACAGTGCTTTGCTCCAAAAAGGAATGGCGTCTGAATTGCCCGACAGGCAACAGTTTGAAAGAACCTGATTTAGCTTTCAAACTCTTGCCATGGGCTTTGAAATCACAGGCATATTAACAAATAGAGCCAAAATGTATTAGTTGTTTCGGACTTTTCGGCCACTTGAGCCTCAACGTACATTCATTTAGCACTCCGTTCAACCCAAAATGTCCAATGAAAGAATGCCTTTCAACAATTAATTTGAGCATTCCTGACACACTCTTTTGGTTTTGGCAGTGTTGTATTGTCTTTTCAGACTCATATTTTGATTCAGAGAAGCAAATTTTTCAGTCTAATGAGTGGAATTTTGAGAAAATTGTCTTTGAGAAATATTTGAGCCCTAACCCTAACTAGCAAAACCCGAAGCTAGGGTTAGGGTTTTATTCCCATACAATGTAGACAGTTTTTGATGGCATGGCTGTGTCTTAAGGCTGAAAGGATACTTAGGAATATAGTTCTTTCAATGTTTTCTAAACATTTTTTTCTGGCCTATATGGCTGTATACAGTGCTTTGCCCCAAAAAGGAATGGCGTCTGAATTGCCCGACAGGCAACAGTTCGAAAGAACCAGATTTTGCTTTCAAACTCTTGCCATGGGCTTTGAAATCACATACATATTAACAAATAGAGCCAAAATGTATTAGTTGTTTCGGACTTTTCGGCCACTTGAGCCTCAACGTACATTCATTTAGCACTCCGTTCAACCCAAAATGTCCAATGAAAGAATACCTTTCAACAATTAATTTGAGCATTCCTGACACACTCTTTTGGTTTTGGCAGTGTTGTATTGTCTTTTCAGACTCATATTTTGATTCAGAGAAGCAAATTTTCCAGTCTAATGCGTGGAATTTTGAGAAAATTGTCTTTGAGAAATATTTGAGCCCTAACCCTAACTAGCAAAACCCGAAGCTAGGGTTAGGGTTTTATTCCCATACAATGTAAACAGTTTTTTATGGCATGGCTGTGTTTTAGGGCTGAAAGGATACTTAGGAATATAGTTCTTTCAATGTTTTCTAAACATTTTTTTCTGACCTATATGGCTGTATACAGTGCTTTGCCCCAAAAAGGAATGGCGTCTGAATTGCCCGACAGGCAACAGTTCGAAAGAACCTGATTTAGCTTTCAAACTCTTGCCATGGGCTTTGAAATCACAGGCATATTAACAAATAGAGCCAAAATGTATTAGTTGTTTCGGACTTTTCGGCCACTTGAGCCTCAACGTACATTCATTTAGCACTCCGTTCAACCCAAAATGTCCAATGAAAGAATACCTTTCAACAATTAATTTGAGCATTCCTGACACACTCTTTTGGTTTTGGCAGTGTTGTATTGTCTTTTCAGACTCATATTTTGATTCAGAGAAGCAAATTTTCCAGTCTAATGAGTGGAATTTTGAGGAAATTGTCTTTGAGAAATATTTGAGCCCTAACCCTAACTAGCAAAACCCGAAGCTAGGGTTAGGGTTTTATTCCCATACAATGTAGACAGTTTTTGATGGCATGGCTGGTTTTTAGGGCTGAAAGGATACTTAGGAATATAGTTCTTTCAATGTTTTCTAAACATTTTTTTCTGACCTATATGGCTGTATACAGTGCTTTGCTCCAAAAAGGAATGGCGTCTGAATTGCCCGACAGGCAACAGTTTGAAAGAACCTGATTTAGCTTTCAAACTCTTGCCATGGGCTTTGAAATCACAGGCATATTAACAAATAGAGCCAAAATGTATTAGTTGTTTCGGACTTTTCGGCCACTTGAGCCTCAACGTACATTCATTTAGCACTCCGTTCAACCCAAAATGTCCAATGAAAGAATACCTTTCAACAATTAATTTGAGCATTCCTGACACACTCTTTTGGTTTTGGCAGTGTTGTATTGTCTTTTCAGACTCATATTTTGATTCAGAGAAGCAAATTTTTCAGTCTAATGAGTGGAATTTTGAGAAAATTGTCTTTGAGAAATATTTGAGCCCTAACCCTAACTAGCAAAACCCGAAGCTAGGGTTAGGGTTTTATTCCCATACAATGTAGACAGTTTTTGATGGCATGGCTGTGTTTTAGGGCTGAAAGGATACTTAGGAATATAGTTCTTTCAATGTTTTCTAAACATTTTTTTCTGACCTATATGGTTGTATACAGTGCTTTGCTCCAAAAAGGAAAGGAGTCTGAATTGCCCGACAGGCAACAGTTCGAAAGAACCTGATTTAGCTTTCAAACTCTTGCCATGGGCTTTGAAATCACAGGCATATTAACAAATAGAGCCAAAATGTATTAGTTGTTTCGGACTTTTCGGCCACTTGAGCCTCAACGTACATTCATTTAGCACTCCGTTCAACCCAAAATGTCCAATGAAAGAATACCTTTCAACAATTAATTTGAGCATTCCTGACACACTCTTTTGGTTTTGGCAGTGTTGTATTGTCTTTTCAGACTCATATTTTGATTCAGAGAAGCAGATTTTCCAGTCTAATGAGTGGAATTTTGAGAAAATTGTCTTTGAGAAATATTTGAGCCCTAACCCTAACTAGCAAAACCCGAAGCTAGGGTTACGGTTTTATTCCCATACAATGTAGACAGTTTTTGATGGCATGGCTGGTTTTTAGGGCTGAAAGGATACTTAGGAATATAGTTCTTTCAATGTTTTCTAAACATTTTTTTCTGACCTATATGGCTGTATACAGTGCTTTGCTCCAAAAAGGAATGGCGTCTGAATTGCCCGACAGGCAACAGTTTGAAAGAACCTGATTTAGCTTTCAAACTCTTGCCATGGGCTTTGAAATCACAGGCATATTAACAAATAGAGCCAAAATGTATTAGTTGTTTCGGACTTTTCGGCCACTTGAGCCTCAACGTACATTCATTTAGCACTCCGTTCAACCCAAAATGTCCAATGAAAGAATACCTTTCAACAATTAATTTGAGCATTCCTGACACACTCTTTTGGTTTTGGCAGTGTTGTATTGTCTTTTCAGACTCATATTTTGAGTTAGAGAAGCAGATTTTCCAGTCTAATGAGTGGAATTTTGAGAAAATTGTCTTTGAGAAATATTTGAGCCCTAACCCTAACTAGCAAAACCCGAAGCTAGGGTTACGGTTTTATTCCCATACAATGTAGACAGTTTTTGATGGCATGGCTGGTTTTTAGGGCTGAAAGGATACTTAGGAATATAGTTCTTTCAATGTTTTCTAAACATTTTTTTCTGACCTATATGGCTGTATACAGTGCTTTGCTCCAAAAAGGAATGGCGTCTGAATTGCCCGACAGGCAACAGTTTGAAAGAACCTGATTTAGCTTTCAAACTCTTGCCATGGGCTTTGAAATCACAGGCATATTAACAAATAGAGCCAAAATGTATTAGTTGTTTCGGACTTTTCGGCCACTTGAGCCTCAACGTACATTCATTTAGCACTCCGTTCAACCCAAAATGTCCAATGAAAGAATACCTTTCAACAATTAATTTGAGCATTCCTGACACACTCTTTTGGTTTTGGCAGTGTTGTATTGTCTTTTCAGACTCATATTTTGATTCAGAGAAGCAGATTTTCCAGTCTAATGAGTGGAATTTTGAGAAAATTGTCTTTGAGAAATATTTGAGCCCTAACCCTAACTAGCAAAACCCGAAGCTAGGGTTAGGGTTTTATTCCCATACAATGTAGACAGTTTTTTATGGCATAGCTGTGTTTTAGGGCTGAAAGGATACTTAGGAATATAGTTCTTTCAATGTATTCTAAACATTTTTTTCTGACCTATATGGCTGTATACAGTGCTTTGCTCCAAAAAGGAATGGCGTCTGAATTGCCCGACAGGCAACAGTTTGAAAGAACCTGATTTAGCTTTCAAACTCTTGCCATGGGCTTTGAAATCACAGGCATATTAACAAATAGAGCCAAAATGTATTAGTTGTTTCGGACTTTTCGGCCACTTGAGCCTCAACGTACATTCATTTAGCACTCCGTTCAACCCAAAATGTCCAATGAAAGAATGCCTTTCAACAATTAATTTGAGCATTCCTGACACACTCTTTTGGTTTTGGCAGTGTTGTATTGTCTTTTCAGACTCATATTTTGATTCAGAGAAGCAAATTTTTCAGTCTAATGAGTGGAATTTTGAGAAAATTGTCTTTGAGAAATATTTGAGCCCTAACCCTAACTAGCAAAACCCGAAGCTAGGGTTAGGGTTTTATTCCCATACAATGTAGACAGTTTTTGATGGCATGGCTGTGTTTTAGGGCTGAAAGGATACTTAGGAATATAGTTCTTTCAATGTATTCTAAACATTTTTTTCTGACCTATATGGCTGTATACAGTGCTTTGCTCCAAAAAGGAATGGCGTCTGAATTGCCCGACAGGCAACAGTTTGAAAGAACCTGATTTAGCTTTCAAACTCTTGCCATGGGCTTTGAAATCACAGGCATATTAACAAATAGAGCCAAAATGTATTAGTTGTTTCGGACTTTTCGGCCACTTGAGCCTCAACGTACATTCATTTAGCACTCCGTTCAACCCAAAATGTCCAATGAAAGAATGCCTTTCAACAATTAATTTGAGCATTCCTGACACACTCTTTTGGTTTTGGCAGTGTTGTATTGTCTTTTCAGACTCATATTTTGATTCAGAGAAGCAAATTTTTCAGTCTAATGAGTGGAATTTTGAGAAAATTGTCTTTGAGAAATATTTGAGCCCTAACCCTAACTAGCAAAACCCGAAGCTAGGGTTAGGGTTTTATTCCCATACAATGTAGACAGTTTTTGATGGCATGGCTGTGTCTTAAGGCTGAAAGGATACTTAGGAATATAGTTCTTTCAATGTTTTCTAAACATTTTTTTCTGGCCTATATGGCTGTATACAGTGCTTTGCCCCAAAAAGGAATGGCGTCTGAATTGCCCGACAGGCAACAGTTCGAAAGAACCTGATTTAGCTTTCAAACTCTTGCCATGGGCTTTGAAATCACAGGCATATTAACAAATAGAGCCAAAATGTATTAGTTGTTTCGGACTTTTCGGCCACTTGAGCCTCAACGTACATTCATTTAGCACTCCGTTCAACCCAAAATGTCCAATGAAAGAATACCTTTCAACAATTAATTTGAGCATTCCTGACACACTCTTTTGGTTTTGGCAGTGTTGTATTGTCTTTTCAGACTCATATTTTGATTCAGAGAAGCAAATTTTCCAGTCTAATGCGTGGAATTTTGAGAAAATTGTCTTTGAGAAATATTTGAGCCCTAACCCTAACTAGCAAAACCCGAAGCTAGGGTTAGGGTTTTATTCCCATACAATGTAAACAGTTTTTTATGGCATGGCTGTGTTTTAGGGCTGAAAGGATACTTAGGAATATAGTTCTTTCAATGTTTTCTAAACATTTTTTTCTGACCTATATGGCTGTATACAGTGCTTTGCCCCAAAAAGGAATGGCGTCTGAATTGCCCGACAGGCAACAGTTCGAAAGAACCTGATTTAACTTTCAAACTCTTGCCATGGGCTTTGAAATCACAGGCATATTAACAAATAGAGCCAAAATGTATTAGTTGTTTCGGACTTTTCGGCCACTTGAGCCTCAACGTACATTCATTTAGCACTCCGTTCAACCCAAAATGTCCAATGAAAGAATACCTTTCAACAATTAATTTGAGCATTCCTGACACACTCTTTTGGTTTTGGCAGTGTTGTATTGTCTTTTCAGACTCATATTTTGAGTTAGAGAAGCAGATTTTCCAGTCTAATGAGTGGAATTTTGAGAAAATTGTCTTTGAGAAATATTTGAGCCCTAACCCTAACTAGCAAAACCCGAAGCTAGGGTTACGGTTTTATTCCCATACAATGTAGACAGTTTTTGATGGCATGGCTGGTTTTTAGGGCTGAAAGGATACTTAGGAATATAGTTCTTTCAATGTTTTCTAAACATTTTTTTCTGACCTATATGGCTGTATACAGTGCTTTGCTCCAAAAAGGAATGGCGTCTGAATTGCCCGACAGGCAACAGTTTGAAAGAACCTGATTTAGCTTTCAAACTCTTGCCATGGGCTTTGAAATCACAGGCATATTAACAAATAGAGCCAAAATGTATTAGTTGTTTCGGACTTTTCGGCCACTTGAGCCTCAACGTACATTCATTTAGCACTCCGTTCAACCCAAAGTGTCCAATGAAAGAATACCTTTCAACAATTAATTTGACAATTCCTGACACACTCTTTTGGTTTTGGCAGTGTTGTATTGTCTTTTCAGACTCAAATTTTGAGTTAGAGAAGCAGATTTTCCAGTCTAATGAGTGGAATTTTGAGAAAATTGTCTTTGAGAAATATTTGAGCCCTAACCCTAACTAGCAAAACCCGAAGCTAGGGTTAGGGTTTTATTCCCATACAATGTAGACAGTTTTTGATGGCATGGCTGTGTTTTAGGGCTGAAAGGATACTTAGGAATATAGTTCTTTCAATGTTTTCTAAACATTTTTTTCTGACCTATATGGCTGTATACAGTGCTTTGCTCCAAAAAGGAAAGGAGTCTGAATTGCCCGACAGGCAACAGTTCGAAAGAACCTGATTTAGCTTTCAAACTCTTGCCATGGGCTTTGAAATCACAGGCATATTAACAAATAGAGCCAAAATGTATTAGTTGTTTCGGACTTTTCGGCCACTTGAGCCTCAACGTACATTCGTTTAGCACTCCGTTCAACCCAAAATGTCCAATGAAAGAATACCTTTCAACAATTAATTTGACCATTCCTGACACACTCTTTTGGTTTTGGCAGTGTTTTATTCTCTTTTCAGACTCAAATTTTGATTCAGAGAAGCAGATTTTCCAGTCTAATGAGTGGAATTTTGAGAAAATTGTCTTTGAGAAATATTTGAGCCCTAACCCTAACTAGCAAAACCGAAGCTAGGGTTAGGGTTTTATCCCCATACAATGTAGGCAGTTTTTTATGGCATGGCTGTGTTTTAGGGCTGAAAGGATACTTAGGAATATAGTTCTTTCAATGTTTTCTAAACATTTTTTTCTGACCTATATGGCTGTATACAGTGCTTTGCCCCAAAAAGGAATGGCGTCTGAATTGCCCGACAGGCAACAGTTCGAAAGAACCTGATTTAGCTTTCAAACTCTTGCCATGGGCTTTGAAATCACAGGCATATTAACAAATAGAGCCAAAATGTATTAGTTGTTTTGGACTTTTCGGCCACTTGAGCCTCAACGTACATTCATTTAGCACTCCGTTCAACCCAAAATGTCCAATGAAAGAATACCTTTCAACAATTAATTTGAGCATTCCTGACACACTCTTTTGGTTTTGGCAGTGTTGTATTGTCTTTTCAGACTCATATTTTGATTCAGAGAAGCAGATTTTCCAGTCTAATGAGTGGAATTTTGAGAAAATTGTCTTTGAGAAATATTTGAGCCCTAACCCTAACTAGCAAAACCCGAAGCTAGGGTTAGGGTTTTATTCCCATACAATGTAGACAGTTTTTTATGGCATAGCTGTGTTTTAGGGCTGAAAGGATACTTAGGAATATAGTTCTTTCAATGTATTCTAAACATTTTTTTCTGACCTATATGGCTGTATACAGTGCTTTGCTCCAAAAAGGAATGGCGTCTGAGTTGCCCGACAGGCAACAGTTTGAAAGAACCTGATTTAGCTTTCAAACTCTTGCCATGGGCTTTGAAATCACAGGCATATTAACAAATAGAGCCAAAATGTATTAGTTGTTTCGGACTTTTCGGCCACTTGAGCCTCAACGTACATTCATTTAGCACTCCGTTCAACCCAAAGTGTCCAATGATAGAATACCTTTCAACAATTAATTTGACAATTCCTGACACACTCTTTTGGTTTTGGCAGTGTTGTATTGTCTTTTCAGACTCAAATTTTGAGTTAGAGAAGCAGATTTTCCAGTCTAATGAGTGGAATTTTGAGAAAATTGTCTTTGAGAAATATTTGAGCCCTAACCCTAACTAGCAAAACCCGAAGCTAGGGTTACGGTTTTATTCCCATGCAATGTAGACAGTTTTTGATGGCATGGCTGGTTTTTAGGGCTGAAAGGATACTTAGGAATATAGTTCTTTCAATGTTTTCTAAACATTTTTTTCTGACCTATATGGCTGTATACAGTGCTTTGCTCCAAAAAGGAATGGCGTCTGAATTGCCCGACAGGCAACAGTTTGAAAGAACCTGATTTAGCTTTCAAACTCTTGCCATGGGCTTTGAAATCACAGGCATATTAACAAATAGAGCCAAAATGTATTAGTTGTTTCGGACTTTTCGGCCACTTGAGCCTCAACGTACATTCATTTAGCACTCCGTTCAACCCAAAATGTCCAATGAAAGAATACCTTTCAACAATTAATTTGAGCATTCCTGACACACTCTTTTGGTTTTGGCAGTGTTGTATTGTCTTTTCAGACTCATATTTTGATTCAGAGAAGCAAATTTTTCAGTCTAATGAGTGGAATTTTGAGAAAATTGTCTTTGAGAAATATTTGAGCCCTAACCCTAATTAGCAAAACCCGAAGCTAGGGTTAGGGTTTTATTCCCATACAATGTAGACAGTTTTTGATGGCATGGCTGTGTTTTAGGGCTGAAAGGATACTTAGGAATATAGTTCTTTCAATGTTTTCTAAACATTTTTTTCTGACCTATATGGCTGTATACAGTGCTTTGCTCCAAAAAGGAAAGGAGTCTGAATTGCCCGACAGGCAACAGTTCGAAAGAACCTGATTTAGCTTTCAAACTCTTGCCATGGGCTTTGAAATCACAGGCATATTAACAAATAGAGCCAAAATGTATTAGTTGTTTCGGACTTTTCGGCCACTTGAGCCTCAACGTACATTCGTTTAGCACTCCGTTCAACCCAAAATGTCCAATGAAAGAATACCTTTCAACAATTAATTTGACCATTCCTGACACACTCTTTTGGTTTTGGCAGTGTTTTATTCTCTTTTCAGACTCAAATTTTGATTCAGAGAAGCAGATTTTCCAGTCTAATGAGTGGAATTTTGAGAAAATTGTCTTTGAGAAATATTTGAGCCCTAACCCTAACTAGCAAAACCGAAGCTAGGGTTAGGGTTTTATTCCCATACAATGTAGGCAGTTTTTTATGGCATGGCTGTGTTTTAGGGCTGAAAGGATACTTAGGAATATAGTTCTTTCAATGTTTTCTAAACATTTTTTTCTGACCTATATGGCTGTATACAGTGCTTTGCCCCAAAAAGGAATGGCGTCTGAATTGCCCGACAGGCAACAGTTCGAAAGAACCTGATTTAGCTTTCAAACTCTTGCCATTTGCTTTGAAATCACAGGCATATTAACAAATAGAGCCAAAATGTATTAGTTGTTTCGGACTTTTCGGCCACTTGAGCCTCAACGTACATTCATTTAGCACTCCGTTCAACCCAAAATGTCCAATGAAAGAATACCTTTCAACAATTAATTTGACCATTCCTGACACACTCTTTTGGTTTTGGCAGTGTTTTATTCTCTTTTCAGACTCAAATTTTGAGTCAGAGAAGCAGATTTTCCAGTCTAATGAGTGGAATTTTGAGAAAATTGTCTTTGAGAAATATTTGAGCCCTAACCCTAACTAGCAAAACCCGAAGCTAGGGTTAGGGTTTTATTCCCATACAATGTAGACAGTTTTTGATGGCATGGCTGTGTTTTAGGGCTGAAAGGATACTTAGGAATATAGTTCTTTCAATGTATTCTAAACATTTTTTTCTGACCTATATGGCTGTATACAGTGCTTTGCTCCAAAAAGGAATGGCGTCTGAATTGCCCGACAGGCAACAGTTTGAAAGAACCTGATTTAGCTTTCAAACTCTTGCCATGGGCTTTGAAATCACAGGCATATTAACAAATAGAGCCAAAATGTATTAGTTGTTTCGGACTTTTCGGCCACTTGAGCCTCAACGTACATTCATTTAGCACTCCGTTCAACCCAAAATGTCCAATGAAAGAATGCCTTTCAACAATTAATTTGAGCATTCCTGACACACTCTTTTGGTTTTGGCAGTGTTGTATTGTCTTTTCAGACTCATATTTTGATTCAGAGAAGCAAATTTTTCAGTCTAATGAGTGGAATTTTGAGAAAATTGTCTTTGAGAAATATTTGAGCCCTAACCCTAACTAGCAAAACCCGAAGCTAGGGTTAGGGTTTTATTCCCATACAATGTAGACAGTTTTTGATGGCATGGCTGTGTTTTAAGGCTGAAAGGATACTTAGGAATATAGTTCTTTCAATGTTTTCTAAACATTTTTTTCTGGCCTATATGGCTGTATACAGTGCTTTGCCCCAAAAAGGAATGGCGTCTGAATTGCCCGACAGGCAACAGTTCGAAAGAACCTGATTTAGCTTTCAAACTCTTGCCATGGGCTTTGAAATCACAGGCATATTAACAAATAGAGCCAAAATGTATTAGTTGTTTCGGACTTTTCGGCCACTTGAGCCTCAACGTACATTCATTTAGCACTCCGTTCAACCCAAAATGTCCAATGAAAGAATACCTTTCAACAATTAATTTGAGCATTCCTGACACACTCTTTTGGTTTTGGCAGTGTTGTATTGTCTTTTCAGACTCATATTTTGATTCAGAGAAGCAAATTTTCCAGTCTAATGCGTGGAATTTTGAGAAAATTGTCTTTGAGAAATATTTGAGCCCTAACCCTAACTAGCAAAACCCGAAGCTAGGGTTAGGGTTTTATTCCCATACAATGTAGACAGTTTTTTATGGCATGGCTGTGTTTTAGGGCTGAAAGGATACTTAGGAATATAGTTCTTTCAATGTTTTCTAAACATTTTTTTCTGACCTATATGGCTGTATACAGTGCTTTGCCCCAAAAAGGAATGGCGTCTGAATTGCCCGACAGGCAACAGTTCGAAAGAACCTGATTTAACTTTCAAACTCTTGCCATGGGCTTTGAAATCACAGGCATATTAACAAATAGAGCCAAAATGTATTAGTTGTTTCGGACTTTTCGGCCACTTGAGCCTCAACGTACATTCATTTAGCACTCCGTTCAACCCAAAATGTCCAATGAAAGAATACCTTTCAACAATTAATTTGAGCATTCCTGACACACTCTTTTGGTTTTGGCAGTGTTGTATTGTCTTTTCAGACTCATATTTTGATTCAGAGAAGCAAATTTTTCAGTCTAATGAGTGGAATTTTGAGAAAATTGTCTTTGAGAAATATTTGAGCCCTAACCCTAACTAGCAAAACCCGAAGCTAGGGTTAGGGTTTTATTCCCATACAATGTAGACAGTTTTTGATGGCATGGCTGTGCTTTAGGGCTGAAAGGATACTTAGGAATATAGTTCTTTCAATGTTTTCTAAACATTTTTTTCTGACCTATATGGCTGTATACAGTGCTTTGCTCGAAAAAGGAATGGCGTCTGAATTGCCCGACAGACAACAGTTTGAAAGAACCTGATTTAGCTTTCAAACTCTTGCCATGGGCTTTGAAATCACAGGCATATTAACAAATAGAGCCAAAATGTATTAGTTGTTTCGGACTTTTCGGCCACTTGAGCCTCAACGTACATTCATTTAGCACTCCGTTCAACCCAAAATGTCCAATGAAAGAATACCTTTCAACAATTAATTTGAGCATTCCTGACACACTCTTTTGGTTTTGGCAGTGTTGTATTGTCTTTTCAGACTCATATTTTGATTCAGAGAAGCAGATTTTCCAGTCCAATGAGTGGAATTTTGAGAAAATTGTCTTTGAGAAATATTTGAGCCCTAACCCTAACTAGCAAAACCCGAAGCTAGGGTTAGGGTTTTATTCCCATACAATGTAGACAGTTTTTGATGGCATGGCTGTGTTTTAGGGCTGAAAGGATACTTAGGAATATAGTTCTTTCAATGTTTTCTAAACATTTTTTTCTGACCTATATGGCTGTATACAGTGCTTTGCTCCAAAAAGTAATGGCGTCTGAATTGCCCGACAGGCAACAGTTCGAAAGAACCTGATTTAGCTTTCAAACTCTTGCCATGGGCTTTGAAATCACAGGCATATTAACAAATAGAGCCAAAATGTATTAGTTGTTTCGGACTTTTCGGCCACTTGAGCCTCAACGTACATTCATTTAGCACTCCGTTCAACCCAAAATGTCCAATGAAAGATTACCTTTCAACAATTAATTTGACCATTCCTGACACACTCTTTTGGTTTTGGCAGTGTTTTATTCTCTTTTCAGACAAAAATTTTGAGTCAGAGAAGCAGATTTTCCAGTCTAATGAGTGGAATTTTGAGATAATTGTCTTTGAGAAATATTTGAGCCCTAACCCTAACTAGCAAAACCCGAAGCTAGGGTTAGGGTTTTATTCCCATACAATGTAGACAGTTTTTGATGGCATGGCTGTGTTTTAGGGCTGAAAGGATACTTAGGAATATAGTTCTTTCAATGTATTCTAAACATTTTTTTCTGACCTATATGGCTGTATACAGTGCTTTGCTCCAAAAAGGAATGGCGTCTGAATTGCCCGACAGGCAACAGTTTGAAAGAACCTGATTTAGCTTTCAAACTCTTGCCATGGGCTTTGAAATCACAGGCATATTAACAAATAGAGCCAAAATGTATTAATTGTTTCGGACTTTTCGGCCACTTGAGCCTCAACGTACATTCATTTAGCACTCCGTTCAACCCAAAGTGTCCAATGAAAGAATGCCTTTCAACAATTAATTTGACCATTCCTGACACATTCTTTTGGTTTTGGCAGTGTTGTATTGTCTTTTCAGACTCATATTTTGATTCAGAGAAGCAGATTTTCCAGTCTAATGAGTGGAAATTTGAGAAAATTGTCTTTGAGAAATATTTGAGCCCTAACCCTAACTAGCAAAACCCGAAGCTAGGGTTAGGGTTTTATTCCCATACAATGTAGACAGTTTTTGATGGCATGGCTGTGTTTTAGGGCTGAAAGGATACTTAGGAATATAGTTCTTTCAATGTTTTCTAAACATTTTTTTCTGACCTATATGGCTGTATACAGTGCTTTGCTCCAAAAAGGAATGGCGTCTGAATTGCCCGACAGGCAACAGTTCGAAAAAACTGATTTAGCTTTCAAACTCTTGCCATGGGCTTTGAAATCACAGGCGTATTAACAAATAGAGCCAAAATGTATTAGTTGTTTCGGACTTTTCGGCCACTTGAGCCTCAACGTACATTCATTTAGCACTCCGTTCAACCCAAAATGTCCAATGAAAGAATACCTTTCAACAATTAATTTGAGCATTCCTGACACACTCTTTTGGTTTTGGCAGTGTTGTATTGTCTTTTCAGACTCAAATTTTGAGTCAGAGAAGCAGATTTTCCAGTCTAATGAGTGGAATTTTTAGAAAATTGTCTTTGAGAAATATTTGAGCCCTAACCCTAACTAGCAAAACCGAAGCTAGGGTTAGGGTTTTATTCCCATACAATGTAGGCAGTTTTTTATGGCATGGCTGTGTTTTAGGGCTGAAAGGATACTTAGGAATATAGTTCTTTCAATGTTTTCTAAACATTTTTTTCTGACCTATATGGCTGTATACAGTGCTTTGCCCCAAAAAGGAATGGCGTCTGAATTGCCCAACAGGCAACAGTTCGAAAGAACCTGATTTAGCTTTCAAACTCTTGCCATGGGCTTTGAAATCACAGGCATATTAACAAATAGAGCCAAAATGTATTAGTTGTTTCGGACTTTTCGGCCACTTGAGCCTCAACGTATATTCATTTAGCACTCCGTTCAACCCAAAATCTCCAATGAAAGAATACCTTTCAACAATTAATTTGAGCATTCCTGACACACTCTTTTGGTTTTGGCAGTGTTGTATTGTCTTTTCAGACTCATATTTTGATTCAGAGAAGCAAATTTTCCAGTCTAATGAGTGGAATTTTGAGAAAATTGTCTTTGAGAAATATTTGAGCCCTAACCCTAACTAGCAAAACCCGAAGCTAGGGTTAGGGTTTTATTCCCATACAATGTAGACAGTTTTTGATGGCATGGCTGTGTTTTAGGGCTGAAAGGATACTTAGGAATATAGTTCTTTCAATGTTTTCTAAACATTTTTTTCTGACCTATATGGCTGTATACAGTGCTTTGCTCCAAAAAGGAATGGCGTCTGAATTGCCCGACAGGCAACAGTTCGAAAGAACCTGATTTAGCTTTCAAACTCTTGCCATGGGCTTTGAAATCACAGGCATATTAACAAATAGAGCCAAAATGTATTAGTTGTTTCGGACTTTTCGGCCACTTGAGCCTCAACGTACATTCATTTAGCACTCCGTTCAACCCAAAATGTCCAATGAAAGAATACCTTTCAACAATTAATTTGACCATTCCTGACACACTCTTTTGGTTTTGGCAGTGTTGTATTGTCTTTTCAGACTCATATTTTGATTCAGAGAAGCAAATTTTCCAGTCTAATGAGTGGAATTTTGAGGAAATTGTCTTTGAGAAATATTTGAGCCCTAACCCTAACTAGCAAAACCCGAAGCTAGGGTTAGGGTTTTATTCCCATACAATGTAGACAGTTTTTGATGGCATGGCTGGTTTTTAGGGCTGAAAGGATACTGAGGAATATAGTTCTTTCAATGTTTTCTAAACATTTTTTTCTGACCTATATGTCTGTATACAGTGCTTTGCTCCAAAAAGGAATGGCGTCTGAATTGCCCGACAGGCAACAGTTTGAAA
Source organism: Atractosteus spatula (assembly GCF_055471065.1). Classification (NCBI taxonomy): domain Eukaryota; kingdom Metazoa; phylum Chordata; class Actinopteri; order Semionotiformes; family Lepisosteidae; genus Atractosteus; species Atractosteus spatula. Next base: position 5,231,950 of record NC_142718.1, on the reverse strand, counting down.
GAACCTGATTTAGCTTTCAAACTCTTGCCATGGGCTTTGAAATCACAGGCATATTAACAAATAGAGCCAAAATGTATTAGTTGTTTCGGACTTTTCGGCCACTTGAGCCTCAACGTACATTCATTTAGCACTCCGTTCAACCCAAAATGTCCAATGAAAGAATACCTTTCAACAATTAATTTGAGCATTCCTGACACACTCTTTTGGTTTTGGCAGTGTTATATTGTCTTTTCAGACTCATATTTTGATTCAGAGAAGCAAATTTTTCAGTCTAATGAGTGGAATTTTGAGAAAATTGTCTTTGAGAAATATTTGAGCCCTAACCCTAACTAGCAAAACCCGAAGCTAGGGTTAGGGTTTTATTCCCATACAATGTAGACAGTTTTTGATGGCATGGCTGTGTTTTAGGGCTGAAATGATACTGAGGAATATAGTTCTTTCAATGTTTTCTAAACATTTTTTTCTGGCCTATATGGCTGTATATAGTGCTTTGCCCCAAAAAGGAATGGCGTCTGAATTGCCCGACAGGCAACAGTTCGAAAGAACCTGATTTAGCTTTCAAACTCTTGCCATGGGCTTTGAAATCACAGGCATATTAACAAATAGAGCCAAAATGTATTAGTTGTTTCGGACTTTTCGGCCACTTGAGCCTCAACGTACATTCATTTAGCACTCCGTTCAACCCAAAATGTCCAATGAAAGAATACCTTTCAACAATTAATTTGAGCATTCCTGACACACTCTTTTGGTTTTGGCAGTGTTGTATTGTCTTTTCAGACTCATATTTTGATTCAGAGAAGCAAATTTTTCAGTCTAATGAGTGGAATTTTGAGAAAATTGTCTTTGAGAAATATTTGAGCCCTAACCCTAACTAGCAAAACCCGAAGCTAGGGTTAGGGTTTTATTCCCATACAATGTAGACAGTTTTTGATGGCATGGCTGTGTTTTAGGGCTGAAAGGATACTTAGGAATATAGTTCTTTCAATGTTTTCTAAACATTTTCTTCTGACCTATATGGCTGTATACAGTGCTTTGCTCCAAAAAGTAATGGCGTCTGAATTGCCCGACAGGCAACAGTTCGAAAGAACCTGATTTAGCTTTCAAACTCTTGCCATGGGCTTTGAAATCACAGGCATATTAACAAATAGAGCCAAAATGTATTAGTTGTTTCGGACTTTTCGGCCACTTGAGCCTCAACGTACATTCATTTAGCACTCCGTTCAACCCAAAATGTCCAATGAAAGAATACCTTTCAACAATTAATTTGACCATTCCTGACACACTCTTTTGGTTTTGGCAGTGTTTTATTCTCTTTTCAGACTCAAATTTTGAGTCAGAGAAGCAGATTTTCCAGTCTAATGAGTGGAATTTTGAGATAATTGTCTTTGAGAAATATTTGAGCCCTAACCCTAACTAGCAAAACCCGAAGCTAGGGTTAGGGTTTTATTCCCATACAATGTAGGCAGTTTTTTATGGCATGGCTGTGTTTTAGGGCTGAAAGGATACTGAGGAATATAGTTCTTTCAATGTTTTCTAAACATTTTTTTCTGACCTATATGTCTGTATACAGTGCTTTGCTCCAAAAAGGAATGGCGTCTGAATTGCCCGACAGGCAACAGTTTGAAAGAACCTGATTTAGCTTTCAAACTCTTGCCATGGGCTTTGAAATCACAGGCATATTAACAAATAGAGCCAAAATGTATTAGTTGTTTCGGACTTTTCGGCCACTTGAGCCTCAACGTACATTCATTTAGCACTCCGTTCAACCCAAAGTGTCCAATGATAGAATACCTTTCAACAATTAATTTGACAATTCCTGACACACTCTTTTGGTTTTGGCAGTGTTGTATTGTCTTTTCAGACTCAAATTTTGAGTCAGAGAAGCAGATTTTCCAGTCTAATGAGTGGAATTTTGAGAAAATTGTCTTTGAGAAATATTTGAGCCCTAACCCTAACTAGCAAAACCCGAAGCTAGGGTTAGGGTTTTATTCCCATACAATGTAGGCAGTTTTTTATGGCATGGCTGTGTTTTAGGGCTGAAAGGATACTTAGGAATATAGTTCTTTCAATGTTTTCTAAACATTTTTTTCTGACCTATATGGCTGTATACAGTGCTTTGCTCCAAAAAGGAATGGCGTCTGAATTGCCCAACAGGCAACAGTTCGAAAGAACCTGATTTAGCTTTCAAACTCTTGCCATGGGCTTTGAAATCACAGGCATATTAACAAATAGAGCCAAAATGTATTAGTTGTTTCGGACTTTTCGGCCACTTGAGCCTCAACGTATATTCATTTAGCACTCCGTTCAACCCAAAATCTCCAATGAAAGAATACCTTTCAACAATTAATTTGAGCATTCCTGACACACTCTTTTGGTTTTGGCAGTGTTGTATTGTCTTTTCAGACTCATATTTTGATTCAGAGAAGCAAATTTTCCAGTCTAATGAGTGGAATTTTGAGAAAATTGTCTTTGAGAAATATTTGAGCCCTAACCCTAACTAGCAAAACCCGAAGCTAGGGTTAGGGTTTTATTCCCATACAATGTAGACAGTTTTTGATGGCATGGCTGTGTTTTAGGGCTGAAAGGATACTTAGGAATATAGTTCTTTCAATGTTTTCTAAACATTTTTTTCTGACCTATATGGCTGTATACAGTGCTTTGCTCCAAAAAGGAATGGCGTCTGAATTGCCCGACAGGCAACAGTTCGAAAGAACCTGATTTAGCTTTCAAACTCTTGCCATGGGCTTTGAAATCACAGGCATATTAACAAATAGAGCCAAAATGTATTAGTTGTTTCGGACTTTTCGGCCACTTGAGCCTCAACGTACATTCATTTAGCACTCCGTTCAACCCAAAATGTCCAATGAAAGAATGCCTTTCAACAATTAATTTGACCATTCCTGACACACTCTTTTGGTTTTGGCAGTGTTGTATTGTCTTTTCAGACTCATATTTTGATTCAGAGAAGCAAATTTTCCAGTCTAATGAGTGGAATTTTGAGGAAATTGTCTTTGAGAAATATTTGAGCCCTAACCCTAACTAGCAAAACCCGAAGCTAGGGTTAGGGTTTTATTCCCATACAATGTAGACAGTTTTTGATGGCATGGCTGGTTTTTAGGGCTGAAAGGATACTGAGGAATATAGTTCTTTCAATGTTTTCTAAACATTTTTTTCTGACCTATATGTCTGTATACAGTGCTTTGCTCCAAAAAGGAATGGCGTCTGAATTGCCCGACAGGCAACAGTTTGAAAGAACCTGATTTAGCTTTCAAACTCTTGCCATGGGCTTTGAAATCACAGGCATATTAACAAATAGAGCCAAAATGTATTAGTTGTTTCGGACTTTTCGGCCACTTGAGCCTCAACGTACATTCATTTAGCACTCCGTTCAACCCAAAATGTCCAATGAAAGAATACCTTTCAACAATTAATTTGAGCATTCCTGACACACTCTTTTGGTTTTGGCAGTGTTATATTGTCTTTTCAGACTCATATTTTGATTCAGAGAAGCAAATTTTTCAGTCTAATGAGTGGAATTTTGAGAAAATTGTCTTTGAGAAATATTTGAGCCCTAACCCTAACTAGCAAAACCCGAAGCTAGGGTTAGGGTTTTATTCCCATACAATGTAGACAGTTTTTGATGGCATGGCTGTGTTTTAGGGCTGAAATGATACTGAGGAATATAGTTCTTTCAATGTTTTCTAAACATTTTTTTCTGGCCTATATGGCTGTATATAGTGCTTTGCCCCAAAAAGGAATGGCGTCTGAATTGCCCGACAGGCAACAGTTCGAAAGAACCTGATTTAGCTTTCAAACTCTTGCCATGGGCTTTGAAATCACAGGCATATTAACAAATAGAGCCAAAATGTATTAGTTGTTTCGGACTTTTCGGCCACTTGAGCCTCAACGTACATTCATTTAGCACTCCGTTCAACCCAAAATGTCCAATGAAAGAATACCTTTCAACAATTAATTTGAGCATTCCTGACACACTCTTTTGGTTTTGGCAGTGTTGTATTGTCTTTTCAGACTCATATTTTGATTCAGAGAAGCAAATTTTTCAGTCTAATGAGTGGAATTTTGAGAAAATTGTCTTTGAGAAATATTTGAGCCCTAACCCTAACTAGCAAAACCCGAAGCTAGGGTTAGGGTTTTATTCCCATACAATGTAGACAGTTTTTGATGGCATGGCTGTGTTTTAGGGCTGAAAGGATACTTAGGAATATAGTTCTTTCAATGTTTTCTAAACATTTTCTTCTGACCTATATGGCTGTATACAGTGCTTTGCTCCAAAAAGTAATGGCGTCTGAATTGCCCGACAGGCAACAGTTCGAAAGAACCTGATTTAGCTTTCAAACTCTTGCCATGGGCTTTGAAATCACAGGCATATTAACAAATAGAGCCAAAATGTATTAGTTGTTTCGGACTTTTCGGCCACTTGAGCCTCAACGTACATTCATTTAGCACTCCGTTCAACCCAAAATGTCCAATGAAAGAATACCTTTCAACAATTAATTTGACCATTCCTGACACACTCTTTTGGTTTTGGCAGTGTTTTATTCTCTTTTCAGACTCAAATTTTGAGTCAGAGAAGCAGATTTTCCAGTCTAATGAGTGGAATTTTGAGATAATTGTCTTTGAGAAATATTTGAGCCCTAACCCTAACTAGCAAAACCCGAAGCTAGGGTTAGGGTTTTATTCCCATACAATGTAGGCAGTTTTTTATGGCATGGCTGTGTTTTAGGGCTGAAAGGATACTGAGGAATATAGTTCTTTCAATGTTTTCTAAACATTTTTTTCTGACCTATATGTCTGTATACAGTGCTTTGCTCCAAAAAGGAATGGCGTCTGAATTGCCCGACAGGCAACAGTTTGAAAGAACCTGATTTAGCTTTCAAACTCTTGCCATGGGCTTTGAAATCACAGGCATATTAACAAATAGAGCCAAAATGTATTAGTTGTTTCGGACTTTTCGGCCACTTGAGCCTCAACGTACATTCATTTAGCACTCCGTTCAACCCAAAGTGTCCAATGATAGAATACCTTTCAACAATTAATTTGACAATTCCTGACACACTCTTTTGGTTTTGGCAGTGTTGTATTGTCTTTTCAGACTCAAATTTTGAGTCAGAGAAGCAGATTTTCCAGTCTAATGAGTGGAATTTTGAGAAAATTGTCATTGAGAAATATTTGAGCCCTAACCCTAACTAGCAAAACCCGAAGCTAGGGTTAGGGTTTTATTCCCATACAATGTAGGCAGTTTTTTATGGCATGGCTGTGTTTTAGGGCTGAAAGGATACTTAGGAATATAGTTCTTTCAATGTTTTCTAAACATTTTTTTCTGACCTATATGGCTGTATACAGTGCTTTGCTCCAAAAAGGAATGGCGTCTGAATTGCCCGACAGGCAACAGTTCGAAAGAACCTGATTTAGCTTTCAAACTCTTGCCATGGGCTTTGAAATCACAGGCATATTAACAAATAGAGCCAAAATGTATTAGTTGTTTCGGACTTTTCGGCCACTTGAGCCTCAACGTATATTCATTTAGCACTCCGTTCAACCCAAAATGTCCAATGAAAGAATACCTTTCAACAATTAATTTGACCATTCCTGACACACTCTTTTGGTTTTGGCAGTGTTGTATTGTCTTTTCAGACTCATATTTTGATTCAGAGAAGCAAATTTTCCAGTCTAATAAGTGGAATTTTGAGAAAATTGTCTTTGAGAAATATTTGAGCCCTAACCCTAACTAGCAAAACCCGAAGCTAGGGTTAGGGTTTTATTCCCATACAATGTAGACAGTTTTTGATGGCATGGCTGTTTTTTAGGGCTGAAAGGATACTTAGGAATATAGTTCTTTCAATGTTTTCTAAACATTTTTTTCTGACCTATATGTCTGTATACAGTGCTTTGCTCCAAAAAGGAATGGCGTCTGAATTGCCCGACAGGCAACAGTTTGAAAGAACCTGATTTAGCTTTCAAACTCTTGCCATGGGCTTTGAAATCACAGGCATATTAACAAATAGAGCCAAAATGTATTAGTTGTTTCGGACTTTTCGGCCACTTGAGCCTCAACGTACATTCATTTAGCACTCCGTTCAACCCAAAATGTCCAATGAAAGAATACCTTTCAACAATTAATTTGAGCATTCCTGACACACTCTTTTGGTTTTGGCAGTGTTGTATTGTCTTTTCAGACTCATATTTTGATTCAGAGAAGCAAATTTTTCAGTCTAATGAGTGGAATTTTGAGAAAATTGTCTTTGAGAAATATTTGAGCCCTAACCCTAACTAGCAAAACCCGAAGCTAGGGTTAGGGTTTTATTCCCATACAATGTAGACAGTTTTTGATGGCATGGCTGTGTTTTAGGGCTGAAATGATACTGAGGAATATAGTTCTTTCAATGTTTTCTAAACATTTTTTTCTGGCCTATATGGCTGTATACAGTGCTTTGCTCCAAAAAGGAAAGGAGTTTGAATTGCCCGACAGGCAACAATTCGAAAGAACCTGATTTAGCTTTCAAACTCTTGCCATGGGCTTTGAAATCACAGGCATATTAACAAATAGAGCCAAAATGTATTAGTTGTTTCGGACTTTTCGGCCACTTGAGTCTCAACGTACATTCGTTTAGCACTCCGTTCAACCCAAAATGTCCAATGAAAGAATACCTTTCAACAATTAATTTGACCATTCCTGACACACTCTTTTGGTTTTGGCAGTGTTTTATTCTCTTTTCAGACTCAAATTTTGAGTCAGAGAAGCAGATTTTCCAGTCTAATGCGTGGAATTTTGAGAAAATTGTCTTTGAGAAATATTTGAGCCCTAACCCTAACTAGCAAAACCCGAAGCTAGGGTTAGGGTTTTATTCCCATACAATGTAGACAGTTTTTGATGGCATGGCTGTGTTTTAGGGCTGAAAGGATACTTAGGAATATAGTTCTTTCAATGTTTTCTAAACATTTTTTTCTGGCCTATATGGCTGTATACAGTGCTTTGCCCCAAAAAGGAATGGCGTCTGAATTGCCCGACAGGCAACAGTTCGAAAGAACCTGATTTAGCTTTCAAACTCTTGCCATGGGCTTTGAAATCACAGGCATATTAACAAATAGAGCCAAAATGTATTAGTTGTTTCGGACTTTTCGGCCACTTGAGCCTCAACGTACATTCATTTAGCACTCCGTTCAACCCAAAATGTCCAATGAAAGAATACCTTTCAACAATTAATTTGAGCATTCCTGACACACTCTTTTGGTTTTGGCAGTGTTGTATTGTCTTTTCAGACTCATATTTTGATTCAGAGAAGCAAATTTTTCAGTCTAATGAGTGGAATTTTGAGAATATTGTCTTTGAGAAATATTTGAGCCCTAACCCTAACTAGCAAAACCCGAAGCTAGGGTTAGGGTTTTATTCCCATACAATGTAGACAGTTTTTGATGGCATGGCTGTGTTTTAGGGCTGAAAGGATACTTAGGAATATAGTTCTTTCAATGTTTTCTAAACATTTTTTTCTGGCCTATATGGCTGTATACAGTGCTTTGCCCCAAAAAGGAATGGCGTCTGAATTGCCCGACAGGCAACAGTTCGAAAGAACCTGATTTAGCTTTCAAACTCTTGCCATGGGCTTTGAAATCACAGGCATATTAACAAATAGAGCCAAAATGTATTAGTTGTTTCGGACTTTTCGGCCACTTGAGCCTCAACGTACATTCATTTAGCACTCCGTTCAACCCAAAATGTCCAATGAAAGAATACCTTTCAACAATTAATTTGAGCATTCCTGACACACTCTTTTGGTTTTGGCAGTGTTGTATTGTCTTTTCAGACTCATATTTTGATTCAGAGAAGCAGATTTTCCAGTCGAATGAGTGGAAATTTGAGAAAATTGTCTTTGAGAAATATTTGAGCCCTAACCCTAACTAGCAAAACCCGAAGCTAGGGTTAGGGTTTTATTCCCATACAATGTAGACAGTTTTTGATGGCATGGCTGTGTTTTAGGGCTGAAAGGATACTTAGGAATATAGTTCTTTCAATGTTTTCTAAACATTTTTTTCTGGCCTATATGGCTGTATACAGTGCTTTGCCCCAAAAAGGAATGGCGTCTGAATTGCCCAACAGGCAACAGTTTGAAAGAACCTGATTTAGCTTTCAAACTCTTGCCATGGGCTTTGAAATCACAGGCATATTAACAAATAGAGCCAAAATGTATTAGTTGTTTCGGACTTTTCGGCCACTTGAGCCTCAACGTACATTCATTTAGCACTCCGTTCAACCCAAAATGTCCAATGAAAGAATACCTTTCAACAATTAATTTGAACATTCCTGACACACTCTTTTGGTTTTGGCAGTGTTTTATTCTCTATTCAGACTCAAATTTTGATTCAGAAAAGCAGATTTTCCAGTCTAATGAGTGGAATTTTTAGAAAATTGTCTTTGAGAAATATTTGAGCCCTAACCCTAACTAGCAAAACCGAAGCTAGGGTTAGGGTTTTATTCCCATATAATGTAGGCAGTTTTTTATGGCATGGCTGTGTTTTAGGGCTGAAAGGATACTTAGGAATATAGTTCTTTCAATGTTTTCTAAACATTTTTTTCTGACCTATATGGCTGTATACAGTGCTTTGCCCCAAAAAGGAATGGCGTCTGAATTGCCCAACAGGCAACAGTTCGAAAGAACCTGATTTAGCTTTCAAACTCTTGCCATGGGCTTTGAAATCACAGGCATATTAACAAATAGAGCCAAAATGTATTAGTTGTTTCGGACTTTTCGGCCACTTGAGCCTCAACGTATATTCATTTAGCACTCCGTTCAACCCAAAATCTCCAATGAAAGAATACCTTTCAACAATTAATTTGACCATTCCTGACACACTATTTTGGTTTTGGCAGTGTTGTATTGTCTTTTCAGACTCATATTTTGATTCAGAGAAGCAAATTTTCCAGTCTAATGAGTGGAATTTTGAGAAAATTGTCTTTGAGAAATATTTGAGCCCTAACCCTAACTAGCAAAACCCGAAGCTAGGGTTAGGGTTTTATTCCCATACAATGTAGACAGTTTTTGATGGCATGGCTGTGTTTTAGGGCTGAAAGGATACTTAGGAATATAGTTCTTTCAATGTTTTCTAAACATTTTTTTCTGGCCTATATGGCTGTATACAGTGCTTTGCCCCAAAAAGGAATGGCGTCTGAATTGCCCGACAGGCAACAGTTTGAAAGAACCTGATTTAGCTTTCAAACTCTTGCCATGGGCTTTGAAATCACAGGCATATTAACAAATAGAGCCAAAATGTATTAGTTGTTTCGGACTTTTCGGCCACTTGAGCCTCAACGTACATTCATTTAGCACTCCGTTCAACCCAAAATGTCCAATGAAAGAATACCTTTCAACAATTAATTTGAGCATTCCTGACACACTCTTTTGGTTTTGGCAGTGTTGTATTGTCTTTTCAGACTCATATTTTGATTCAGAGAAGCAAATTTTCCAGTCTAATGAGTGGAATTTTAATGAAATTGTCTTTGAGAAATATTTGAGCCCTAACCCTAACTAGCAAAACCCGAAGCTAGGGTTAGGGTTTTATTCCCATACAATGTAGACAGTTTTTGATGGCATGGCTGGTTTTTAGGGCTGAAAGGATACTTAGGAATATAGTTCTTTCAATGTTTTCTAAACATTTTTTTCTGACCTATATGTCTGTATACAGTGCTTTGCTCCAAAAAGGAATGGCGTCTGAATTGCCCGACAGGCAACAGTTTGAAAGAACCTGATTTAGCTTTCAAACTCTTGCCATGGGCTTTGAAATCACAGGCATATTAACAAATAGAGCCAAAATGTATTAGTTGTTTCGGACTTTTCGGCCACTTGAGCCTCAACGTACATTCATTTAGCACTCCGTTCAACCCAAAATGTCCAATGAAAGAATACCTTTCAACAATTAATTTGAGCATTCCTGACACACTCTTTTGGTTTTGGCAGTGTTGTATTGTCTTTTCAGACTCATATTTTGATTCAGAGAAGCAAATTTTTCAGTCTAATGAGTGGAATTTTGAGAAAATTGTCTTTGAGAAATATTTGAGCCCTAACCCTAACTAGCAAAACCCGAAGCTAGGGTTAGGGTTTTATTCCCATACAATGTAGACAGTTTTTGATGGCATGGCTGTGTTTTAGGGCTGAAAGGATACTTAGGAATATAGTTCTTTCAATGTTTTCTAAACATTTTTTTCTGACCTATATGGCTGTATACAGTGCTTTGCTCCAACAAGGAATGGCGTCTGAATTGCCCGACAGGCAACAGTTCGAAAGAACCTGATTTAGCTTTCAAACTCTTGCCATGGGCTTTGAAATCACAGGCATATTAACAAATAGAGCCAAAATGTATTAGTTGTTTCGGACTTTTCGGCCACTTGAGCCTCAACGTACATTCGTTTAGCACTCCGTTCAACCCAAAATGTCCAATGAAAGAATACCTTTCAACAATTAATTTGAGCATTCCTGACACACTCTTTTGGTTTTGGCAGTGTTGTATTGTCTTTTCAGACTCATATTTTGATTCAGAGAAGCAAATTTTTCAGTCTAATGAGTGGAATTTTGAGGAAATTGTCTTTGAGAAATATTTGAGCCCTAACCCTAACTAGCAAAACCCGAAGCTAGGGTTAGAGTTTTATTCCCATACAATGTAGACAGTTTTTGATGGCATGGCTGGTTTTTAGGGCTGAAAGGATACTGAGGAATATAGTTCTTTCAATGTTTTCTAAACATTTTTTTCTGACCTATATGTCTGTATACAGTGCTTTGCTCCAAAAAGGAATGGCGTCTGAATTGCCCGACAGGCAACAGTTCGAAAGAACCTGATTTAGCTTTCAAACTCTTGCCATGGGCTTTGAAATCACAGGCATATTAACAAATAGAGCCAAAATGTATTAGTTGTTTCGGACTTTTCGGCCACTTGAGCCTCAACGTATATTCATTTAGCACTCCGTTCAACCCAAAATCTCCAATGAAAGAATACCTTTCAACAATTAATTTGACCATTCCTGACACACTCTTTTGGTTTTGGCAGTGTTGTATTGTCTTTTCAGACTCATATTTTGATTCAGAGAAGCAAATTTTCCAGTCTAATGAGTGGAATTTTGAGGAAATTGTCTTTGAGAAATATTTGAGCCCTAACCCTAACTAGCAAAACCCGAAGCTAGGGTTAGGGTTTTATTCCCATACAATGTAGACAGTTTTTGATGGCATGGCTGGTTTTTAGGGCTGAAAGGATACTGAGGAATATAGTTCTTTCAATGTTTTCTAAACATTTTTTTCTGACCTATATGTCTGTATACAGTGCTTTGCTCCAAAAAGGAATGGCGTCTGAATTGCCCGACAGGCAACAGTTTGAAAGAACCTGATTTAGCTTTCAAACTCTTGCCATGGGCTTTGAAATCACAGGCATATTAACAAATAGAGCCAAAATGTATTAGTTGTTTCGGACTTTTCGGCCACTTGAGCCTCAACGTACATTCATTTAGCACTCCGTTCAACCCAAAATGTCCAATGAAAGAATACCTTTCAACAATTAATTTGAGCATTCCTGACACACTCTTTTGGTTTTGGCAGTGTTGTATTGTCTTTTCAGACTCATATTTTGATTCAGAGAAGCAAATTTTCCAGTCTAATGAGTGGAATTTTAATGAAATTGTCTTTGAGAAATATTTGAGCCCTAACCCTAACTAGCAAAACCCGAAGCTAGGGTTAGGGTTTTATTCCCATACAATGTAGACAGTTTTTGATGGCATGGCTGTGTTTTAGGGCTGAAAGGATACTTAGGAATATAGTTCTTTCAATGTTTTCTAAACATTTTTTTCTGACCTATATGGCTGTATACAGTGCTTTGCTCCAAAAAGGAATGGCGTCTGAATTGCCCGACAGGCAACAGTTCGACAGAACCTGATTTAGCTTTCAAACTCTTGCCATGGGCTTTGAAATCACAGGCATATTAACAAATAGAGCCAAAATGTATTAGTTGTTTCGGACTTTTCGGCCACTTGAGCCTCAACGTATATTCATTTAGCACTCCGTTCAACCCAAAATCTCCAATGAAAGAATACCTTTCAACAATTAATTTGAGCATTCCTGACACACTCTTTTGGTTTTGGCAGTGTTGTATTGTCTTTTCAGACTCATATTTTGATTCAGAGAAGCAAATTTTCCAGTCTAATGAGTGGAATTTTGAGAAAATTGTCTTTGAGAAATATTTGAGCCCTAACCCTAACTAGCAAAACCCGAAGCTAGGGTTAGGGTTTTATTCCCATACAATGTAGACAGTTTTTGATGGCATGGCTGTGTTTTAGGGCTGAAAGGATACTTAGGAATATAGTTCTTTCAATGTTTTCTAAACATTTTTTTCTGACCTATATGGCTGTATACAGTGCTTTGCCCCAAAAAGGAATGGCGTCTGAATTGCCCGACAGGCAACAGTTTGAAAGAACCTGATTTAGCTTTCAAACTCTTGCCATGGGCTTTGAAATCACAGGCATATTAACAAATAGAGCCAAAATGTATTAGTTGTTTCGGACTTTTCGGCCACTTGAGCCTCAACGTACATTCATTTAGCACTCCGTTCAACCCAAAATGTCCAATGAAAGAATACCTTTCAACAATTAATTTGACCATTCCTGACACACTCTTTTGGTTTTGGCAGTGTTGTATTGTCTTTTCAGACTCATATTTTGATTCAGAGAAGCAAATTTTCCAGTCTAATGAGTGGAATTTTGAGGAAATTGTCTTTGAGAAATATTTGAGCCCTAACCCTAACTAGCAAAACCCGAAGCTAGGGTTAGGGTTTTATTCCCATACAATGTAGACAGTTTTTGATGGCATGGCTGGTTTTTAGGGCTGAAAGGATACTGAGGAATATAGTTCTTTCAATGTTTTCTAAACATTTTTTTCTGACCTATATGTCTGTATACAGTGCTTTGCTCCAAAAAGGAATGGCGTCTGAATTGCCCGACAGGCAACAGTTTGAAAGAACCTGATTTAGCTTTCAAACTCTTGCCATGGGCTTTGAAATCACAGGCATATTAACAAATAGAGCCAAAATGTATTAGTTGTTTCGGACTTTTCGGCCACTTGAGCCTCAACGTACATTCGTTTAGCACTCCGTTCAACCCAAAATGTCCAATGAAAGAATACCTTTCAACAATTAATTTGAACATTCCTGACACACTCTTTTGGTTTTGGCAGTGTTGTATTGTCTTTTCAGACTCATATTTTGATTCAGAGAAGCAAATTTTTCAGTCTAATGAGTGGAATTTTGAGAAAATTGTCTTTGAGAAATATTTGAGCCCTAACCCTAACTAGCAAAACCCGAAGCTAGGGTTAGGGTTTTATTCCCATACAATATATACAGTTTTTGATGGCATGGCTGTGTTTTAGGGCTGAAATGATACTGAGGAATATAGTTCTTTCAATGGTTTCTAAACATTTTTTTCTGGCCTATATGGCTGTATACAGTGCTTTGCCCCAAAAAGGAATGGCGTCTGAATTGCCCGACAGGCAACAGTTCGAAAGAACCTGATTTAGCTTTCAAACTCTTGCCATGGGCTTTGAAATCACAGGCATATTAACAAATAGAGCCAAAATGTATTAGTTGTTTCGGACTTTTCGGCCACTTGAGCCTCAACGTACATTCATTTAGCACTCCGTTCAACCCAAAATGTCCAATGAAAGAATACCTTTCAACAATTAATTTGACCATTCCTGAAACACTCTTTTGGTTTTGGCAGTGTTGTATTGTCTTTTCAGACTCATATTTTGATTCAGAGAAGCAAATTTTCCTGTCTAATGAGTGGAATTTTGAGAAAATTGTCTTTTGAGAAATATTTGAACCCTAACCCTAACTAGCAAAACCCTAAGCTAGGGTTAGGGTTTTATTCCCATACAATGTAGACAGTTTTTGATGGCATGGCTGTGTTTTAGGGCTGAAAGGATACTTAGGAATATAGTTCTTTCAATGTTTTCTAAACATTTTTTTCTGACCTATATGGCTGTATACAGTGCTTTGCCTCAAAAAGGAATGGCGTCTGAATTGCCCGACAGGGAACAGTTCGAAAGAACCTGATTTAGCTTTCAAACTCTTGCCATGGGCTTTGAAATCACAGGCATATTAACAAATAGAGCCAAAATGTATTAGTTGTTTCGGACTTTTAGGCCACTTGAGCCTCAACGTATATTCATTTAGCACTCCGTTCAACCCAAAATGTGCAATGAAAGAATGCCTTTCAACAATTAATTTGACCATTCCTGAAACACTCTTTTGGTTTTGGCAGTGTTGTATTGTCTTTTCAGACTCATATTTTGATTCAGAGAAGCAAATTCTCTTGTCTAATGAGTGGAATTTTGAGAAAATTGTCTTTGAGAAATATTTAAGCCCTAACCCTAACTAGCAAAACCCGAAGCTAGGGTTAGGGTTTTATTCCCATACAATGTAGACAGTTTTTGATGGCATGGCTGTGTTTTAGGGCTGAAAGGATACTTAGGAATATAGTTCTTTCAATGTTTTCTAAACATTTTTTTCTGACCTATATGGCTGTATACAGTGCTTTGCTCCAAAAAGGAATGGCGTCTGAATTGCCCGACAGGCAACAGTTCGAAAGAACCTGATTTAGCTTTCAAACTCTTGCCATGGGCTTTGAAATCACAGGCATATTAACAAATAGAGCCAAAATGTATTAGTTTTTTCAGACTTTTAGGCCACTTGAGCCTCAACGTACATTCATTTAGCACTCCGTTCAACCCAAAATGTCCAATGAAAGAATACCTTTCAACAATCAATTTGACCATTCCTGACCCACTCTTTTGGTTTTGGCAGTGTTGTATTGTCTTTTCAGACTCATATATTGGTTCAGAGAAGTAAATTTTCCAGTCTAATGAGTGGAAATTTGAGAAAATTGTCTTTGAGAAATATTTGAACCCTAACCCTAACTAGCAAAACCCGAAGCTAGGGTTAGGGTTTTATTCCCATACAATATAGACAGTTTTTGATGGCATGGCTGTGTTTTAGGGCTGAAAGGATACTTAGGAATATAGTTCTTTCAATGTTTTCTAAACATTTTTTTCTGGCCTATATGGCTGTATACAGTGCTTTGCCCCAAAAAGGAATGGCGTCTGAATTGCCCGACAGGCAACAGTTCGAAAGAACCTGATTTAGCTTTCAAACTCTTGCCATGGGCTTTGAAATCACTGGCATATTAACAAATAGAGCCAAAATGTATTAGTTGTTTCAGACTTTTCGGCCACTTGAGCCTCAACGTACATTCATTTAGCACTCCGTTCAACCCAAAATGTCAAATGAAAGAATACCTTTCAACCATTAATTTGACCATTCCTGACCCACTGTTTTGGTTTTGGCAGTGTTGTATTGTCTTTTCAGACTCATATTTTGATTCAGAGAAGCAAATTCTCCTGTCTAATGAGTGGAATTTTGAGAAAATTGTCTTTGAGAAATATTTAAGCCCTAACCCTAACTAGCAAAACCCGAAGCTAGGGTTAGGGTTTTATTCCCATACAATGCAGACAGTTTTTGATGGCATAGCTGTGTTTTAGGGCTGAAAGGATACTTAGGAATATAGTTCTTTCAATGTTTTCTAAACATTTTTTTCTGACCTATATGGCTGTATACAGTGCTTTGCTCCAAAAAGGAATGGTGTCTGAATTGCCCGACAGGCAACAGTTCGAAAGAACCTGATTTAGCTTTCAAACTCTTGCCATGGGCTTTGAAATCACAGGCATATTAACAAATAGAGCCAAAATGTATTAGTTGTTTCGGACTTTTAGGCCACTTGAGCCTCAACGTACATTCATTTAGCACTCCGTTCAACCCAAAATGTCCAATGAAAGAACACCTTTCAACAGTTAATTTGACCATTCCTGAAACACTCTTTTGGTTTTGGCAGTGTTATATTGTCTTTTCAGACGCATATTTTGATTCAGAGAAGCAAATTTTCCTGTCTAATGAGTGGAATTTTGAGAAAATTGTCTTTTGAGAAATATTTGAACCCTACCCTAACTAGCAAAACCGTAAGCTAGGGTTAGGGTTTTATTCCCATACAATGTAGACAGTTTTTGATGGCATGGCTGTGTTTTAGGGCTGAAAGGATACTTAGGAATATAGTTCTTTCAATGTTTTCTAAACATTTTTTTCTGACCTATATGGCTGTATACAGTGCTTTGCCTCAAAAAGGAATGGCGTCTGAATTGCCCGACAGGCAACAGTTCGAAAGAAACTGATTTAGCTTTCAAACTCTTGCCATGGGCTTTGAAATCACAGGCATATTAACAAATAGAGCCAAAATGTATTAGTTGTTTCGGACTTTTAGGCCACTTGAGCCTCAACGTACATTCATTTAGCACTCCGTTCAACCCAAAATGTCCAATGAAAGAATGCCTTTCAACAATTAATTTGACCATTCCTGAAACACTCTTTTGGTTTTGGCAGTGTTGTATTGTCTTTTCAGACTCATATTTTGATTCAGAGATGTAAATTTTCCAGTCTAATGAGTGGAAATTTGAGAAAATTGTCTTTGAGAAATATTTGAGCCCTAACCCTAACTAGCAAAACCCGAAGCTAGGGTTAGGGTTTTATTCCCATACAATGTAGACAGTTTTTGATGGCATGGCTGTGTTTTAGGGCTGAAAGGATACTTAGGAATATAGTTCTTTCAATGTTTTCTAAACATTTTTTTCTGACCTATATGGCTGTATACAGTGCTTTGCTCCAAAAAGGAATGGCGTCTGAATTGCCCGACAGGCAACTGTTCGAAAGAACCTGATTTAGCTTTCAAACTCTTGCCATGGGCTTTGAAATCACAGGCATATTAACAAATAGAGCCAAAATGTATTAGTTGTTTCGGACTTTTCGGCCACTTGAGCCTCAACGTATATTCATTTAGCACTCCGTTCAACCCAAAATGTGCAATGAAATAATGCCTTTCAACCATTAATTTGACCATTCCTGACACACTCTTTTGGTTTTGGCAGTGTTGTATTGTCTTTTGAGACTCATATTTTGATTCAGAGAAGCAAATTCTCCTGTCTAATGAGTGGAATTTTGAGAAAATTGTCTTTGAGAAATATTTAAGCCCTAACCCTAACTAGCAAAACCCGAAGCTAGGGTTAGGGTTTTATTCCCATACAATGCAGACAGTTTTTGATGGCATAGCTGTGTTTTAGGGCTGAAAGGATACTTAGGAATATAGTTCTTTCAATGTTTTCTAAACATTTTTTTCTGACCTATATGGCTGTATACAGTGCTTTGCTCCAAAAAGGAATGGTGTCTGAATTGCCCGACAGGCAACAGTTCGAAAGAACCTGATTTAGCTTTCAAACTCTTGCCATGGGCTTTGAAATCACAGGCATATTAACAAATAGAGCCAAAATGTATTAGTTGTTTCGGACTTTTAGGCCACTTGAGCCTCAACGTACATTCATTTAGCACTCCGTTCAACCCAAAATGTCCAATGAAAGAATACCTTTCAACAGTTAATTTGACCATTCCTGAAACACTCTTTTGGTTTTGGCAGTGTTATATTGTCTTTTCAGACGCATATTTTGATTCAGAGAAGCAAATTTTCCTGTCTAATGAGTGGAATTTTGAGAAAATTGTCTTTTGAGAAATATTTGAACCCTAACCCTAACTAGCAAAACCCTAAGCTAGGGTTAGGGTTTTATTCCCATACAATGTAGACAGTTTTTGATGGCATGGCTGTGTTTTAGGGCTGAAAGGATACTTAGGAATATAGTTCTTTCAATGTTTTCTAAACATTTTTTTCTGACCTATATGGCTGTATACAGTGCTTTGCCTCAAAAAGGAATGGCGTCTGAATTGCCCGACAGGCAACAGTTCGAAAGAAACTGATTTAGCTTTCAAACTCTTGCCATGGGCTTTGAAATCACAGGCATATTAACAAATAGAGCCAAAATGTATTAGTTGTTTCGGACTTTTAGGCCACTTGAGCCTCAACGTACATTCATTTAGCACTCCGTTCAACCCAAAATGTCCAATGAAAGAATGCCTTTCAACAATTAATTTGACCATTCCTGAAACACTCTTTTGGTTTTGGCAGTGTTGTATTGTCTTTTCAGACTCATATTTTGATTCAGAGATGTAAATTTTCCAGTCTAATGAGTGGAAATTTGAGAAAATTGTCTTTGAGAAATATTTGAGCCCTAACCCTAACTAGCAAAACCCGAAGCTAGGGTTAGGGTTTTATTCCCATACAATGTAGACAGTTTTTGATGGCATGGCTGTGTTTTAGGGCTGAAAGGATACTTAGGAATATAGTTCTTTCAATGTTTTCTAAACATTTTTTTCTGACCTATATGGCTGTATACAGTGCTTTGCTCCAAAAAGGAATGGCGTCTGAATTGCCCGACAGGCAACTGTTCGAAAGAACCTGATTTAGCTTTCAAACTCTTGCCATGGGCTTTGAAATCACAGGCATATTAACAAATAGAGCCAAAATGTATTAGTTGTTTCGGACTTTTCGGCCACTTGAGCCTCAACGTATATTCATTTAGCACTCCGTTCAACCCAAAATGTGCAATGAAAGAATGCCTTTCAACCATTAATTTGACCATTCCTGACACACTCTTTTGGTTTTGGCAGTGTTGTATTGTCTTTTGAGACTCATATTTTGATTCAGAGAAGCAAATTCTCCTGTCTAATGAGTGGAATTTTGAGAAAATTGTCTTTGAGAAATATTTAAGCCCTAACCCTAACTAGCAAAACCCGAAGCTAGGGTTAGGGTTTTATTCCCATACAATGTAGACAGTTTTTGATGGCATGGCTGTGTTTTAGGGCTGAAAGGATACTTAGGAATATAGTTCTTTCAATGTTTTCTAAACATTTTTTTCTGACCTATATGGCTGTATACAGTGCTTTGCTCCAAAAAGGAATGGCGTCTGAATTGCCCGACAGGCAACAGTTCGAAAGAACCTGATTTAGCTTTCAAACTCTTGCCATGGGCTTTGAAATCACAGGCATATTAACAAATAGAGCCAAAATGTATTAGTTGTTTCGGACTTTTAGGCCACTTGAGCCTCAACGTACATTCATTTAGCACTCCGTTCAACCCAAAATGTCCAATGAAAGAATGCCTTTCAACAATTAATTTGACCATTCCTGAAACACTCTTTTGGTTTTGGCAGTGTTGTATTGTCTTTTCAGACTCATATTTTGATTCAGAGAAGTAATTTCCAGTCTAATGAGTGGAAATTTGAGAAAATTGTCTTTGAGAAATATTTGAGCCCTAAACCTAACTAGCAAAACCCGAAGCTAGGGTTAGGGTTTTATTCCCATACAATGTAGACAGTTTTTGATGGCATGGCTGTGTTTTAGGGCTGAAAGGATACTTAGGAATATAGTTCTTTCAATGTTTTCTAAACATTTTTTTCTGACCTATATGGCTGTATACAGTGCTTTGCTCCAAAAAGGAATGGCGTCTGAATTGCCCGACAGGCAACAGTTCGAAAGAACCTGATTTAGCTTTCAAACTCTTGCCATGGGCTTTGAAATCACAGGCATATTAACAAATAGAGCCAAAATGTATTAGTTTTTTCAGACTTTTAGGCCACTTGAGCCTCAACGTACATTCATTTAGCACTCCGTTCAACCCAAAATGTCCAATGAAAGAATACCTTTCAACAATCAATTTGACCATTCCTGACCCACTCTTTTGGTTTTGGCAGTGTTGTATTGTCTTTTCAGACTCATATATTGGTTCAGAGAAGTAAATTTTCCAGTCTAATGAGTGGAAATTTGAGAAAATTGTCTTTGAGAAATATTTGAACCCTAACCCTAACTAGCAAAACCCGAAGCTAGGGTTAGGGTTTTATTCCCATACAATATAGACAGTTTTTGATGGCATGGCTGTGTTTTAGGGCTGAAAGGATACTTAGGAATATAGTTCTTTCAATGTTTTCTAAACATTTTTTTCTGGCCTATATGGCTGTATACAGTGCTTTGCCCCAAAAAGGAATGGCGTCTGAATTGCCCGACAGGCAACAGTTCGAAAGAACCTGATTTAGCTTTCAAACTCTTGCCATGGGCTTTGAAATCACTGGCATATTAACAAATAGAGCCAAAATGTATTAGTTGTTTCAGACTTTTCGGCCACTTGAGCCTCAACGTACATTCATTTAGCACTCCGTTCAACCCAAAATGTCAAATGAAAGAATACCTTTCAACCATTAATTTGACCATTCCTGACCCACTGTTTTGGTTTTGGCAGTGTTGTATTGTCTTTTCAGACTCATATTTTGATTCAGAGAAGCAAATTCTCCTGTCTAATGAGTGGAATTTTGAGAAAATTGTCTTTGAGAAATATTTAAGCCCTAACCCTAACTAGCAAAACCCGAAGCTAGGGTTAGGGTTTTATTCCCATACAATGCAGACAGTTTTTGATGGCATAGCTGTGTTTTAGGGCTGAAAGGATACTTAGGAATATAGTTCTTTCAATGTTTTCTAAACATTTTTTTCTGACCTATATGGCTGTATACAGTGCTTTGCTCCAAAAAGGAATGGTGTCTGAATTGCCCGACAGGCAACAGTTCGAAAGAACCTGATTTAGCTTTCAAACTCTTGCCATGGGCTTTGAAATCACAGGCATATTAACAAATAGAGCCAAAATGTATTAGTTGTTTCGGACTTTTAGGCCACTTGAGCCTCAACGTACATTCATTTAGCACTCCGTTCAACCCAAAATGTCCAATGAAAGAACACCTTTCAACAGTTAATTTGACCATTCCTGAAACACTCTTTTGGTTTTGGCAGTGTTATATTGTCTTTTCAGACGCATATTTTGATTCAGAGAAGCAAATTTTCCTGTCTAATGAGTGGAATTTTGAGAAAATTGTCTTTTGAGAAATATTTGAACCCTACCCTAACTAGCAAAACCCTAAGCTAGGGTTAGGGTTTTATTCCCATACAATGTAGACAGTTTTTGATGGCATGGCTGTGTTTTAGGGCTGAAAGGATACTTAGGAATATAGTTCTTTCAATGTTTTCTAAACATTTTTTTCTGACCTATATGGCTGTATACAGTGCTTTGCCTCAAAAAGGAATGGCGTCTGAATTGCCCGACAGGCAACAGTTCGAAAGAAACTGATTTAGCTTTCAAACTCTTGCCATGGGCTTTGAAATCACAGGCATATTAACAAATAGAGCCAAAATGTATTAGTTGTTTCGGACTTTTAGGCCACTTGAGCCTCAACGTACATTCATTTAGCACTCCGTTCAACCCAAAATGTCCAATGAAAGAATGCCTTTCAACAATTAATTTGACCATTCCTGAAACACTCTTTTGGTTTTGGCAGTGTTGTATTGTCTTTTCAGACTCATATTTTGATTCAGAGATGTAAATTTTCCAGTCTAATGAGTGGAAATTTGAGAAAATTGTCTTTGAGAAATATTTGAGCCCTAACCCTAACTAGCAAAACCCGAAGCTAGGGTTAGGGTTTTATTCCCATACAATGTAGACAGTTTTTGATGGCATGGCTGTGTTTTAGGGCTGAAAGGATACTTAGGAATATAGTTCTTTCAATGTTTTCTAAACATTTTTTTCTGACCTATATGGCTGTATACAGTGCTTTGCTCCAAAAAGGAATGGCGTCTGAATTGCCCGACAGGCAACTGTTCGAAAGAACCTGATTTAGCTTTCAAACTCTTGCCATGGGCTTTGAAATCACAGGCATATTAACAAATAGAGCCAAAATGTATTAGTTGTTTCGGACTTTTCGGCCACTTGAGCCTCAACGTATATTCATTTAGCACTCCGTTCAACCCAAAATGTGCAATGAAATAATGCCTTTCAACCATTAATTTGACCATTCCTGACACACTCTTTTGGTTTTGGCAGTGTTGTATTGTCTTTTGAGACTCATATTTTGATTCAGAGAAGCAAATTCTCCTGTCTAATGAGTGGAATTTTGAGAAAATTGTCTTTGAGAAATATTTAAGCCCTAACCCTAACTAGCAAAACCCGAAGCTAGGGTTAGGGTTTTATTCCCATACAATGTAGACAGTTTTTGATGGCATGGCTGTGTTTTAGGGCTGAAAGGATACTTAGGAATATAGTTCTTTCAATGTTTTCTAAACATTTTTTTCTGACCTATATGGCTGTATACAGTGCTTTGCTCCAAAAAGGAATGGCGTCTGAATTGCCCGACAGGCAACAGTTCGAAAGAACCTGATTTAGCTTTCAAACTCTTGCCATGGGCTTTGAAATCACAGGCATATTAACAAATAGAGCCAAAATGTATTAGTTTTTTCAGACTTTTAGGCCACTTGAGCCTCAACGTACATTCATTTAGCACTCCGTTCAACCCAAAATGTCCAATGAAAGAATACCTTTCAACAATCAATTTGACCATTCCTGACCCACTGTTTTGGTTTTGGCAGTGTTGTATTGTCTTTTCAGACTCATATTTTGATTCAGAGAAGCAAATTCTCCTGTCTAATGAGTGGAATTTTGAGAAAATTGTCTTTGAGAAATATTTAAGCCCTAACCCTAACTAGCAAAACCCGAAGCTAGGGTTAGGGTTTTATTCCCATACAATGCAGACAGTTTTTGATGGCATAGCTGTGTTTTAGGGCTGAAAGGATACTTAGGAATATAGTTCTTTCAATGTTTTCTAAACATTTTTTTCTGACCTATATGGCTGTATACAGTGCTTTGCTCCAAAAAGGAATGGTGTCTGAATTGCCCGACAGGCAACAGTTCGAAAGAACCTGATTTAGCTTTCAAACTCTTGCCATGGGCTTTGAAATCACAGGCATATTAACAAATAGAGCCAAAATGTATTAGTTGTTTCGGACTTTTAGGCCACTTGAGCCTCAACGTACATTCATTTAGCACTCCGTTCAACCCAAAATGTCCAATGAAAGAATACCTTTCAACAGTTAATTTGACCATTCCTGAAACACTCTTTTGGTTTTGGCAGTGTTATATTGTCTTTTCAGACGCATATTTTGATTCAGAGAAGCAAATTTTCCTGTCTAATGAGTGGAATTTTGAGAAAATTGTCTTTTGAGAAATATTTGAACCCTAACCCTAACTAGCAAAACCCTAAGCTAGGGTTAGGGTTTTATTCCCATACAATGTAGACAGTTTTTGATGGCATGGCTGTGTTTTAGGGCTGAAAGGATACTTAGGAATATAGTTCTTTCAATGTTTTCTAAACATTTTTTTCTGACCTATATGGCTGTATACAGTGCTTTGCCTCAAAAAGGAATGGCGTCTGAATTGCCCGACAGGCAACAGTTCGAAAGAAACTGATTTAGCTTTCAAACTCTTGCCATGGGCTTTGAAATCACAGGCATATTAACAAATAGAGCCAAAATGTATTAGTTGTTTCGGACTTTTAGGCCACTTGAGCCTCAACGTACATTCATTTAGCACTCCGTTCAACCCAAAATGTCCAATGAAAGAATGCCTTTCAACAATTAATTTGACCATTCCTGAAACACTCTTTTGGTTTTGGCAGTGTTGTATTGTCTTTTCAGACTCATATTTTGATTCAGAGATGTAAATTTTCCAGTCTAATGAGTGGAAATTTGAGAAAATTGTCTTTGAGAAATATTTGAGCCCTAACCCTAACTAGCAAAACCCGAAGCTAGGGTTAGGGTTTTATTCCCATACAATGTAGACAGTTTTTGATGGCATGGCTGTGTTTTAGGGCTGAAAGGATACTTAGGAATATAGTTCTTTCAATGTTTTCTAAACATTTTTTTCTGACCTATATGGCTGTATACAGTGCTTTGCTCCAAAAAGGAATGGCGTCTGAATTGCCCGACAGGCAACTGTTCGAAAGAACCTGATTTAGCTTTCAAACTCTTGCCATGGGCTTTGAAATCACAGGCATATTAACAAATAGAGCCAAAATGTATTAGTTGTTTCGGACTTTTCGGCCACTTGAGCCTCAACGTATATTCATTTAGCACTCCGTTCAACCCAAAATGTGCAATGAAAGAATGCCTTTCAACCATTAATTTGACCATTCCTGACACACTCTTTTGGTTTTGGCAGTGTTGTATTGTCTTTTGAGACTCATATTTTGATTCAGAGAAGCAAATTCTCCTGTCTAATGAGTGGAATTTTGAGAAAATTGTCTTTGAGAAATATTTAAGCCCTAACCCTAACTAGCAAAACCCGAAGCTAGGGTTAGGGTTTTATTCCCATACAATGTAGACAGTTTTTGATGGCATGGCTGTGTTTTAGGGCTGAAAGGATACTTAGGAATATAGTTCTTTCAATGTTTTCTAAACATTTTTTTCTGACCTATATGGCTGTATACAGTGCTTTGCTCCAAAAAGGAATGGCGTCTGAATTGCCCGACAGGCAACAGTTCGAAAGAACCTGATTTAGCTTTCAAACTCTTGCCATGGGCTTTGAAATCACAGGCATATTAACAAATAGAGCCAAAATGTATTAGTTGTTTCGGACTTTTAGGCCACTTGAGCCTCAACGTACATTCATTTAGCACTCCGTTCAACCCAAAATGTCCAATGAAAGAATGCCTTTCAACAATTAATTTGACCATTCCTGAAACACTCTTTTGGTTTTGGCAGTGTTGTATTGTCTTTTCAGACTCATATTTTGATTCAGAGAAGTAATTTCCAGTCTAATGAGTGGAAATTTGAGAAAATTGTCTTTGAGAAATATTTGAGCCCTAAACCTAACTAGCAAAACCCGAAGCTAGGGTTAGGGTTTTATTCCCATACAATGTAGACAGTTTTTGATGGCATGGCTGTGTTTTAGGGCTGAAAGGATACTTAGGAATATAGTTCTTTCAATGTTTTCTAAACATTTTTTTCTGACCTATATGGCTGTATACAGTGCTTTGCTCCAAAAAGGAATGGCGTCTGAATTGCCCGACAGGCAACTGTTCGAAAGAACCTGATTTAGCTTTCAATCTCTTGCCATGGGCTTTGAAATTACAGGCATATTAACAAATAGAGCCAAAATGTATTAGTTGTTTCGGACTTTTCGGCCACTTGAGCCTCAACGTATATTCATTTAGCACTCCGTACAACCCAAAATGTGCAATGAAAGAATGCCTTTCAACCATAAATTTGACCATTCCTGACACACTCTTTTGGTTTTGGCAGTGTTGTATTGTCTTTTGAGACTCATATTTTGATTCAGAGAAGCAAATTTTCCTGTCTAATGAGTGGAATTTTGAGAAAATTGTCTTTTGAGAAATATTTGAGCCCTAACCCTAACTAGCAAAACCCTAAGCTAGGGTTAGGGTTTTATTCCAATACAATATAGACAGTTTTTGATGGCATGGCTGTGTTTTATGGCTGAAAGGATACTTAGGAATATAGTTCTTTCAATGTTTTCTAAACATTTTTTTCTGACCTATATGGCTGTATACAGTGCTTTGCTCCAAAAAGGAATGGCGTCTGAATTACCCGACAGGCAACAGTTCGAAAGAACCTGATTTAGCTTTCAAACTCTTGCCATGGGCTTTGAAATCACAGGCATATTAACAAATAGAGCCAAAATGTATTAGTGTTTTCAGACTTTTAGGCCACTTGAGCCTCAACGTACATTCATTTAGCACTCCGTTCAACCCAAAATGTCCAATGAAAGAATACCTTTCAACAATCAATTTGACCATTCCTGACCCACTCTTTTGGTTTTGGCAGTGTTGTATTGTCTTTTCAGACTCATATATTGGTTCAGAGAAGTAAATTTTCCAGTCTAATGAGTGGAAATTTGAGAAAATTGTCTTTGAGAAATATTTAAGCCCTAACCCTAACTAGCAAAACCCGAAGCTAGGGTTAGGGTTTTATTCCCATACAATATAGACAGTTTTTGATGGCATGGCTGTGTTTTAGGGCTGAAAGGATACTTAGGAATATAGTTCTTTCAATGTTTTCTAAACATTTTTTTCTGACCTATATGGCTGTATACAGTGCTTTGCTCCAAAAAGGAATGGCGTCTGAATTGCCCGACAGGCAACAGTTCGAAAGAACCTGATTTAGCTTTCAAACTCTTGCCATGGGCTTTGAAATCACAGGCATATTAACAAATAGAGCCAAAATGTATTAGTTGTTTCGGACTTTTCGGCCACTTGAGCCTCAACGTATATTCATTTAGCACTCCGTACAACCCAAAATGTGCAATGAAAGAATGCCTTTCAACCAAAGATTTGACCATTCCTGACACACTCTTTTGGTTTTGGCAGTGTTGTATTGTCTTTTGAGACTCATATTTTGATTCAGAGAAGCAAATTTTCCTGTCTAATGAGTGGAATTTTGAGAAAATTGTCTTTTGATTAATAGTTGAACCCTAACCCTAACTAGCAAAACCCTAAGCTAGGGTTAGGGTTTTATTCCCATACAATATAGACAGTTTTTGATGGCATGGCTGTGTTTTATGGCTGAAAGGATACTTAGGAATATAGTTCGTTCAATGTTTTCTAAACATTTTTTTCTGACCTATATGGCTGTATACAGTGCTTTGCCCCAAAAAGGAATGGCGTCTGAATTGCCCGATAGGCAACAGTTCAAAAGAAACTGATTTAGCTTTCAAACTCTTGCCATGGGCTTTGAAATCACAGGCATATTAACAAATAGAGCCAAAATGTATTAGTTGTTTCGGACTTTTAGGCCACTTGAGCCTCAATGTAGATTCATTTAGCACTCCGTTCAACCCAAAATGTCCAATGAAAGAATACCTTTCAACAATCAATTTGACCATTCCTGACCCACTCTTTTTGTTTTGGCAGTGTTGTATTGTCTTTTCAGACTCATATTTTGATTCAGAGAAGTAAATTTTCCAGTCTAATGAGTGGAAATTTGAGAAAATTGTCTTTTGAGAAATATTTGAGCCCTAACCCTATCTAGCAAAACCCGAAGCTAGGGTTAGGGTTTTATTCCCATACAATGTAGACAGTTTTTGATGGCATGGCTGTGTTTTAGGGCTGAAAGGATACTTAGGAATATAGTTCTTTCAATGGTTTCTAAACATTTTTTTCTGACCTATATGGCTGTATACAGTGCTTTGCTCCAAAAAGGAATGGCGTCTGAATTGCCCGACAGGCAACAGTTCGAAAGAACCTGATTTAGCTTTCAAACTCTTGCCATGGGCTTTGAAATCACAGGCATATTAACAAATAGAGCCAAAATGTATTAGTTTTTTCAGACTTTTAGGCCACTTGAGCCTCAACGTACATTGATTTAGCACTCCGTTAAACCCAAAATGTCCAATGAAAGAATACCTTTCAACAATCAATTTGACCATTCCTGACCCACTCTTTTTGTTTTGGCAGTGTTGTATTGTCTTTTCAGACTCATATTTTGATTCAGAGAAGTAAATTTTCCAGTCTAATGAGTGGAAATTTGAGAAAATTGTCTTTGAGAAATATTTGAGCCCTAACCCTATCTAGCAAAACCCGAAGCTAGGGTTAGGGTTTTATTCCCATACAATGTAGACAGTTTTTGATGGCATGGCTGTGTTTTAGGGCTGAAATGATACTTAGGAATATAGTTCTTTCAATGTTTTCTAAACATTTTTTTCTGACCTATATGGCTGTATACAGTGCTTTGCTCCAAAAAGGAATGGCGTCTGAATTGCCCGACAGGCAACAGTTCGAAAGAACCTGATTTAGCTTTCAAACTCTTGCCATGGGCTTTGAAATCACAGGCATATTAACAAATAGAGCCAAAATGTATTAGTTGTTTCCGACTTTTAGGCCACTTGAGCCTCAACATACATTCATTTAGCACTCCGTTCAACCCAAAATGTCCAATGAAAGAATCCCTTTCAACAATCAATTTGATCATTCCTGACACACTCTTTTGGTTTTGGCAGTGTTGTATTGTCTTTTCAGACTCATATTTTGATTCAGAGAAGCAAATTTTCCTGTCTAATGAGTGGAATTTTGAGAAAATTGTCTTTGAGAAATATTTGAGCCCTAACCCTAACTAGCAAAACCCGAAGCTAGGGTTAGGGTTTTATTCCCATACAATGTAGACAGTTTTTGATGGCATGGCTGTGTTTTAGGGCTGAAAGGATACTTAGGAATATAGTTCTTTCAATGTTTTCTAAAAATTTTTTTCTGACCTATATGGCTGTATACAGTGCTTTGCCCCAAAAAGGAATGGCGTCTGAATTGCCCGACAGGCAACTGTTCGAAAGAACCTGATTTAGCTTTCAATCTCTTGCCATGGGCTTTGAAATTACAGGCATATTAACAAATAGAGCCAAAATGTATTAGTTGTTTCGGACTTTTCGGCCACTTGAGCCTCAACGTATATTCATTTAGCACTCCGTACAACCCAAAATGTGCAATGAAAGAATGCCTTTCAACCATAAATTTGACCATTCCTGACACACTCTTTTGGTTTTGGCAGTGTTGTATTGTCTTTTGAGACTCATATTTTGATTCAGAGAAGCAAATTTTCCTGTCTAATGAGTGGAATTTTGAGAAAATTGTCTTTTGAGAAATATTTGAGCCCTAACCCTAACTAGCAAAACCCTAAGCTAGGGTTAGGGTTTTATTCCAATACAATATAGACAGTTTTTGATGGCATGGCTGTGTTTTATGGCTGAAAGGATACTTAGGAATATAGTTCTTTCAATGTTTTCTAAACATTTTTTTCTGACCTATATGGCTGTATACAGTGCTTTGCTCCAAAAAGGAATGGCGTCTGAATTACCCGACAGGCAACAGTTCGAAAGAACCTGATTTAGCTTTCAAACTCTTGCCATGGGCTTTGAAATCACAGGCATATTAACAAATAGAGCCAAAATGTATTAGTGTTTTCAGACTTTTAGGCCACTTGAGCCTCAACGTACATTCATTTAGCACTCCGTTCAACCCAAAATGTCCAATGAAAGAATACCTTTCAACAATCAATTTGACCATTCCTGACCCACTCTTTTGGTTTTGGCAGTGTTGTATTGTCTTTTCAGACTCATATATTGGTTCAGAGAAGTAAATTTTCCAGTCTAATGAGTGGAAATTTGAGAAAATTGTCTTTGAGAAATATTTAAGCCCTAACCCTAACTAGCAAAACCCGAAGCTAGGGTTAGGGTTTTATTCCCATACAATATAGACAGTTTTTGATGGCATGGCTGTGTTTTAGGGCTGAAAGGATACTTAGGAATATAGTTCTTTCAATGTTTTCTAAACATTTTTTTCTGACCTATATGGCTGTATACAGTGCTTTGCTCCAAAAAGGAATGGCGTCTGAATTGCCCGACAGGCAACAGTTCGAAAGAACCTGATTTAGCTTTCAAACTCTTGCCATGGGCTTTGAAATCACAGGCATATTAACAAATAGAGCCAAAATGTATTAGTTGTTTCGGACTTTTCGGCCACTTGAGCCTCAACGTATATTCATTTAGCACTCCGTACAACCCAAAATGTGCAATGAAAGAATGCCTTTCAACCAAAGATTTGACCATTCCTGACACACTCTTTTGGTTTTGGCAGTGTTGTATTGTCTTTTGAGACTCATATTTTGATTCAGAGAAGCAAATTTTCCTGTCTAATGAGTGGAATTTTGAGAAAATTGTCTTTTGATTAATAGTTGAACCCTAACCCTAACTAGCAAAACCCTAAGCTAGGGTTAGGGTTTTATTCCCATACAATATAGACAGTTTTTGATGGCATGGCTGTGTTTTATGGCTGAAAGGATACTTAGGAATATAGTTCGTTCAATGTTTTCTAAACATTTTTTTCTGACCTATATGGCTGTATACAGTGCTTTGCCCCAAAAAGGAATGGCGTCTGAATTGCCCGATAGGCAACAGTTCAAAAGAAACTGATTTAGCTTTCAAACTCTTGCCATGGGCTTTGAAATCACAGGCATATTAACAAATAGAGCCAAAATGTATTAGTTGTTTCGGACTTTTAGGCCACTTGAGCCTCAATGTAGATTCATTTAGCACTCCGTTCAACCCAAAATGTCCAATGAAAGAATACCTTTCAACAATCAATTTGACCATTCCTGACCCACTCTTTTTGTTTTGGCAGTGTTGTATTGTCTTTTCAGACTCATATTTTGATTCAGAGAAGTAAATTTTCCAGTCTAATGAGTGGAAATTTGAGAAAATTGTCTTTTGAGAAATATTTGAGCCCTAACCCTATCTAGCAAAACCCGAAGCTAGGGTTAGGGTTTTATTCCCATACAATGTAGACAGTTTTTGATGGCATGGCTGTGTTTTAGGGCTGAAAGGATACTTAGGAATATAGTTCTTTCAATGGTTTCTAAACATTTTTTTCTGACCTATATGGCTGTATACAGTGCTTTGCTCCAAAAAGGAATGGCGTCTGAATTGCCCGACAGGCAACAGTTCGAAAGAACCTGATTTAGCTTTCAAACTCTTGCCATGGGCTTTGAAATCACAGGCATATTAACAAATAGAGCCAAAATGTATTAGTTTTTTCAGACTTTTAGGCCACTTGAGCCTCAACGTACATTGATTTAGCACTCCGTTAAACCCAAAATGTCCAATGAAAGAATACCTTTCAACAATCAATTTGACCATTCCTGACCCACTCTTTTTGTTTTGGCAGTGTTGTATTGTCTTTTCAGACTCATATTTTGATTCAGAGAAGTAAATTTTCCAGTCTAATGAGTGGAAATTTGAGAAAATTGTCTTTGAGAAATATTTGAGCCCTAACCCTATCTAGCAAAACCCGAAGCTAGGGTTAGGGTTTTATTCCCATACAATGTAGACAGTTTTTGATGGCATGGCTGTGTTTTAGGGCTGAAATGATACTTAGGAATATAGTTCTTTCAATGTTTTCTAAACATTTTTTTCTGACCTATATGGCTGTATACAGTGCTTTGCTCCAAAAAGGAATGGCGTCTGAATTGCCCGACAGGCAACAGTTCGAAAGAACCTGATTTAGCTTTCAAACTCTTGCCATGGGCTTTGAAATCACAGGCATATTAACAAATAGAGCCAAAATGTATTAGTTGTTTCCGACTTTTAGGCCACTTGAGCCTCAACATACATTCATTTAGCACTCCGTTCAACCCAAAATGTCCAATGAAAGAATCCCTTTCAACAATCAATTTGATCATTCCTGACACACTCTTTTGGTTTTGGCAGTGTTGTATTGTCTTTTCAGACTCATATTTTGATTCAGAGAAGCAAATTTTCCTGTCTAATGAGTGGAATTTTGAGAAAATTGTCTTTGAGAAATATTTGAGCCCTAACCCTAACTAGCAAAACCCGAAGCTAGGGTTAGGGTTTTATTCCCATACAATGTAGACAGTTTTTGATGGCATGGCTGTGTTTTAGGGCTGAAAGGATACTTAGGAATATAGTTCTTTCAATGTTTTCTAAAAATTTTTTTCTGACCTATATGGCTGTATACAGTGCTTTGCCCCAAAAAGGAATGGCGTCTGAATTGCCCGACAGGCAACTGTTCGAAAGAACCTGATTTAGCTTTCAATCTCTTGCCATGGGCTTTGAAATTACAGGCATATTAACAAATAGAGCCAAAATGTATTAGTTGTTTCGGACTTTTCGGCCACTTGAGCCTCAACGTATATTCATTTAGCACTCCGTACAACCCAAAATGTGCAATGAAAGAATGCCTTTCAACCATAAATTTGACCATTCCTGACACACTCTTTTGGTTTTGGCAGTGTTGTATTGTCTTTTGAGACTCATATTTTGATTCAGAGAAGCAAATTTTCCTGTCTAATGAGTGGAATTTTGAGAAAATTGTCTTTTGAGAAATATTTGAGCCCTAACCCTAACTAGCAAAACCCTAAGCTAGGGTTAGGGTTTTATTCCAATACAATATAGACAGTTTTTGATGGCATGGCTGTGTTTTATGGCTGAAAGGATACTTAGGAATATAGTTCTTTCAATGTTTTCTAAACATTTTTTTCTGACCTATATGGCTGTATACAGTGCTCTGCTCCAAAAAGGAATGGCGTCTGAATTACCCGACAGGCAACAGTTCGAAAGAACCTGATTTAGCTTTCAAACTCTTGCCATGGGCTTTGAAATCACAGGCATATTAACAAATAGAGCCAAAATGTATTAGTGTTTTCAGACTTTTAGGCCACTTGAGCCTCAACGTACATTCATTTAGCACTCCGTTCAACCCAAAATGTCCAATGAAAGAATACCTTTCAACAATCAATTTGACCATTCCTGACCCACTCTTTTGGTTTTGGCAGTGTTGTATTGTCTTTTCAGACTCATATATTGGTTCAGAGAAGTAAATTTTCCAGTCTAATGAGTGGAAATTTGAGAAAATTGTCTTTGAGAAATATTTAAGCCCTAACCCTAACTAGCAAAACCCGAAGCTAGGGTTAGGGTTTTATTCCCATACAATATAGACAGTTTTTGATGGCATGGCTGTGTTTTAGGGCTGAAAGGATACTTAGGAATATAGTTCTTTCAATGTTTTCTAAACATTTTTTTCTGACCTATATGGCTGTATACAGTGCTTTGCTCCAAAAAGGAATGGCGTCTGAATTGCCCGACAGGCAACAGTTCGAAAGAACCTGATTTAGCTTTCAAACTCTTGCCATGGGCTTTGAAATCACAGGCATATTAACAAATAGAGCCAAAATGTATTAGTTGTTTCGGACTTTTCGGCCACTTGAGCCTCAACGTATATTCATTTAGCACTCCGTACAACCCAAAATGTGCAATGAAAGAATGCCTTTCAACCAAAGATTTGACCATTCCTGACACACTCTTTTGGTTTTGGCAGTGTTGTATTGTCTTTTGAGACTCATATTTTGATTCAGAGAAGCAAATTTTCCTGTCTAATGAGTGGAATTTTGAGAAAATTGTCTTTTGATTAATAGTTGAACCCTAACCCTAACTAGCAAAACCCTAAGCTAGGGTTAGGGTTTTATTCCCATACAATATAGACAGTTTTTGATGGCATGGCTGTGTTTTATGGCTGAAAGGATACTTAGGAATATAGTTCGTTCAATGTTTTCTAAACATTTTTTTCTGACCTATATGGCTGTATACAGTGCTTTGCCCCAAAAAGGAATGGCGTCTGAATTGCCCGATAGGCAACAGTTCAAAAGAAACTGATTTAGCTTTCAAACTCTTGCCATGGACTTTGAAATCACAGGCATATTAACAAATAGAGCCAAAATGTATTAGTTGTTTCGGACTTTTAGGCCACTTGAGCCTCAATGTAGATTCATTTAGCACTCCGTTCAACCCAAAATGTCCAATGAAAGAATACCTTTCAACAATCAATTTGACCATTCCTGACCCACTCTTTTTGTTTTGGCAGTGTTGTATTGTCTTTTCAGACTCATATTTTGATTCAGAGAAGTAAATTTTCCAGTCTAATGAGTGGAAATTTGAGAAAATTGTCTTTTGAGAAATATTTGAGCCCTAACCCTATCTAGCAAAACCCGAAGCTAGGGTTAGGGTTTTATTCCCATACAATGTAGACAGTTTTTGATGGCATGGCTGTGTTTTAGGGCTGAAAGGATACTTAGGAATATAGTTCTTTCAATGGTTTCTAAACATTTTTTTCTGACCTATATGGCTGTATACAGTGCTTTGCTCCAAAAAGGAATGGCGTCTGAATTGCCCGACAGGCAACAGTTCGAAAGAACCTGATTTAGCTTTCAAACTCTTGCCATGGGCTTTGAAATCACAGGCATATTAACAAATAGAGCCAAAATGTATTAGTTTTTTCAGACTTTTAGGCCACTTGAGCCTCAACGTACATTGATTTAGCACTCCGTTAAACCCAAAATGTCCAATGAAAGAATACCTTTCAACAATCAATTTGACCATTCCTGACCCACTCTTTTTGTTTTGGCAGTGTTGTATTGTCTTTTCAGACTCATATTTTGATTCAGAGAAGTAAATTTTCCAGTCTAATGAGTGGAAATTTGAGAAAATTGTCTTTGAGAAATATTTGAGCCCTAACCCTATCTAGCAAAACCCGAAGCTAGGGTTAGGGTTTTATTCCCATACAATGTAGACAGTTTTTGATGGCATGGCTGTGTTTTAGGGCTGAAATGATACTTAGGAATATAGTTCTTTCAATGTTTTCTAAACATTTTTTTCTGACCTATATGGCTGTATACAGTGCTTTGCTCCAAAAAGGAATGGCGTCTGAATTGCCCGACAGGCAACAGTTCGAAAGAACCTGATTTAGCTTTCAAACTCTTGCCATGGGCTTTGAAATCACAGGCATATTAACAAATAGAGCCAAAATGTATTAGTTGTTTCCGACTTTTAGGCCACTTGAGCCTCAACATACATTCATTTAGCACTCCGTTCAACCCAAAATGTCCAATGAAAGAATCCCTTTCAACAATTAATTTGATCATTCCTGACACACTCTTTTGGTTTTGGCAGTGTTGTATTGTCTTTTCAGACTCATATTTTGATTCAGAGAAGCAAATTTTCCTGTCTAATGAGTGGAATTTTGAGAAAATTGTCTTTGAGAAATATTTGAGCCCTAACCCTAACTAGCAAAACCCGAAGCTAGGGTTAGGGTTTTATTCCCATACAATGTAGACAGTTTTTGATGGCATGGCTGTGTTTTAGGGCTGAAAGGATACTTAGGAATATAGTTCTTTCAATGTTTTCTAAACATTTTTTTCTGACCTATATGGCTGTATACAGTGCTTTGCCCCAAAAAGGAATGGCGTCTGAATTGCCCGACAGGCAACAGTTCGAAAGAACCTGATTTAGCTTTCAAACTCTTGCCATGGGCTTTGAAATCACAGGCATATTAACAAATAGAGCCAAAATGTATTAGTTGTTTCGGACTTTTCGGCCACTTGAGCCTCAACGTATATTCATTTAGCACTCCGTTCAACCCAAAATGTGCAATGAAAGAATGCCTTTCAACCATTAATTTGACCATTCCTGACACACTCTTTTGGTTTTGGCAGTGTTGTATTGTCTTTTGAGACTCATATTTTGATTCAGAGAAGCAAATTCTCCTGTCTAATGAGTGGAATTTTGAGAAAATTGTCTTTGAGAAATATTTAAGCCCTAACCCTAACTAGCAAAACCCGAAGCTAGGGTTAGGGTTTTATTCCCATACAATATAGACAGTTTTTGATGGCATGGCTGTGTTTTATGGCTGAAAGGATACTTAGGAATATAGTTCGTTCAATGTTTTCTAAACATTTTTTTCTGACCTATATGGCTGTATACAGTGCTTTGCCCCAAAAAGGAATGGCGTCTGAATTGCCCGATAGGCAACAGTTCAAAAGAAACTGATTTAGCTTTCAAACTCTTGCCATGGACTTTGAAATCACAGGCATATTAACAAATAGAGCCAAAATGTATTAGTTGTTTCGGACTTTTAGGCCACTTGAGCCTCAATGTAGATTCATTTAGCACTCCGTTCAACCCAAAATGTCCAATGAAAGAATACCTTTCAACAATCAATTTGACCATTCCTGACCCACTCTTTTTGTTTTGGCAGTGTTGTATTGTCTTTTCAGACTCATATTTTGATTCAGAGAAGTAAATTTTCCAGTCTAATGAGTGGAAATTTGAGAAAATTGTCTTTTGAGAAATATTTGAGCCCTAACCCTATCTAGCAAAACCCGAAGCTAGGGTTAGGGTTTTATTCCCATACAATGTAGACAGTTTTTGATGGCATGGCTGTGTTTTAGGGCTGAAAGGATACTTAGGAATATAGTTCTTTCAATGGTTTCTAAACATTTTTTTCTGACCTATATGGCTGTATACAGTGCTTTGCTCCAAAAAGGAATGGCGTCTGAATTGCCCGACAGGCAACAGTTCGAAAGAACCTGATTTAGCTTTCAAACTCTTGCCATGGGCTTTGAAATCACAGGCATATTAACAAATAGAGCCAAAATGTATTAGTTTTTTCAGACTTTTAGGCCACTTGAGCCTCAACGTACATTGATTTAGCACTCCGTTAAACCCAAAATGTCCAATGAAAGAATACCTTTCAACAATCAATTTGACCATTCCTGACCCACTCTTTTTGTTTTGGCAGTGTTGTATTGTCTTTTCAGACTCATATTTTGATTCAGAGAAGTAAATTTTCCAGTCTAATGAGTGGAAATTTGAGAAAATTGTCTTTGAGAAATATTTGAGCCCTAACCCTATCTAGCAAAACCCGAAGCTAGGGTTAGGGTTTTATTCCCATACAATGTAGACAGTTTTTGATGGCATGGCTGTGTTTTAGGGCTGAAATGATACTTAGGAATATAGTTCTTTCAATGTTTTCTAAACATTTTTTTCTGACCTATATGGCTGTATACAGTGCTTTGCTCCAAAAAGGAATGGCGTCTGAATTGCCCGACAGGCAACAGTTCGAAAGAACCTGATTTAGCTTTCAAACTCTTGCCATGGGCTTTGAAATCACAGGCATATTAACAAATAGAGCCAAAATGTATTAGTTGTTTCCGACTTTTAGGCCACTTGAGCCTCAACATACATTCATTTAGCACTCCGTTCAACCCAAAATGTCCAATGAAAGAATCCCTTTCAACAATTAATTTGATCATTCCTGACACACTCTTTTGGTTTTGGCAGTGTTGTATTGTCTTTTCAGACTCATATTTTGATTCAGAGAAGCAAATTTTCCTGTCTAATGAGTGGAATTTTGAGAAAATTGTCTTTGAGAAATATTTGAGCCCTAACCCTAACTAGCAAAACCCGAAGCTAGGGTTAGGGTTTTATTCCCATACAATGTAGACAGTTTTTGATGGCATGGCTGTGTTTTAGGGCTGAAAGGATACTTAGGAATATAGTTCTTTCAATGTTTTCTAAACATTTTTTTCTGACCTATATGGCTGTATACAGTGCTTTGCCCCAAAAAGGAATGGCGTCTGAATTGCCCGACAGGCAACAGTTCGAAAGAACCTGATTTAGCTTTCAAACTCTTGCCATGGGCTTTGAAATCACAGGCATATTAACAAATAGAGCCAAAATGTATTAGTTGTTTCGGACTTTTCGGCCACTTGAGCCTCAACGTATATTCATTTAGCACTCCGTTCAACCCAAAATGTGCAATGAAAGAATGCCTTTCAACCATTAATTTGACCATTCCTGACACACTCTTTTGGTTTTGGCAGTGTTGTATTGTCTTTTGAGACTCATATTTTGATTCAGAGAAGCAAATTCTCCTGTCTAATGAGTGGAATTTTGAGAAAATTGTCTTTGAGAAATATTTAAGCCCTAACCCTAACTAGCAAAACCCGAAGCTAGGGTTAGGGTTTTATTCCCATACAATGTAGACAGTTTTTGATGGCATGGCTGTGTTTTAGGGCTGAAAGGATACTTAGGAATATAGTTCTTTCAATGTTTTCTAAACATTTTTTTCTGACCTATATGGCTGTATACAGTGCTTTGCTCCAAAAAGGAATGGCGTCTGAATTGCCCGACAGGCAACAGTTCGAAAGAACCTGATTTAGCTTTCAAACTCTTGCCATGGGCTTTGAAATCACAGGCATATTAACAAATAGAGCCAAAATGTATTAGTTTTTTCAGACTTTTAGGCCACTTGAGCCTCAACGTACATTCATTTAGCACTCCGTTCAACCCAAAATGTCCAATGAAAGAATACCTTTCAACAATCAATTTGTCATTCCTGACCCACTCTTTTTGTTTTGGCAGTGTTGTATTGTCTTTTCAGAGTCATATATTGGTTCAGAGAAGTAAATTTTCCAGTCTAATGAGTGGAAATTTGAGAAAATTGTCTTTGAGAAATATTTGAACCCTAACCCTAACTAGCAAAACCCGAAGCTAGGGTTAGGGTTTTATTCCCATACAATATAGACAGTTTTTGATGGCATGGCTGTGTTTTAGGGCTGAAAGGATACTTAGGAATATAGTTCTTTCAATGTTTTCTAAACATTTTTTTCTGACCTATATGGCTGTATACAGTGCTTTGCCCCAAAAAGGAATGGCGTCTGAATTGCCCGACAGGCAACAGTTCGAAAGAACCTGATTTAGCTTTCAAACTCTTGCCATGGGCTTTGAAATCACTGGCATATTAACAAATAGAGCCAAAATGTATTAGTTGTTTCAGACTTTTCGGCCACTTGAGCCTCAACGTACATTCATTTAGCACTCCGTTCAACCCAAAATGTCAAATGAAAGAATACCTTTCAACCATTAATTTGACCATTCCTGACCCACTGTTTTGGTTTTGGCAGTGTTGTATTGTCTTTTCAGACTCATATTTTGATTCAGAGAAGCAAATTCTCCTGTCTAATGAGTGGAATTTTGAGAAAATTGTCTTTGAGAAATATTTAAGCCCTAACCCTAACTAGCAAAACCCGAAGCTAGGGTTGGGGTTTTATTCCCATACAATGTAGACAGTTTTTGATGGCATGGCTGTGTTTTAGGGCTGAAAGGATACTTAGGAATATAGTTCTTTCAATGTTTTCTAAACATTTTTTTCTGACCTATATGGCTGTATACAGTGCTTTGCCTCAAAAAGGAATGGCGTCTGAATTGCCCGACAGGCAACAGTTCGAAAGAAACTGATTTAGCTTTCAAACTCTTGCCATGGGCTTTGAAATCACAGGCATATTAACAAATAGAGCCAAAATGTATTAGTTGTTTCGGACTTTTAGGCCACTTGAGCCTCAACGTACATTCATTTAGCACTCCGTTCAACCCAAAATGTCCAATGAAAGAATGCCTTTCAACAATTAATTTGACCATTCCTGAAACACTCTTTTGGTTTTGGCAGTGTTGTATTGTCTTTTCAGACTCATATTTTGATTCAGAGATGTAAATTTTCCAGTCTAATGAGTGGAATTTTGAGAAAATTGTCTTTGAGAAATATTTAAGCCCTAACCCTAACTAGCAAAACCCGAAGCTAGGGTTAGGGTTTTATTCCCATACAATGTAGACAGTTTTTGATGGCATGGCTGTGTTTTAGGGCTGAAAGGATACTTAGGAATATAGTTCTTTCAATGTTTTCTAAACATTTTTTTCTGACCTATATGGCTGTATACAGTGCTTTGCTCCAAAAAGGAATGGCGTCTGAATTGCCCGACAGGCAACAGTTCGAAAGAACCTGATTTAGCTTTCAAACTCTTGCCATGGGCTTTGAAATCACAGGCATATTAACAAATAGAGCCAAAATGTATTAGTTTTTTCAGACTTTTAGGCCACTTGAGCCTCAACGTACATTCATTTAGCACTCCGTTCAACCCAAAATGTCCAATGAAAGAATACCTTTCAACAATCAATTTGACCATTCCTGACCCACTCTTTTGGTTTTGGCAGTGTTGTATTGTCTTTTCAGACTCATATATTGGTTCAGAGAAGTAAATTTTCCAGTCTAATGAGTGGAAATTTGAGAAAATTGTCTTTGAGAAATATTTGAACCCTAACCCTAACTAGCAAAACCCGAAGCTAGGGTTAGGGTTTTATTCCCATACAATATAGACAGTTTTTGATGGCATGGCTGTGTTTTAGGGCTGAAAGGATACTTAGGAATATAGTTCTTTCAATGTTTTCTAAACATTTTT
Organism: Atractosteus spatula; assembly: GCF_055471065.1. Classification (NCBI taxonomy): domain Eukaryota; kingdom Metazoa; phylum Chordata; class Actinopteri; order Semionotiformes; family Lepisosteidae; genus Atractosteus; species Atractosteus spatula. The sequence goes on along the minus strand of NC_142718.1, from coordinate 5,192,458 downwards.
TTCTGACCTATATGGCTGTATACAGTGCTTTGCCCCAAAAAGGAATGGCGTCTGAATTGCCCGACAGGCAACAGTTCGAAAGAACCTGATTTAGCTTTCAAACTCTTGCCATGGGCTTTGAAATCACTGGCATATTAACAAATAGAGCCAAAATGTATTAGTTGTTTCAGACTTTTCGGCCACTTGAGCCTCAACGTACATTCATTTAGCACTCCGTTCAACCCAAAATGTCAAATGAAAGAATACCTTTCAACCATTAATTTGACCATTCCTGACCCACTGTTTTGGTTTTGGCAGTGTTGTATTGTCTTTTCAGACTCATATTTTGATTCAGAGAAGCAAATTCTCCTGTCTAATGAGTGGAATTTTGAGAAAATTGTCTTTGAGAAATATTTAAGCCCTAACCCTAACTAGCAAAACCCGAAGCTAGGGTTAGGGTTTTATTCCCATACAATGCAGACAGTTTTTGATGGCATAGCTGTGTTTTAGGGCTGAAAGGATACTTAGGAATATAGTTCTTTCAATGTTTTCTAAACATTTTTTTCTGACCTATATGGCTGTATACAGTGCTTTGCTCCAAAAAGGAATGGTGTCTGAATTGCCCGACAGGCAACTGTTCGAAAGAACCTGATTTAGCTTTCAAACTTTTGCCATGGGCTTTGAAATCACAGGCATATTAACAAATAGAGCCAAAATGTATTAGTTGTTTCGGACTTTTAGGCCACTTGAGCCTCAACGTACATTCATTTAGCACTCCGTTCAACCCAAAATGTCCAATGAAAGAATACCTTTCAACAGTTAATTTGACCATTCCTGAAACACTCTTTTGGTTTTGGCAGTGTTATATTGTCTTTTCAGACTCATATTTTGATTCAGAGAAGCAAATTTTCCTGTCTAATGAGTGGAATTTTGAGAAAATTGTCTTTGAGAAATATTTGAGCCCTAAACCTAACTAGCAAAACCCGAAGCTAGGGTTAGGGTTTTATTCCCATACAATGTAGACAGTTTTTGATGGCATGGCTGTGTTTTAGGGCTGAAAGGATACTTAGGAATATAGTTCTTTCAATGTTTTCTAAACATTTTTTTCTGACCTATATGGCTGTGTACAGTGCTTTGCTCCAAAAAGCAATGGCGTCTGAATTGCCCGACAGGCAACTTTTCGAAAGAACCTGATTTAGCTTTCAAACTCTTGCCATGGGCTTTGAAATCACAGGCATATTAACAAATAGAGCCAAAATGTATTAGTTGTTTCGGACTTTTAGGCCATTTGAGCCTCAATGTACATTCATTTAGCACTCCGTTCAACCCAAAATGTCCAATGAAAGAATACCTTTCAACAATAAATTTGACCATTCCTGACCCACTCTTCTGGTTTTGGCAGTGTTGTATTGTCTTTTCAGACTCATATTTTGATTCAGAGAAGCAAATTTTCCAGTCTAATAAGTGGAATTTTGAGAAAATTGTCTTTGAGAAATATTTGAACCCTATCCCTAACTAGCAAAACCCGAAGCTAGGGTTAGGGTTTTATTCCCATACAATGTAGACAGTTTTTGATGGCATGGCTGTGTTTTAGGGCTGAAAGGATACTTAGGAATATAGTTCTTTCAATGTTTTCTAAACATTTTTTTCTGATCTATATGGCTGTATACAGTGCTTTGCCCCAAAAAGGAATGGCGTCTGAATTGTCCGACAGGCAACAGTTCATAAGAACCTGATTTAGCTTTCAAACTCTTGCCATGGGCTTTGAAATCACAGGCATATTAACAAATAGAGCCAAAATGTATTAGTTGTTTCGGACTTTTAGGCCACTTGAGCCTCAACGTACATTCATTTAGCACTCCGTTCAACCCAAAATGTGCAATGAAAGAATACCTTTCAACCATTAATTTGACCATTCCTGACACACTCTTTTGGTTTTGGCAGTGTTGTATTTTCTTTTCAGACTCATATATTGATTCAGAGAAGCAAATTTTCATGTCTAATGAGTGGAATTTTGAGAAAATTGTCTTTGAGAAATATTTGAACCCTAACCCTAACTAGCAAAACCCGAAGCTAGGGTTAGGGTTTTATTCCCATACAATATAGACAGTTTTTGATGGCATGGCTGTGTTTTAGGGCTGAAAGGATACTTAGGAATATAGTTCTTTCAATGTTTTCTAAACATTTTTTTCTGACCTATATGGCTGTATACAGTGCTTTGCCCCAAAAAGGAATGGCGTCTGAATTGCCCGACAGGCAACAGTTCGAAAGAACCTGATTTAGCTTTCAAACTCTTGCCATGGGCTTTGAAATCACAGGCATATTAACAAATAGAGCCAAAATGTATTAGTTGTTTTGGACTTTAGGCCACTTGAGCCTCAACGTACATTCATTTAGCACTCCGTTCAACCCAAAATGTCCAATGAAAGAATACCTTTCAACAATCAATTTGACCATTCCTGACACACTCTTCTTGTTTTGGCAGTGTTGTATTGTCTTTTCAGACTCATATTTTGATTCAGAGAAGCAAATTTTCCAGTCTAATAAGTGGAATTTTGAGAAAATTGTCTTTGAGAAATATTTGAGCCCTAACCCTAACTAGCAAAACCCGAAGCTAGGGTTAGGGTTTTATTCCCATACAATGTAGACAGTTTTTGATGGCATGGCTGTGTTTTAGGGCTGAAAGGATACTTAAGACTATAGTTCTTTCAATGTTTTCTAAACATTTTTTTCTGACCTATATGGCTGTATACAGTGCTTTGCTCCAAAAAGGAATGGCGTCTGAATTGCCCGACAGGTAACAGTTCGAAAGAACCTGATTTAGCTTTCAAACTCTTGCCATGGGCTTTGAAATCACATGCATATTAACAAATAAAGCCAAAATGTATTAGTTGTTTTGGACTTTTAGGCCACTTGAGCCTCAACGTACATTCATTTAGCACTCCGTTCAACCCAAAATGTGCAATGAAAGAATACCTTTCAACCATTAATTTGACCATTCCTGACACACTCTTTTGGTTTTGGCAGTGTTGTATTTTCTTTTCAGACTCATATATTGATTCAGAGAAGCAAATTTTCATGTCTAATGAGTGGAATTTTGAGTAAATTGTCTTTGAGAAATATTTGAACCCTAACCCTAACTAGCAAAACCCGAAGCTAGGGTTAGGGTTTTATTCCCATACAATATAGACAGTTTTTGATGGCATGGCTGTGTTTTAGGGCTGAAAGGATACTTAGGAATATAGTTCTTTCAATGTTTTCTAAACATTTTTTTCTGACCTATATGGCTGTATACAGTGCTTTGCTCCAAAAAGGAATGGTGTCTGAATTGCCCGACAGGCAACAGTTCGAAAGAACCTGATTTAGCTTTCAAACTCTTGCCATGGGCTTTGAAATCACAGGCATATTAACAAATAGAGCCAAAATGTATTAGTTTTTTCAGACTTTTAGGCCACTTGAGCCTCAACGTACATTCATTTAGCACTCCGTTCAACCCAAAATGTCCAATGAAAGAATACCTTTCAACAATTAAGTTGAGCTTTCCTGAAACACTCTTTTGGTTTTGACAGTGTTGTATTGTCTTTTCAGACTCATATTTTGATTCAGAGAAGTAAATTTTCCTGTCTAATGAGTGGAATTTTCAGAAAATTGTCTTTGAGAAATATTTGAGCCCTAACCCTGACTAGCAAAACCCGAAGCTAGGGTTAGGGTTTTATTCCCATACAATGTAGACAGTTTTTGATGGCATGGCTGTGTTTTAGGGCTGAAAGGATACCTAAGAATATAGTTCTTTCAATGTTTTCTAAACATTTTTTTCTGACCTATATGGCTGTATACAGTGCTTTGCTCCAAAAAGGAATGGTGTCTGAATTGCCCGACAGGCAAAAGTTCGAAATAACCTGATTTAGCTTTCAAACTGTTGCCATGGGCTTTGAAATCACAGGCATATTAACAAATAGAGCCAAAATGTATTAGTTGTTTCGGACTTTAGGCCACTTGAGCCTCAACGTACATTCATTTAGCACTCCGTTCAACCCAAAATGTCCAATGAAAGAATACCTTTCAACAATCAATTTGACCATTCCTGACCCACTCTTTTTGTTTTGGCAGTGTTGTATTGTCTTTTCAGACTCATATTTTGATTCAAAGAAGCAAATTTTCCTGTCTAATGAGTGGAATTTTGAGAAAATTGTCTTTGAGAAATATTTGAGCCCTAAACCTAACTAGCAAAACCCGAAGCCAGGGTTAGGGTTTTATTTCCATACAATGTAGACAGTTTTTGATGGCATGGCTGTGTTTTAGGGCTGAAAGGATACTTAGGAATATAGTTCTTTCAATGTTTTCTAAACATTTTTTTCTGACCTATATGGCTGTATACAGTGCTTTGCTCCAAAAAGGAATGGTGTCTGAATTGCCCGACAGGCAACAGTTCGAAAGAACCTGATTTAGCTTTCAAACTCTTGCCATGGGCTTTGAAATCACAGGCATATTAACAAATAGAGCCAAAATGTATTAGTTGTTTTGGACTTTAGGCCACTTGAGCCTCAACGTACATTCATTTAGCACTCCGTTCAACCCAAAATGTCCAATGAAAGAATACCTTTCAACAATTAATTTGAGCTTTCCTGAAACACTCTTTTGGTTTTGGCAGTGTTGTATTGTCTTTTCAGACTCATATATTGATTCAGAGAAGCAAATTTTCATGTCTAATGAGTGGAATTTTGAGAAAATTGTCTTTGAGAAATATTTGAACCCTAACCCTAACTAGCAAAACCCGAAGCTAGGGTTAGGGTTTTATTCCCATACAATATAGACAGTTTTTGATGGCATGGCTGTGTTTTAGGGCTGAAAGGATACTTAGGAATATAGTTCTTTCAATGTTTTCTAAACATTTTTTTCTGACCTATATGGCTGTATACAGTGCTTTGCCCCAAAAAGGAATGGCGTCTGAATTGCCCAACAGGCAACAGTTCGAAAGAACCTGATTTAGCTTTCAAACTCTTGCCATGGGCTTTGAAATCACAGGCATATTAACAAATAAAGCCAAAATGTATTAGTTGTTTTGGACTTTTAGGCCACTTGAGCCTCAACGTACATTCATTTAGCACTCCGTTCAACCCAAAATGTCCAATGAAAGAATACCTTTCAACAATTAATTTGACCATTCCTGACACACTCTTTTGGTTTTGGCAGTGTTGTATTGTCTTTTCAGACTCTTATTTTGATTCAGAGAAGCAAATTTTCCAGTCTAATGAGTGGAATTTTGAGAAAATTCTCTTTGAGAAATATTTGAGCCCTAACCCTAACTAGCAAAACCCGAAGCTAGGGTTAGGGTTTTATTCCCATACAATGTAGACAGTTTTTGATGGCATGGCTGTGTTTTAGGGCTGAAAGGATACTTAGGAATATAGTTCTTTCAATGTTTTCTAAACATTTTTTCTGACCTATATGGCTGTATACAGTGCTTTGCCCCAAAAAGGAATGGCGTCTGAATTGCCCGACAGGCAACAGTTCGAAAGGAACCTGATTTAGCTTTCAAACTCTTGCCATGGGCTTTGAAATCACAGGCATATTAACAAATAGAGCCAAAATGTATTAGTTTTTTCGGACTTTTCGGCCACTTGAGCCTCAACGTACATTCATTTAGCACTCCGTTCAACCCAAAATTTCCAATGAAAGAATACCTTTCAACAATTAATTTGACCATTCCTGACACACTCTTTTGGTTTTGGCAGTGTTGTATTGTCTTTTCAGACTCATATTTTGATTCAGAGAAGCAAATTTTCCAGTCTAATGAGTGGAATTTTGAGAAAATTGTCTTTGAGAAATATTTGAGCCCTAACCCTAACTAGCAAAACCCGAAGCTAGGGTTAGGGTTTTATTCCCAAACAATGCAGACAGTTTTTGATGGCATAGCTGTGTTTTAGGGCTGAAAGGATACTTAGGAATATAGTTCTTTCAATGTTTTCTAAACATTTTTTTCTGACCTATATGGCTGTATACAGTGCTTTGCTCCAAAAAGGAATGGTGTCTGAATTTCCCGACAGGCAACAGTTCGAAAGAACCTGATTTAGCTTTCAAACTCTTGCCATGGGCTTTGAAATCACAGGCATATTAACAAATAGAGCCAAAATGTATTAGTTGTTTCGGACTTTTAGGCCACTTGAGCCTCAACGTACATTCATTTAGCACTCCGTTCAACCCAAAATGTCCAATGAAAGAATACCTTTCAACAGTTAATTTGACCATTCCTGAAACACTCTTTTGGTTTTGGCAGTGTTATATTGTCTTTTCAGACTCATATTTTGATTCAGAGAAGCAAATTTTCCTGTCTAATGAGTGGAATTTTGAGAAAATTGTCTTTTGAGAAATATTTGAACCCTAACCCTAACTAGCAAAACCCTAAGCTAGGGTTAGGGTTTTATTCCCATACAATATAGACAGTTTTTGATGGCATGGCTGTGTTTTATGGCTGAAAGGATACTTAGGAATATAGTTCTTTCAATGTTTTCTAAACATTTTTTTCTGACCTATATGGCTGTATACAGTGCTTTGCCCCAAAAAGGAATGGCGTCTGAATTGCCCGATAGGCAACAGTTCAAAAGAAACTGATTTAGCTTTCAAACTCTTGCCATGGGCTTTGAATTCACAGGCATATTAACAAATAGAGCCAAAATGTATTAGTTGTTTCGGACTTTTAGGCCACTTGAGCCTCAATGTAGATTCATTTAGCACTCCGTTCAACCCAAAATGTCCAATGAAAGAATACCTTTCAACAATTAATTTGACCATTCCTGACACACTCTTTTGGTTTTGGCAGTGTTGTATTGTCTTTTCAGACTCATATTTTGATTCCGAGAAGCAAATTTTCCTGTCTAATGAGTGGAATTTTGAGAATATTGTCTTTGAGAAATATTTGAGCCCTAACCCTATCTAGCAAAACCCGAAGCTAGGGTTAGGGTTTTATTCCCATACAATGTAGACAGTTTTTGATGGCATGGCTGTGTTTTAGGGCTGTAAGGATACTTAGGAATATAGTTCTTTCAATGTTTTCTAAACATTTTTTTCTGACCTATATGGCTGTATACAGTGCTTTGCCCCAAAAAGGAATGGCGTCTGAATTGCCCGACAGGCAACAGTTCGAAAGAACCTGATTTAGCTTACAAACTCTTGCCATGGGCTTTGAAATCACAGGCATATTAACAAATAAAGCCAAAATGTATTAGTTGTTTTGGACTTTTAGGCCACTTGAGCCTCAACGTACATTCATTTAGCACTCCGTTCAACCCAAAATGTCCAATGAAAGAATACCTTTCAACAATTAATTTGAGCTTTCCTGAAACACTCTTTTGGTTTTGGCAGTGTTGTATTGTCTTTTCAGACTCATATTTTGATTCAGAGAAGTAAATTTTCCTGTCTAATGAGTGGAATTTTGAGAAAATTGTCTTTGAGAAATATTTGAGCCCTAACCCTGACTAGCAAAACCCGAAGCTAGGGTTAGGGTTTTATTCCCATACAATGTAGACAGTTTTTGATGGCATGGCTGTGTTTTAGGGCTGAAAGGATACTTAAGAATATAGTTCTTTCAATGTTTTCTAAACATTTTTTTCTGACCTATATGGCTGTATACAGTGCTTTGCTCCAAAAAGGAATGGTGTCTGAATTGCCCGACAGGCAACAGTTCGAAAGAACCTGATTTAGCTTTCAAACTGTTGCCATGGGCTTTGAAATCACAGGCATATTAACAAATAGAGCCAAAATGTATTAGTTGTTTCGGACTTTAGGCCACTTGAGCCTCAACGTACATTCATTTAGCACTCCGTTCAACCCAAAATGTCCAATGAAAGAATACCTTTCAACTATTAATTTGACCATTCCTGACACACTCTTTTGGTTTTGGCAGTGTTGTATTTTCTTTTCAGACTCATATTTTGATTCAGAGAAGCAAATTTTCCAGTCTAATAAGTGGAATTTTGAGAAAATTGTCTTTGAGATTTATTTGAACCCTAACCCTAACTAGCAAAACCCGAAGCTAGGGTTAGGGTTTTATTCCCATACAATATAGACAGTTTTTGATGGCATGGCTGTGTTTTAGGGCTGAAAGGATACTTAAGAATATAGTTCTTTCAATGTTTTCTAAACATTTTTTTCTGACCTATATGGCTGTATACAGTGCTTTGCCCCAAAAAGGAATGGTGTCTGAATTACCCGACAGGCAACAGTTCGAAAGAACCTGATTTAGCTTTCAAACTCTTGCCATGGGCTTTGAAATCACAGGCATATTAACAAATAGAGCCAAAATGTATTAGTTTTTTCGGACTTTTAGGCCACTTGAGCCTCAACGTACATTCATTTAGCACTCCGTTCAACCCAAAATTTCCAATGAAAGAATACCTTTCAACAATTAATTTGACCATTCCTGACACACTCTTTTGGTTTTGGCAGTGTTGTATTGTCTTTTCAGACTCTTATTTTGATTCAGAGAAGCAAATTTTCCAGTGTAATGAGTGGAATTTTGAGAAAATTGTCTTTGAGAAATATTTGAGCCCTAACCCTAACTAGCAAAACCCAAAGCTAGGGTTAGGGTTTTATTCCCAAACAATGTAGACAGTTTTTGATGGCATGGCTGTGTTTTAGGGCTGAAAGGATACTGAGGAATATAGTTCTTTCAATGTTTTCTAAACATTTTTTTCTGACCTATATGGCTGTATACAGTGCTTTGCTCCAAAAAGGAATGGCGTCTGAATTGCCCGACAGGCAACAGTTCGAAAGAACCTGATTTAGCTTTCAGTCTCTTGCTATGGGCTTTGAAATCACAGGCATATTAACAAATAGAGCCAAAATGTATTAGTTGTTTCGGACTTTTCGGCCACTTGAGCCTCAACGTACATTCATTTAGCACTCCGTTCAACCCAAAATGTCCAATGAAAGAATACCTTTCAACAATTAATTTGACCATTCCTGACACACTCTTTTGGTTTTGGCAGTGTTGTATTGTCTTTTCAGACTCATATTTTGATTCAGAGAAGCAAATTTTCCAGTCTAATGAGTGGAATTTTGAGGAAATTGTCTTTGAGAAATATTTGAGCCCTAACCCTAACTAGGAAATCCCGAAGCTAGGGTTAGGGTTTTATTCCCATACAATGTAGACAGTTTTTGATGGCATGGCTGTGTTTTAGGGCTGAAAGGATACTTAGGAATATAGTTCTTTCAATGTTTTCTAAACATTTTTTCTGACCTATATGGCTGTATACAGTGCTTTGCCCCAAAAAGGAATGGCGTCTGAATTGCCCGACAGGCAACAGTTCGAAAGGAACCTGATTTAGCTTTCAAACTCTTGCCATGGGCTTTGAAATCACAGGCATATTAACAAATAGAGCCAAAATGTATTAGTTTTTTCGGACTTTTCGGCCACTTGAGCCTCAACGTACATTCATTTAGCACTCCGTTCAACCCAAAATTTCCAATGAAAGAATACCTTTCAACAATTAATTTGACCATTCCTGACACACTCTTTTGGTTTTGGCAGTGTTGTATTGTCTTTTCAGACTCATATTTTGATTCAGAGAAGCAAATTTTCCAGTCTAATGAGTGGAATTTTGAGAAAATTGTCTTTGAGAAATATTTGAGCCCTAACCCTAACCAGCAAAACCCGAAGCTAGGGTTAGGGTTTTATTCCCATACAATGCAGACAGTTTTTGATGGCATAGCTGTGTTTTAGGGCTGAAAGGATACTTAGGAATATAGTTCTTTCAATGTTTTCTAAACATTTTTTTCTGACCTATATGGCTGTATACAGTGCTTTGCTCCAAAAAGGAATGGTGTCTGAATTTCCCGACAGGCAACAGTTCGAAAGAACCTGATTTAGCTTTCAAACTCTTGCCATGGGCTTTGAAATCACAGGCATATTAACAAATAGAGCCAAAATGTATTAGTTGTTTCGGACTTTTAGGCCACTTGAGCCTCAACGTACATTCATTTAGCACTCCGTTCAACCCAAAATGTCCAATGAAAGAATACCTTTCAACAGTTAATTTGACCATTCCTGAAACACTCTTTTGGTTTTGGCAGTGTTATATTGTCTTTTCAGACTCATATTTTGATTCAGAGAAGCAAATTTTCCTGTCTAATGAGTGGAATTTTGAGAAAATTGTCTTTTGAGAAATATTTGAACCCTAACCCTAACTAGCAAAACCCTAAGCTAGGGTTAGGGTTTTATTCCCATACAATATAGACAGTTTTTGATGGCATGGCTGTGTTTTATGGCTGAAAGGATACTTAGGAATATAGTTCTTTCAATGTTTTCTAAACATTTTTTTCTGACCTATATGGCTGTATACAGTGCTTTGCCCCAAAAAGGAATGGCGTCTGAATTGCCCGATAGGCAACAGTTCAAAAGAAACTGATTTAGCTTTCAAACTCTTGCCATGGGCTTTGAAATCACAGGCATATTAACAAATAGAGCCAAAATGTATTAGTTGTTTCGGACTTTTAGGCCACTTGAGCCTCAATGTAGATTCATTTAGCACTCCGTTCAACCCAAAATGTCCAATGAAAGAATGCCTTTCAACAATTAATTTGACCATTCCTGACACACTCTTTTGGTTTTGGCAGTGTTGTATTGTCTTTTCAGACTCATATTTTGATTCAGAGAAGTAAATTTTCCTGTCTAATGAGTGGAATTTTGAGAAAATTGTCTTTGAGAAATATTTGAGCCCTAACCCTGACTAGCAAAACCCGAAGCTAGGGTTAGGGTTTTATTCCCATACAATGTAGACAGTTTTTGATGGCATGGCTGTGTTTTAGGGCTGAAAGGATACTTAGGAATATATTTCTTTCAATGTTTCCTAAATATTTTTTTCTGACCTATATGGCTGTATACAGTGCTTTGCTCCAAAAAGGAAAGGAGTCTGAATTGCCCGACAGGCAACAGTTCGAAAGAACCTGATTTAGCTTTCAAACTCTTGCCATGGGCTTTGAAATCACAGGCATATTAACAAATAGAGCCAAAATGTATTAGTTGTTTCGGACTTTTCGGCCACTTGAGCCTCAACGTACATTCATTTAGCACTGCGTTCAACCCAAAATCTCCAATGAAAGAATACCTTTCAACAATTAATTTGAGCATTCCTGACACACTCTTTTGGTTTTGGCAGTGTTGTATTGTCTTTTCAGACTCATATTTTGATTCAGAGAAGCAAATTTTCCAGTCTAATGAGTGGAATTTTGAGGAAATTGTCTTTGAGAAATATTTGAGCCCTAACCCTAACTAGCAAAACCCGAAGCTAGGGTTAGGGTTTTATTCCCATACAATGTAGACAGTTTTTTATGGCATGGCTGTGTTTTAGGGCTGAAAGGATACTTAGGAATATAGTTCTTTCAATGTTTTCTAAACATTTTTTTCTGACCTATATGGCTGTATACAGTGCTTTGCTCCAAAAAGGAATGGCGTCTGAATTGCCCGACAGGTAACAGTTCGAAAGAACCTGATTTAGCTTTCAAACTCTTGCCATGGGCTTTGAAATCACAGGCATATTAACAAATAGAGCCAAAATGTATTAGTTGTTTCGGACTTTTCGGCCACTTGAGCCTCAACGTACATTCATTTAGCACTCCGTTCAACCCAAAATATCCAATGAAAGAATACCTTTCAACAATTAATTTGAGCATTCCTGACACACTCTTTTGGTTTTGGCAGTGTTGTATTGTCTTTTCAGACTCATATTTTGCTTCAGAGAAGCAAATTTTTCAGTCTAATGAGTGGAATTTTGAGAAAATTGTCTTTGAGAAATATTTGAGCCCTAACCCTAACTAGCAAAACCCGAAGCTAGGGTTAGGGTTATATTCACATACAATGTAGACAGTTTTTGATGGCATGGCTGTGTTTTAGGGCTGAAAGGATACTTAGGAATATAGTTCTTTCAATGTTTTCTAAACATTTTTTTCTGACCTATATGTCTATATACAGTGCTTTGCTCCAAAAAGGAAAGGAGTCTGAATTGCCCGACAGTCAACAGTTCGAAAGAACCTGATTTAGCTTTCAAACTCTTGCCATGGGCTTTGAAATCACAGGCATATTAACAAATAGAGCCAAAATGTATTAGTTGTTTCGGACTTTTCGGCCACTTGAGCCTCAACGTACATTCATTTAGCACTCCGTTCAACCCAAAATGTCCAATGAAAGAATACCTTTCAACAATTAATTTGAGCATTCCTGACACACTCTTTTGGTTTTGGCAGTGTTGTATTGTCTTTTCAGACTCATATTTTGATTCAGAGAAGCAGATTTTCCAGTCTAAGGAGTGGAATTTTGAGAAAATTGTCTTTGAGAAATATTTGAGCCCTAACCCTAACTAGCAAAACCCGAAGCTAGGGTTAGGGTTTTATTCCCATACAATGTAGACAGTTTTTTTATGGCATGGCTGTGTTTTAGGGCTGAAAGGATACTTAGGAATATAGTTCTTTCAATGTTTTCTAAACATTTTTTTCTGACCTATATGGCTGTATACAGTGCTTTGCTCCAAAAAGGAATGGCGTCTGAATTGCCTGACAGGTAACAGTTCGAAAGAACCTGATTTAGCTTTCAAACTCTTGCCATGGGCTTTGAAATCACAGGCATATTAACAAATAGAGCCAAAATGTATTAGTTGTTTCGGACTTTTCGGCCACTTGAGCCTCAACGTACATTCATTTAGCACTCCGTTCAACCCAAAATGTCCAATGAAAGAATACCTTTCAACAATTAATTTGAGCATTCCTGACACACTCTTTTGGTTTTGGCAGTGTTGTATTGTCTTTTCAGACTCATATTTTGATTCAGAGAAGCAAATTTTCCAGTCTAATGAGTGGAATTTTGAGGAAATTGTCTTTGAGAAATATTTGAGCCCTAACCCTAACTAGGAAATCCCGAAGCTAGGGTTAGGGTTTTATTCCCATACAATGTAGACAGTTTTTGATGGCATGGCTGGTTTTTAGGGCTGAAAGGATACTTAGGAATATAGTTCTTTCAATGTTTTCTAAACATTTTTTTCTGACCTATATGTCTGTATACAGTGCTTTGCTCCAAAAAGGAATGGCGTCTGAATTGCCCGACAGGCAACAGTTCGAAAGAACCTGATTTAGCTTTCAAACTCTTGCCATGGACTTTGAAATCACAGGCATATTAACAAATAGAGCCAAAATGTATTAGTTGTTTCGGACTTTTCGGCCACTTGAGCCTCAACGTACATTCATTTAGCACTCCGTTCAACCCAAAATGTCCAATGAAAGAATACCTTTCAACAATTAATTTGACCATTCCTGACACACTCTTTTGGTTTTGGCAGTGTTGTATTGTCTTTTCAGACTCATATTTTGATTCAGAGAAGCAAATTTTTCAGTCTAATGAGTGGAATTTTGAGAAAATTGTCTTTGAGAAATATTTGAGCCCTAACCCTAACTAGCAAAACCCGAAGCTAGGGTTAGGGTTTTATTCCCATACAATGTAGACAGTTTTTTATGGCATGGCTGTGTTTTAGGGCTGAAAGGATACTTAGGAATATAGTTCTTTCAATGTTTTCTAAACATTTTTTTCTGACCTATATGGCTGTATACAGTGCTTTGCTCCAAAAAGGAATGGCGTCTGAATTGCCCGACAGGTAACAGTTCGAAAGAACCTGATTTAGCTTTCAAACTCTTGCCATGGGCTTTGAAATCACAGGCATATTAACAAATAGAGCCAAAATGTATTAGTTGTTTCGGACTTTTCGGCCACTTGAGCCTCAACGTACATTCATTTAGCACTCCGTTCAACCCAAAATGTCCAATGAAAGAATACCTTTCAACAATTAATTTGAGCATTCCTGACACACTCTTTTGGTTTTGGCAGTGTTGTATTGTCTTTTCAGACTCATATTTTGATTCAGAGAAGCAAATTTTTCAGTCTAATGAGTGGAATTTTGAGGAAATTGTCTTTGAGAAATATTTGAGCCCTAACCCTAACTAGCAAAACCCGAAGCTAGGGATAGGGTTTTATTCCCATACAATGTAGACAGTTTTTGATGGCATGGCTGTGTTTAAGGGCTGAAAGGATACTTAGGAATATAGTTCTTTCAATGTTTTCTAAACATTTTTTTCTGGCCTATATGGCTGTATACAGTGCTTTGCCCCAAAAAGGAATGGCGTCTGAATTGCCCGACAGGCAACAGTTCGAAAGAACCTGATTTAGCATTCAAACTCTTGCCATGGGCTTTGAAATCACAGGCATAATAACAAATAGAGCCAAAATGTATTAGTTGTTTCGGACTTTTCGGCCACTTGAGCCTCAACGTACATTCATTTAGCACTCCGTTCAACCCAAAATGTCCAATGAAAGAATACCTTTCAACAATTAATTTGACCATTCCTGACACACTCTTTTGGTTTTGGCAGTGTTGTATTGTCTTTTCAGACTCATATTTTGATTCAGAGAAGCAAATTTTCCAGTCTAATGAGTGGAATTTTGAGGAAATTGTCTTTGAGAAATATTTGAGCCCTAACCCTAACTAGGAAATCCCGAAGCTAGGGTTAGGGTTTTATTCCCATACAATGTAGACAGTTTTTGATGGCATGGCTGGTTTTTAGGGCTGAAAGGATACTTAGGAATATAGTTCTTTCAAAGTTTTCTAAACATTTTTTTCTGACCTATATGTCTGTATACAGTGCTTTGCTCCAAAAAGGAATGGCGTCTGAATTGCCCGACAGGCAACAGTTCGAAAGAACCTGATTTAGCTTTCAAAGTCTTGCCATGGACTTTGAAATCACAGGCATATTAACAAATAGAGCCAAAATGTATTAGTTGTTTCGGACTTTTCGGCCACTTGAGCCTCAACGTACATTCATTTAGCACTCCGTTCAACCCAAAATGTCCAATGAAAGAATACCTTTCAACAATTAATTTGACCATTCCTGACACACTCTTTTGGTTTTGGCAGTGTTGTATTGTCTTTTCAGACTCATATTTTGATTCAGAGAAGCAAATTTTTCAGTCTAATGAGTGGAATTTTGAGAAAATTGTCTTTGAGAAATATTTGAGCCCTAACCCTAACTAGCAAAACCCGAAGCTAGGGTTAGGGTTTTATTCCCATACAATGTAGACAGTTTTTTATGGCATGGCTGTGTTTTAGGGCTGAAAGGATACTTAGGAATATAGTTCTTTCAATGTTTTCTAAACATTTTTTTCTGACCTATATGGCTGTATACAGTGCTTTGCTCCAAAAAGGAATGGAGTCTGAATTGCCCAACAGGTAACAGTTCGAAAGAACCTGATTTAGCTTTCAAACTCTTGCCATGGGCTTTGAAATCACAGGCATATTAACAAATAGAGCCAAAATGTATTAGTTGTTTCGGACTTTTCGGCCACTTGAGCCTCAACGTACATTCATTTAGCACTCCGTTCAACCCAAAATGTCCAATGAAAGAATACCTTTCAACAAATAATTTGACCATTCCTGACACACACTTTTGGTTTTGGCAGTGTTTAATTCTCTTTTCAGACTGAAATTTTGAGTCAGAGAAGCAGATTTTCCAGTCTAATGAGTGAAATTTTGAGGAAATTGTCTTTGAGAAATATTTGAGCCCTAACCCTAACTAGCAAAACCCGAAGCTAGGGTTAGGGTTTTATTCCCATACAATGTAGACAGTTTTTGATGGCATGGCTGTGTTTTAGGGCTGAAAGGATACTTAGGAATATAGTTCTTTCAATGTTTTCTAAACATTTTTTTCTGGCCTATATGGCTGTATACAGTGCTTTGCCCCAAAAAGGAATGGCGTCTGAATTGCCCGACAGGCAACAGTTCGAAAGAACCTGATTTAGCATTCAAACTCTTGCCATGGGCTTTGAAATCACAGGCATATTAAGAAATAGAGCCAAAATGTATTAGTTGTTTCGGACTTTTCGGCCACTTGAGCCTCAACGTACATTCATTTAGCACTCCGTTCAACCCAAAATGTCCAATGAAAGAATACCTTTCAACAATTAATTTGACCATTCCTGACACACTCTTTTGGTTTTGGCAGTGTTGTATTGTCTTTTCAGACTCATATTTTGATTCAGAGAAGCAAATTTTCCAGTCTAATGAGTGGAATTTTGAGGAAATTGTCTTTGAGAAATATTTGAGCCCTAACCCTAACTAGCAAAACCCGAAGCTAGGGTTAGGGTTTTATTCCCATACAATGTAGACAGTTTTTGATGGCATGGCTGGTTTTTAGGGCTGAAAGGATACTTAGGAATATAGTTCTTTCAATGTTTTCTAAACATTTTTTGCTGACCTATATGTCTGTATACAGTGCTTTGCTCCAAAAAGGAATGGCGTCTGAATTGCCCGACAGGCAACAGTTCGAAAGAACCTGATTTAGCTTTCAAAGTCTTGCCATGGGCTTTGAAATCACAGGCATAATAACAAATAGAGCCAAAATGTATTAGTTGTTTCGGACTTTTCGGCCACTTGAGCCTCAACATACATTCATTTAGCACTCCGTTCAACCCAAAATGTCCAATGAAAGAATACCTTTCAACAATTAATTTGACCATTCCTGACACACTCTTTTGGTATTGGCAGTGTTGTATTGTCTTTTCAGACTCATATTTTGATTCAGAGAAGCAAATTTTCCAGTCTAATGAGTGGAATTTTGAGGAAATTGTCTTTGAGAAATATTTGAGCCCTAACCCTAACTAGGAAATCCCGAAGCTAGGGTTAGGGTTTTATTCCCATACAATGTAGACAGTTTTTGATGGCATGGCTGGTTTTTAGGGCTGAAAGGATACTTAGGAATATAGTTCTTTCAATGTTTTCTAAACATTTTTTTCTGACCTATATGTCTATATACAGTGCTTTGCTCCAAAAAGGAAAGGAGTCTGAATTGCCCGACAGGCAACAGTTCGAAAGAACCTGATTTAGCTTTCAAACACTTGCCATGGGCTTTGAAATCACAGGCATATTAACAAATAGAGCCAAAATGCATTAGTTGTTTCGGACTTTTCGGCCACTTGAGCCTCAACGTACATTCATTTAGCACTCCGTTCAACCCAAAATGTCCAATGAAAGAATACCTTTCAACAAATAATTTGACCATTCCTGACACACACTTTTGGTTTTGGCAGTGTTTAATTCTCTTTTCAGACTGAAATTTTGAGTCAGAGAAGCAGATTTTCCAGTCTAATGAGTGAAATTTTGAGAAAATTGTCTTTGAGAAATATTTGAGCCCTAACCCTAACTAGCAAAACCCGAAGCTAGGGTTAGGGTTTTATTCCCATACAATGTAGACAGTTTTTGATGGCATGGCTGTGTTTTAGGGCTGAAAGGATACTTAGGAATATAGTTCTTTCAATGTTTTCTAAACATTTTTTTCTGACCTATATGGCTGTATACAGTGCTTTGCCCCAAAAAGGAATGGCGTCTGAATTGCCCGACAGGCAACAGTTCGAAAGAACCTGATTTAGCTTTGAAACTCTTGCCATGGGCTTTGAAATCACAGGCATATTAACAAATAGAGCCAAAATGTATTAGTTGTTTCGGACTTTTCGGCCACTTGAGCCTCAACGTACATTCATTTAGCACTCCGTTCAACCCAAAATGTCCTATGAAAGAATACCTTTCAACAATTGATTTGAGCATTCCTGACACACTCTTTTGGTTTTGGCAGTGTTGTATTGTCTTTTCAGACTCATATTTTGATTCAGAGAAGCAGATTTTCCAGTCTAAGGGGTGGAATTTTGAGAAAATTGTCTTTGAGAAATATTTGAGCCCTAACCCTAACTAGCAAAACCCGAAGCTAGGGTTAGGGTTTTATTCCCATACAATGTAGACAGTTTTTTTATGGCATGGCTGTGTTTTAGGGCTGAAAGGATACTTAGGAATATAGTTCTTTCAATGTTTTCTAAACATTTTTTTCTGACCTATATGGCTGTATACAGTGCTTTGCTCCAAAAAGGAATGGCGTCTGAATTGCCTGACAGGTAACAGTTCGAAAGAACCTGATTTAGCTTTCAAACTCTTGCCATGGGCTTTGAAATCACAGGCATATTAACAAATAGAGCCAAAATGTATTAGTTGTTTCGGACTTTTCGGCCACTTGAGCCTCAACGTACATTCATTTAGCACTCCGTTCAACCCAAAATGTCCAATGAAAGAATACCTTTCAACAATTAATTTGAGCATTCCTGACACACTCTTTTGGTTTTGGCAGTGTTGTATTGTCTTTTCAGACTCATATTTTGATTCAGAGAAGCAAATTTTTCAGTCTAATGAGTGGAATTTTGAGGAAATTGTCTTTGAGAAATATTTGAGCCCTAACCCTAACTAGCAAAACCCGAAGCTAGGGTTAGGGTTTTATTCCCATACAATGTAGACAATTTTTGATGGCATGGCTCTGTTTTAGGGCTGAAAGGATACTTAGGAATATAGTTCTTTCAATGTTTTCTAAACATTTTTTTCTGGCCTATATGGCTGTATACAGTGCTTTGCCCCAAAAAGGAATGGCGTCTGAATTGCCCGACAGGCAACAGTTCGAAAGAACCTGATTTAGCATTCAAACTCTTGCCATGGGCTTTGAAATCACAGGCATATTAACAAATAGAGCCAAAATGTATTAGTTGTTTCGGACTTTTCGGCCACTTGAGCCTCAACGTACATTCATTTAGCACTCCGTTCAACCCAAAATGTCCAATGAAAGAATACCTTTCAACAATTAATTTGAGCATTCCTGACACAGTCTTTTGGTTTTGGCAGTGTTGTATTGTCTTTTCAGACTCATATTTTGATTCAGAGAAGCAAATTTTCCAGTCTAATGAGTGGAATTTTGAGAAAATTGTCTTTGAGAAATATTTGAGCCCTAACCCTAACTAGCAAAACCCAAAGCTAGGGTTAGGGTTTTATTCCCATACAATGTAGACAGTTTTTGATGGCATGGCTGTGTTTTAGGGCTGAAAGGATACTGAGGAATATAGTTCTTTCAATGTTTTCTAAACATTTTTTTCTGACCTATATGGCTGTATACAGTGCTTTGCTCCAAAAAGGAATGGCGTCTGAATTGCCCGACAGGCAACAGTTCGAAAGAACCTGATTTAGCTTTCAGTCTCTTGCTATGGGCTTTGAAATCACAGGCATATTAACAAATAGAGCCAAAATGTATTAGTTGTTTCGGACTTTTCGGCCACTTGAGCCTCAACGTACATTCATTTAGCACTCCGTTCAACCCAAAATGTCCAATGAAAGAATACCTTTCAACAATTAAATTGACCATTCCTGACACACTCTTTTGGTTTTGGCAGTGTTGTATTGTCTTTTCAGACTTATATTTTGATTCAGAGAAGCAAATTTTCCAGTCTAATGAGTGGAATTTTGAGGAAATTGTCTTTGAGAAATATTTGAGCCCTAACCCTAACTAGCAAAACCCGAAGCTAGGGTTAGGGTTTTATTCCCATACAATGTAGACAGTTTTTGATGGCATGGCTGGTTTTTAGGGCTGAAAGGATACTTAGGAATATAGTTCTTTCAATGTTTTCTAAACATTTTTTGCTGACCTATATGTCTGTATACAGTGCTTTGCTCCAAAAAGGAATGGCGTCTGAATTGCCCGACAGGCAACAGTTCGAAAGAACCTGATTTAGCTTTCAAAGTCTTGCCATGGGCTTTGAAATCACAGGCATAATAACAAATAGAGCCAAAATGTCTTAGTTGTTTCGGACTTTTCGGCCACTTGAGCCTCAACATACATTCATTTAGCACTCCGTTCAACCCAAAATGTCCAATGAAAGAATACCTTTCAACAATTAATTTGACCATTCCTGACACACTCTTTTGGTTTTGGCAGTGTTGTATTGTCTTTTCAGACTCATATTTTGATTCAGAGAAGCAAATTTTCCAGTCTAATGAGTGGAATTTTGAGGAAATTGTCTTTGAGAAATATTTGAGCCCTAACCCTAACTAGGAAATCCCGAAGCTAGGGTTAGGGTTTTATTCCCATACAATGTAGACAGTTTTTGATGGCATGGCTGGTTTTTAGGGCTGAAAGGATACTTAGGAATATAGTTCTTTCAATGTTTTCTAAACATTTTTTTCTGACCTATATGTCTGTATACAGTGCTTTGCTCCAAAAAGGAAAGGAGTCTGAATTGCCCGACAGGCAACAGTTCGAAAGAACCTGATTTAGCTTTCAAACACTTGCCATGGGCTTTGAAATCACAGGCATATTAACAAACAGAGCCAAAATGTATTAGTTGTTTCGGACTTTTCGGCCACTTGAGCCTCAACGTACATTCATTTAGCACTCCGTTCAACCCAAAATGTCCAATGAAAGAATACCTTTCAACAAATAATTTGACCATTCCTGACACACACTTTTGGTTTTGGCAGTGTTTAATTCTCTTTTCAGACTGAAATTTTGAGTCAGAGAAGCAGATTTTCCAGTCTAATGAGTGAAATTTTGAGAAAATTGTCTTTGAGAAATATTTGAGCCCTAACCCTAACTAGCAAAACCCGAAGCTAGGGTTAGGGTTTTATTCCCATACAATGTAGACAGTTTTTGATGGCATGGCTGTGTTTTACGGCTGAAAGGATACTTAGGAATATAGTTCTTTCAATGTTTTCTAAACATTTTTTTCTGACCTCTATGTCTATATACAGTGCTTTGCTCCAAAAAGGAAAGGAGTCTGAATTGCCCGACAGTCAACAGTTCGAAAGAACCTGATTTAGCTTTCAAACTCTTGCCATGGGCTTTGAAATCACAGGCATATTAACAAATAGAGCCAAAATGTATTAGTTGTTTCGGACTTTTCGGCCACTTGAGCCTCAACGTACATTCATTTAGCACTCCGTTCAACCCAAAATGTCCAATGAAAGAATACCTTTCAACAATTGATTTGAGCATTCCTGACACACTCTTTTGGTTTTGGCAGTGTTGTATTGTCTTTTCAGACTCATATTTTGATTCAGAGAAGCAGATTTTCCAGTCTAAGGAGTGGAATTTTGAGAAAATTGTCTTTGAGAAATATTTGAGCCCTAACCCTAACTAGCAAAACCCGAAGCTAGGGTTAGGGTTTTATTCCCATACAATGTAGACAGTTTTTTTATGGCATGGCTGTGTTTTAGGGCTGAAAGGATACTTAGGAATATAGTTCTTTCAATGTTTTCTAAACATTTTTTTCTGACCTATATGGCTGTATACAGTGCTTTGCTCCAAAAAGGAATGGCGTCTGAATTGCCTGACAGGTAACAGTTCGAAAGAACCTGATTTAGCTTTCAAACTCTTGCCATGGGCTTTGAAATCACAGGCATATTAACAAATAGAGCCAAAATGTATTAGTTGTTTCGGACTTTTCGGCCACTTGAGCCTCAACGTACATTCATTTAGCACTCCGTTCAACCCAAAATGTCCAATGAAAGAATACCTTTCAACAATTAATTTGAGCATTCCTGACACACTCTTTTTTTTTTGGCAGTGTTGTATTGTCTTTTCAGACTCATATTTTGATTCAGAGAAGCAAATTTTTCAGTCTAATGAGTGGAATTTTGAGGAAATTGTCTTTGAGAAATATTTGAGCCCTAACCCTAACTAGCAAAACCCGAAGCTAGGGTTAGGGTTTTATTCCCATACAATGTAGACAATTTTTGATGGCATGGCTGTGTTTTAGGGCTGAAAGGATACTTAGGAATATAGTTCTTTCAATGTTTTCTAAACATTTTTTTCTGGCCTATATGGCTGTATACAGTGCTTTGCCCCAAAAAGGAATGGCGTCTGAATTGCCCGACAGGCAACAGTTCGAAAGAACCTGATTTAGCATTCAAACTCTTGCCATGGGCTTTGAAATCACAGGCATATTAACAAATAGAGCCAAAATGTATTAGTTGTTTCGGACTTTTCGGCCACTTGAGCCTCAACGTACATTCATTTAGCACTCCGTTCAACCCAAAATGTCCAATGAAAGAATACCTTTCAACAATTGATTTGAGCATTCCTGACACACTCTTTTGGTTTTGGCAGTGTTGTATTGTCTTTTCAGACTCATATTTTGATTCAGAGAAGCAAATTTTCCAGTCTAATGAGTGGAATTTTGAGGAAATTGTCTTTGAGAAATATTTGAGCCCTAACCCTAACTAGCAAAACCCGAAGCTAGGGTTAGGGTTTTATTCCCATACAATGTAGACAGTTTTTGATGGCATGGCTGGTTTTTAGGGCTGAAAGGATACTTAGGAATATAGTTCTTTCAATGTTTTCTAAACATTTTTTGCTGACCTATATGTCTGTATACAGTGCTTTGCTCCAAAAAGGAATGGCGTCTGAATTGCCCGACAGGCAACAGTTCGAAAGAACCTGATTTAGCTTTCAAAGTCTTGCCATGGGCTTTGAAATCACAGGCATAATAACAAATAGAGCCAAAATGTATTAGTTGTTTCGGACTTTTCGGCCACTTGAGCCTCAACATACATTCATTTAGCACTCCGTTCAACCCAAAATGTCCAATGAAAGAATACCTTTCAACAATTAATTTGACCATTCCTGACACACTCTTTTGGTTTTGGCAGTGTTGTATTGTCTTTTCAGACTCATATTTTGATTCAGAGAAGCAAATTTTCAAGTCTAATGAGTGGAATTTTGAGGAAATTGTCTTTGAGAAATATTTGAGCCCTAACCCTAACTAGGAAATCCCGAAGCTAGGGTTAGGGTTTTATTCCCATACAATGTAGACAGTTTTTGATGGCATGGCTGGTTTTTAGGGCTGAAAGGATACTTAGGAATATAGTTCTTTCAATGTTTTCTAAACATTTTTTTCTGACCTCTTTGTCTGTATACAGTGCTTTGCTCCAAAAAGGAAAGGAGTCTGAATTGCCCGACAGGCAACAGTTCGAAAGAACCTGATTTAGCTTTCAAACACTTGCCATGGGCTTTGAAATCACAGGCATATTAACAAATAGAGCCAAAATGCATTAGTTGTTTCGGACTTTTCGGCCACTTGAGCCTCAACGTACATTCATTTAGCACTCCGTTCAACCCAAAATGTCCAATGAAAGAATACCTTTCAACAAATAATTTGACCATTCCTGACACACACTTTTGGTTTTGGCAGTGTTTAATTCTCTTTTCAGACTGAAATTCTGAGTCAGAGAAGCAGATTTTCCAGTCTAATGAGTGAAATTTTGAGAAAATTGTCTTTGAGAAATATTTGAGCCCTAACCCTAACTAGCAAAACCCGAAGCTAGGGTTAGGGTTTTATTCCCATACAATGTAGACAGTTTTTGATGGCATGGCTGTGTTTTAGGGCTGAAAGGATACTTAGGAATATAGTTCTTTCAATGTTTTCTAAACATTTTTTTCTGACCTATATGTCTATATACAGTGCTTTGCTCCAAAAAGGAAAGGAGTCTGAATTGCCTGACAGTCAACAGTTCGAAAGAACCTGATTTAGCTTTCAATCTCTTGCCATGGGCTTTGAAATCACAGGCATATTAACAAATAGAGCCAAAATGTATTAGTTGTTTCGGACTTTTCGGCCACTTGAGCCTCAACGTACATTCATTTAGCACTCCGTTCAACCCAAAATGTCCAATGAAAGAATACCTTTCAACAATTGATTTGAGCATTCCTGACACACTCTTTTGGTTTTGGCAGTGTTGTATTGTCTTTTCAGACTCATATTTTGATTCAGAGAAGCAAATTTTTCAGTCTAATGAGTGGAATTTTGAGGAAATTGTCTTTGAGAAATATTTGAGCCCTAACCCTAACTAGCAAAACCCGAAGCTAGGGTTAGGGTTTTATTCCCATACAATGTAGACAATTTTTGATGGCATGGCTGTGTTTTAGGGCTGAAAGGATACTTAGGAATATAGTTCTTTCAATGTTTTCTAAACATTTTTTTCTGACCTATATGTCTATATACAGTGCTTTGCTCCAAAAAGGAAAGGAGTCTGAATTGCCTGACAGTCAACAGTTCGAAAGAACCTGATTTAGCTTTCAATCTCTTGCCATGGGCTTTGAAATCACAGGCATATTAACAAATAGAGCCAAAATGTATTAGTTGTTTCGGACTTTTCGGCCACTTGAGCCTCAACGTACATTCATTTAGCACTCCGTTCAACCCAAAATGTCCAATGAAAGAATACCTTTCAACAATTGATTTGAGCATTCCTGACACACTCTTTTGGTTTTGGCAGTGTTGTATTGTCTTTTCAGACTCATATTTTGATTCAGAGAAGCAAATTTTTCAGTCTAATGAGTGGAATTTTGAGGAAATTGTCTTTGAGAAATATTTGAGCCCTAACCCTAACTAGCAAAACCCGAAGCTAGGGTTAGGGTTTTATTCCCATACAATGTAGACAATTTTTGATGGCATGGCTGTGTTTTAGGGCTGAAAGGATACTTAGGAATATAGTTCTTTCAATGTTTTCTAAACATTTTTTTCTGGCCTATATGGCTGTATACAGTGCTTTGCCCCAAAAAGGAATGGCGTCTGAATTGCCCGACAGGCAACAGTTCGAAAGAACCTGATTTAGCATTCAAACTCTTGCCATGGGCTTTGAAATCACAGGCATATTAACAAATAGAGCCAAAATGTATTAGTTGTTTCGGACTTTTCGGCCACTTGAGCCTCAACGTACATTCATTTAGCACTCCGTTCAACCCAAAATGTCCAATGAAAGAATACCTTTCAACAATTGATTTGAGCATTCCTGACACACTCTTTTGGTTTTGGCAGTGTTGTATTGTCTTTTCAGACTCATATTTTGATTCAGAGAAGCAAATTTTCCAGTCTAATGAGTGGAATTTTGAGGAAATTGTCTTTGAGAATATTTGAGCCCTAACCCTAACTAGGAAATCCCGAAGCTAGGGTTAGGGTTTTATTCCCATACAATGTAGACAGTTTTTGATGGCATGGCTGGTTTTTAGGGCTGAAAGGATACTTAGGAATATAGTTCTTTCAGTGTTTTCTAAACATTTTTTTCTGACCTATATGTCTGTATACAGTGCTTTGCTCCAAAAAGGAATGGCGTCTGAATTACCCGACAGGCAACAGTTCGAAAGAACCTGATTTAGCTTTCAAAGTCTTGCCATGGACTTTGAAATCACAGGCATATTAACAAATAGAGCCAAAATGTATTAGTTGTTTCGGACTTTTCGGCCACTTGAGCCTCAACGTACATTCATTTAGCACTCCGTTCAACCCAAAATGTCCAATGAAAGAATACCTTTCAACAATTAATTTGACCATTCCTGACACACTCTTTTGGTTTTGGCAGTGTTGTATTGTCTTTTCAGACTCATATTTTGATTCAGAGAAGCAAATTTTCCAGTCTAATGAGTGGAATTTTGAGGAAATTGTCTTTGAGAAATATTTGAGCCCTAACCCTAACTAGCAAAACCCGAAGCTAGGGTTAGGGTTTTACTCCCATACAATGTAGACAGTTTTTGATGGCATGGCTGTGTTTTAGGGCTGAAAGGATACTTAGGAATATAGTTCTTTCAATGTTTTCTAAACATTTTTTTCTGACCTATATGTCTGTATACAGTGCTTTGCTCCAAAAAGGAAAGGAGTCTGAGTTGCCCGACAGTCAACAGTTCGAAAGAACCTGATTTAGCTTTCAAACTCTTGCCATGGGCTTTGAAATCACAGGCATATTAACAAATAGAGCCAAAATGTATTAGTTGTTTCGGACTTTTCGGCCACTTGAGCCTCAACGTACATTCATTTAGCACTCCGTTCAACCCAAAATGTCCAATGAAAGAATACCTTTCAACAATTAATTTGACCATTCCTGACACACTCTTTTGGTTTTGGCAGTGTTGTATTGTCTTTTCAGACTCATATTTTGATTCAGAGAAGCAAATTTTCCAGTCTAATGAGTGGAATTTTGAGGAAATTGTCTTTGAGAAATATTTGAGCCCTAACCCTAACTAGGAAATCCCGAAGCTAGGGTTAGGGTTTTATTCCCATACAATGTAGACAGTTTTTGATGGCATGGCTGGTTTTTAGGGCTGAAAGGATACTTAGGAATATAGTTCTTTCAATGTTTTCTAAACATTTTTTTCTGACCTATATGTCTGTATACAGTGCTTTGCTCCAAAAAGGAATGGCGTCTGAATTGCCCGACAGGCAACAGTTCGAAAGAACCTGATTTAGCTTTCAAAGTCTTGCCATGGACTTTGAAATCACAGGCATATTAACAAATAGAGCCAAAATGTATTAGTTGTTTCGGACTTTTCGGCCACTTGAGCCTCAACGTACATTCATTTAGCACTCCGTTCAACCCAAAATGTCCAATGAAAGAATACCTTTCAACAAATAATTTGACCATTCCTGACACACTCTTTTGGTTTTGGCAGTGTTTAATTCTCTTTTCAGACTGAAATTTTGAGTCAGAGAAGCACATTTTCCAGTCTAATGAGTGGAATTTTGAGAAAATTGTCTTTGAGAAATATTTGAGCCCTAACCCTAACTAGCAAAACCCGAAGCTAGGGTTAGGGTTTTATTCCCATACAATGTAGACAGTTTTTGATGGCATGGCTGTTTTTTAGGGCTGAAAGGATACTTAGGAATATA
Organism: Atractosteus spatula; assembly: GCF_055471065.1. Taxonomy (NCBI): domain Eukaryota; kingdom Metazoa; phylum Chordata; class Actinopteri; order Semionotiformes; family Lepisosteidae; genus Atractosteus; species Atractosteus spatula. The sequence continues at coordinate 5,165,928 of NC_142718.1, read as the reverse complement.
GTTCTTTCAATGTTTTCTAAACATTTTTTTCTGACCTATATGTCTCTATACAGTGCTTTGCTCCAAAAAGGAATGGCGTCTGAATTGCCCGACAGGCAACAGTTTGAAAGAACCTGATTTAGCTTTCAAACTCTTGCCATGGGCTTTGAAATCACAGGCATATTAACAAATAGAGCCAAAATGTATTAGTTGTTTCGGACTTTTCGGCCACTTGAGTCTCAACGTGTATTCATTTAGCACTCCGTTCAACCCAAAATGTCCAATGAAAGAATACCTTTCAACAATTAATTTGACCATTCCTGACACACTCTTTTGGTTTTGGCAGTGTTGTATTGTCTTTTCAGACTCATATTTTGATTCAGAGAAGCAAATTTTCCAGTCTAATGAGTGGAATTTTGAGGAAATTGTCTTTGAGAAATATTTGAGCCCTAACCCTAACTAGCAAAACCCGAAGCTAGGGTTAGGGTTTTATTCCCATACAATGTAGACAGTTTTTGATGGCATGGCTGGTTTTTAGGGCTGAAAGGATACTTAGGAATATAGTTCTTTCAATGTTTTCTAAACATTTTTTTCTGACCTATATGTCTGTGTACAGTGCTTTGCTCCAAAAAGGAATGGCGTCTGAAGTGCCCGACAGGCAACAGTGTGAAAGAACCTGATTTAGCTTTCAAACTCTTGCCATGGGCTTTGAAATCACAGGCATATTAACAAATAGAGCCAAAATGTATTAGTTGTTTCGGACTTTTCGGCCACTTGAGCCTCAACGTACATTCATTTAGCACTCCGTTCAACCCAAAATGTCCAATGAAAGAATACCTTTCAACAATTAATTTGACCATTCCTGACACACTCTTTTGGTTTTGGCAGTGTTGTATTGTCTTTTCAGACTCATATTTTGATTCAGAGAAGCTAATTTTTCAGTCTAATGAGTGGAATTTTGAGAAAATTGTCTTTGAGAAATATTTGAGCCCTAACCCTAACTAGCAAAACCCGAAGCTAGGGTTAGGGTTTTATTCCCATACAATGTAGACAGTTTTTTATGGCATGGCTGTGTTTTAGGGCTGAAAGGATACTTAGGAATATAGTTCTTTCAATGTTTTCTAAACATTTTTTTCTGACCTATATGGCTGTATACAGTGCTTTGCTCCAAAAAGGAATGGCGTCTGAATTGCCCGACAGGTAACAGTTCGAAAGAACCTGATTTAGCTTTCAAACTCTTACCATGGGCTTTGAAATCACAGGCATATTAACAAATAGAGCCAAAATGTATTAGTTGTTTCGGACTTTTCGGCCACTTGAGCCTCAACGTACATTCATTTAGCACTCCGTTCAACCCAAAATGTCCAATGAAAGAATACCTTTCAACAATTAATTTGAGCATTCCTGACACACTCTTTTGGTTTTGGCAGTGTTGTATTGTCTTTTCAGACTCATATTTTGATTCAGAGAAGCAAATTTTCCAGTCTAATGAGTGGAATTTTGAGGAAATTGTCTTTGAGAAATATTTGAGCCCTAACCCTAACTAGCAAAACCCGAAGCTAGGGTTAGGGTTTTATTCCCATACAATGTAGACAGTTTTTGATGGCATGGCTGGTTTTTAGGGCTGAAAGAATACTTAGGAATATAGTTCTTTCAATGTTTTCTAAACATTTTTTTCTGACCTATATGTCTGTATACAGTGCATTGCTCCAAATAGGAATGGCGTCTGAATTGCCCGACAGGCAACAGTGTGAAAGAACCTGATTTAGCTTTCAAACTCTTGCCATGGGCTTTGAAATCACAGGCATATTAACAAATAGAGCCAAAATGTATTAGTTGTTTCGGACTTTTCGGCCACTTGAGCCTCAACGTATATTCATTTAGCACTCCGTTCAACCCAAAATGTCCAATGAAAGAATACCTTTCAACAATTAATTTGACCATTCCTGACACACTCTTGGTTTTGGCAGTGTTGTATTGTCTTTTCAGACTCATATTTTGATTCAGAGAAGCAAATTTTCCAGTCTAATGAGTGGAATTTTGAGAAAATTGTCTTTGAGAAATATTTGAGCCCTAACCCTAACTAGCAAAACACGAAGCTAGGGTTATGGTTTTATTCCCATACAATGTAGACAGTTTTTGATGGCATGGCTGTGTTTTAGGGCTGAAAGGATACTTAGGAATATAGTTCTTTCAATGTTTTCTAAACATTTTTTTCTGGCCTATATGGCTGTATACAGTGCTTTGCCCCAAAAAGGAATGGCGTCTGAAATGCCCGACAGGCAACAGTTCGAAAGAACCTGTTTAGCTTTCAAACTCTTGCCATGGGCTTTGAAATCACAGGCATATTAACAAACAGAGCCAAAATGTATTAGTTGTTTCGGACTTTTCGGCCACTTGAGCCTCAACGTACATTCATTTAGCACTCCGTTCAACCCAAAATGTCCAATGAAAGAATACCTTTCAACAATTAATTTGAGCATTCCTGACACACTCTTTTGGTTTTGGCAGTGTTGTATTGTCTTTTCAGACACATATTTTGATTCAGAGAAGCAAATTTTTCAGTCTAATGAGTGGAATTTTGAGAAAATTGTCTTTGAGAAATATTTGAGCCCTAACCCTAACTAGCAAAACCCAAAGCTAGGGTTAGGGTTTTATTCCCATACAATGTAGACAGTTTTTGATGGCATGGCTGTGTTTTAGGGCTGAAAGGATACTGAGGAATATAGTTCTTTCAATGTTTTCTAAACATTTTTTTCCGGCCTATATGGCTGTATACAGTGCTTTGCCCCAAAAAGGAATGGCGTCTGAATTGCCCGACAGGCAACAGTTCGAAAGAACCTGATTTTGCTTTCAAACTCTTGCCATGGGCTTTGAAATGACAGGCGTATTAACAAATAGAGCCAAAATGTATTAGTTCTTTCGGACTTTTCGGCCACTTGAGCCTCAACGTACATTCATTTAGCACTCCGTTCAACCCAAAATGTCCAATGAAAGAATACCTTTCAACAATTAATTTGAGCATTCCTGACACACTCTTTTGGTTTTGGCAGTGTTTTATTCTCTTTTCAGACTCAAATTTTGAGTCAGAGAAGCAGATTTTCCAGTCTAATGAGTGGAATTTTGAGAAAATTGTCTTTGAGAAATATTTGAGCCCTAACCCTAACTAGCAAAACCCGAAGCTAGGGTTAGGGTTTTATTCCCATACAATGTAGACAGTTTTTGATGGCATGGCTGTGTTTTAGGGCTGAAAGGATACTGAGGAATATAGTTCTTTCAATGTTTTCTAAACATTTTTTTCTGGCCTATATGGCTGTATACAGTGCTTTGCCCCAAAAAGGAATGGCGTCTGAATTGCCCGACAGGCAACAGTTCGAAAGAACCTGATTTAGCTTTCAAACTCTTGCCATGGGCTTTGAAATCACAGGCATATTAACAAATAGAGCCAAAATGTATTAGTTGTTTCGGACTTTTCGGCCACTTGAGCCTCAACGTACATTCATTTAGCACTCCGTTCAACCCAAAATGTCCAATGAAAGAATACCTTTCAACAATCAATTTGACCATTCCTGACCCACTCTTTTGGTTTTGGCAGTGTTGTATTGTCTTTTCAGACTCATATATTGGTTCAGAGAAGTAAATTTTCCAGTCTAATGAGTGGAAATTTGAGAAAATTGTCTTTGAAAAATATTTGAACCCTAACCCTAACTAGCAAAACCCGAAGCTAGGGTTAGGGTTTTATTCCCATACAATATAGACAGTTTTTGATGGCATGGCTGTGTTTTAGGGCTGAAAGGATACTTAGGAATATAGTTCTTTCAATGTTTTCTAAACATTTTTTTCTGGCCTATATGGCTGTATACAGTGATTTGCCCCAAAAAGGAATGGCGTCTGAATTGCCCGACAGGCAACAGTTCGAAAGAACCTGATTTAGCTTTCAAACTCTTGCCATGGGCTTTGAAATCACAGGCATATTAACAAACAGAGCCAAAATGTATTAGTTGTTTCGGACTTTTCGGCCACTTGAGCCTCAACGTACATTCATTTAGCACTCCGTTCAACCCAAAATGTCCAATGAAAGAATACCTTTCAACAATTAATTTGACCATTCCTGACACACTCTTTTGGTTTTGGCAGTGTTGTATTGTCTTTTCAGACTCATATTTTGATTCAGAGAAGCAAATTTTTCAGTCTAATGAGTGGAATTTTGAGAAAATTGTCTTTGAGAAATATTTGAGCCCTAACCCTAACTAGCAAAACCCGAAGCTAGGGTTAGGGTTTTATTCCCATACAATGTAGACAGTTTTTTATGGCATGGCTGTGTTTTAGGGCTGAAAGGATACTTAGGAATATAGTTCTTTCAATGTTTTCTAAACATTTTTTTCTGACCTATATGGCTGTATACAGTGCTTTGCCCCAAAAAGGAATGGCGTCTGAATTGCCCGACAGGTAACAGTTCGAAAGAACCTGATTTACAGATGCAGCCATTCAAAATGCGTGCGTTATTTTGCGGCATACCCCGGTGGGCGTGGCGCGGCATCTCGCAGTGTCACGCAGTGTGACGTGTTAATCGCGCGTCATTTGACGTTCTGCCGGAAACTATCCGGCGTCACCTTGTAAAACCGCCAGGGGGAGCTTAACCTCTCATGTACAGCATTTGAGCCTTTAATTTTGAACAGTGTATTACAGCATGTTAATCTTCAGTCATTAAAATGTTGGTATATTTTATGAAAGCAAGATTGCTCAGTTGGACAAAAGTACACAACCTACCTTTATCAGAAATATTTATGCATCAAAGCCTTTACCGGAGATATTACTAATAGTATTAATAATGGATGACTTTGGACAAGCTGTATACTCAAAGTATAATTTCTTTAGCACATTTGTACAAGCACTTGGAATCTGTCCAAGCCATACTTTGTCAGGCATTTTGTTTTACTTCAACGGGCATAAAAACTTCCTTGCTTTTAACAGGGCGTTTCATAATTTCTAACTACGAAAATGATTTAAAATGCGACACCTATCATTCAACTAGAGCTTAAAATATCACAAGGAAAAATACACACCGGTATTCCATTTCTCCCTAAACATTGTAAGCTTCGAAGTCTTTAACTAACGTGATACCGGAGTCAACAAGCATACTTTTAGAATTTGATTAAAAGGGAATATAATATGGAATCGCGTATCTCAAGAATTTAATAACGGTATGATTATATCCATGTACTGCGGCAGGGCTGTGTAGGGCTGTTTCGCCTGCCTGCTCATGCGAGCTGACTGTAGCCGACTGGTCTAGGTGCGTGCCTGCCAACGGGCAGGGTGTGTGCTCGAATCCAGCTGGTGCTGAACCTTCCAGTTTTATTTATTTATTTTTTAATCGCGTAACATATTACCGTATGCAAACTGTACTGTATACAGTATGTATATGTATATTTAATGTCTTAATTGTGCCCGTTTAATTGAATTTTAAAAAATTATTTAACACGAACATTAAGCTGTTTACATCTTCCGCCTGAGAACAGTCACCCGTTGCTACCCAACGCAGAATGGTGATTGGCTGACACCATCTGACACCCCTCTGATTGGAGAAAAAAGACGTGCTAGTTTGCTATACATACTGTAACAGGAAGAGGATTTCTTTCTATTCAAAACGTGTACTTTAAAAGTTTAAGAAGTAAAAACCTTACAGCGTACACAGATTTCTAAACTGATCAGGATCGTTATCTTTGTCTTATGCATAACAATATTCACCGCTCTGTGCAGCAAATTAATAATAAACTTTATTTTATATAGCGTTTTAAACGAATAAGTAATTAGATTGCTCATAAACCTAATCACTTGCTTTTTCTTTTTATTTAGGCTCAGATTTCAACTATAGATCGTATTATTAATACCCTTGGTGATACCCCTTGGTGTTTCTCTCGCTCTCTCTCGGGTCACCTGATCATTAGCTCGAAAGATTTGAGTGCTTTGTGTATATTCTAATGGTAGTGGGGGCAGGGTGTGTGGGAACAGGTTTGGTTGAAATTGCATTGGAGATCTATGTTCTTCACACCTGAAACATTTTCTCTGAAAGCATTTTCTTCGCTGTTTAACCGATCTTGTTACAGCATGTTACAGTTTACTATTATTAACCATATTAATTTTAAGTGCTTAATGTAAAATCTTGTAAAAATATATTTTCATTGTTCAAATATACATTAAGTCTGACTATCATATAATAAGTTAAATACAAAACTAAAGAAAAAATAGGGTTAAATATAATTCAAAATATTTTGCTAACAATGTTAACTGTTTATGAATAATAAAATGTATTAGCTAAGGCGTAGGATGGCACAGTTGTTAGTATGTTTTTTGTTTTGTTTCTTTTTCATAAATACAACAGTAGTACCTGATGTCTCAGTGGCTTTCAAAATTAAATTATGCATGCAAACCTGTGAACTAGAAAGATAACTAAGATATCCATCCATTTATAATGGTGGCAAAGTGGTTAGCATTGCTATCTTGCAGCACTGGGGTCCTAGGTTCAATTCCTGCCATCCTGTGTGTGTGGGGTTTACATGTTCTCTCTGGGTTACATGGTTTTTCTCCATATGTGTGATATGACTCCCTCTTGCACTCCAAAACATACTGGTAAGTTAATTAGTTTATGGGAAACCTGGCCCTGGTCTGTGTGTGTTTGTGTCTGTCTGTCCTGTGATGGACTGGCGCTATGTCCAGGGTGTATTCTGCCTTGTGTCCGTTGCTTACTGGGATAGGCTCCAAATCCTCTGTACTGGATAAAGAGATTAGAAATGGAAGTAAAGGCACTGTGTGGATGGAACTATACACAGTGTTAGAAACCCACTATGAAATGGCAGCATCTCACTGAGAATAAAATATTTTTTACTGCTGGCTTAAGGAAACAGCCTTTCCACCTCTCTTGCACATCAGTATCCATACCTAGTTATTTAAACAAATTGCCTCTAATTATAAACATCTTAATATGCTGGCTCTGTGGATCCGCATCAGCTATGTTTGCCCATTCCTTCAATTCATGTGCATCCAACACACAGTTCAATGCCAGCAACTACACATAATCTAAAATACAATCCTTATTTCAGTATCTATGTAAACATATAGTCTGTTAACTTCATCATCTTCATCAAAAGTATGCCTAACCCCATTAGGAAGTGTTCTTGTTATAAGTGTATTCCTCAGCTTTCCCCAAACTATCTTCTTCTTGCCAACATCTCTAGTCTTTTATCCTGCAATAACTCAGCCAACACTTAAATCTCCAAAAGCTGCTTGTGTTAATTTCTTTAAATCACAAATATCATGTGTAAATACTGGCCATGTAATACTCTGCATTGTGGAATAATAGTTTATTTTAAAGGGAACTAGAGAAACTAAGAACTAGAGAAATCAAGAAAGGCTTTTTTTCTAGAATTAATAAATGCACATCCTGTTCACTGGGGAAATTAAATCCACACTGAGCAATCTTCAATATGTTCAGAATATGACAGCAAGAATCCTATCAGGGATGCATTACACCTGTTTTCAAGTCCTTGCACTGGTTACCTATCAGATTTCGAGTCAACTTCAAAATCCTTATCCTCCTTATATACTGTCCTACAACTGGTATTATTGTTCTCCGAATTATTGTACTTGACATGACTTCATTCAGCCTTTCCTGAACGTCTATGACAGGCAGAGTGAGTGCTGTTTCTGGTGCGATCTTTTACAGCTGACATTTCACTGTTTTAAACGAACAAGAAATTAGATTGCTCATAAATCACTTATTCTATATAAACACAGCGTAATTGCCCTCCGAAAATCTTCTTTTTCTTGTTCGTTTTAGAGACCTTGATCGAAACTGATTTTAGATGTCAGAAAGAATTTATTTTCTCTGTATTTCCTACATTGCTTTGTCAAGATTTTAACTTTATATCTAACTTTATATCTAGGCTCAGATTTCAACTATAAATCGTACAGTAATTAATAGCAGTAAATACTGATGTTTATACATAAAAAAGTCATGCCTTGGAGTCATGCAAAAAGTCATGCCTCAAGAGCACAGCAAAGAGTGTATTAAAAGACACTTGTATTTATCAACGCTTTCTTTTCCGTATACCAGATTTTATGGAACCACTTCAGAGGGGTGTCAGCCAGTCAGATTCCAGGATTCGGCACTTTAAAGGAAAAATACACACCGGTATTCCATTTCTCCCTAACGATTTTAAGCATCGAAGTATTTAACTAGCATGTGAAATAGCGTGTGAAAAAGTGGTAGTTTTAAGCTTTTCTGCTAATATAATATGGAATCGATATTGATTTAAATCGTGTTCTGATTTAAATCGCAAACGCGTGTTTAATTATATGTGTTTTTTAATCATAATCAGGCTAATGCAACATAAATTGATACAGTATCTTTGTCTTCTAAGCATCTTAATAAACTTTCAGCATAGCTTTCTACCCGTCAAGATTTATATTTCTTGGGATTTTGGGATCAAACGTGGAAGGATTAGATTATAATCGTTTTTATTTGTCAAATACGTGATTGTATTTCTGAATGTTATGTGACACCTACAGTAGTTCACTGCTTTAAATACATCGAATTAAGAAAGTTATGTGTAGCACTTTAGATCTTTTTTCTGAACCAGGGAAAATCTGATCATGTTTCTCTATAACAATAATAAAAAAAACTTTATTTTACATATCGCCTTTAAAAGTGGCATCTCAAAGCAATACAGTAGATCGAAAAACAGTTAAAAGGGACCAGATTAAATACCAGACAATCGCAAACGCATTTTCAATAAAATTATTTTATTCATTCAGCAGTTTGTGAGAGGAACATCCAGCAGGGAGAGACACACACACCGGTTTTCATTGACAAAATTGGTTTTTTTCAATTCCTTTTGTCTAACAGGAATGTTTTGTTTGTGGACAAACTGTTAGACAAGAGGAAAAGACCGCCTCCTCCTACGAAGCATTAATCGCGTATCTAAGGAAAATTGCAGTATACCTTTGTTCATGCACATCATTATACAGTACAGTATCTCAATTTGTATTTCGATAAAAAAAATCGTTTGCCCAGCCACTACTGTTGTTATTGTTTTTATCCTGTAAAGCGTTTTCTTTTTCTGCGTTTTCCATTTCCTTTTTCTGATCACTCGCTTTCTGGATACACATCTCACCTGTCCTGTTCTTTGTTTTCCTGGTTTGCTGATTATGCCTGCTGCGGTCCACTCCTACCCTCACACCTAAAGAATACTATTTTAAATTTCTTGGCGCAGTTCATTAACCCTTGTATGTGCTGTCCGCGCCCAAAATGCAATTAAAAAAAAGTAAAAAACCGCGCTCAAAATGCAATTTAGAGCTTAATAAGATACACTCCACAGGCAAAATTAAAGACAAAATTAAAGACGATTAAAATCTGTAATCTTTCCACTTGTACTGTGAGTCATCGGACAGTTTCTGCTTTGTGTAAGGATGGTGAGAAAGCTGTGTTCAATGTATTTAAGGGACTCAGAAGTAAAAGAAGATGCTTCATATTGCGTGACTAATTTTAAAAACCAAGTTATAAATGCAGACGCTCCCTCGGTGCCGCGCCGGGTGTAAATATCAAAGTATACATTCCCAACAAGAATTGTACCCATCTGTCATGCAAATAAAACACCTTGAATTGAATTGAGGGAGAGATGGGGGTAGTGGGACAGAGATACTGTAGACAGACTCAAGGCAAATAAGATACTTATGGGTACGCAGACATTCACGACAGCAACATACGAAACGTTTGCACGTACTGTATAGTTAAGTTATTACTTGGTTTTCAAAGTGCAACGAAATACAATATTGTTGTTGCTGCTGTTCTGGTTGTTTTTATCCCGTAAAGCGTTTTGAGAAGCCACCTTTAAAGGCGATATATACTGTAAAACCACTGATTCTTATGGAATGTGTTCCGCGGGAGATTCAAATTTTTATTTATTTATTTTTTAATCGCGTATCTTAGGAAATCTCAGTATAACTTTGTTCATGAACAGTGGCATGTTACATTATCATTCGTTTTTTTAACAAGGCTCGCCAGCTAATGTGAATCGAAACCTGTCTTGCTAGCTTTTAAAGTCGTGCATGTGTAAACTGTACTAGAGGGCATGCAAGTTACTCTGCCCCTTTCAGCGGCAGGGAGTCCCTCTGCTGCAACACACAGCAGACAGAACGGGAGACTATTGCCTTTCATATCTGACACCAGTGAAGTAAAAGGGGTGTCTAAAGGGGTGATTTTAGACCACATTTTAGTTACTTTATTTTGTTTACTTTTAACATTTCTGTAATTTACAGTAGATGTCACAATAGAAGCCCGAAGCCTATTATACTCAGTCTAGCCTTGGATCCTCTGAGTCCCTTGACTCAGTTATTGCATATTAATTTCTTGAGATACGCGATTCCATATTATATTCCCTTTTAATCAAATTCTAAAAGTATGCTTGTTGACTCCGGTATCGCGTTACTTAAAGACTTCGATGCTTAAAATGTTTAGGGAGAAATGGAATACTGGTGTGTATGTTTTCTTTAAAGTACCGAGACCAGCCATATACTGAACGTTTAAGTTCCAAAATTAATATCGTTTATGGACTTCACACGCGTTGCAGTATGCTCCTATTCTTTTTATGCTCAGGCACTAAAATCTCCCTTCTGCTTTGTGTAAGGATGGTATCAAGAGCAATCTTAAGTGGTGAGAAAGCTGTGTTCAATGTATTTAAGGGACTCAAAAGTAAAAGAAGATGCTTCATATTGCTTGACTAATTTTAAAAACCAAGTTATAAATGCAGACGCTCCCTCGGTGCGCTGCTCTGGTGCGCCGGCTGTTACACAGTGCCTGTCTGCCGTAAGCGTTACAATATACATACCCAACACTGCTTGTACCCATCTGTCATGCAAATAAAACACCTTGAATTGAATTGAATTGAGGGGAGAGGGGGGGAATACTAAAGCCAATACTGGCTCAATACCCTCAATGGGCTTTGACGTGCTAATGCGTTGGTTTAACAGTCCGGGTGTGGCAGGCTTCCAATGTCAACTCGACTCGATTGGAAGACAATGAACGTATTTTAGCCCTAAATGAATTAATAGCAAACATGGTTTACATAAAATACATTTTTCCAAGAAAGTTTATAATAATACGATCTATAGTTGAAATCTGAGCCTACTTTAAAAATAAAGGAAAAGCATTTTCAGAGAGTAATCATGCTGTGTTTATGTAGAAAAAGCGATTAGGTTTACGAGCAATCTAATTACCTATTCGCTTAAAACGCTATTAAAAATTTACTCTGTTGCACACACACAAATAGAAGCAGGCACCGCTGTCAGAAGGGAAGATATGTTCAAAATATCGCAAATATCGATCATGTTGCGATATTTTGAAATATAAAAGTCAATTGATTGTCCATAATATCGCTATTCTATTTTTTCGAAGAAATGTTTCTTAAAAGAAAAGACCAGCACCAGCTGGATTCGAAAACACAACCTGTCAGCTGGTAGTCACGTCTACAAGACAGCTCACATGAACAGGCAGGCGAAACAGCCCTACACAGCCCTGTCGCAGCACACGAATACCATTATTAAATTCTTTAGATACGCGATTCCATATTATATTCCCTTTTAATCAAATTCTAAAAGTATGCTTGTTGACTCCGGTATCGCGTTAGTTAAAGACTTCGAAGCTTAAAATGTTTAGGGAGAAATGGAATACTGGTGTGTATTTTTTTCTTTAAAGTACCAAGACCAGCTATACACTGTATGTTTATGTTCCAAAATTAATATCGTTTATGACCTTCACACGCGTTACAGTATGCTCCTATTCTTTTTATGCTCAGCTACTAAGATTTCCCTTCAGTGGTAAAATTCAATACCTACAACGGGCACAGCAAAGACGTTTACTGTCTTTCTACGACAGACCAACGGACCACGAGTGCCCCTGTCGGTCAACCAATCACGTACTGCGGTGCCCCGCGTCATCTTGCGTCATACTGAGCGACGTCACCTGCGGTACGTGTCTGTAACGCGCACTTTGAATGGCTGCATCTGTAGCTTTCAAACTCTTACCATGGGCTTTGAAATCACAGGCATATTAACAAATAGAGCCAAAATGTATTAGTTGTTTCGGACTTTTCGGCCACTTGAGCCTCAACGTACATTCATTTAGCACTCCGTTCAACCCAAAATGTCCAATGAAAGAATACCTTTCAACAATTAATTTGAGCATTCCTGACACACTCTTTTGGTTTTGGCAGTGTTGTATTGTCTTTTCAGACTCATATTTTGATTCAGAGAAGCAAATTTTCCAGTCTAATGAGTGGAATTTTGAGGAAATTGTCTTTGAGAAATATTTGAGCCCTAACCCTAACTAGCAAAACCCGAAGCTAGGGTTAGGGTTTTATTCCCATACAATGTAGACAGTTTTTGATGGCATGGCTGGTTTTTAGGGCTGAAAGAATACTTAGGAATATAGTTCTTTCAATGTTTTCTAAACATTTTTTTCTGACCTATATGTCTGTATACAGTGCATTGCTCCAAATAGGAATGGCGTCTGAATTGCCCGACAGGCAACAGTGTGAAAGAACCTGATTTAGCTTTCAAACTCTTGCCATGGGCTTTGAAATCACAGGCATATTAACAAATAGAGCCAAAATGTATTAGTTGTTTCGGACTTTTCGGCCACTTGAGCCTCAACGTATATTCATTTAGCACTCCGTTCAACCCAAAATGTCCAATGAAAGAATACCTTTCAACAATTAATTTGACCATTCCTGACACACTCTTGGTTTTGGCAGTGTTGTATTGTCTTTTCAGACTCATATTTTGATTCAGAGAAGCAAATTTTCCAGTCTAATGAGTGGAATTTTGAGAAAATTGTCTTTGAGAAATATTTGAGCCCTAACCCTAACTAGCAAAACACGAAGCTAGGGTTATGGTTTTATTCCCATACAATGTAGACAGTTTTTGATGGCATGGCTGTGTTTTAGGGCTGAAAGGATACTTAGGAATATAGTTCTTTCAATGTTTTCTAAACATTTTTTTCTGGCCTATATGGCTGTATACAGTGCTTTGCCCCAAAAAGGAATGGCGTCTGAAATGCCCGACAGGCAACAGTTCGAAAGAACCTGTTTAGCTTTCAAACTCTTGCCATGGGCTTTGAAATCACAGGCATATTAACAAACAGAGCCAAAATGTATTAGTTGTTTCGGACTTTTCGGCCACTTGAGCCTCAACGTACATTCATTTAGCACTCCGTTCAACCCAAAATGTCCAATGAAAGAATACCTTTCAACAATTAATTTGAGCATTCCTGACACACTCTTTTGGTTTTGGCAGTGTTGTATTGTCTTTTCAGACACATATTTTGATTCAGAGAAGCAAATTTTTCAGTCTAATGAGTGGAATTTTGAGAAAATTGTCTTTGAGAAATATTTGAGCCCTAACCCTAACTAGCAAAACCCAAAGCTAGGGTTAGGGTTTTATTCCCATACAATGTAGACAGTTTTTGATGGCATGGCTGTGTTTTAGGGCTGAAAGGATACTGAGGAATATAGTTCTTTCAATGTTTTCTAAACATTTTTTTCCGGCCTATATGGCTGTATACAGTGCTTTGCCCCAAAAAGGAATGGCGTCTGAATTGCCCGACAGGCAACAGTTCGAAAGAACCTGATTTTGCTTTCAAACTCTTGCCATGGGCTTTGAAATGACAGGCGTATTAACAAATAGAGCCAAAATGTATTAGTTCTTTCGGACTTTTCGGCCACTTGAGCCTCAACGTACATTCATTTAGCACTCCGTTCAACCCAAAATGTCCAATGAAAGAATACCTTTCAACAATTAATTTGAGCATTCCTGACACACTCTTTTGGTTTTGGCAGTGTTTTATTCTCTTTTCAGACTCAAATTTTGAGTCAGAGAAGCAGATTTTCCAGTCTAATGAGTGGAATTTTGAGAAAATTGTCTTTGAGAAATATTTGAGCCCTAACCCTAACTAGCAAAACCCGAAGCTAGGGTTAGGGTTTTATTCCCATACAATGTAGACAGTTTTTGATGGCATGGCTGTGTTTTAGGGCTGAAAGGATACTGAGGAATATAGTTCTTTCAATGTTTTCTAAACATTTTTTTCTGGCCTATATGGCTGTATACAGTGCTTTGCCCCAAAAAGGAATGGCGTCTGAATTGCCCGACAGGCAACAGTTCGAAAGAACCTGATTTAGCTTTCAAACTCTTGCCATGGGCTTTGAAATCACAGGCATATTAACAAATAGAGCCAAAATGTATTAGTTGTTTCGGACTTTTCGGCCACTTGAGCCTCAACGTACATTCATTTAGCACTCCGTTCAACCCAAAATGTCCAATGAAAGAATACCTTTCAACAATCAATTTGACCATTCCTGACCCACTCTTTTGGTTTTGGCAGTGTTGTATTGTCTTTTCAGACTCATATATTGGTTCAGAGAAGTAAATTTTCCAGTCTAATGAGTGGAAATTTGAGAAAATTGTCTTTGAGAAATATTTGAACCCTAACCCTAACTAGCAAAACCCGAAGCTAGGGTTAGGGTTTTATTCCCATACAATATAGACAGTTTTTGATGGCATGGCTGTGTTTTAGGGCTGAAAGGATACTTAGGAATATAGTTCTTTCAATGTTTTCTAAACATTTTTTTCTGGCCTATATGGCTGTATACAGTGATTTGCCCCAAAAAGGAATGGCGTCTGAATTGCCCGACAGGCAACAGTTCGAAAGAACCTGATTTAGCTTTCAAACTCTTGCCATGGGCTTTGAAATCACAGGCATATTAACAAACAGAGCCAAAATGTATTAGTTGTATCGGACTTTTCGGCCACTTGAGCCTCAACGTACATTCATTTAGCACTCCGTTCAACCCAAAATGTCCAATGAAAGAATACCTTTCAACAATTAATTTGAGCATTCCTGACACACTCTTTTGGTTTTGGCAGTGTTGTATTGTCTTTTCAGACTCATATTTTGATTCAGAGAAGCAAATTTTTCAGTCTAATGAGTGGAATTTTGAGAAAATTGTCTTTGAGAAATATTTGAGCCCTAACCCTAACTAGCAAATCCCGAAGCTAGGGTTAGGGTTTTATTCCCATACAATGTAGACAGTTTTTGATGGCATGTCTGTGTTTTAGGGCTGAAAGGATACTTAGGAATATAGTTCTTTCAATGTTTTCTAAACATTTTTTTCTGGCCTATATGGCTGTATACAGTGCTTTGCCCCAAAAAGGAATGGCGTCTGAATTGCCCGACAGGCAACAGTTCGAAAGAACCTGATTTAGCTTTCAAACTCTTGCCATGGGCTTTGAAATCACAGGCATATTAACAAATAGAGCCAAAATGTATTAGTTGTTTCGGACTTTTCGGCCACTTGAGCCTCAACGTACATTCATTTAGGACTCCGTTCAACCCAAAATGTCCAATGAAAGAATACCTTTCAACAATTAATTTGACCATTCCTGACACACTCTTTTGGTTTTGGCAGTGTTTTATTCTCTTTTCAGACTCAAATTTTGAGTCAGAGAAGCACATTTTCCAGTCTAATGAGTGGAATTTTGAGAAAATTGTCTTTGAGAAATATTTGAGCCCTAACCCTAACTAGCAAAACCCGAAGCTAGGGTTAGGGTTTTATTCCCATACAATGTAGACAGTTTTTGATGGCATGGCTGGTTTTTAGGGCTGAAAGGATACTTAGGAATATAGTTCTTTCAATGTTTTCTAAACATTTTTTTCTGACCTATATGTCTGTATACAGTGCTTTGCTCCAAAAAGGAATGGCGTCTGAATTGCCCGACAGGCAACAGTTTGAAAGAACCTGATTTAGCTTTCAAACTCTTGCCATGGGCTTTGAAATCACAGGCATATTAACAAATAGAGCCAAAATGTATTAGTTCTTTCGGACTTTTCGGCCACTTGAGCCTCAACGTACATTCATTTAGCACTCCGTTCAACCCAAAATGTCCAATGAAAGAATACCTTTCAACAATTAATTTGAGCATTCCTGACACACTCTTTTGGTTTTGGCAGTGTTGTATTGTCTTTTCAGACTCAGATTTTGGTTCAGAGAAGCACATTTTCCAGTCTAATGAGTGGAATTTTGAGAAAATTGTCTTTGAGAAATATTTGAGCCCTAACCCTAACTAGCAAAACCCGAAGCTAGGGTTAGGGTTTTATTCCCATACAATGTAGGCAGTTTTTTATGGCATGGCTGTGTTTTAGGGCTGAAAGGATACTTAGGAATATAGTTCTTTCAATGTTTTCTAAACATTTTTTTCTGGCCTATATGGCTGTATACAGTGCTTTGCCCCAAAAAGGAATGGCGTCTGAAATGCCCGACAGGCAACAGTTCGAAAGAACCTGTTTAGCTTTCAAACTCTTGCCATGGGCTTTGAAATCACAGGCATATTAACAAACAGAGCCAAAATGTATTAGTTGTTTCGGACTTTTCGGCCACTTGAGCCTCAACGTACATTCATTTAGCACTCCGTTCAACCCAAAATGTCCAATGAAAGAATACCTTTCAACAATTAATTTGAGCATTCCTGACACACTCTTTTGGTTTTGGCAGTGTTTTATTCTCTTTTCAGACTCAAATTTTGAGTCAGAGAAGCAGATTTTCCAGTCTAATGAGTGGAATTTTGAGAAAATTGTCTTTGAGAAATATTTGAGCCCTAACCCTAACTAGCAAAACCCGAAGCTAGGGTTAGGGTTTTATTCCCATACAATGTAGACAGTTTTTGATGGCATGGCTGTGTTTTAGGGCTGAAAGGATACTGAGGAATATAGTTCTTTCAATGTTTTCTAAACATTTTTTTCTGGCCTATATGGCTGTATACAGTGCTTTGCCCCAAAAAGGAATGGCGTCTGAATTGCCCGACAGGCAACAGTTCGAAAGAACCTGATTTAGCTTTCAAACTCTTGCCATGGGCTTTGAAATCACAGGCATATTAACAAATAGAGCCAAAATGTATTAGTTGTTTCGGACTTTTCGGCCACTTGAGCCTCAACGTACATTCATTTAGCACTCCGTTCAACCCAAAATGTCCAATGAAAGAATACCTTTCAACAATCAATTTGACCATTCCTGACCCACTCTTTTGGTTTTGGCAGTGTTGTATTGTCTTTTCAGACTCATATATTGGTTCAGAAAAGTAAATTTTCCAGTCTAATGAGTGGAAATTTGAGAAAATTGTCTTTGAGAAATATTTGAACCCTAACCCTAACTAGCAAAACCCGAAGCTAGGGTTAGGGTTTTATTCCCATACAATATAGACAGTTTTTGATGGCATGGCTGTGTTTTAGGGCTGAAAGGATACTTAGGAATATAGTTCTTTCAATGTTTTCTAAACATTTTTTTCTGGTCTATATGGCTGTATACAGTGCTTTGCCCCAAAAAGGAATGGCGTCTGAATTGCCCGACAGGCAACAGTTCGAAAGAACCTGATTTTGCTTTCAAACTCTTGCCATGGGCTTTGAAATGACAGGCGTATTAACAAATAGAGCCAAAATGTATTAGTTCTTTCGGACTTTTCGGCCACTTGAGCCTCAACGTACATTCATTTAGCACTCCGTTCAACCCAAAATGTCCAATGAAAGAATACCTTTCAACAATTAATTTGAGCATTCCTGACACACTCTTTTGGTTTTGGCAGTGTTTTATTCTCTTTTCAGACTCAAATTTTGAGTCAGAGAAGCAGATTTTCCAGTCTAATGAGTGGAATTTTGAGAAAATTGTCTTTGAGAAATATTTGAGCCCTAACCCTAACTAGCAAAACCCGAAGCTAGGGTTAGGGTTTTATTCCCATACAATGTAGACAGTTTTTGATGGCATGGCTGTGTTTTAGGGCTGAAAGGATACTTAGGAATATAGTTCTTTCAATGTTTTCTAAACATTTTTTTCTGACCTATATGATTGTATACAGTGCTGTGCTCCAAAAAGGAAAGGAGTCTGAATTGCCCGACAGGCAACAGTTCGAAAGAACCTGATTTAGCTTTCAAACTCTTGCCATGGGCTTTGAAATCACAGGCATATTAACAAACAGAGCCAAAATGTATTAGTTGTTTCGGACTTTTCGGCCACTTGAGCCTCAACGTACATTCATTTAGCACTCCGTTCAACCCAAAATGTCCAATGAAAGAATACCTTTCAACAATTAATTTGAGCATTCCTGACACACTCTTTTGGTTTTGGCAGTGTTGTATTGTCTTTTCAGACTCATATTTTGATTCAGAGAAGCAAATTTTCCAGTCTAATGAGTGGAATTTTGAGAAAGTTGTCTTTGAGAAATATTTGAGCCCTAACCCTAACTAGCAAAACCCGAAGCTAGGGTTAGGGTTTTATTCCCATACAATGTAGACAGTTTTTGATGGCATGGCTGTGTTTTAGGGCTGAAAGGATACTGAGGAATATAGTTCTTTCAATGTTTTCTAAACATTTTTTTCCGGCCTATATGGCTGTATACAGTGCTTTGCCCCAAAAAGGAATGGCGTCTGAATTGCCCGACAGGCAACAGTTCGAAAGAACCTGATTTAGCTTTCAAACTCTTGCCATGGGCTTTGAAATCACAGGCGTATTAACAAACAGAGCCAAAATGTATTAGTTGTTTCGGACTTTTCGGCCACTTGAGCCTCAACGTACATTCATTTAGCACTCCGTTCAACCCAAAATGTCCAATGAAAGAATACCTTTCAACAATTAATTTGAGCATTCCTGACCCACTCTTTTGGTTTTGGCAGTGTTTTATTCTCTTTTCAGACTCAAATTTTGAGTCAGAGAAGCAGATTTTCCAGTCTAATGAGTGGAATTTTGAGAAAATTGTCTTTGAGAAATATTTGAGCCCTAACCCTAACTAGCAAAACCCGAAGCTAGGGTTAGGGTTTTATTCCCATACAATGTAGACAGTTTTTGATGGCATGGCTGTGTTTTAGGGCTGAAAGGATACTGAGGAATATAGTTCTTTCAATGTTTTCTAAACATTTTTTTCTGGCCTATATGGCTGTATACAGTGCTTTGCCCCAAAAAGGAATGGCGTCTGAATTGCCCGACAGGCAACAGTTCGAAAGAACCTGATTTAGCTTTCAAACTCTTGCCATGGGCTTTGAAATCACAGGCATATTAACAAATAGAGCCAAAATGTATTAGTTGTTTCGGACTTTTCGGCCACTTGAGCCTCAACGTACATTCATTTAGCACTCCGTTCAACCCAAAATGTCCAATGAAAGAATACCTTTCAACAATTAATTTGACCATTCCTGACACACTCTTTTGGTTTTGGCAGTGTTTTATTCTCTTTTCAGACTCAAATTTTGAGTCAGAGAAGCACATTTTCCAGTCTAATGAGTGGAATTTTGAGAAAATTGTCTTTGAGAAATATTTGAGCCCTAACCCTAACTAGCAAAACCCGAAGCTAGGGTTAGGGTTTTATTCCCATACAATGTAGACAGTTTTTGATGGCATGGCTGTGTTTTAGGGCTGAAAGGATACTTAGGAATATAGTTCTTTCAATGTTTTCTAAACATTTTTTTCTGACCTATATGATTGTATACAGTGCTGTGCTCCAAAAAGGAAAGGAGTCTGAATTGCCCGACAGGCAACAGTTCGAAAGAACCTGATTTAGCTTTCAAACTCTTGCCATGGGCTTTGAAATCACAGGCATATTAACAAATAGAGCCAAAATGTATTAGTTGTTTCGGACTTTTTGGCCACTTGAGCCTCAACGTACATTCATTTAGCACTCCGTTCAACCCAAAATGTCCAATGAAAGAATACCTTTCAACAATTCATTTGAACATTCCTGACACACTCTTTTGGTTTTGGCAGTGTTGTATTGTCTTTTCAGACTCAGATTTTGGTTCAGAGAAGCAGATTTTTCAGTCTAATGAGTGGAATTTTGAGAAAGTTGTCTTTGAGAAATATTTGAGCCCTAACCCTAACTAGCAAAACCCGAAGCTAGGGTTAGGGTTTTATTCCCATACAATGTAGACAGTTTTTGATGGCATGGCTGTGTTTTAGGGCTGAAAGGATACTTAGGAATATAGTTCTTTCAATGTTTTCTAAACATTTTTTTCTGGCCTATATGGCTGTATACAGTGCTTTGCCCCAAAAAGGAATGGCGTCTGAATTGCCCGACAGGCAACAGTTCGAAAGAACCTGATTTAGCTTTCAAACTCTTGCCATGGGCTTTGAAATCACAGGCATATTAACAAACAGAGCCAAAATGTATTAGTTGTTTCGGACTTTTCGGCCACTTGAGCCTCAACGTACATTCATTTAGCACTCCGTTCAACCCAAAATGTCCAATGAAAGAATACCTTTCAACAATTAATTTGAGCATTCCTGACCCACTCTTTTGGTTTTGGCAGTGTTTTATTCTCTTTTCAGACTCAAATTTTGAGTCAGAGAAGCAGATTTTCCAGTCTAATGAGTGGAATTTTGAGAAAATTGTCTTTGAGAAATATTTGAGCCCTAACCCTAACTAGCAAAACCCGAAGCTAGGGTTAGGGTTTTATTCCCATACAATGTAGACAGTTTTTGATGGCATGGCTGTGTTTTAGGGCTGAAAGGATACTGAGGAATATAGTTCTTTCAATGTTTTCTAAACATTTTTTTCTGGCCTATATGGCTGTATACAGTGCTTTGCCCCCAAAAGGAATGGCGTCTGAATTGCCCGACAGGCAACAGTTCGAAAGAACCTGATTTAGCTTTCAAACTCTTGCCATGGGCTTTGAAATCACAGGCATATTAACAAATAGAGCCAAAATGTATTAGTTGTTTCGGACTTTTCGGCCACTTGAGCCTCAACGTACATTCATTTAGCACTCCGTTCAACCCAAAATGTCCAATGAAAGAATACCTTTCAACAATTAATTTGAGCATTCCTGACACACTCTTTTGGTTTTGGCAGTGTTGTATTGTCTTTTCAGACTCATATTTTGATTCAGAGAAGCAAATTTTTCAGTCTAATGAGTGGAATTTTGAGAAAATTGTCTTTGAGAAATATTTGAGCCCTAACCCTAACTAGCAAAACCCGAAGCTAGGGTTAGGGTTTTATTCCCATACAATGTAGACAGTTTTTGATGGCATGGCTGTGTTTTAGGGCTGAAAGGATACTTAGGAATATAGTTCTTTCAATGTTTTCTAAACATTTTTTTCTGACCTATATGGCTGTATACAGTGCTTTGCCCCAAAAAGGAATGGCGTCTGAATTGCCCGACAGGCAACAGTTCGAAAGAACCTGATTTAGCTTTCAAACTCTTGCCATGGGCTTTGAAATCACAGGCATATTAACAAACAGAGCCAAAATGTATTAGTTGTTTCGGACTTTTCGGCCACTTGAGCCTCAACGTACATTCATTTAGCACTCCGTTCAACCCAAAATGTCCAATGAAAGAATACCTTTCAACAATTAATTTGAGCATTCCTGACACACTCTTTTGGTTTTGGCAGTGTTGTATTGTCTTTTCAGACTCATATTTTGATTCAGAGAAGCAAATTTTTCAGTCTAATGAGTGGAATTTTGAGAAAATTGTCTTTGAGAAATATTTGAGCCCTAACCCTAACTAGCAAAACCCAAAGCTAGGGTTAGGGTTTTATTCCCATACAATGTAGACAGTTTTTGATGGCATGGCTGTGTTTTAGGGCTGAAAGGATACTGAGGAATATAGTTCTTTCAATGTTTTCTAAACATTTTTTTCCGGCCTATATGGCTGTATACAGTGCTTTGCCCCAAAAAGGAATGGCGTCTGAATTGCCCGACAGGCAACAGTTCGAAAGAACCTGATTTAGCTTTCAAACTCTTGCCATGGGCTTTGAAATCACAGGCATATTAACAAACAGAGCCAAAATGTATTAGTTGTTTCGGACTTTTCGGCCACTTGAGCCTCAACGTACATTCATTTAGCACTCCGTTCAACCCAAAATGTCCAATGAAAGAATACCTTTCAACAATTAATTTGAGCATTCCTGACACACTCTTTTGGTTTTGGCAGTGTTGTATTGTCTTTTCAGACTCATATTTTGATTCAGAGAAGCAAATTTTTCAGTCTAATGAGTGGAATTTTGAGAAAATTGTCTTTGAGAAATATTTGAGCCCTAACCCTAACTAGCAAAACCCAAAGCTAGGGTTAGGGTTTTATTCCCATACAATGTAGACAGTTTTTGATGGCATGGCTGTGTTTTAGGGCTGAAAGGATACTGAGGAATATAGTTCTTTCAATGTTTTCTAAACATTTTTTTCCGGCCTATATGGCTGTATACAGTGCTTTGCCCCAAAAAGGAATGGCGTCTGAATTGCCCGACAGGCAACAGTTCGAAAGAACCTGATTTAGCTTTCAAACTCTTGCCATGGGCTTTGAAATCACAGGCATATTAACAAACAGAGCCAAAATGTATTAGTTGTTTCGGACTTTTCGGCCACTTGAGCCTCAACGTACATTCATTTAGCACTCCGTTCAACCCAAAATGTCCAATGAAAGAATACCTTTCAACAATTAATTTGAGCATTCCTGACACACTCTTTTGGTTTTGGCAGTGTTGTATTGTCTTTTCAGACTCATATTTTGATTCAGAGAAGCAAATTTTCCAGTCTAATGAGTGGAATTTTGAGGAAATTGTCTTTGAGAAATATTTGAGCCCTAACCCTAACTAGCAAAACCCGAAGCTAGGGTTAGGGTTTTATTCCCATACAATGTAGACAGTTTTTGATGGCATGGCTGGTTTTTAGGGCTGAAAGAATACTTAGGAATATAGTTCTTTCAATGTTTTCTAAACATTTTTTTCTGACCTATATGTCTGTATACAGTGCATTGCTCCAAATAGGAATGGCGTCTGAATTGCCCGACAGGCAACAGTGTGAAAGAACCTGATTTAGCTTTCAAACTCTTGCCATGGGCTTTGAAATCACAGGCATATTAACAAATAGAGCCAAAATGTATTAGTTGTTTCGGACTTTTCGGCCACTTGAGCCTCAACGTATATTCATTTAGCACTCCGTTCAACCCAAAATGTCCAATGAAAGAATACCTTTCAACAATTAATTTGACCATTCCTGACACACTCTTGGTTTTGGCAGTGTTGTATTGTCTTTTCAGACTCATATTTTGATTCAGAGAAGCAAATTTTCCAGTCTAATGAGTGGAATTTTGAGAAAATTGTCTTTGAGAAATATTTGAGCCCTAACCCTAACTAGCAAAACACGAAGCTAGGGTTATGGTTTTATTCCCATACAATGTAGACAGTTTTTGATGGCATGGCTGTGTTTTAGGGCTGAAAGGATACTTAGGAATATAGTTCTTTCAATGTTTTCTAAACATTTTTTTCTGGCCTATATGGCTGTATACAGTGCTTTGCCCCAAAAAGGAATGGCGTCTGAAATGCCCGACAGGCAACAGTTCGAAAGAACCTGTTTAGCTTTCAAACTCTTGCCATGGGCTTTGAAATCACAGGCATATTAACAAACAGAGCCAAAATGTATTAGTTGTTTCGGACTTTTCGGCCACTTGAGCCTCAACGTACATTCATTTAGCACTCCGTTCAACCCAAAATGTCCAATGAAAGAATACCTTTCAACAATTAATTTGAGCATTCCTGACACACTCTTTTGGTTTTGGCAGTGTTGTATTGTCTTTTCAGACACATATTTTGATTCAGAGAAGCAAATTTTTCAGTCTAATGAGTGGAATTTTGAGAAAATTGTCTTTGAGAAATATTTGAGCCCTAACCCTAACTAGCAAAACCCAAAGCTAGGGTTAGGGTTTTATTCCCATACAATGTAGACAGTTTTTGATGGCATGGCTGTGTTTTAGGGCTGAAAGGATACTGAGGAATATAGTTCTTTCAATGTTTTCTAAACATTTTTTTCCGGCCTATATGGCTGTATACAGTGCTTTGCCCCAAAAAGGAATGGCGTCTGAATTGCCCGACAGGCAACAGTTCGAAAGAACCTGATTTTGCTTTCAAACTCTTGCCATGGGCTTTGAAATGACAGGCGTATTAACAAATAGAGCCAAAATGTATTAGTTCTTTCGGACTTTTCGGCCACTTGAGCCTCAACGTACATTCATTTAGCACTCCGTTCAACCCAAAATGTCCAATGAAAGAATACCTTTCAACAATTAATTTGAGCATTCCTGACACACTCTTTTGGTTTTGGCAGTGTTTTATTCTCTTTTCAGACTCAAATTTTGAGTCAGAGAAGCAGATTTTCCAGTCTAATGAGTGGAATTTTGAGAAAATTGTCTTTGAGAAATATTTGAGCCCTAACCCTAACTAGCAAAACCTGAAGCTAGGGTTAGGGTTTTATTCCCATACAATGTAGACAGTTTTTGATGGCATGGCTGTGTTTTAGGGCTGAAAGGATACTGAGGAATATAGTTCTTTCAATGTTTTCTAAACATTTTTTTCTGGCCTATATGGCTGTATACAGTGCTTTGCCCCAAAAAGGAATGGCGTCTGAATTGCCCGACAGGCAACAGTTCGAAAGAACCTGATTTAGCTTTCAAACTCTTGCCATGGGCTTTGAAATCACAGGCATATTAACAAATAGAGCCAAAATGTATTAGTTGTTTCGGACTTTTCGGCCACTTGAGCCTCAACGTACATTCATTTAGCACTCCGTTCAACCCAAAATGTCCAATGAAAGAATACCTTTCAACAATCAATTTGACCATTCCTGACCCACTCTTTTGGTTTTGGCAGTGTTGTATTGTCTTTTCAGACTCATATATTGGTTCAGAGAAGTAAATTTTCCAGTCTAATGAGTGGAAATTTGAGAAAATTGTCTTTGAGAAATATTTGAACCCTAACCCTAACTAGCAAAACCCGAAGCTAGGGTTAGGGTTTTATTCCCATACAATATAGACAGTTTTTGATGGCATGGCTGTGTTTTAGGGCTGAAAGGATACTTAGGAATATAGTTCTTTCAATGTTTTCTAAACATTTTTTTCTGGCCTATATGGCTGTATACAGTGATTTGCCCCAAAAAGGAATGGCGTCTGAATTGCCCGACAGGCAACAGTTCGAAAGAACCTGATTTAGCTTTCAAACTCTTGCCATGGGCTTTGAAATCACAGGCATATTAACAAACAGAGCCAAAATGTATTAGTTGTATCGGACTTTTCGGCCACTTGAGCCTCAACGTACATTCATTTAGCACTCCGTTCAACCCAAAATGTCCAATGAAAGAATACCTTTCAACAATTAATTTGAGCATTCCTGACACACTCTTTTGGTTTTGGCAGTGTTGTATTGTCTTTTCAGACTCATATTTTGATTCAGAGAAGCAAATTTTTCAGTCTAATGAGTGGAATTTTGAGAAAATTGTCTTTGAGAAATATTTGAGCCCTAACCCTAACTAGCAAATCCCGAAGCTAGGGTTAGGGTTTTATTCCCATACAATGTAGACAGTTTTTGATGGCATGTCTGTGTTTTAGGGCTGAAAGGATACTTAGGAATATAGTTCTTTCAATGTTTTCTAAACATTTTTTTCTGGCCTATATGGCTGTATACAGTGCTTTGCCCCAAAAAGGAATGGCGTCTGAATTGCCCGACAGGCAACAGTTCGAAAGAACCTGATTTAGCTTTCAAACTCTTGCCATGGGCTTTGAAATCACAGGCATATTAACAAATAGAGCCAAAATGTATTAGTTGTTTCGGACTTTTCGGCCACTTGAGCCTCAACGTACATTCATTTAGGACTCCGTTCAACCCAAAATGTCCAATGAAAGAATACCTTTCAACAATTAATTTGACCATTCCTGACACACTCTTTTGGTTTTGGCAGTGTTTTATTCTCTTTTCAGACTCAAATTTTGAGTCAGAGAAGCACATTTTCCAGTCTAATGAGTGGAATTTTGAGAAAATTGTCTTTGAGAAATATTTGAGCCCTAACCCTAACTAGCAAAACCCGAAGCTAGGGTTAGGGTTTTATTCCCATACAATGTAGACAGTTTTTGATGGCATGGCTGGTTTTTAGGGCTGAAAGGATACTTAGGAATATAGTTCTTTCAATGTTTTCTAAACATTTTTTTCTGACCTATATGTCTGTATACAGTGCTTTGCTCCAAAAAGGAATGGCGTCTGAATTGCCCGACAGGCAACAGTTTGAAAGAACCTGATTTAGCTTTCAAACTCTTGCCATGGGCTTTGAAATCACAGGCATATTAACAAATAGAGCCAAAATGTATTAGTTCTTTCGGACTTTTCGGCCACTTGAGCCTCAACGTACATTCATTTAGCACTCCGTTCAACCCAAAATGTCCAATGAAAGAATACCTTTCAACAATTAATTTGAGCATTCCTGACACACTCTTTTGGTTTTGGCAGTGTTGTATTGTCTTTTCAGACTCAGATTTTGGTTCAGAGAAGCACATTTTCCAGTCTAATGAGTGGAATTTTGAGAAAATTGTCTTTGAGAAATATTTGAGCCCTAACCCTAACTAGCAAAACCCGAAGCTAGGGTTAGGGTTTTATTCCCATACAATGTAGGCAGTTTTTTATGGCATGGCTGTGTTTTAGGGCTGAAAGGATACTTAGGAATATAGTTCTTTCAATGTTTTCTAAACATTTTTTTCTGGCCTATATGGCTGTATACAGTGCTTTGCCCCAAAAAGGAATGGCGTCTGAAATGCCCGACAGGCAACAGTTCGAAAGAACCTGTTTAGCTTTCAAACTCTTGCCATGGGCTTTGAAATCACAGGCATATTAACAAACAGAGCCAAAATGTATTAGTTGTTTCGGACTTTTCGGCCACTTGAGCCTCAACGTACATTCATTTAGCACTCCGTTCAACCCAAAATGTCCAATGAAAGAATACCTTTCAACAATTAATTTGAGCATTCCTGACACACTCTTTTGGTTTTGGCAGTGTTTTATTCTCTTTTCAGACTCAAATTTTGAGTCAGAGAAGCAGATTTTCCAGTCTAATGAGTGGAATTTTGAGAAAATTGTCTTTGAGAAATATTTGAGCCCTAACCCTAACTAGCAAAACCCGAAGCTAGGGTTAGGGTTTTATTCCCATACAATGTAGACAGTTTTTGATGGCATGGCTGTGTTTTAGGGCTGAAAGGATACTGAGGAATATAGTTCTTTCAATGTTTTCTAAACATTTTTTTCTGGCCTATATGGCTGTATACAGTGCTTTGCCCCAAAAAGGAATGGCGTCTGAATTGCCCGACAGGCAACAGTTCGAAAGAACCTGATTTAGCTTTCAAACTCTTGCCATGGGCTTTGAAATCACAGGCATATTAACAAATAGAGCCAAAATGTATTAGTTGTTTCGGACTTTTCGGCCACTTGAGCCTCAACGTACATTCATTTAGCACTCCGTTCAACCCAAAATGTCCAATGAAAGAATACCTTTCAACAATCAATTTGACCATTCCTGACCCACTCTTTTGGTTTTGGCAGTGTTGTATTGTCTTTTCAGACTCATATATTGGTTCAGAAAAGTAAATTTTCCAGTCTAATGAGTGGAAATTTGAGAAAATTGTCTTTGAGAAATATTTGAACCCTAACCCTAACTAGCAAAACCCGAAGCTAGGGTTAGGGTTTTATTCCCATACAATGTAGACAGTTTTTGATGGCATGGCTGTGTTTTAGGGCTGAAAGGATACTTAGGAATATAGTTCTTTCAATGTTTTCTAAACATTTTTTTCTGGTCTATATGGCTGTATACAGTGCTTTGCCCCAAAAAGGAATGGCGTCTGAATTGCCCGACAGGCAACAGTTCGAAAGAACCTGATTTTGCTTTCAAACTCTTGCCATGGGCTTTGAAATGACAGGCGTATTAACAAATAGAGCCAAAATGTATTAGTTCTTTCGGACTTTTCGGCCACTTGAGCCTCAACGTACATTCATTTAGCACTCCGTTCAACCCAAAATGTCCAATGAAAGAATACCTTTCAACAATTAATTTGAGCATTCCTGACACACTCTTTTGGTTTTGGCAGTGTTTTATTCTCTTTTCAGACTCAAATTTTGAGTCAGAGAAGCAGATTTTCCAGTCTAATGAGTGGAATTTGGAGAAAATTGTCTTTGAGAAATATTTGAGCCCTAACCCTAACTAGCAAAACCCGAAGCTAGGGTTAGGGTTTTATTCCCATACAATGTAGACAGTTTTTGATGGCATGGCTGTGTTTTAGGGCTGAAAGGATACTTAGGAATATAGTTCTTTCAATGTTTTCTAAACATTTTTTTCTGACCTATATGATTGTATACAGTGCTGTGCTCCAAAAAGGAAAGGAGTCTGAATTGCCCGACAGGCAACAGTTCGAAAGAACCTGATTTAGCTTTCAAACTCTTGCCATGGGCTTTGAAATCACAGGCATATTAACAAACAGAGCCAAAATGTATTAGTTGTTTCGGACTTTTCGGCCACTTGAGCCTCAACGTACATTCATTTAGCACTCCGTTCAACCCAAAATGTCCAATGAAAGAATACCTTTCAACAATTAATTTGAGCATTCCTGACACACTCTTTTGGTTTTGGCAGTGTTGTATTGTCTTTTCAGACTCATATTTTGATTCAGAGAAGCAAATTTTCCAGTCTAATGAGTGGAATTTTGAGAAAGTTGTCTTTGAGAAATATTTGAGCCCTAACCCTAACTAGCAAAACCCGAAGCTAGGGTTAGGGTTTTATTCCCATACAATGTAGACAGTTTTTGATGGCATGGCTGTGTTTTAGGGCTGAAAGGATACTGAGGAATATAGTTCTTTCAATGTTTTCTAAACATTTTTTTCCGGCCTATATGGCTGTATACAGTGCTTTGCCCCAAAAAGGAATGGCGTCTGAATTGCCCGACAGGCAACAGTTCGAAAGAACCTGATTTAGCTTTCAAACTCTTGCCATGGGCTTTGAAATCACAGGCGTATTAACAAACAGAGCCAAAATGTATTAGTTGTTTCGGACTTTTCGGCCACTTGAGCCTCAACGTACATTCATTTAGCACTCCGTTCAACCCAAAATGTCCAATGAAAGAATACCTTTCAACAATTAATTTGAGCATTCCTGACCCACTCTTTTGGTTTTGGCAGTGTTTTATTCTCTTTTCAGACTCAAATTTTGAGTCAGAGAAGCAGATTTTCCAGTCTAATGAGTGGAATTTTGAGAAAATTGTCTTTGAGAAATATTTGAGCCCTAACCCTAACTAGCAAAACCCGAAGCTAGGGTTAGGGTTTTATTCCCATACAATGTAGACAGTTTTTGATGGCATGGCTGTGTTTTAGGGCTGAAAGGATACTGAGGAATATAGTTCTTTCAATGTTTTCTAAACATTTTTTTCTGGCCTATATGGCTGTATACAGTGCTTTGCCCCAAAAAGGAATGGCGTCTGAATTGCCCGACAGGCAACAGTTCGAAAGAACCTGATTTAGCTTTCAAACTCTTGCCATGGGCTTTGAAATCACAGGCATATTAACAAATAGAGCCAAAATGTATTAGTTGTTTCGGACTTTTCGGCCACTTGAGCCTCAACGTACATTCATTTAGCACTCCGTTCAACCCAAAATGTCCAATGAAAGAATACCTTTCAACAATTAATTTGACCATTCCTGACACACTCTTTTGGTTTTGGCAGTGTTTTATTCTCTTTTCAGACTCAAATCTTGAGTCAGAGAAGCACATTTTCCAGTCTAATGAGTGGAATTTTGAGAAAATTGTCTTTGAGAAATATTTGAGCCCTAACCCTAACTAGCAAAACCCGAAGCTAGGGTTAGGGTTTTATTCCCATACAATGTAGACAGTTTTTGATGGCATGGCTGTGTTTTAGGGCTGAAAGGATACTTAGGAATATAGTTCTTTCAATGTTTTCTAAACATTTTTTTCTGACCTATATGATTGTATACAGTGCTGTGCTCCAAAAAGGAAAGGAGTCTGAATTGCCCGACAGGCAACAGTTCGAAAGAACCTGATTTAGCTTTCAAACTCTTGCCATGGGCTTTGAAATCACAGGCATATTAACAAATAGAGCCAAAATGTATTAGTTGTTTCGGACTTTTTGGCCACTTGAGCCTCAACGTACATTCATTTAGCACTCCGTTCAACCCAAAATGTCCAATGAAAGAATACCTTTCAACAATTCATTTGAACATTCCTGACACACTCTTTTGGTTTTGGCAGTGTTGTATTGTCTTTTCAGACTCAGATTTTGGTTCAGAGAAGCAGATTTTTCAGTCTAATGAGTGGAATTTTGAGAAAGTTGTCTTTGAGAAATATTTGAGCCCTAACCCTAACTAGCAAAACCCGAAGCTAGGGTTAGGGTTTTATTCCCATACAATGTAGACAGTTTTTGATGGCATGGCTGTGTTTTAGGGCTGAAAGGATACTTAGGAATATAGTTCTTTCAATGTTTTCTAAACATTTTTTTCTGGCCTATATGGCTGTATACAGTGCTTTGCCCCAAAAAGGAATGGCGTCTGAATTGCCCGACAGGCAACAGTTCGAAAGAACCTGATTTAGCTTTCAAACTCTTGCCATGGGCTTTGAAATCACAGGCATATTAACAAACAGAGCCAAAATGTATTAGTTGTTTCGGACTTTTCGGCCACTTGAGCCTCAACGTACATTCATTTAGCACTCCGTTCAACCCAAAATGTCCAATGAAAGAATACCTTTCAACAATTAATTTGAGCATTCCTGACACACTCTTTTGGTTTTGGCAGTGTTGTATTGTCTTTTCAGACTCATATTTTGATTCAGAGAAGCAAATTTTTCAGTCTAATGAGTGGAATTTTGAGAAAATTGTCTTTGAGAAATATTTGAGCCCTAACCCTAACTAGCAAAACCCAAAGCTAGGGTTAGGGTTTTATTCCCATACAATGTAGACAGTTTTTGATGGCATGGCTGTGTTTTAGGGCTGAAAGGATACTGAGGAATATAGTTCTTTCAATGTTTTCTAAACATTTTTTTCCGGCCTATATGGCTGTATACAGTGCTTTGCCCCAAAAAGGAATGGCGTCTGAATTGCCCGACAGGCAACAGTTCGAAAGAACCTGATTTAGCTTTCAAACTCTTGCCATGGGCTTTGAAATCACAGGCATATTAACAAACAGAGCCAAAATGTATTAGTTGTTTCGGACTTTTCGGCCACTTGAGCCTCAACGTACATTCATTTAGCACTCCGTTCAACCCAAAATGTCCAATGAAAGAATACCTTTCAACAATTAATTTGAGCATTCCTGACACACTCTTTTGGTTTTGGCAGTGTTGTATTGTCTTTTCAGACTCATATTTTGATTCAGAGAAGCAAATTTTTCAGTCTAATGAGTGGAATTTTGAGAAAATTGTCTTTGAGAAATATTTGAGCCCTAACCCTAACTAGCAAAACCCAAAACTAGGGTTAGGGTTTAATTCCCATACAATGTAGACAGTTTTTGATGGCATGGCTGTGTTTTAGGGCTGAAAGGATACTGAGGAATATAGTTCTTTCAATGTTTTCTAAACATTTTTTTCCGGCCTATATGGCTGTATACAGTGCTTTGCCCCAAAAAGGAATGGCGTCTGAATTGCCCGACAGGCAACAGTTCGAAAGAACCTGATTTTGCTTTCAAACTCTTGCCATGGGCTTTGAAATGACAGGCGTATTAACAAATAGAGCCAAAATGTATTAGTTCTTTCGGACTTTTCGGCCACTTGAGCCTCAACGTACATTCATTTAGCACTCCGTTCAACCCAAAATGTCCAATGAAAGAATACCTTTCAACAATTAATTTGAGCATTCCTGACCCACTCTTTTGGTTTTGGCAGTGTTTTATTCTCTTTTCAGACTCAAATTTTGAGTCAGAGAAGCAGATTTTCCAGTCTAATGAGTGGAATTTTGAGAAAATTGTCTTTGAGAAATATTTGAGCCCTAACCCTAACTAGCAAAACCCGAAGCTAGGGTTAGGGTTTTATTCCCATACAATGTAGACAGTTTTTGATGGCATGGCTGTGTTTTAGGGCTGAAAGGATACTGAGGAATATAGTTCTTTCAATGTTTTCTAAACATTTTTTTCTGGCCTATATGGCTGTATACAGTGCTTTGCCCCAAAAAGGAATGGCGTCTGAATTGCCCGACAGGCAACAGTTCGAAAGAACCTGATTTAGCTTTCAAACTCTTGCCATGGGCTTTGAAATCACAGGCATATTAACAAATAGAGCCAAAATGTATTAGTTGTTTCGGACTTTTCGGCCACTTGAGCCTCAACGTACATTCATTTAGCACTCCGTTCAACCCAAAATGTCCAATGAAAGAATACCTTTCAACAATTAATTTGACCATTCCTGACACACTCTTTTGGTTTTGGCAGTGTTTTATTCTCTTTTCAGACTCAAATTTTGAGTCAGAGAAGCACATTTTCCAGTCTAATGAGTGGAATTTTGAGAAAATTGTCTTTGAGAAATATTTGAGCCCTAACCCTAACTAGCAAAACCCGAAGCTAGGGTTAGGGTTTTATTCCCATACAATGTAGACAGTTTTTGATGGCATGGCTGTGTTTTAGGGCTGAAAGGATACTTAAGAATATAGTTCTTTCAATGTTTTCTAAACATTTTTTTCTGACCTATATGATTGTATACAGTGCTGTGCTCCAAAAAGGAAAGGAGTCTGAATTGCCCGACAGGCAACAGTTCGAAAGAACCTGATTTAGCTTTCAAACTCTTGCCATGGGCTTTGAAATCACAGGCATATTAACAAATAGAGCCAAAATGTATTAGTTGTTTCGGACTTTTCGGCCACTTGAGCCTCAACGTACATTCATTTAGCACTCTGTTCAACCCAAAATGTCCAATGAAAGAATACCTTTCAACAATTAATTTGAACATTCCTGACACACTCTTTTGGTTTTGGCAGTGTTGTATTGTCTTTTCAGACTCAGATTTTGGTTCAGAGAAGCAGATTTTCCAGTCTAATGAGTGGAATTTTGAGAAAATTGTCTTTGAGAAATATTTGAGCCCTAACCCTAACTAGCAAAACCCGAAGCTAGGGTTAGGGTTTTATTCCCATACAATGTAGACAGTTTTTGATGGCATGGCTGTGTTTTAGGGCTGAAAGGATACTTAGGAATATAGTTCTTTCAATGTTTTCTAAACATTTTTTTCTGGCCTATATGGCTGTATACAGTGCTTTGCCCCAAAAAGGAATGGCGTCTGAATTGCCCGACAGGCAACAGTTCGAAAGAACCTGATTTACCTTTCAAACTCTTGCCATGGGCTTTGAAATCACAGGCATATTAACAAATAGAGCCAAAATGTATTAGTTGTTTCGGACTTTTCGGCCACTTGAGCCTCAACGTACATTCATTTAGCACTCCGTTCAACCCAAAATGTCCAATGAAAGAATACCTTTCAACAATTAATTTGACCATTCCTGACACACTCTTTTGGTTTTGGCAGTGTTTTATTCTCTTTTCAGACTCAAATTTTGAGTCAGAGAAGCACATTTTCCAGTCTAATGAGTGGAATTTTGAGAAAATTGTCTTTGAGAAATATTTGAGCCCTAACCCTAACTAGCAAAACCCGAAGCTAGGGTTAGGGTTTTATTCCCATACAATGTAGACAGTTTTTGATGGCATGGCTGTGTTTTAGGGCTGAAAGGATACTTAGGAATATAGTTCTTTCAATGTTTTCTAAACATTTTTTTCTGACCTATATGATTGTATACAGTGCTGTGCTCCAAAAAGGAAAGGAGTCTGAATTGCCCGACAGGCAACAGTTCGAAAGAACCTGATTTAGCTTTCAAACTCTTGCCATGGGCTTTGAAATCACAGGCATATTAACAAATAGAGCCAAAATGTATTAGTTGTTTCGGACTTTTCGGCCACTTGAGCCTCAACGTACATTCATTTAGCACTCCGTTCAACCCAAAATGTCCAATGAAAGAATACCTTTCAGCAATTCATTTGAACATTCCTGACACACTCTTTTGGTTTTGGCAGTGTTGTATTGTCTTTTCAGACTCAGATTTTGGTTCAGAGAAGCAGATTTTCCAGTCTAATGAGTGGAATTTTGAGAAAGTTGTCTTTGAGAAATATTTGAGCCCTAACCCTAACTAGCAAAACCCGAAGCTAGGGTTAGGGTTTTATTCCCATACAATGTAGACAGTTTTTGATGGCATGGCTGTGTTTTAGGGCTGAAAGGATACTTAGGAATATAGTTCTTTCAATGTTTTCTAAACATTTTTTTCTGGCCTATATGGCTGTATACAGTGCTTTGCCCCAAAAAGGAATGGCGTCTGAATTGCCCGACAGGCAACAGTTCGAAAGAACCTGATTTAGCTTTCAAACTCTTGCCATGGGCTTTGAAATCACAGGCATATTAACAAACAGAGCCAAAATGTATTAGTTGTTTCGGACTTTTCGGCCACTTGAGCCTCAACGTACATTCATTTAGCACTCCGTTCAACCCAAAATGTCCAATGAAAGAATACCTTTCAACAATTAATTTGAGCATTCCTGACCCACTCTTTTGGTTTTGGCAGTGTTTTATTCTCTTTTCAGACTCAAATTTTGAGTCAGAGAAGCAGATTTTCCAGTCTAATGAGTGGAATTTTGAGAAAATTGTCTTTGAGAAATATTTGAGCCCTAACCCTAACTAGCAAAACCCGAAGCTAGGGTTAGGGTTTTATTCCCATACAATGTAGACAGTTTTTGATGGCATGGCTGTGTTTTAGGGCTGAAAGGATACTCAGGAATATAGTTCTTTCAATGTTTTCTAAACATTTTTTTCTGGCCTATATGGCTGTATACAGTGCTTTGCCCCAAAAAGGAATGGCGTCTGAATTGTCCGACAGGCAACAGTTCGAAAGAACCTGATTTAGCTTTCAAACTCTTGCCATGGGCTTTGAAATCACAGGCATATTAACAAATAGAGCCAAAATGTATTAGTTGTTTCGGACTTTTCGGCCACTTGAGCCTCAACGTACATTCATTTAGCACTCCGTTCAACCCAAAATGTCCAATGAAAGAATACCTTTCAACAATTAATTTGAACATTCCTGACACACTCTTTTGGTTTTGGCAGTGTTGTATTGTCTTTTCAGACTCAGATTTTGGTTCAGAGAAGCAGATTTTCCAGTCTAATGAGTGGAATTTTGAGAAAATTGTCTTTGAGAAATATTTGAGCCCTAACCCTAACTAGCAAAACCCGAAGCTAGGGTTAGGGTTTTATTCCCATACAATGTAGACAGTTTTTGATGGCATGGCTGTGTTTTAGGGCTGAAAGGATACTTAGGAATATAGTTCTTTCAATGTTTTCTAAACATTTTTTTCTGGCCTATATGGCTGTATACAGTGCTTTGCCCCAAAAAGGAATGGCGTCTGAATTGCCCGACAGGCAACAGTTCGAAAGAACCTGATTTACCTTTCAAACTCTTGCCATGGGCTTTGAAATCACAGGCATATTAACAAATAGAGCCAAAATGTATTAGTTGTTTCGGACTTTTCGGCCACTTGAGCCTCAACGTACATTCATTTAGCACTCCGTTCAACCCAAAATGTCCAATGAAAGAATACCTTTCAACAATTAATTTGACCATTCCTGACACACTCTTTTGGTTTTGGCAGTGTTTTATTCTCTTTTCAGACTCAAATTTTGAGTCAGAGAAGCACATTTTCCAGTCTAATGAGTGGAATTTTGAGAAAATTGTCTTTGAGAAATATTTGAGCCCTAACCCTAACTAGCAAAACCCGAAGCTAGGGTTAGGGTTTTATTCCCATACAATGTAGACAGTTTTTGATGGCATGGCTGTGTTTTAGGGCTGAAAGGATACTTAGGAATATAGTTCTTTCAATGTTTTCTAAACATTTTTTTCTGGCCTATATGGCTGTATACAGTGCTTTGCCCCAAAAAGGAATGGCGTCTGAATTGCCCGACAGGCAACAGTTCGAAAGAACCTGATTTAGCTTTCAAACTCTTGCCATGGGCTTTGAAATCACAGGCATATTAACAAACAGAGCCAAAATGTATTAGTTGTTTCGGACTTTTCGGCCACTTGAGCCTCAACGTACATTCATTTAGCACTCCGTTCAACCCAAAATGTCCAATGAAA
Organism: Atractosteus spatula; assembly: GCF_055471065.1. Lineage (NCBI taxonomy): Eukaryota > Metazoa > Chordata > Actinopteri > Semionotiformes > Lepisosteidae > Atractosteus > Atractosteus spatula. The sequence continues at coordinate 5,129,897 of NC_142718.1, read as the reverse complement.
GAATACCTTTCAACAATTAATTTGAGCATTCCTGACCCACTCTTTTGGTTTTGGCAGTGTTTTATTCTCTTTTCAGACTCAAATTTTGAGTCAGAGAAGCAGATTTTCCAGTCTAATGAGTGGAATTTTGAGAAAATTGTCTTTGAGAAATATTTGAGCCCTAACCCTAACTAGCAAAACCCGAAGCTAGGGTTAGGGTTTTATTCCCATACAATGTAGACAGTTTTTGATGGCATGGCTGTGTTTTAGGGCTGAAAGGATACTCAGGAATATAGTTCTTTCAATGTTTTCTAAACATTTTTTTCTGGCCTATATGGCTGTATACAGTGCTTTGCCCCAAAAAGGAATGGCGTCTGAATTGCCCGACAGGCAACAGTTCGAAAGAACCTGATTTAGCTTTCAAACTCTTGCCATGGGCTTTGAAATCACAGGCATATTAACAAATAGAGCCAAAATGTATTAGTTGTTTCGGACTTTTCGGCCACTTGAGCCTCAACGTACATTCATTTAGCACTCCGTTCAACCCAAAATGTCCAATGAAAGAATACCTTTCAACAATTAATTTGAACATTCCTGACACACTCTTTTGGTTTTGGCAGTGTTGTATTGTCTTTTCAGACTCAGATTTTGGTTCAGAGAAGCAGATTTTCCAGTCTAATGAGTGGAATTTTGAGAAAATTGTCTTTGAGAAATATTTGAGCCCTAACCCTAACTAGCAAAACCCGAAGCTAGGGTTAGGGTTTTATTCCCATACAATGTAGACAGTTTTTGATGGCATGGCTGTGTTTTAGGGCTGAAAGGATACTTAGGAATATAGTTCTTTCAATGTTTTCTAAACATTTTTTTCTGGCCTATATGGCTGTATACAGTGCTTTGCCCCAAAAAGGAATGGCGTCTGAATTGCCCGACAGGCAACAGTTCGAAAGAACCTGATTTACCTTTCAAACTCTTGCCATGGGCTTTGAAATCACAGGCATATTAACAAATAGAGCCAAAATGTATTAGTTGTTTCGGACTTTTCGGCCACTTGAGCCTCAACGTACATTCATTTAGCACTCCGTTCAACCCAAAATGTCCAATGAAAGAATACCTTTCAACAATTAATTTGACCATTCCTGACACACTCTTTTGGTTTTGGCAGTGTTTTATTCTCTTTTCAGACTCAAATTTTGAGTCAGAGAAGCACATTTTCCAGTCTAATGAGTGGAATTTTGAGAAAATTGTCTTTGAGAAATATTTGAGCCCTAACCCTAACTAGCAAAACCCGAAGCTAGGGTTAGGGTTTTATTCCCATACAATGTAGACAGTTTTTGATGGCATGGCTGTGTTTTAGGGCTGAAAGGATACTGAGGAATATAGTTCTTTCAATGTTTTCTAAACATTTTTTTCTGGCCTATATGATTGTATACAGTGCTGTGCTCCAAAAAGGAAAGGAGTCTGAATTGCCCGACAGGCAACAGTTCGAAAGAACCTGATTTAGCTTTCAAACTCTTGCCATGGGCTTTGAAATCACAGGCATATTAACAAATAGAGCCAAAATGTATTAGTTGTTTCGGACTTTTCGGCCACTTGAGCCTCAACGTACATTCATTTAGGACTCCGTTCAACCCAAAATGTCCAATGAAAGAATACCTTTCAACAATTAATTTGAGCATTCCTGACACACTCTTTTGGTTTTGGCAGTGTTGTATTGTCTTTTCAGACTCATATTTTGATTCAGAGAAGCAAATTTTTCAGTCTAATGAGTGGAATTTTGAGAAAATTGTCTTTGAGAAATATTTGAGCCCTAACCCTAACTAGCAAAACCCGAAGCTAGGGTTAGGGTTTTATTCCCATACAATGTAGACAGTTTTTGATGGCATGGCTGTGTTTTAGGGCTGAAAGGATACTTAGGAATATAGTTCTTTCAATGTTTTCTAAACATTTTTTTCTGGCCTATATGGCTGTATACAGTGCTTTGCCCCAAAAAGGAATGGCGTCTGAATTGCCCGACAGGCAACAGTTCGAAAGAACCTGATTTAGCTTTCAAACTCTTGCCATGGGCTTTGAAATCACAGGCATATTAACAAACAGAGCCAAAATGTATTAGTTGTTTCGGACTTTTCGGCCACTTGAGCCTCAACGTACATTCATTTAGCACTCCGTTCAACCCAAAATGTCCAATGAAAGAATACCTTTCAACAATTAATTTGAGCATTCCTGACCCACTCTTTTGGTTTTGGCAGTGTTTTATTCTCTTTTCAGACTCAAATTTTGAGTCAGAGAAGCAGATTTTCCAGTCTAATGAGTGGAATTTTGAGAAAATTGTCTTTGAGAAATATTTGAGCCCTAACCCTAACTAGCAAAACCCGAAGCTAGGGTTAGGGTTTTATTCCCATACAATGTAGACAGTTTTTGATGGCATGGCTGTGTTTTAGGGCTGAAAGGATACTGAGGAATATAGTTCTTTCAATGTTTTCTAAACATTTTTTTCTGGCCTATATGGCTGTATACAGTGCTTTGTCCCAAAAAGGAATGGCGTCTGAATTGCCCGACAGGCAACAGTTCGAAAGAACCTGATTTAGCTTTCAAACTCTTGCCATGGGCTTTGAAATCACAGGCATATTAACAAATAGAGCCAAAATGTATTAGTTGTTTCGGACTTTTCGGCCACTTGAGCCTCAACGTACATTCATTTAGCACTCCGTTCAACCCAAAATGTCCAATGAAAGAATACCTTTCAACAATTAATTTGACCATTCCTGACACACTCTTTTGGTTTTGGCAGTGTTTTATTCTCTTTTCAGACTCAAATTTTGAGTCAGAGAAGCACATTTTCCAGTCTAATGAGTGGAATTTTGAGAAAATTGTCTTTGAGAAATATTTGAGCCCTAACCCTAACTAGCAAAACCCGAAGCTAGGGTTAGGGTTTTATTCCCATACAATGTAGACAGTTTTTGATGGCATGTCTGTGTTTTAGGGCTGAAAGGATACTTAGGAATATAGTTCTTTCAATGTTTTCTAAACATTTTTTTCTGACCTATATGATTGTATACAGTGCTGTGCTCCAAAAAGGAAAGGAGTCTGAATTGCCCGACAGGCAACAGTTCGAAAGAACCTGATTTAGCTTTCAAACTCTTGCCATGGGCTTTGAAATCACAGGCATATTAACAAATAGAGCCAAAATGTATTAGTTGTTTCGGACTTTTCGGCCACTTGAGCCTCAACGTACATTCATTTAGGACTCCGTTCAACCCAAAATGTCCAATGAAAGAATACCTTTCAACAATTAATTTGAGCATTCCTGACACACTCTTTTGGTTTTGGCAGTGTTGTATTGTCTTTTCAGACTCATATTTTGATTCAGAGAAGCAAATTTTTCAGTCTAATGAGTGGAATTTTGAGAAAATTGTCTTTGAGAAATATTTGAGCCCTAACCCTAACTAGCAAAACCCGAAGCTAGGGTTAGGGTTTTATTCCCATACAATGTAGACAGTTTTTGATGGCATGGCTGTGTTTTAGGGCTGAAAGGATACTTAGGAATATAGTTCTTTCAATGTTTTCTAAACATTTTTTTCTGACCTATATGGCTGTATACACTGCTTTGCCCCAAAAAGGAATGGCGTCTGAATTGCCCGACAGGCAACAGTTCGAAAGAACCTGATTTAGCTTTCAAACTCTTGCCATGGGCTTTGAAATCACAGGCATAATAACAAATAGAGCCAAAATGTATTAGTTATTTCGGAGTTTTCGGCCACTTGAGCCTCAACGTACATTCATTTAGTACTCCGTTTTACCCAAAATGTCCAATGAAAGAATACCTTTCAACAATTAATTTGACCATTCCTGACACACTCTTTTGGTTTTGGCAGTGTTGTATTGTCTTTTCAGACTCATATTTTGATTCAGAGAAGCAAATTTTCCAGTCTAATGAGTGGAAATTTGAGAAAATTGTCTTTGAGAAATATTTGAGCCCTAACCCTAACTAGCAAAACCCGAAGCTAGGGTTAGGGTTTTATTCCCATACAATGTAGACAGTTTTTGATGGCATGGCTGTGTTTTAGGGGTGAAAGGATACTTAGGAATATAGTTCTTTCAATGTTTTCTAAACATTTTTTTCTGACCTATATTGCTGTATACAGTGCTTTGCTCCAAAAAGGAATGGCTTCTGAATTGCCCGACAGGCAACAGTTCGAAATAACCTGATTTAGCTTTCAAACTCTTGCCATGGGCTTTGAAATCACAGGCATATTAACAAATAGAGCCAAAATGTATTAGTTTTTTCGGACTTTTCGGCCACTTGAGCCTCAACGTACATTCATTTAACACTCCGTTCAACCCAAAATTTCCAATGAAAGAATACCTTTCAACAATTAATTTGACCATTCCTGACACACTCTTTTGGTTTTGGCAGTGTTGTATTGTCTTTTCAGACTCATATTTTGTTTCAGAGAAGCAAATTTTCCAGTCTAATGAGTGGAAATTTGAGAAAATTGTCTTTGAGAAATATTTGAGCCCTAACCCTAACTAGCAAAACCCGAAGCTAGGGTTAGGGTTTTATTCCCATACAATGTAGACAGTTTTTGATGGCATAGCTGTGTTTTAGGGCTGAAAGGATACTTAGGAATATAGTTCTTTCAATGTTTTCTAAACATTTTTTTCTGACCTATATGTCTGTATACAGTGCTTTGCTCCAAAAAGGAATGGCGTCTGAATTGCCCGACAGGCAACAGTTCGAAAGAACCTGATTTAGCTTTCAAACTCTTGCCATGGGCTTTGAAATCACAGGCATATTAACAAATAGAGCCAAAATGTATTAGTTGTTTCGGACTTTTCGGCCACGTGAGCCTCAACGTACATTCATTTAGCACTCCGTTCAACCCAAAATGTCCAATGAAAGAATACCTTTCAACAATTAATTTGAGCATTCCTGAAACACTCTTTTGGTTTTGGCAGTGTTTTATTCTCTTTTCAGACTCAAATTTTGATTCAGAGAAGTAAATTTTCCAGTCTAATGAGTGGAATTTTGAGAAAATTGTCTTTGAGAAATATTTGAGCCCTAACCCTAACTAGCAAAACCCGAAGCTAGGGTTAGGGTTTTATTCCCATACAATGTAGACAGTTTTTGATGGCATAGCTGTGTTTTAGGGCTGAAAGGATACTCAGGAATATAGTTCTTTCAATGTTTTCTAAACATTTTTTTCTGGCCTATATGGCTGTATACAGTGCTTTGCCCCAAAAAGGAATGGCGTCTGAATTGCCCGACAGGCAACAGTTCGAAAGAACCTGATTTAGCTTTCAAACTCTTGCCATGGGCTTTGAAATCACAGGCATATTAACAAATAGAGCCAAAATGTATTAGTTGTTTCGGACTTTTCGGCCACTTGAGCCTCAACGTACATTCATTTAGCACTCCGTTCAACCCAAAATGTCCAATGAAAGAATACCTTTCAACAATTAATTTGAACATTCCTGACACACTCTTTTGGTTTTGGCAGTGTTGTATTGTCTTTTCAGACTCAGATTTTGGTTCAGAGAAGCAGATTTTCCAGTCTAATGAGTGGAATTTTGAGAAAATTGTCTTTGAGAAATATTTGAGCCCTAACCCTAACTAGCAAAACCCGAAGCTAGGGTTAGGGTTTTATTCCCATACAATGTAGACAGTTTTTGATGGCATGGCTGTGTTTTAGGGCTGAAAGGATACTTAGGAATATAGTTCTTTCAATGTTTTCTAAACATTTTTTTCTGGCCTATATGGCTGTATACAGTGCTTTGCCCCAAAAAGGAATGGCGTCTGAATTGCCCGACAGGCAACAGTTCGAAAGAACCTGATTTACCTTTCAAACTCTTGCCATGGGCTTTGAAATCACAGGCATATTAACAAATAGAGCCAAAATGTATTAGTTGTTTCGGACTTTTCGGCCACTTGAGCCTCAACGTACATTCATTTAGCACTCCGTTCAACCCAAAATGTCCAATGAAAGAATACCTTTCAACAATTAATTTGACCATTCCTGACACACTCTTTTGGTTTTGGCAGTGTTTTATTCTCTTTTCAGACTCAAATTTTGAGTCAGAGAAGCACATTTTCCAGTCTAATGAGTGGAATTTTGAGAAAATTGTCTTTGAGAAATATTTGAGCCCTAACCCTAACTAGCAAAACCCGAAGCTAGGGTTAGGGTTTTATTCCCATACAATGTAGACAGTTTTTGATGGCATGGCTGTGTTTTAGGGCTGAAAGGATACTGAGGAATATAGTTCTTTCAATGTTTTCTAAACATTTTTTTCTGGCCTATATGATTGTATACAGTGCTGTGCTCCAAAAAGGAAAGGAGTCTGAATTGCCCGACAGGCAACAGTTCGAAAGAACCTGATTTAGCTTTCAAACTCTTGCCATGGGCTTTGAAATCACAGGCATATTAACAAATAGAGCCAAAATGTATTAGTTGTTTCGGACTTTTCGGCCACTTGAGCCTCAACGTACATTCATTTAGGACTCCGTTCAACCCAAAATGTCCAATGAAAGAATACCTTTCAACAATTAATTTGAGCATTCCTGACACACTCTTTTGGTTTTGGCAGTGTTGTATTGTCTTTTCAGACTCATATTTTGATTCAGAGAAGCAAATTTTTCAGTCTAATGAGTGGAATTTTGAGAAAATTGTCTTTGAGAAATATTTGAGCCCTAACCCTAACTAGCAAAACCCGAAGCTAGGGTTAGGGTTTTATTCCCATACAATGTAGACAGTTTTTGATGGCATGGCTGTGTTTTAGGGCTGAAAGGATACTTAGGAATATAGTTCTTTCAATGTTTTCTAAACATTTTTTTCTGGCCTATATGGCTGTATACAGTGCTTTGCCCCAAAAAGGAATGGCGTCTGAATTGCCCGACAGGCAACAGTTCGAAAGAACCTGATTTAGCTTTCAAACTCTTGCCATGGGCTTTGAAATCACAGGCATATTAACAAACAGAGCCAAAATGTATTAGTTGTTTCGGACTTTTCGGCCACTTGAGCCTCAACGTACATTCATTTAGCACTCCGTTCAACCCAAAATGTCCAATGAAAGAATACCTTTCAACAATTAATTTGAGCATTCCTGACCCACTCTTTTGGTTTTGGCAGTGTTTTATTCTCTTTTCAGACTCAAATTTTGAGTCAGAGAAGCAGATTTTCCAGTCTAATGAGTGGAATTTTGAGAAAATTGTCTTTGAGAAATATTTGAGCCCTAACCCTAACTAGCAAAACCCGAAGCTAGGGTTAGGGTTTTATTCCCATACAATGTAGACAGTTTTTGATGGCATGGCTGTGTTTTAGGGCTGAAAGGATACTGAGGAATATAGTTCTTTCAATGTTTTCTAAACATTTTTTTCTGGCCTATATGGCTGTATACAGTGCTTTGTCCCAAAAAGGAATGGCGTCTGAATTGCCCGACAGGCAACAGTTCGAAAGAACCTGATTTAGCTTTCAAACTCTTGCCATGGGCTTTGAAATCACAGGCATATTAACAAATAGAGCCAAAATGTATTAGTTGTTTCGGACTTTTCGGCCACTTGAGCCTCAACGTACATTCATTTAGCACTCCGTTCAACCCAAAATGTCCAATGAAAGAATACCTTTCAACAATTAATTTGACCATTCCTGACACACTCTTTTGGTTTTGGCAGTGTTTTATTCTCTTTTCAGACTCAAATTTTGAGTCAGAGAAGCACATTTTCCAGTCTAATGAGTGGAATTTTGAGAAAATTGTCTTTGAGAAATATTTGAGCCCTAACCCTAACTAGCAAAACCCGAAGCTAGGGTTAGGGTTTTATTCCCATACAATGTAGACAGTTTTTGATGGCATGTCTGTGTTTTAGGGCTGAAAGGATACTTAGGAATATAGTTCTTTCAATGTTTTCTAAACATTTTTTTCTGACCTATATGATTGTATACAGTGCTGTGCTCCAAAAAGGAAAGGAGTCTGAATTGCCCGACAGGCAACAGTTCGAAAGAACCTGATTTAGCTTTCAAACTCTTGCCATGGGCTTTGAAATCACAGGCATATTAACAAATAGAGCCAAAATGTATTAGTTGTTTCGGACTTTTCGGCCACTTGAGCCTCAACGTACATTCATTTAGGACTCCGTTCAACCCAAAATGTCCAATGAAAGAATACCTTTCAACAATTAATTTGAGCATTCCTGACACACTCTTTTGGTTTTGGCAGTGTTGTATTGTCTTTTCAGACTCATATTTTGATTCAGAGAAGCAAATTTTTCAGTCTAATGAGTGGAATTTTGAGAAAATTGTCTTTGAGAAATATTTGAGCCCTAACCCTAACTAGCAAAACCCGAAGCTAGGGTTAGGGTTTTATTCCCATACAATGTAGACAGTTTTTGATGGCATGGCTGTGTTTTAGGGCTGAAAGGATACTTAGGAATATAGTTCTTTCAATGTTTTCTAAACATTTTTTTCTGGCCTATATGGCTGTATACAGTGCTTTGCCCCAAAAAGGAATGGCGTCTGAATTGCCCGACAGGCAACAGTTCGAAAGAACCTGATTTAGCTTTCAAACTCTTGCCATGGGCTTTGAAATCACAGGCATATTAACAAACAGAGCCAAAATGTATTAGTTGTTTCGGACTTTTCGGCCACTTGAGCCTCAACGTACATTCATTTAGCACTCCGTTCAACCCAAAATGTCCAATGAAAGAATACCTTTCAACAATTAATTTGAGCATTCCTGACCCACTCTTTTGGTTTTGGCAGTGTTTTATTCTCTTTTCAGACTCAAATTTTGAGTCAGAGAAGCAGATTTTCCAGTCTAATGAGTGGAATTTTGAGAAAATTGTCTTTGAGAAATATTTGAGCCCTAACCCTAACTAGCAAAACCCGAAGCTAGGGTTAGGGTTTTATTCCCATACAATGTAGACAGTTTTTGATGGCATGGCTGTGTTTTAGGGCTGAAAGGATACTGAGGAATATAGTTCTTTCAATGTTTTCTAAACATTTTTTTCTGGCCTATATGGCTGTATACAGTGCTTTGTCCCAAAAAGGAATGGCGTCTGAATTGCCCGACAGGCAACAGTTCGAAAGAACCTGATTTAGCTTTCAAACTCTTGCCATGGGCTTTGAAATCACAGGCATATTAACAAATAGAGCCAAAATGTATTAGTTGTTTCGGACTTTTCGGCCACTTGAGCCTCAACGTACATTCATTTAGCACTCCGTTCAACCCAAAATGTCCAATGAAAGAATACCTTTCAACAATTAATTTGACCATTCCTGACACACTCTTTTGGTTTTGGCAGTGTTTTATTCTCTTTTCAGACTCAAATTTTGAGTCAGAGAAGCACATTTTCCAGTCTAATGAGTGGAATTTTGAGAAAATTGTCTTTGAGAAATATTTGAGCCCTAACCCTAACTAGCAAAACCCGAAGCTAGGGTTAGGGTTTTATTCCCATACAATGTAGACAGTTTTTGATGGCATGTCTGTGTTTTAGGGCTGAAAGGATACTTAGGAATATAGTTCTTTCAATGTTTTCTAAACATTTTTTTCTGACCTATATGATTGTATACAGTGCTGTGCTCCAAAAAGGAAAGGAGTCTGAATTGCCCGACAGGCAACAGTTCGAAAGAACCTGATTTAGCTTTCAAACTCTTGCCATGGGCTTTGAAATCACAGGCATATTAACAAATAGAGCCAAAATTTATTAGTTGTTTCGGACTTTTCGGCCACTTGAGCCTCAACGTACATTCATTTAGGACTCCGTTCATCCCAAAATGTCCAATGAAAGAATACCTTTCAACAATTAATTTGAGCATTCCTGACACACTCTTTTGGTTTTGGCAGTGTTGTATTGTCTTTTCAGACTCATATTTTGATTCAGAGAAGCAAATTTTTCAGTCTAATGAGTGGAATTTTGAGAAAATTGTCTTTGAGAAATATTTGAGCCCTAACCCTAACTAGCAAAACCCGAAGCTAGGGTTAGGGTTTTATTCCCATACAATGTAGACAGTTTTTGATGGCATGGCTGTGTTTTAGGGCTGAAAGGATACTTAGGAATATAGTTCTTTCAATGTTTTCTAAACATTTTTTTCCGGCCTATATGGCTGTATACAGTGCTTTGCCCCAAAAAGGAATGGCGTCTGAATTGCCCGACAGGCAACAGTTCGAAAGAACCTGATTTTGCTTTCAAACTCTTGCCATGGGCTTTGAAATGACAGGCGTATTAACAAATAGAGCCAAAATGTATTAGTTCTTTCGGACTTTTCGGCCACTTGAGCCTCAACGTACATTCATTTAGCACTCCGTTCAACCCAAAATGTCCAATGAAAGAATACCTTTCAACAATTAATTTGAGCATTCCTGACACACTCTTTTGGTTTTGGCAGTGTTTTATTCTCTTTTCAGACTCAAATTTTGAGTCAGAGAAGCAGATTTTCCAGTCTAATGAGTGGAATTTTGAGAAAATTGTCTTTGAGAAATATTTGAGCCCTAACCCTAACTAGCAAAACCCGAAGCTAGGGTTAGGGTTTTATTCCCATACAATGTAGACAGTTTTTGATGGCATGGCTGTGTTTTAGGGCTGAAAGGATACTGAGGAATATAATTCTTTCAATGTTTTCTAAACATTTTTTTCTGGCCTATATGGCTGTATACAGTGCTTTGCCCCAAAAAGGAATGGCGTCTGAATTGCCCGACAGGCAACAGTTCGAAAGAACCTGATTTAGCTTTCAAACTCTTGCCATGGGCTTTGAAATCACAGGCATATTAACAAATAGAGCCAAAATGTATTAGTTGTTTCGGACTTTTCGGCCACTTGAGCCTCAACGTACATACATTTAGCACTCCGTTCAACCCAAAATGTCCAATGAAAGAATACCTTTCAACAATTAATTTGACCATTCCTGACACACTCTTTTGGTTTTGGCAGTGTTTTATTCTCTTTTCAGACTCAAATTTTGAGTCAGAGAAGCACATTTTCCAGTCTAATGAGTGGAATTTTGAGAAAATTGTCTTTGAGAAATATTTGAGCCCTAACCCTAACTAGCAAAACCCGAAGCTAGGGTTAGGGTTTTATTCCCATACAATGTAGACAGTTTTTGATGGCATGGCTGTGTTTTAGGGCTGAAAGGATACTTAGGAATATAGTTCTTTCAATGTTTTCTAAACATTTTTTTCTGACCTATATGATTGTATACAGTGCTGTGCTCCAAAAAGGAAAGGAGTCTGAATTGCCCGACAGGCAACAGTTCGAAAGAACCTGATTTAGCTTTCAAACTCTTGCCATGGGCTTTGAAATCACAGGCATATTAACAAATAGAGCCAAAATGTATTAGTTGTTTCGGACTTTTCGGCCACTTGAGCCTCAAGGTACATTCATTTAGCACTCCGTTCAACCCAAAATGTCCAATGAAAGAATACCTTTCAACAATTAATTTGAACATTCCTGACACACTCTTTTGGTTTTGGCAGTGTTGTATTGTCTTTTCAGACTCAGATTTTGGTTCAGAGAAGCAGATTTTCCAGTCTAATGAGTGGAATTTTGAGAAAGTTGTCTTTGAGAAATATTTGAGCCCTAACCCTAACTAGCAAAACCCGAAGCTAGGGTTAGGGTTTTATTCCCATACAATGTAGACAGTTTTTGATGGCATGGCTGTGTTTTAGGGCTGAAAGGATACTTAGGAATATAGTTCTTTCAATGTTTTCTAAACATTTTTTTCTGGCCTATATGGCTGTATACAGTGCTTTGCCCCAAAAAGGAATGGCGTCTGAATTGCCCGACAGGCAACAGTTCGAAAGAACCTGATTTAGCTTTCAAACTCTTGCCATGGGCTTTGAAATCACAGGCATATTAACAAACAGAGCCAAAATGTATTAGTTGTTTCGGACTTTTCGGCCACTTGAGCCTCAACGTACATTCATTTAGCACTCCGTTCAACGCAAAATGTCCAATGAAAGAATACCTTTCAACAATTAATTTGAGCATTCCTGACACACTCTTTTGGTTTTGGCAGTGTTGTATTGTCTTTTCAGACTCATATTTTGATTCAGAGAAGCAAATTTTTCAGTCTAATGAGTGGAATTTTGAGAAAATTGTCTTTGAGAAATATTTGAGCCCTAACCCTAACTAGCAAAACCCGAAGCTAGGGTTAGGGTTTTATTCCCATACAATGTAGACAGTTTTTGATGGCATGGCTGTGTTTTAGGGCTGAAAGGATACTTAGGAATATAGTTCTTTCAATGTTTTCTAAACATTTTTTTCTGACCTATATGGCTGTATACAGTGCTTTGCCCCAAAAAGGAATGGCGTCTGAATTGCCCGACAGGCAACAGTTCGAAAGAACCTGATTTAGCTTTCAAACTCTTGCCATGGGCTTTGAAATCACAGGCATATTAACAAACAGAGCCAAAATGTATTAGTTGTTTCGGACTTTTCGGCCACTTGAGCCTCAACGTACATTCATTTAGCACTCCGTTCAACCCAAAATGTCCAATGAAAGAATACCTTTCAACAATTAATTTGAGCATTCCTGACACACTCTTTTGGTTTTGGCAGTGTTGTATTGTCTTTTCAGACTCATATTTTGATTCAGAGAAGCAAATTTTTCAGTCTAATGAGTGGAATTTTGAGAAAATTGTCTTTGAGAAATATTTGAGCCCTAACCCTAACTAGCAAAACCCAAAGCTAGGGTTAGGGTTTTATTCCCATACAATGTAGACAGTTTTTGATGGCATGGCTGTGTTTTAGGGCTGAAAGGATACTGAGGAATATAGTTCTTTCAATGTTTTCTAAACATTTTTTTCCGGCCTATATGGCTGTATACAGTGCTTTGCCCCAAAAAGGAATGGCGTCTGAATTGCCCGACAGGCAACAGTTCGAAAGAACCTGATTTTGCTTTCAAACTCTTGCCATGGGCTTTGAAATGACAGGCGTATTAACAAATAGAGCCAAAATGTATTAGTTCTTTCGGACTTTTCGGCCACTTGAGCCTCAACGTACATTCATTTAGCACTCCGTTCAACCCAAAATGTCCAATGAAAGAATACCTTTCAACAATTAATTTGAGCATTCCTGACACACTCTTTTGGTTTTGGCAGTGTTTTATTCTCTTTTCAGACTCAAATTTTGAGTCAGAGAAGCAGATTTTCCAGTCTAATGAGTGGAATTTTGAGAAAATTGTCTTTGAGAAATATTTGAGCCCTAACCCTAACTAGCAAAACCCGAAGCTAGGGTTAGGGTTTTATTCCCATACAATGTAGACAGTTTTTGATGGCATGGCTGTGTTTTAGGGCTGAAAGGATACTGAGGAATATAGTTCTTTCAATGTTTTCTAAACATTTTTTTCTGGTCTATATGGCTGTATACAGTGCTTTGCCCCAAAAAGGAATGGCGTCTGAATTGCCCGACAGGCAACAGTTCGAAAGAACCTGATTTAGCTTTCAAACTCTTGCCATGGGCTTTGAAATCACAGGCATATTAACAAATAGAGCCAAAATGTATTAGTTGTTTCGGACTTTTCGGCCACTTGAGCCTCAACGTACATTCATTTAGCACTCCGTTCAACCCAAAATGTCCAATGAAAGAATACCTTTCAACAATTAATTTGACCATTCCTGACACACTCTTTTGGTTTTGGCAGTGTTTTATTCTCTTTTCAGACTCAAATTTTGAGTCAGAGAAGCAGATTTTCCAGTCTAATGAGTGGAATTTTGAGAAAATTGTCTTTGAGAAATATTTGAGCCCTAACCCTAACTAGCAAAACCCGAAGCTAGGGTTAGGGTTTTATTCCCATACAATGTAGACAGTTTTTGATGGCATGGCTGTGTTTTAGGGCTGAAAGGATACTTAGGAATATAGTTCTTTCAATGTTTTCTAAACATTTTTTTCTGACCTATATGATTGTATACAGTGCTGTGCTCCAAAAAGGAAAGGAGTCTGAATTGCCCGACAGGCAACAGTTCGAAAGAACCTGATTTAGCTTTCAAACTCTTGCCATGGGCTTTGAAATCACAGGCATATTAACAAATAGAGCCAAAATGTATTAGTTGTTTCGGACTTTTCGGCCACTTGAGCCTCAACGTACATTCATTTAGCACTCCGTTCAACCCAAAATGTCCAATGAAAGAATACCTTTCAACAATTAATTTGAACATTCCTGACACACTCTTTTGGTTTTGGCAGTGTTGTATTGTCTTTTCAGACTCAGATTTTGGTTCAGAGAAGCAGATTTTCCAGTCTAATGAGTGGAATTTTGAGAAAATTGTCTTTGAGAAATATTTGAGCCCTAACCCTAACTAGCAAAACCCGAAGCTAGGGTTAGGGTTTTATTCCCATACAATGTAGACAGTTTTTGATGGCATGGCTGTGTTTTAGGGCTGAAAGGATACTTAGGAATATAGTTCTTTCAATGTTTTCTAAACATTTTTTTCTGGCCTATATGGCTGTATACAGTGCTTTGCCCCAAAAAGGAATGGCGTCTGAATTGCCCGACAGGCAACAGTTCGAAAGAACCTGATTTAGCTTTCAAACTCTTGCCATGGGCTTTGAAATCACAGGCATATTAACAAACAGAGCCAAAATGTATTAGTTGTTTCGGACTTTTCGGCCACTTGAGCCTCAACGTACATTCATTTAGGACTCCGTTCAACCCAAAATGTCCAATGAAAGAATACCTTTCAACAATTAATTTGAGCATTCCTGACACACTCTTTTGGTTTTGGCAGTGTTGTATTGTCTTTTCAGACTCATATTTTGATTCAGAGAAGCAAATTTTTCAGTCTAATGAGTGGAATTTTGAGAAAATTGTCTTTGAGAAATATTTGAGCCCTAACCCTAACTAGCAAAACCCGAAGCTAGGGTTAGGGTTTTATTCCCATACAATGTAGACAGTTTTTGATGGCATGGCTGTGTTTTAGGGCTGAAAGGATACTTAGGAATATAGTTCTTTCAATGTTTTCTAAACATTTTTTTCTGACCTATATGGCTGTATACAGTGCTTTGCCCCAAAAAGGAATGGCGTCTGAATTGCCCGACAGGCAACAGTTCGAAAGAACCTGATTTAGCTTTCAAACTCTTGCCATGGGCTTTGAAATCACAGGCATATTAACAAACAGAGCCAAAATGTATTAGTTGTTTCGGACTTTTCGGCCACTTGAGCCTCAACGTACATTCATTTAGCACTCCGTTCAACCCAAAATGTCCAATGAAAGAATACCTTTCAACAATTAATTTGAGCATTCCTGACACACTCTTTTGGTTTTGGCAGTGTTGTATTGTCTTTTCAGACTCATATTTTGATTCAGAGAAGCAAATTTTTCAGTCTAATGAGTGGAATTTTGAGAAAATTGTCTTTGAGAAATATTTGAGCCCTAACCCTAACTAGCAAAACCCAAAGCTAGGGTTAGGGTTTTATTCCCATACAATGTAGACAGTTTTTGATGGCATGGCTGTGTTTTAGGGCTGAAAGGATACTGAGGAATATAGTTCTTTCAATGTTTTCTAAACATTTTTTTCCGGCCTATATGGCTGTATACAGTGCTTTGCCCCAAAAAGGAATGGCGTCTGAATTGCCCGACAGGCAACAGTTCGAAAGAACCTGATTTTGCTTTCAAACTCTTGCCATGGGCTTTGAAATGACAGGCGTATTAACAAATAGAGCCAAAATGTATTAGTTCTTTCGGACTTTTCGGCCACTTGAGCCTCAACGTACATTCATTTAGCACTCCGTTCAACCCAAAATGTCCAATGAAAGAATACCTTTCAACAATTAATTTGAGCATTCCTGACACACTCTTTTGGTTTTGGCAGTGTTTTATTCTCTTTTCAGACTCAAATTTTGAGTCAGAGAAGCAGATTTTCCAGTCTAATGAGTGGAATTTTGAGAAAATTGTCTTTGAGAAATATTTGAGCCCTAACCCTAACTAGCAAAACCCGAAGCTAGGGTTAGGGTTTTATTCCCATACAATGTAGACAGTTTTTGATGGCATGGCTGTGTTTTAGGGCTGAAAGGATACTGAGGAATATAGTTCTTTCAATGTTTTCTAAACATTTTTTTCTGGCCTATATGGCTGTATACAGTGCTTTGCCCCAAAAAGGAATGGCGTCTGAATTGCCCGACAGGCAACAGTTCGAAAGAACCTGATTTAGCTTTCAAACTCTTGCCATGGGCTTTGAAATCACAGGCATATTAACAAATAGAGCCAAAATGTATTAGTTGTTTCGGACTTTTCGGCCACTTGAGCCTCAACGTACATTCATTTAGCACTCCGTTCAACCCAAAATGTCCAATGAAAGAATACCTTTCAACAATTAATTTGAACATTCCTGACACACTCTTTTGGTTTTGGCAGTGTTGTATTGTCTTTTCAGACTCAGATCTTGGTTCAGAGAAGCAGATTTTCCAGTCTAATGAGTGGAATTTTGAGAAAATTGTCTTTGAGAAATATTTGAGCCCTAACCCTAACTAGCAAAACCCGAAGCTAGGGTTAGGGTTTTATTCCCATACAATGTAGACAGTTTTTGATGGCATGGCTGTGTTTTAGGGCTGAAAGGATACTGAGGAATATAATTCTTTCAATGTTTTCTAAACATTTTTTTCTGGCCTATATGGCTGTATACAGTGCTTTGCCCCAAAAAGGAATGGCGTCTGAATTGCCCGACAGGCAACAGTTCGAAAGAACCTGATTTAGCTTTCAAACTCTTGCCATGGGCTTTGAAATCACAGGCATATTAACAAATAGAGCCAAAATGTATTAGTTGTTTCGGACTTTTCGGCCACTTGAGCCTCAACGTACATACATTTAGCACTCCGTTCAACCCAAAATGTCCAATGAAAGAATACCTTTCAACAATTAATTTGACCATTCCTGACACACTCTTTTGGTTTTGGCAGTGTTTTATTCTCTTTTCAGACTCAAATTTTGAGTCAGAGAAGCACATTTTCCAGTCTAATGAGTGGAATTTTGAGAAAATTGTCTTTGAGAAATATTTGAGCCCTAACCCTAACTAGCAAAACCCGAAGCTAGGGTTAGGGTTTTATTCCCATACAATGTAGACAGTTTTTGATGGCATGGCTGTGTTTTAGGGCTGAAAGGATACTTAGGAATATAGTTCTTTCAATGTTTTCTAAACATTTTTTTCTGACCTATATGATTGTATACAGTGCTGTGCTCCAAAAAGGAAAGGAGTCTGAATTGCCCGACAGGCAACAGTTCGAAAGAACCTGATTTAGCTTTCAAACTCTTGCCATGGGCTTTGAAATCACAGGCATATTAACAAATAGAGCCAAAATGTATTAGTTGTTTCGGACTTTTCGGCCACTTGAGCCTCAAGGTACATTCATTTAGCACTCCGTTCAACCCAAAATGTCCAATGAAAGAATACCTTTCAACAATTAATTTGAACATTCCTGACACACTCTTTTGGTTTTGGCAGTGTTGTATTGTCTTTTCAGACTCAGATTTTGGTTCAGAGAAGCAGATTTTCCAGTCTAATGAGTGGAATTTTGAGAAAGTTGTCTTTGAGAAATATTTGAGCCCTAACCCTAACTAGCAAAACCCGAAGCTAGGGTTAGGGTTTTATTCCCATACAATGTAGACAGTTTTTGATGGCATGGCTGTGTTTTAGGGCTGAAAGGATACTTAGGAATATAGTTCTTTCAATGTTTTCTAAACATTTTTTTCTGGCCTATATGGCTGTATACAGTGCTTTGCCCCAAAAAGGAATGGCGTCTGAATTGCCCGACAGGCAACAGTTCGAAAGAACCTGATTTAGCTTTCAAACTCTTGCCATGGGCTTTGAAATCACAGGCATATTAACAAACAGAGCCAAAATGTATTAGTTGTTTCGGACTTTTCGGCCACTTGAGCCTCAACGTACATTCATTTAGCACTCCGTTCAACGCAAAATGTCCAATGAAAGAATACCTTTCAACAATTAATTTGAGCATTCCTGACACACTCTTTTGGTTTTGGCAGTGTTGTATTGTCTTTTCAGACTCATATTTTGATTCAGAGAAGCAAATTTTTCAGTCTAATGAGTGGAATTTTGAGAAAATTGTCTTTGAGAAATATTTGAGCCCTAACCCTAACTAGCAAAACCCGAAGCTAGGGTTAGGGTTTTATTCCCATACAATGTAGACAGTTTTTGATGGCATGGCTGTGTTTTAGGGCTGAAAGGATACTTAGGAATATAGTTCTTTCAATGTTTTCTAAACATTTTTTTCTGACCTATATGGCTGTATACAGTGCTTTGCCCCAAAAAGGAATGGCGTCTGAATTGCCCGACAGGCAACAGTTCGAAAGAACCTGATTTAGCTTTCAAACTCTTGCCATGGGCTTTGAAATCACAGGCATATTAACAAACAGAGCCAAAATGTATTAGTTGTTTCGGACTTTTCGGCCACTTGAGCCTCAACGTACATTCATTTAGCACTCCGTTCAACCCAAAATGTCCAATGAAAGAATACCTTTCAACAATTAATTTGAGCATTCCTGACACACTCTTTTGGTTTTGGCAGTGTTGTATTGTCTTTTCAGACTCATATTTTGATTCAGAGAAGCAAATTTTTCAGTCTAATGAGTGGAATTTTGAGAAAATTGTCTTTGAGAAATATTTGAGCCCTAACCCTAACTAGCAAAACCCAAAGCTAGGGTTAGGGTTTTATTCCCATACAATGTAGACAGTTTTTGATGGCATGGCTGTGTTTTAGGGCTGAAAGGATACTGAGGAATATAGTTCTTTCAATGTTTTCTAAACATTTTTTTCCGGCCTATATGGCTGTATACAGTGCTTTGCCCCAAAAAGGAATGGCGTCTGAATTGCCCGACAGGCAACAGTTCGAAAGAACCTGATTTTGCTTTCAAACTCTTGCCATGGGCTTTGAAATGACAGGCGTATTAACAAATAGAGCCAAAATGTATTAGTTCTTTCGGACTTTTCGGCCACTTGAGCCTCAACGTACATTCATTTAGCACTCCGTTCAACCCAAAATGTCCAATGAAAGAATACCTTTCAACAATTAATTTGAGCATTCCTGACACACTCTTTTGGTTTTGGCAGTGTTTTATTCTCTTTTCAGACTCAAATTTTGAGTCAGAGAAGCAGATTTTCCAGTCTAATGAGTGGAATTTTGAGAAAATTGTCTTTGAGAAATATTTGAGCCCTAACCCTAACTAGCAAAACCCGAAGCTAGGGTTAGGGTTTTATTCCCATACAATGTAGACAGTTTTTGATGGCATGGCTGTGTTTTAGGGCTGAAAGGATACTGAGGAATATAGTTCTTTCAATGTTTTCTAAACATTTTTTTCTGGTCTATATGGCTGTATACAGTGCTTTGCCCCAAAAAGGAATGGCGTCTGAATTGCCCGACAGGCAACAGTTCGAAAGAACCTGATTTAGCTTTCAAACTCTTGCCATGGGCTTTGAAATCACAGGCATATTAACAAATAGAGCCAAAATGTATTAGTTGTTTCGGACTTTTCGGCCACTTGAGCCTCAACGTACATTCATTTAGCACTCCGTTCAACCCAAAATGTCCAATGAAAGAATACCTTTCAACAATTAATTTGACCATTCCTGACACACTCTTTTGGTTTTGGCAGTGTTTTATTCTCTTTTCAGACTCAAATTTTGAGTCAGAGAAGCAGATTTTCCAGTCTAATGAGTGGAATTTTGAGAAAATTGTCTTTGAGAAATATTTGAGCCCTAACCCTAACTAGCAAAACCCGAAGCTAGGGTTAGGGTTTTATTCCCATACAATGTAGACAGTTTTTGATGGCATGGCTGTGTTTTAGGGCTGAAAGGATACTTAGGAATATAGTTCTTTCAATGTTTTCTAAACATTTTTTTCTGACCTATATGATTGTATACAGTGCTGTGCTCCAAAAAGGAAAGGAGTCTGAATTGCCCGACAGGCAACAGTTCGAAAGAACCTGATTTAGCTTTCAAACTCTTGCCATGGGCTTTGAAATCACAGGCATATTAACAAATAGAGCCAAAATGTATTAGTTGTTTCGGACTTTTCGGCCACTTGAGCCTCAACGTACATTCATTTAGCACTCCGTTCAACCCAAAATGTCCAATGAAAGAATACCTTTCAACAATTAATTTGAACATTCCTGACACACTCTTTTGGTTTTGGCAGTGTTGTATTGTCTTTTCAGACTCAGATTTTGGTTCAGAGAAGCAGATTTTCCAGTCTAATGAGTGGAATTTTGAGAAAATTGTCTTTGAGAAATATTTGAGCCCTAACCCTAACTAGCAAAACCCGAAGCTAGGGTTAGGGTTTTATTCCCATACAATGTAGACAGTTTTTGATGGCATGGCTGTGTTTTAGGGCTGAAAGGATACTTAGGAATATAGTTCTTTCAATGTTTTCTAAACATTTTTTTCTGGCCTATATGGCTGTATACAGTGCTTTGCCCCAAAAAGGAATGGCGTCTGAATTGCCCGACAGGCAACAGTTCGAAAGAACCTGATTTAGCTTTCAAACTCTTGCCATGGGCTTTGAAATCACAGGCATATTAACAAACAGAGCCAAAATGTATTAGTTGTTTCGGACTTTTCGGCCACTTGAGCCTCAACGTACATTCATTTAGGACTCCGTTCAACCCAAAATGTCCAATGAAAGAATACCTTTCAACAATTAATTTGAGCATTCCTGACACACTCTTTTGGTTTTGGCAGTGTTGTATTGTCTTTTCAGACTCATATTTTGATTCAGAGAAGCAAATTTTTCAGTCTAATGAGTGGAATTTTGAGAAAATTGTCTTTGAGAAATATTTGAGCCCTAACCCTAACTAGCAAAACCCGAAGCTAGGGTTAGGGTTTTATTCCCATACAATGTAGACAGTTTTTGATGGCATGGCTGTGTTTTAGGGCTGAAAGGATACTTAGGAATATAGTTCTTTCAATGTTTTCTAAACATTTTTTTCTGACCTATATGGCTGTATACAGTGCTTTGCCCCAAAAAGGAATGGCGTCTGAATTGCCCGACAGGCAACAGTTCGAAAGAACCTGATTTAGCTTTCAAACTCTTGCCATGGGCTTTGAAATCACAGGCATATTAACAAACAGAGCCAAAATGTATTAGTTGTTTCGGACTTTTCGGCCACTTGAGCCTCAACGTACATTCATTTAGCACTCCGTTCAACCCAAAATGTCCAATGAAAGAATACCTTTCAACAATTAATTTGAGCATTCCTGACACACTCTTTTGGTTTTGGCAGTGTTGTATTGTCTTTTCAGACTCATATTTTGATTCAGAGAAGCAAATTTTTCAGTCTAATGAGTGGAATTTTGAGAAAATTGTCTTTGAGAAATATTTGAGCCCTAACCCTAACTAGCAAAACCCAAAGCTAGGGTTAGGGTTTTATTCCCATACAATGTAGACAGTTTTTGATGGCATGGCTGTGTTTTAGGGCTGAAAGGATACTGAGGAATATAGTTCTTTCAATGTTTTCTAAACATTTTTTTCCGGCCTATATGGCTGTATACAGTGCTTTGCCCCAAAAAGGAATGGCGTCTGAATTGCCCGACAGGCAACAGTTCGAAAGAACCTGATTTTGCTTTCAAACTCTTGCCATGGGCTTTGAAATGACAGGCGTATTAACAAATAGAGCCAAAATGTATTAGTTCTTTCGGACTTTTCGGCCACTTGAGCCTCAACGTACATTCATTTAGCACTCCGTTCAACCCAAAATGTCCAATGAAAGAATACCTTTCAACAATTAATTTGAGCATTCCTGACACACTCTTTTGGTTTTGGCAGTGTTTTATTCTCTTTTCAGACTCAAATTTTGAGTCAGAGAAGCAGATTTTCCAGTCTAATGAGTGGAATTTTGAGAAAATTGTCTTTGAGAAATATTTGAGCCCTAACCCTAACTAGCAAAACCCGAAGCTAGGGTTAGGGTTTTATTCCCATACAATGTAGACAGTTTTTGATGGCATGGCTGTGTTTTAGGGCTGAAAGGATACTGAGGAATATAGTTCTTTCAATGTTTTCTAAACATTTTTTTCTGGCCTATATGGCTGTATACAGTGCTTTGCCCCAAAAAGGAATGGCGTCTGAATTGCCCGACAGGCAACAGTTCGAAAGAACCTGATTTAGCTTTCAAACTCTTGCCATGGGCTTTGAAATCACAGGCATATTAACAAATAGAGCCAAAATGTATTAGTTGTTTCGGACTTTTCGGCCACTTGAGCCTCAACGTACATTCATTTAGCACTCCGTTCAACCCAAAATGTCCAATGAAAGAATACCTTTCAACAATTAATTTGAACATTCCTGACACACTCTTTTGGTTTTGGCAGTGTTGTATTGTCTTTTCAGACTCAGATCTTGGTTCAGAGAAGCAGATTTTCCAGTCTAATGAGTGGAATTTTGAGAAAATTGTCTTTGAGAAATATTTGAGCCCTAACCCTAACTAGCAAAACCCGAAGCTAGGGTTAGGGTTTTATTCCCATACAATGTAGACAGTTTTTGATGGCATGGCTGTGTTTTAGGGCTGAAAGGATACTTAGGAATATAGTTCTTTCAATGTTTTCTAAACATTTTTTTCTGGCCTATATGGCTGTATACAGTGCTTTGCCCCAAAAAGGAATGGCGTCTGAATTGCCCGACAGGCAACAGTTCGAAAGAACCTGATTTAGCTTTCAAACTCTTGCCATGGGCTTTGAAATCACAGGCATATTAACAAACAGAGCCAAAATGTATTACTTGTTTCGGACTTTTCGGCCACTTGAGCCTCAACGTACATTCATTTAGCACTCCGTTCAACCCAAAATGTCCAATGAAAGAATACCTTTCAACAATTAATTTGAGCATTCCTGACACACTCTTTTGGTTTTGGCAGTGTTGTATTGTCTTTTCAGACTCATATTTTGATTCAGAGAAGCAAATTTTTCAGTCTAATGAGTGGAATTTTGAGAAAATTGTCTTTGAGAAATATTTGAGCCCTAACCCTAACTAGCAAAACCCAAAGCTAGGGTTAGGGTTTTATTCCCATACAATGTAGACAGTTTTTGATGGCATGGCTGTGTTTTAGGGCTGAAAGGATACTGAGGAATATAGTTCTTTCAATGTTTTCTAAACATTTTTTTCCGGCCTATATGGCTGTATACAGTGCTTTGCCCCAAAAAGGAATGGCGTCTGAATTGCCCGACAGGCAACAGTTCGAAAGAACCTGATTTTGCTTTCAAACTCTTGCCATGGGCTTTGAAATGACAGGCGTATTAACAAATAGAGCCAAAATGTATTAGTTCTTTCGGACTTTTCGGCCACTTGAGCCTCAACGTACATTCATTTAGCACTCCGTTCAACCCAAAATGTCCAATGAAAGAATACCTTTCAACAATTAATTTGAGCATTCCTGACACACTCTTTTGGTTTTGGCAGTGTTTTATTCTCTTTTCAGACTCAATTTTTGAGTCAGAGAAGCAGATTTTCCAGTCTAATGAGTGGAATTTTGAGAAAATTGTCTTTGAGAAATATTTGAGCCCTAACCCTAACTAGCAAAACCCGAAGCTAGGGTTAGGGTTTTATTCCCATACAATGTAGACAGTTTTTGATGGCATGGCTGTGTTTTAGGGCTGAAAGGATACTGAGGAATATAGTTCTTTCAATGTTTTCTAAACATTTTTTTCTGGCCTATATGGCTGTATACAGTGCTTTGCCCCAAAAAGGAATGGCGTCTGAATTGCCCGACAGGCAACAGTTCGAAAGAACCTGATTTAGCTTTCAAACTCTTGCCATGGGCTTTGAAATCACAGGCATATTAACAAATAGAGCCAAAATGTATTAGTTGTTTCGGACTTTTCGGCCACTTGAGCCTCAACGTACATTCATTTAGCACTCCGTTCAACCCAAAATGTCCAATGAAAGAATACCTTTCAACAATTAATTTGACCATTCCTGACACACTCTTTTGGTTTTGGCAGTGTTTTATTCTCTTTTCAGACTCAAATTTTGAGTCAGAGAAGCACATTTTCCAGTCTAATGAGTGGAATTTTGAGAAAATTGTCTTTGAGAAATATTTGAGCCCTAACCCTAACTAGCAAAACCCGAAGCTAGGGTTAGGGTTTTATTCCCATACAATGTAGACAGTTTTTGATGGCATGGCTGTGTTTTAGGGCTGAAAGGATACTGAGGAATATAGTTCTTTCAATGTTTTCTAAACATTTTTTTCTGGCCTATATGGCTGTATACAGTGCTTTGCCCCAAAAAGGAATGGCGTCTGAATTGCCCGACAGGCAACAGTTCGAAAGAACCTGATTTAGCTTTCAAACTCTTGCCATGGGCTTTGAAATCACAGGCATATTAACAAATAGAGCCAAAATGTATTAGTTGTTTCGGACTTTTCGGCCACTTGAGCCTCAACGTACATTCATTTAGCACTCCGTTCAACCCAAAATGTCCAATGAAAGAATACCTTTCAACAATTAATTTGACCATTCCTGACACACTCTTTTGGTTTTGGCAGTGTTTTATTCTCTTTTCAGATTCAAATTTTGAGTCAGAGAAGCACATTTTCCAGTCTAATGAGTGGAATTTTGAGAAAATTGTCTTTGAGAAATATTTGAGCCCTAACCCTAACTAGCAAAACCCGAAGCTAGGGTTAGGGTTTTATTCCCATACAATGTAGACAGTTTTTGATGGCATGGCTGTGTTTTAGGGCTGAAAGGATACTTAGGAATATAGTTCTTTCAATGTTTTCTAAACATTTTTTTCTGACCTATATGATTGTATACAGTGCTGTGCTCCAAAAAGGAAAGGAGTCTGAATTGCCCGACAGGCAACAGTTCGAAAGAACCTGATTTAGCTTTCAAACTCTTGCCATGGGCTTTGAAATCACAGGCATATTAACAAATAGAGCCAAAATGTATTAGTTGTTTCGGACTTTTCGGCCACTTGAGCCTCAACGTACATTCATTTAGCACTCCGTTCAACCCAAAATGTCCAATGAAAGAATACCTTTCAACAATTAATTTGAACATTCCTGACACACTCTTTTGGTTTTGGCAGTGTTGTATTGTCTTTTCAGACTCAGATCTTGGTTCAGAGAAGCAGATTTTCCAGTCTAATGAGTGGAATTTTGAGAAAATTGTCTTTGAGAAATATTTGAGCCCTAACCCTAACTAGCAAAACCCGAAGCTAGGGTTAGGGTTTTATTCCCATACAATGTAGACAGTTTTTGATGGCATGGCTGTGTTTTAGGGCTGAAAGGATACTTAGGAATATAGTTCTTTCAATGTTTTCTAAACATTTTTTTCTGGCCTATATGGCTGTATACAGTGCTTTGCCCCAAAAAGGAATGGCGTCTGAATTGCCCGACAGGCAACAGTTCGAAAGAACCTGATTTAGCTTTCAAACTCTTGCCATGGGCTTTGAAATCACAGGCATATTAACAAACAGAGCCAAAATGTATTAGTTGTTTCGGACTTTTCGGCCACTTGAGCCTCAACGTACATTCATTTAGGACTCCGTTCAACCCAAAATGTCCAATGAAAGAATACCTTTCAACAATTAATTTGAGCATTCCTGACACACTCTTTTGGTTTTGGCAGTGTTGTATTGTCTTTTCAGACTCATATTTTGATTCAGAGAAGCAAATTTTTCAGTCTAATGAGTGGAATTTTGAGAAAATTGTCTTTGAGAAATATTTGAGCCCTAACCCTAACTATCAAAACCCGAAGCTAGGGTTAGGGTTTTATTCCCATACAATGTAGACAGTTTTTGATGGCATGGCTGTGTTTTAGGGCTGAAAGGATACTTAGGAATATAGTTCTTTCAATGTTTTCTAAACATTTTTTTCTGACCTATATGGCTGTATACAGTGCTTTGCCCCAAAAAGGAATGGCGTCTGAATTGCCCGACAGGCAACAGTTCGAAAGAACCTGATTTAGCTTTCAAACTCTTGCCATGGGCTTTGAAATCACAGGCATATTAACAAACAGAGCCAAAATGTATTAGTTGTTTCGGACTTTTCGGCCACTTGAGCCTCAACGTACATTCATTTAGCACTCCGTTCAACCCAAAATGTCCAATGAAAGAATACCTTTCAACAATTAATTTGAGCATTCCTGACACACTCTTTTGGTTTTGGCAGTGTTGTATTGTCTTTTCAGACTCATATTTTGATTCAGAGAAGCAAATTTTTCAGTCTAATGAGTGGAATTTTGAGAAAATTGTCTTTGAGAAATATTTGAGCCCTAACCCTAACTAGCAAAACCCAAAGCTAGGGTTAGGGTTTTATTCCCATACAATGTAGACAGTTTTTGATGGCATGGCTGTGTTTTAGGGCTGAAAGGATACTGAGGAATATAGTTCTTTCAATGTTTTCTAAACATTTTTTTCCGGCCTATATGGCTGTATACAGTGCTTTGCCCCAAAAAGGAATGGCGTCTGAATTGCCCGACAGGCAACAGTTCGAAAGAACCTGATTTTGCTTTCAAACTCTTGCCATGGGCTTTGAAATGACAGGCGTATTAACAAATAGAGCCAAAATGTATTAGTTCTTTCGGACTTTTCGGCCACTTGAGCCTCAACGTACATTCATTTAGCACTCCGTTCAACCCAAAATGTCCAATGAAAGAATACCTTTCAACAATTAATTTGAGCATTCCTGACACACTCTTTTGGTTTTGGCAGTGTTTTATTCTCTTTTCAGACTCAAATTTTGAGTCAGAGAAGCAGATTTTCCAGTCTAATGAGTGGAATTTTGAGAAAATTGTCTTTGAGAAATATTTGAGCCCTAACCCTAACTAGCAAAACCCGAAGCTAGGGTTAGGGTTTTATTCCCATACAATGTAGACAGTTTTTGATGGCATGGCTGTGTTTTAGGGCTGAAAGGATACTGAGGAATATAGTTCTTTCAATGTTTTCTAAACATTTTTTTCTGGCCTATATGGCTGTATACAGTGCTTTGCCCCAAAAAGGAATGGCGTCTGAATTGCCCGACAGGCAACAGTTCGAAAGAACCTGATTTAGCTTTCAAACTCTTGCCATGGGCTTTGAAATCACAGGCATATTAACAAATAGAGCCAAAATGTATTAGTTGTTTCGGACTTTTCGGCCACTTGAGCCTCAACGTATATTCATTTAGCACTCCGTTCAACCCAAAATGTCCAATGAAAGAATACCTTTCAACAATTAATTTGAGCATTCCTGACACACTCTTTTGGTTTTGGCAGTGTTGTATTGTCTTTTCAGACTCATATTTTGATTCAGAGAAGCAAATTTTTCAGTCTAATGAGTGGAATTTTGAGAAAATTGTCTTTGAGAAATATTTGAGCCCTAACCCTAACTAGCAAAACCCGAAGCTAGGGTTAGGGTTTTATTCCCATACAATGTAGACAGTTTTTGATGGCATGGCTGTGTTTTAGGGCTGAAAGGATACTGAGGAATATAGTTCTTTCAATGTTTTCTAAACATTTTTTTCCGGCCTATATGGCTGTATACAGTGCTTTGCCCCAAAAAGGAATGGCGTCTGAATTGCCCGACAGGCAACAGTTCGAAAGAACCTGATTTTGCTTTCAAACTCTTGCCATGGGCTTTGAAATGACAGGCGTAATAACAAATAGAGCCAAAATGTATTAGTTCTTTCTGACTTTTCGGCCACTTGAGCCTCAACGTACATTCATTTAGCACTCCGTTCAACCCAAAATGTCCAATGAAAGAATACCTTTCAACAATTAATTTGAGCATTCCTGACACACTCTTTTGGTTTTGGCAGTGTTTTATTCTCTTTTCAGACTCAAATTTTGATTCAGAGAAGCAAATTTTTCAGTCTAATGAGTGGAATTTTGAGAAAATTGTCTTTGAGAAATATTTGAGCCCTAACCCTAACTAGCAAAACCCGAAGCTAGGGTTAGGGTTTTATTCCCATACAATGTAGACAGTTTTTGATGGCATGGCTGTGTTTTAGGGCTTAAAGGATACTTAGGAATATAGTTCTTTCAATGTTTTCTAAACATTTTTTTCCGGCCTATATGGCTGTATACAGTGCGTTGCCCCAAAAAGGAATGGCGTCTGAATTGCCCGACAGGCAACAGTTCGAAAGAACCTGATTTTGCTTTCAAACTCTTGCCATGGGCTTTGAAATGACAGGCGTATTAACAAATAGAGCCAAAATGTATTAGTTCTTTCGGACTTTTCGGCCACTTGAGCCTCAACGTACATTCATTTAGCACTCCGTTCAACCCAAAATGTCCAATGAAAGAATACCTTTCAACAATTAATTTGAGCATTCCTGACACACTCTTTTGGTTTTGGCAGTGTTTTATTCTCTTTTCAGACTCAAATTTTGAGTCAGAGAAGCAGATTTTCCAGTCTAATGAGTGGAATTTTGAGAAAATTGTCTTTGAGAAATATTTGAGCCCTAACCCTAACTAGCAAAACCCGAAGCTAGGGTTAGGGTTTTATTCCCATACAATGTAGACAGTTTTTGATGGCATGGCTGTGTTTTAGGGCTGAAAGGATACTGAGGAATATAGTTCTTTCAATGTTTTCTAAACATTTTTTTCTGGCCTATATGGCTGTATACAGTGCTTTGCCCCAAAAAGGAATGGCGTCTGAATTGCCCGACAGGCAACAGTTCGAAAGAACCTGATTTAGCTTTCAAACTCTTGCCATGGGCTTTGAAATCACAGGCATATTAACAAATAGAGCCAAAATGTATTAGTTGTTTCGGACTTTTCGGCCACTTGAGCCTCAACGTACATTCATTTAGCACTCCGTTCAACCCAAAATGTCCAATGAAAGAATACCTTTCAACAATTAATTTGACCATTCCTGACACACTCTTTTGGTTTTGGCAGTGTTGTATTGTCTTTTCAGACTCATATTTTGATTCAGAGAAGCAGATTTTCCAGTCTAATGAGTGGAATTTTGAGAAAATTGTCTTTGAGAAATATTTGAGCCCTAACCCTAACTAGCAAAACCCGAAGCTAGGGTTAGGGTTTTATTCCCATACAATGTAGACAGTTTTTGATGGCATGGCTGTGTTTTAGGGCTGAAAGGATACTGAGGAATATAGTTCTTTCAATGTTTTCTAAACATTTTTTTCTGGCCTATATGGCTGTATACAGTGCTTTGCCCCAAAAAGGAATGGCGTCTGAATTGCCCGACAGGCAACAGTTCGAAAGAACCTGATTTAGCTTTCAAACTCTTGCCATGGGCTTTGAAATCACAGGCGTATTAACAAATAGAGCCAAAATGTATTAGTTGTTTCGGACTTTTCGGCCACTTGAGCCTCAATGTACATTCATTTAGCACTCCGTTCAACCCAAAATGTCCAATGAAAGAATACCTTTCAACAATTAATTTGACCATTCCTGACACACTCTTTTGGTTTTGGCAGTGTTTTATTCTCTTTTCAGACTCAAATTTTGATTCAGAGAAGCAAATTTTTCAGTCTAATGAGTGGAATTTTGAGAAAATTGTCTTTGAGAAATATTTGAGCCCTAACCCTAACTAGCAAAACCCAAAGCTAGGGTTAGGGTTTTATTCCCATACAATGTAGACAGTTTTTGATGGCATGGCTGTGTTTTAGGGCTGAAAGGATACTGAGGAATATAGTTCTTTCAATGTTTTCTAAACATTTTTTTCCGGCCTATATGGCTGTATACAGTGCTTTGCCCCAAAAAGGAATGGCGTCTGAATTGCCCGACAGGCAACAGTTCGAAAGAACCTGATTTTGCTTTCAAACTCTTGCCATGGGCTTTGAAATGACAGGCGTATTAACAAATAGAGCCAAAATGTATTAGTTGTTTCGGACTTTTCGGCCACTTGAGCCTCAACGTACATTCATTTAGCACTCCGTTCAACCCAAAATGTCCAATGAAAGAATACCTTTCAACAATTAATTTGAGCATTCCTGACACACTCTTTTGGTTTTGGCAGTGTTTTATTCTCTTTTCAGACTCAAATTTTGAGTCAGAGAAGCAGATTTTCCAGTCTAATGAGTGGAATTTTGAGAAAATTGTCTTTGAGAAATATTTGAGCCCTAACCCTAACTAGCAAAACCCGAAGCTAGGGTTAGGGTTTTATTCCCATACAATGTAGACAGTTTTTGATGGCATGGCTGTGTTTTAGGGCTGAAAGGATACTGAGGAATATAGTTCTTTCAATGTTTTCTAAACATTTTTTTCTGGCCTATATGGCTGTATACAGTGCTTTGCCCCAAAAAGGAATGGCGTCTGAATTGCCCGACAGGCAACAGTTCGAAAGAACCTGATTTAGCTTTCAAACTCTTGCCATGGGCTTTGAAATCACAGGCATATTAACAAATAGAGCCAAAATGTATTAGTTGTTTCGGACTTTTCGGCCACTTGAGCCTCAACGTACATTCATTTAGCACTCCGTTCAACCCAAAATGTCCAATGAAAGAATACCTTTCAACAATTAATTTGACCATTCCTGACACACTCTTTTGGTTTTGGCAGTGTTTTATTCTCTTTTCAGACTCAAATTTTGAGTCAGAGAAGCACATTTTCCAGTCTAATGAGTGGAATTTTGAGAAAATTGTCTTTGAGAAATATTTGAGCCCTAACCCTAACTAGCAAAACCCGAAGCTAGGGTTAGGGTTTTATTCCCATACAATGTAGACAGTTTTTGATGGCATGGCTGTGTTTTAGGGCTGAAAGGATACTGAGGAATATAGTTCTTTCAATGTTTTCTAAACATTTTTTTCTGGCCTATATGGCTGTATACAGTGCTTTGCCCCAAAAAGGAATGGCGTCTGAATTGCCCGACAGGCAACAGTTCGAAAGAACCTGATTTTGCTTTCAAACTCTTGCCATGGGCTTTGAAATGACAGGCGTATTAACAAATAGAGCCAAAATGTATTAGTTCTTTCGGACTTTTCGGCCACTTGAGCCTCAACGTACATTCATTTAGCACTCCGTTCAACCCAAAATGTCCAATGAAAGAATACCTTTCAACAATTAATTTGAGCATTCCTGACACACTCTTTTGGTTTTGGCAGTGTTTTATTCTCTTTTCAGACTCAAATTTTGAGTCAGAGAAGCAGATTTTCCAGTCTAATGAGTGGAATTTTGAGAAAATTGTCTTTGAGAAATATTTGAGCCCTAACCCTAACTAGCAAAACCCGAAGCTAGGGTTAGGGTTTTATTCCCATACAATGTAGACAGTTTTTGATGGCATGGCTGTGTTTTAGGGCTGAAAGGATACTGAGGAATATAGTTCTTTCAATGTTTTCTAAACATTTTTTTCTGGCCTATATGGCTGTATACAGTGCTTTGCCCCAAAAAGGAATGGCGTCTGAATTGCCCGACAGGCAACAGTTCGAAAGAACCTGATTTAGCTTTCAAACTCTTGCCATGGGCTTTGAAATCACAGGCATATTAACAAATAGAGCCAAAATGTATTAGTTGTTTCGGACTTTTCGGCCACTTGAGCCTCAACGTACATTCATTTAGCACTCTGTTCAACCCAAAATGTCCAATGAAAGAATACCTTTCAACAATTAATTTGACCATTCCTGACACACTCTTTTGGTTTTGGCAGTGTTGTATTGTCTTTTCAGACTCATATTTTGATTCAGAGAAGCAGATTTTCCAGTCTAATGAGTGGAATTTTGAGAAAATTGTCTTTGAGAAATATTTGAGCCCTAACCCTAACTAGCAAAACCCAAAGCTAGGGTTAGGGTTTTATTCCCATACAATGTAGACAGTTTTTGATGGCATGGCTGTGTTTTAGGGCTGAAAGGATACTGAGGAATATAGTTCTTTCAATGTTTTCTAAACATTTTTTTCCGGCCTATATGGCTGTATACAGTGCTTTGCCCCAAAAAGGAATGGCGTCTGAATTGCCCGACAGGCAACAGTTCGAAAGAACCTGATTTTGCTTTCAAACTCTTGCCATGGGCTTTGAAATGACAGGCGTATTAACAAATAGAGCCAAAATGTATTAGTTCTTTCGGACTTTTCGGCCACTTGAGCCTCAACGTACATTCATTTAGCACTCCGTTCAACCCAAAATGTCCAATGAAAGAATACCTTTCAACAATTAATTTGAGCATTCCTGACACACTCTTTTGGTTTTGGCAGTGTTTTATTCTCTTTTCAGACTCAAATTTTGAGTCAGAGAAGCAGATTTTCCAGTCTAATGAGTGGAATTTTGAGAAAATTGTCTTTGAGAAATATTTGAGCCCTAACCCTAACTAGCAAAACCCGAAGCTAGGGTTAGGGTTTTATTCCCATACAATGTAGACAGTTTTTGATGGCATGGCTGTGTTTTAGGGCTGAAAGGATACTGAGGAATATAGTTCTTTCAATGTTTTCTAAACATTTTTTTCTGGCCTATATGGCTGTATACAGTGCTTTGCCCCAAAAAGGAATGGCGTCTGAATTGCCCGACAGGCAACAGTTCGAAAGAACCTGATTTAGCTTTCAAACTCTTGCCATGGGCTTTGAAATCACAGGCATATTAACAAATAGAGCCAAAATGTATTAGTTGTTTCGGACTTTTCGGCCACTTGAGCCTCAACGTACATTCATTTAGCACTCCGTTCAACCCAAAATGTCCAATGAAAGAATACCTTTCAACAATTAATTTGACCATTCCTGACACACTCTTTTGGTTTTGGCAGTGTTTTATTCTCTTTTCAGACTCAAATTTTGAGTCAGAGAAGCACATTTTCCAGTCTAATGAGTGGAATTTTGAGAAAATTGTCTTTGAGAAATATTTGAGCCCTAACCCTAACTAGCAAAACCCGAAGCTAGGGTTAGGGTTTTATTCCCATACAATGTAGACAGTTTTTGATGGCATGGCTGTGTTTTAGGGCTGAAAGGATACTGAGGAATATAGTTCTTTCAATGTTTTCTAAACATTTTTTTCTGGCCTATATGGCTGTATACAGTGCTTTGCCCCAAAAAGGAATGGCGTCTGAATTGCCCGACAGGCAACAGTTCGAAAGAACCTGATTTAGCTTTCAAACTCTTGCCATGGGCTTTGAAATCACAGGCGTATTAACAAATAGAGCCAAAATGTATTAGTTGTTTCGGACTTTTCGGCCACTTGAGCCTCAATGTACATTCATTTAGCACTCCGTTCAACCCAAAATGTCCAATGAAAGAATACCTTTCAACAATTAATTTGACCATTCCTGACACACTCTTTTGGTTTTGGCAGTGTTTTATTCTCTTTTCAGACTCAAATTTTGATTCAGAGAAGCAAATTTTTCAGTCTAATGAGTGGAATTTTGAGAAAATTGTCTTTGAGAAATATTTGAGCCCTAACCCTAACTAGCAAAACCCAAAGCTAGGGTTAGGGTTTTATTCCCATACAATGTAGACAGTTTTTGATGGCATGGCTGTGTTTTAGGGCTGAAAGGATACTGAGGAATATAGTTCTTTCAATGTTTTCTAAACATTTTTTTCCGGCCTATATGGCTGTATACAGTGCTTTGCCCCAAAAAGGAATGGCGTCTGAATTGCCCGACAGGCAACAGTTCGAAAGAACCTGATTTTGCTTTCAAACTCTTGCCATGGGCTTTGAAATGACAGGCGTATTAACAAATAGAGCCAAAATGTATTAGTTCTTTCGGACTTTTCGGCCACTTGAGCCTCAACGTACATTCATTTAGCACTCCGTTCAACCCAAAATGTCCAATGAAAGAATACCTTTCAACAATTAATTTGAGCATTCCTGACACACTCTTTTGGTTTTGGCAGTGTTTTATTCTCTTTTCAGACTCAAATTTTGAGTCAGAGAAGCAGATTTTCCAGTCTAATGAGTGGAATTTTGAGAAAATTGTCTTTGAGAAATATTTGAGCCCTAACCCTAACTAGCAAAACCCGAAGCTAGGGTTAGGGTTTTATTCCCATACAATGTAGACAGTTTTTGATGGCATGGCTGTGTTTTAGGGCTAAAAGGATACTGAGGAATATAGTTCTTTCAATGTTTTCTAAACATTTTTTTCTGGCCTATATGGCTGTATACAGTGCTTTGCCCCAAAAAGGAATGGCGTCTGAATTGCCCGACAGGCAACAGTTCGAAAGAACCTGATTTAGCTTTCAAACTCTTGCCATGGGCTTTGAAATCACAGGCATATTAACAAATAGAGCCAAAATGTATTAGTTGTTTCGGACTTTTCGGCCACTTGAGCCTCAACGTACATTCATTTAGCACTCCGTTCAACCCAAAATGTCCAATGAAAGAATACCTTTCAACAATTAATTTGACCATTCCTGACACACTCTTTTGGTTTTGGCAGTGTTTTATTCTCTTTTCAGACTCAAATTTTGAGTCAGAGAAGCACATTTTCCAGTCTAATGAGTGGAATTTTGAGAAAATTGTCTTTGAGAAATATTTGAGCCCTAACCCTAACGAGCAAAACCCGAAGCTAGGGTTAGGGTTTTATTCCCATACAATGTAGACAGTTTTTTATGGCATGGCTGTGTTTTAGGGCTGAAAGGATACTTAGGAATATAGTTCTTTCAATGTTTTCTAAACATTTTTTTCTGGCCTATATGGCTGTATACAGTGCTTTGCCCCAAAAAGGAATGGCGTCTGAATTGCCCGACAGGCAACAGTTCGAAAGAACCTGATTTAGCTTTCAAACTCTTGCCATGGGCTTTGAAATCACAGGCATATTAACAAACAGAGCCAAAATGTATTAGTTGTTTCGGACTTTTCGGCCACTTGAGCCTCAACGTACATTCATTTAGCACTCCGTTCAACCCAAAATGTCCAATGAAAGAATACCTTTCAATAATTAATTTGACCATTCCTGACACACTCTTTTGGTTTTGGCAGTGTTGTATTGTCTTTTCAGACTCAAATTTTGATTCAGAGAAGCAGATTTTCCAGTCTAATGAGTGGAATTTTTAGAAAATTGTCTTTGAGAAATATTTGAGCCCTAACCCTAACTAGCAAAACCGAAGCTAGGGTTAGGGTTTTATTCCCATACAATGTAGGCAGTTTTTTATGGCATGGCTGTGTTTTAGGGCTGAAAGGATACTTAGGAATATAGTTCTTTCAATGTTTTCTAAACATTTTTTTCTGACCTATATGGCTGTATACAGTGCTTTGCCCCAAAAAGGAATGGCGTCTGAATTGCCCAACAGGCAACAGTTCGAAAGAACCTGATTTAGCTTTCAAACTCTTGCCATGGGCTTTGAAATCACAGGCATATTAACAAATGGAGCCAAAATGTATTAGTTGTTTCGGACTTTTCGGCCACTTGTGCCTCAACGTATATTCATTTAGCACTCCGTTCAACCCAAAATGTCCAATGAAAGAATACCTTTCAACAATTAATTTGACCATTCCTGACACACTCTTTTGGTTTTGGCAGTGTTGTATTGTCTTTTCAGACTCATATTTTGATTCAGAGAAGCAAATTTTCCTGTCTAATGAGTGGAATTTTGAGAAAATTGTCTTTGAGAAATATTTGAGCCCTAACCCTAACTAGCAAAACCCGAAGCTAGGGTTAGGGTTTTATTCCCATACAATGTAGACAGTTTTTGATGGCATGGCTGTGTTTTAGGGCTGAAAGGATACTTAGGAATATAGTTCTTTCAATGTTTTCTAAACGTTTTTTTCTGGCCTATATGGCTGTATACAGTGCTTTGCCCCAAAAAGGAATGGCGTCTGAATTGCCCGACAGGCAACAGTTCGAAAGAACCTGATTTAGCTTTCAAACTCTTGCCATGGGCTTTGAAATCACAGGCATATTAACAAATAGAGCCAAAATGTATTAGTTGTTTCGGACTTTTCGGCCACTTGAGCCTCAACGTACATTCATTTAGCACTCCGTTCAACCCAAAATGTCCAATGAAAGAATACCTTTCAACAATTAATTTGAGCATTCCTGACACACTCTTTTGGTTTTGGCAGTGTTGTATTGTCTTTTCAGACTCATATTTTGATTCAGAGAAGCAAATTTTCCAGTCTAATGAGTGGAATTTTGAGAAAATTGTCTTTGAGAAATATTTGAGCCCTAACCCTAACTAGCAAAACCCGAAGCTAGGGTTAGGGTTTTATTCCCATACAATGTAGACAGTTTTTGATGGCATGGCTGTGTTTTAGGGCTGAAAGGATACTTAGGAATATAGTTCTTTCAATGTTTTCTAAACATTTTTTTCTGACCTATATGATTGTATACAGTGCTGTGCTCCAAAAAGGAAAGGAGTCTGAATTGCCCGACAGGCAACAGTTCGAAAGAACCTGATTTAGCTTTCAAACTCTTGCCATGGGCTTTGAAATCACAGGCATATTAACAAATAGAGCCAAAATGTATTAGTTGTTTCGGACTTTTCGGCCACTTGAGCCTCAACGTACATTCATTTAGCACTCCGTTCAACCCAAAATGTCCAATGAAAGAATACCTTTCAACAATTAATTTGACCATTCCTGACACACTCTTTTGGTTTTGGCAGTGTTTTATTCTCTTTTCAGACTGAAATTTTGAGTCAGAGAAGCACATTTTCCAGTCTAATGAGTGGAATTTTGAGAAAATTGTCTTTGAGAAATATTTGAGCCCTAACCCTAACTAGCAAAACCCGAAGCTAGGGTTAGGGTTTTATTCCCATACAATGTAGACAGTTTTTGATGGCATGGCTGTTTTTTAGGGCTGAAAGGATACTTAGGAATATAATTCTTTCAATGTTTTCTAAACATTTTTTTCTGACCTATATGTCTGTATACAGTGCTTTGCTCCAAAAAGGAATGGCGTCTGAATTGCCCGACAGGCAACAGTTTGAAAGAACCTGATTTAGCTTTCAAACTCTTGCCATGGGCTTTGAAATCACAGGCATATTAACAAATAGAGCCAAAATGTATTAGTTGTTTCGGACTTTTCGGCCACTTGAGCCTCAACGTACATTCATTTAGCACTCCGTTCAACCCAAAATGTCCAATGAAAGAATACCTTTCAATAATTAATTTGACCATTCCTGACACACTCTTTTGGTTTTGGCAGTGTTGTATTGTCTTTTCAGACTCAAATTTTGATTCAGAGAAGCAGATTTTCCAGTCTAATGAGTGGAATTTTGAGAAAATTGTCTTTGAGAAATATTTGAGCCCTAACCCTAACTAGCAAAACCCGAAGCTAGGGTTAGGGTTTTATTCCCATACAATGTAGACAGTTTTTGATGGCATGGCTGTGTTTTAGGGCTGAAAGGATACTTAGGAATATAGTTCTTTCAATGTTTTCTAAACATTTTTTTCTGACCTATATGATTGTATACAGTGCTTTGCTCCAAAAAGGAAAGGAGTCTGAATTGCCCGACAGGCAACAGTTCGAAAGAACCTGATTTAGCTTTCAAACTCTTGCCATGGGCTTTGAAATCACAGGCATATTAACAAATAGAGCCAAAATGTATTAGTTGTTTCGGACTTTTCGGCCACTTGAGCCTCAACGTACATTCATTTAGCACTCCGTTCAACCCAAAATGTCCAATGAAAGAATACCTTTCAACAATTAATTTGACCATTCCTGACACATTCTTTTGGTTTTGGCAGTGTTGTATTGTCTTTTCAGACTCATATTTTGATTCAGAGAAGCAAATTTTCCAGTCTAATGAGTGGAATTTTGAGAAAATTGTCTTTGAGAAATATTTGAGCCCTAAACCTAACTAGCAAAACCCGAAGCTAGGGTTAGGGTTTTATTCCCATACAATGTAGACAGTTTTTGATGGCATGGCTGTGTTTTAGGGCTGAAAGGATACTGAGGAATATAGTTCTTTCAATGTTTTCTAAACATTTTTTTCTGGCCTATATGGCTGTATACAGTGCTTTGCCCCAAAAAGGAATGGCGTCTGAATTGCCCGACAGGCAACAGTTCGACAGAACCTGATT
Organism: Atractosteus spatula; assembly: GCF_055471065.1. NCBI lineage: Eukaryota > Metazoa > Chordata > Actinopteri > Semionotiformes > Lepisosteidae > Atractosteus > Atractosteus spatula. The sequence continues at coordinate 5,092,107 of NC_142718.1, read as the reverse complement.
TAGCTTTCAAACTCTTGCCATGGGCTTTGAAATCACAGGCATATTAACAAATAGAGCCAAAATGTATTAGTTGTTTCGGACTTTTCGGCCACTTGAGCCTCAACGTACATTCATTTAGCACTCCGTTCAACCCAAAATGTCCAATGAAAGAATACCTTTCAACAATTAATTTGAGCATTCCTGACACACTCTTTTGGTTTTGGCAGTGTTGTATTGTCTTTTCAGACTCATATTTTGATTCAGAGCAGCAAATTTTACAGGTTATTGAGTGGAATTTTGAGAAAATTGTCTTTGAGAAATATTTGAGCCCTAACCCTAACTAGCAAAACCCGAAGCTAGGGTTAGGGTTTTATTCCCATACAATGTAGACAGTTTTTGATGGCATGGCTGTGTTTTAGGGCTGAAAGGATACTTAGGAATATAGTTCTTTCAATGTTTTCTAAACGTTTTTTTCTGGCCTATATGGCTGTATACAGTGCTTTGCCCCAAAAAGGAATGGCGTCTGAATTGCCCGACAGGCAACAGTTCGAAAGAACCTGATTTAGCTTTCAAACTCTTGCCATGGGCTTTGAAATCACAGGCATATTAACAAATAGAGCCAAAATGTATTAGTTGTTTCGGACTTTTCGGCCACTTGATCCTCAACGTACATTCATTTAGCACTCCGTTCAACCCAAAATGTCCAATGAAAGAATACCTTTCAACAATTAATTTGAGCATTCCTGACACACTCTTTTGGTTTTGGCAGTGTTGTATTGTCTTTTCAGACTCATATTTTGATTCAGAGAAGAAAATTTTCCAGTCTAATGAGTGGAATTTTGAGAAAATTGTCTTTGAGAAATATTTGAGCCCTAACCCTAACTAGCAAAACCCGAAGCTAGGGTTAGGGTTTTATTCCCATACAATGTAGACAGTTTTTGATGGCATGGCTGTGTTTTAGGGCTGAAAGGATACTGAGGAATATAGTTCTTTCAATGTTTTCTAAACATTTTTTTCTGGCCTATATGGCTGTATACAGTGCTTTGCCCCAAAAAGGAATGGCGTCTGAATTGCCCGACAGGCAACAGTTCGAAAGAACCTGATTTAGCTTTCAAACTCTTGCCATGGGCTTTGAAATCACAGGCATATTAACAAATAGAGTTAAAATGTATTAGTTGTTTCGGACTTTTCGGCCACTTGAGCCTCAACGTACATTCATTTAGCACTCCGTTCAACCCAGAATGTCCAATGAAAGAATACCTTTCAACAATTAATTTGAACATTCCTGACACACTCTTTTGGTTTTGGCAGTGTTGTATTGTCTTTTCAGACTCATATTTTGATTCAGAGAAGCAAATCTTTCAGTCTAATGAGTGGAATTTTGAGAAAATTGTCTTTGAGAAATATTTGAGCCCTAACCCTAACTAGCAAAACCCGAAGCTAGGGTTAGGGTTTTATTCCCATACAATGTAGACAGTTTTTGATGGAATGGCTGTGTTTTAGGGCTGAAAGGATACTGAGGAATATAGTTCTTTCAATGTGTTCTAAACATTTTTTTCCGGCCTATATGGCTGTATACAGTGCTTTGCCCCAAAAACGAATGGCGTCTGAATTGCCCGACAGGCAACAGTTCGAAAGTACCTGATTTTGCTTTCAAACTCTTTCCATGGGCTTTGAAATCACAGGCATATTAACAAATAGAGCCAAAATGTATTAGTTGTTTCGGACTTTTCGGCCACTTGAGCCTCAACGTACATTCATTTAGCACTCCGTTCAACCCAAAATGTCCAATGAAAGAATACCTTTCAACAATTAATTTGACCATTCCTGACACACTCTTTTGGTTTTGGCAGTGTTTTATTCTCTTTTCAGACTCAAATTTTGAGTCAGAGAAGCAGATTTTCCAGTCTAATGAGTGGAATTTTGAGAAAATTGTCTTTGAGAAATATTTGAGCCCTAACCCTAACTAGCAAAACCCGAAGCTAGGGTTAGGGTTTTATTCCCATACAATGTAGACAGTTTTTGATGGAATGGCTGTGTTTTAGGGCTGAAAGGATACTGAGGAATATAGTTCTTTCAATGTGTTCTAAACATTTTTTTCCGGCCTATATGGCTGTATACAGTGCTTTGCCCCAAAAACGAATGGCGTCTGAATTGCCCGACAGGCAACAGTTCGAAAGTACCTGATTTTGCTTTCAAACTCTTTCCATGGGCTTTGAAATCACAGGCATATTAACAAATAGAGCCAAAATGTATTAGTTGTTTCGGACTTTTCGGCCACTTGAGCCTCAACGTACATTCATTTAGCACTCCGTTCAACCCAAAATGTCCAATGAAAGAATACCTTTCAACAATTAATTTGACCATTCCTGACACACTCTTTTGGTTTTGGCAGTGTTTTATTCTCTTTTCAGACTCAAATTTTGAGTCAGAGAAGCAGATTTTCCAGTCTAATGAGTGGAATTTTGAGAAAATTGTCTTTGAGAAATATTTGAGCCCTAACCCTAACTAGCAAAACCCGAAGCTAGGGTTAGGGTTTTATTCCCATACAATGTAGACAGTTTTTTATGGCATGGCTGTGTTTTAGGGCTGAAAGGATACTTAGGAATATAGTTCTTTCAATGTTTTCTAAACATTTTTTTCTGACCTATATGGCTGTATACAGTGCTTTGCCCCAATAAGGAATGGCGTCTGAATTGCCCGACAGGCAACAGTTCGAAAGAACCTGATTTAGCTTTCAAACTCTTGCCATGGGCTTTGAAATCACAGGCATATTAACAAATAGAGCCAAAATGTATTAGTTGTTTCGGACTTTTCGGCCACTTGAGCCTCAACGTACATTCATTTAGCACTCCGTTCAACCCAAAATTTCCAATGAAAGAATACCTTTCAGCAATTAATTTGAGCATTCCTGACACACTCTTTTGGTTTTGGCAGTGTTGTATTGTCTTTTCAGACTCATATTTTGATTCAGAGAAGCAAATTTTACAGGTTATTGAGTGGAATTTTGAGAAAATTGTCTTTGAGAAATATTTGAGCCCTAACCCTAACTAGCAAAACCCGAAGCTAGGGTTAGGGTTTTATTCCCATACAATGTAGACAGTTTTTGATGGAATGGCTGTGTTTTAGGGCTGAAAGGATACTGAGGAATATAGTTCTTTCAATGTGTTCTAAACATTTTTTTCCGGCCTATATGGCTGTATACAGTGCTTTGCCCCAAAAACGAATGGCGTCTGAATTGCCCGACAGGCAACAGTTTGAAAGAACCTGATTTAGCTTTCACACTCTTGCCATGGGCTTTGAAATCACAGGCATATTAACAAATAGAGCCAAAATGTATTAGTTGTTTCGGACTTTTCGGCCACTTGAGCCTCAACGTACATTCATTTAGCACTCCGTTCAACCCAAAATGTCCAATGAAAGAATACCTTTCAACAATTAATTTGAGCATTCCTGACACACTCTTTTGGTTTTGGCAGTGTTGTATTGTCTTTTCAGACTCATATTTTGATTCAGAGAAGCAAATTTTCCAGTCTAATGAGTGGAATTTTGAGAAAATTGTCTTTGAGAAATATTTGAGCCCTAACCCTAACTAGCAAAACCCGAAGCTAGGGTTAGGGTTTTATTCCCATACAATGTAGACAGTTTTTGATGGCATGGCTGTGTTTTAGGGCTGAAATGATACTTAGGAATATAGTTCTTTCAATGTTTTCTAAACATTTTTTTCTGACCTATATGGCTGTATACAGTGCTTTGCTCCAAAAAGGAATGGCGTCTGAATTGCCCGACAGGCAACAGTTCGAAAGAACCTGATTTAGCTTTCAAACTCTTGCCATGGGCTTTGAAATCACAGGCATATTAACAAATAGAGCCAAAATGTATTAGTTGTTTCGGACTTTTCGGCCACTTGAGCCTCAGCGTACATTCATTTAGCACTCCGTTCAACCCAAAATGTCCAATGAAAGAATACCTTTCAACAATTAATTTGACCATTCCTGACACACTCTTTTGGTTTTGGCAGTGTTTTATTCTCTTTTCAGACTGAAATTTTGAGTCAGAGAAGCACATTTTCCAGTCTAATGAGTGGAATTTTGAGAAAATTGTCTTTGAGTAATATTTGAGCCCTAACCCTAACTAGCAAAACCCGAAGCTAGGGTTAGGGTTTTATTCCCATACAATGTAGACAGTTTTTGATGGCATGGCTGTTTTTTAGGGCTGAAAGGATACTTAGGAATATAGTTCTTTCAATGTTTTCTAAACATTTTTTTCTGACCTATATGTCTGTATACAGTGCTTTGCTCCAAAAAGGAATGGCGTCTGAATTGCCCGACAGGCAACAGTTTGAAAGAACCTGATTTAGCTTTCACACTCTTGCCATGGGCTTTGAAATCACAGGCATATTAACAAATAGAGCCAAAATGTATTAGTTGTTTCGGACTTTTCGGCCACTTGAGCCTCAACGTACATTCATTTAGCACTCCGTTCAACCCAAAATGTCCAATGAAAGAATACCTTTCAACAATTAATTTGAGCATTCCTGACACACTCTTTTGGTTTTGGCAGTGTTGTATTGTCTTTTCAGACTCATATTTTGATTCAGAGAAGCAAATTTTCCAGTCTAATGAGTGGAATTTTGAGAAAATTGTCTTTGAGAAATATTTGAGCCCTAACCCTAACTAGCAAAATCCGAAGCTAGGGTTAGGGTTTTATTCCCATACAATGTAGACAGTTTTTTATGGCATGGCTGTGTTTTAGGGCTGAAAGGATACTTAGGAATATAGTTCTTTCAATGTTTTCTAAACATTTTTTTCTGACCTATATGGCTGTATACAGTGCTTTGCTCCAATAAGGAATGGCGTCTGAATTGCCCGACAGGCAACAGTTCGAAAGAACCTGATTTAGCTTTCAAACTCTTGCCATGGGCTTTGAAATCACAGGCATATTAACAAATAGAGCCAAAATGTATTAGTTGTTTCGGACTTTTCGGCCACTTGAGCCTCAACGTACATTCATTTAGCACTCCGTTCAACCCAAAATTTCCAATGAAAGAATACCTTTCAGCAATTAATTTGAGCATTCCTGACACACTCTTTTGGTTTTGGCAGTGTTGTATTGTCTTTTCAGACTCATATTTTGATTCAGAGAAGCAAATTTTTCAATCTAATGAGTGGAATTTTGAGAAAATTGTCTTTGAGAAATATTTGAGCCGTAACCCTAACTAGCAAAACCCGAAGCTAGGGTTAGGGTTTTATTCCCATACAATGTAGACAGTTTTTGATGGCATGGCTGTGTTTTAGGGCTGAAAGGATACTTAGGAATATAGTTCTTTCAATGTTTTCTAAACATTTTTTTCTGACCTATATGATTGTATACAGTGCTTTGCTCCAAAAAGGAAAGAAGTCTGAATTGCCCGACAGGCAACAGTTCGAAAGAACCTGATTTAGCTTTCAAACTCTTGCCATGGGCTTTGAAATCACAGGCATATTAACAAATAGAGCCAAAATGTATTAGTTGTTTCGGACTTTTCGGCCACTTGAGCCTCAGCGTACATTCATTTAGCACTCCGTTCAACCCAAAATGTCCAATGAAAGAATACCTTTCAACAATTAATTTGACCATTCCTGACACACTCTTTTGGTTTTGGCAGTGTTTTATTCTCTTTTCAGACTGAAATTTTGAGTCAGAGAAGCACATTTTCCAGTCTAATGAGTGGAATTTTGAGAAAATTGTCTTTGAGTAATATTTGAGCCCTAACCCTAACTAGCAAAACCCGAAGCTAGGGTTAGGGTTTTATTCCCATACAATGTAGACAGTTTTTGATGGCATGGCTGTGTTTTAGGGCTGAAAGGATACTGAGGAATATAGTTCTTTCAATGTTTTCTAAACATTTTTTTCTGGCCTATATGGCTGTATACAGTGCTTTGCCCCAAAAAGGAATGGCGTCTGAATTGCCCGACAGGCAACAGTTTGAAAGAACCTGATTTAGCTTTCAAACTCTTGCCATGGGCTTTGAAATCACAGGCATATTAACAAATAGAGCCAAAATGTATTAGTTGTTTCGGACTTTTCGGCCACTTGAGCCTCAACGTACATTCATTTAGCACTCCGTTCAACCCAAAATGTCCAATTAAAGAATACCTTTCAACAATTAATTTGAGCATTCCTGACACACTCTTTTGGTTTTGGCAGTGTTGTATTGTCTTTTCAGACTCATATTTTGATTCAGAGAAGCAAATTTTTCAGTCTAATGAGTGGAATTTTGAGAAAATTGTCTTTGAGAAATATTTGAGACCTAACCCTAACTAGCAAAACCCGAAGCTAGGGTTAGGGTTTTATTCCCATACAATGTAGACAGTTTTTGATGGCATGGCTGTGTTTTAGGGCTGAAAGGATACTTAGGAATATAGTTCTTTCAATGTTTTCTAAACATTTTTTTCTGACCTATATGGCTGTATAGAGTGCTTTGCCCCAAAAAGGAATGTCGTCTGAATTGCCCAACAGGCAACAGTTCGAAAGAACCTGATTTAGCTTTCAAACTCTTGCCATGGGCTTTGAAATCACAGGCATATTAACAAATAGAGCCAAAATGTATTAGTTGTTTCGGACTTTTCGGCCACTTGAGCCTCAACGTATATTCATTTAGCACTCCGTTCAACCCAAAATGTCCAATGAAAGAATACCTTTCAACAATTAATTTGACCATTCCTGACACACTCTTTTGGTTTTGGCAGTGTTGTATTGTCTTTTCAGACTCATATTTTGATTCAGAGAAGCAAATTTTCCAGTCTAATGAGTGGAATTTTGAGAAAATTGTCTTTGAGAAATATTTGAGCCCTAACCCTAACTAGCAAAACCCGAAGCTAGGGTTAGGGTTTTGATTCCCATACAATGTAGACAGTTTTTGATGGCATGGCTGTTTTTTAGGGCTGAAAGGATACTTAGGAATATAGTTCTTTCAATGTTTTCTAAACATTTTTTTCTGACCTATATGTCTGTATACAGTGCTTTGCTCCAAAAAGGAATGGCGTCTGAATTGCCCGACAGGCAACAGTTTGAAAGAACCTGATTTAGCTTTCACACTCTTGCCATGGGCTTTGAAATCACAGGCATATTAACAAATAGAGCCAAAATGTATTAGTTGTTTCGGACTTTTCGGCCACTTGAGCCTCAACGTACATTCATTTAGGACTCCGTTCAACCCAAAATGTCCAATGAAAGAATACCTTTCAACAATTAATTTGAGCATTCCTGACACACTCTTTTGGTTTTGGCAGTGTTGTATTGTCTTTTCAGACTCATATTTTGATTCAGAGAAGCAAATTTTCCAGTCTAATGAGTGGAATTTTGAGAAAATTGTCTTTGAGAAATATTTGAGCCCTAACCCTAACTAGCAAAACCCGAAGCTAGGGTTAGGGTTTTATTCCCATACAATGTAGACAGTTTTTGATGGCATAGCTGTGTTTTAGGGCTGAAAGGATACTTAAGAATATAGTTCTTTCAATGTTTTCTAAACATTTTTTTCTGACCTATATGGCTGTGTACAGTGCTTTGCTCCAAAAAGGAATGGTGTCTGAATTGCCCGACAGGCAACAGTTCGAAAGAACCTAATTTAGCTTTCAAACTGTTGCCATGGGCTTTGAAATCACAGGCATATTAACAAATAGAGCCAAAATGTATTAGTTGTTTCGGACTTTAGGCCACTTGAGCCTCAACGTACATTCATTTAGCACTCCGTTCAACCCAAAATGTCCAATGAAAGAATACCTTTCAACAATCAATTTGACCATTCCTGACCCACTCTTTTTCTTTTGGCAGTGTTGTATTGTCTTTTCAGACTCATATTTTGATTCAGAGAAGTAAATTTTCCAGTCTAATGAGTGGAAATTTGAGAAAATTGTCTTTGAGAAATATTTGAGCCCTAACCCTATCTAGCAAAACCCGAAGCTAGGGTTAGGGTTTTATTCCCATACAATGTAGACAGTTTTTGATGGCATGGCTGTGTTTTAGGGCTGAAATGATACTTAGGAATATAGTTCTTTCAATGTTTTCTAAACATTTTTTTCTGACCTATATGGCTGTATACAGTGCTTTGCTCCAAAAAGGAATGGCGTCTGAATTGCCCGACAGGCAACAGTTCGAAAGAACCTGATTTAGCTTTCAAACTCTTGCCATGGGCTTTGAAATCACAGGCATATTAACAAATAGAGCCAAAATGTATTAGTTGTTTCGGACTTTTCGGCCACTTGAGCCTCAGCGTACATTCATTTAGCACTCCGTTCAACCCAAAATGTCCAATGAAAGAATACCTTTCAACAATTAATTTGACCATTCCTGACACACTCTTTTGGTTTTGGCAGTGTTTTATTCTCTTTTCAGACTGAAATTTTGAGTCAGAGAAGCACATTTTCCAGTCTAATGAGTGGAATTTTGAGAAAATTGTCTTTGAGTAATATTTGAGCCCTAACCCTAACTAGCAAAACCCGAAGCTAGGGTTAGGGTTTTATTCCCATACAATGTAGACAGTTTTTGATGGCATGGCTGTTTTTTAGGGCTGAAAGGATACTTAGGAATATAGTTCTTTCAATGTTTTCTAAACATTTTTTTCTGACCTATATGTCTGTATACAGTGCTTTGCTCCAAAAAGGAATGGCGTCTGAATTGCCCGACAGGCAACAGTTTGAAAGAACCTGATTTAGCTTTCACACTCTTGCCATGGGCTTTGAAATCACAGGCATATTAACAAATAGAGCCAAAATGTATTAGTTGTTTCGGACTTTTCGGCCACTTGAGCCTCAACGTACATTCATTTAGCACTCCGTTCAACCCAAAATGTCCAATGAAAGAATACCTTTCAACAATTAATTTGAGCATTCCTGACACACTCTTTTGGTTTTGGCAGTGTTGTATTGTCTTTTCAGACTCATATTTTGATTCAGAGAAGCAAATTTTCCAGTCTAATGAGTGGAATTTTGAGAAAATTGTCTTTGAGAAATATTTGAGCCCTAACCCTAACTAGCAAAATCCGAAGCTAGGGTTAGGGTTTTATTCCCATACAATGTAGACAGTTTTTTATGGCATGGCTGTGTTTTAGGGCTGAAAGGATACTTAGGAATATAGTTCTTTCAATGTTTTCTAAACATTTTTTTCTGACCTATATGGCTGTATACAGTGCTTTGCTCCAATAAGGAATGGCGTCTGAATTGCCCGACAGGCAACAGTTCGAAAGAACCTGATTTAGCTTTCAAACTCTTGCCATGGGCTTTGAAATCACAGGCATATTAACAAATAGAGTCAAAATGTATTAGTTGTTTCGGACTTTTCGGCCACTTGAGCCTCAACGTACATTCATTTAGCACTCCGTTCAACCCAAAATTTCCAATGAAAGAATACCTTTCAGCAATTAATTTGAGCATTCCTGACACACTCTTTTGGTTTTGGCAGTGTTGTATTGTCTTTTCAGACTCATATTTTGATTCAGAGAAGCAAATTTTTCAATCTAATGAGTGGAATTTTGAGAAAATTGTCTTTGAGAAATATTTGAGCCGTAACCCTAACTAGCAAAACCCGAAGCTAGGGTTAGGGTTTTATTCCCATACAATGTAGACAGTTTTTGATGGCATGGCTGTGTTTTAGGGCTGAAAGGATACTTAGGAATATAGTTCTTTCAATGTTTTCTAAACATTTTTTTCTGACCTATATGATTGTATACAGTGCTTTGCTCCAAAAAGGAAAGAAGTCTGAATTGCCCGACAGGCAACAGTTCGAAAGAACCTGATTTAGCTTTCAAACTCTTGCCATGGGCTTTGAAATCACAGGCATATTAACAAATAGAGCCAAAATGTATTAGTTGTTTCGGACTTTTCGGCCACTTGAGCCTCAGCGTACATTCATTTAGCACTCCGTTCAACCCAAAATGTCCAATGAAAGAATACCTTTCAACAATTAATTTGACCATTCCTGACACACTCTTTTGGTTTTGGCAGTGTTTTATTCTCTTTTCAGACTGAAATTTTGAGTCAGAGAAGCACATTTTCCAGTCTAATGAGTGGAATTTTGAGAAAATTGTCTTTGAGTAATATTTGAGACCTAACCCTAACTAGCAAAACCCGAAGCTAGGGTTAGGGTTTTGATTCCCATACAATGTAGACAGTTTTTGATGGCATGGCTGTTTTTTAGGGCTGAAAGGATACTTAGGAATATAGTTCTTTCAATGTTTTCTAAACATTTTTTTCTGACCTATATGTCTGTATACAGTGCTTTGCTCCAAAAAGGAATGGCGTCTGAATTGCCCGACAGGCAACAGTTTGAAAGAACCTGATTTAGCTTTCACACTCTTGCCATGGGCTTTGAAATCACAGGCATATTAACAAATAGAGCCAAAATGTATTAGTTGTTTCGGACTTTTCGGCCACTTGAGCCTCAACGTACATTCATTTAGCACTCCGTTCAACCCAAAATGTCCAATGAAAGAATACCTTTCAACAATTAATTTGAGCATTCCTGACACACTCTTTTGGTTTTGGCAGTGTTGTATTGTCTTTTCAGACTCATATTTTGATTCAGAGAAGCAAATTTTCCAGTCTAATGAGTGGAATTTTGAGAAAATTGTCTTTGAGAAATATTTGAGCCCTAACCCTAACTAGCAAAACCCGAAGCTAGGGTTAGGGTTTTATTCCCATACAATGTAGACAGTTTTTGATGGCATGGCTGTGTTTTAGGGCTGAAATGATACTTAGGAATATAGTTCTTTCAATGTTTTCTAAACATTTTTTTCTGACCTATATGGCTGTATACAGTGCTTTGCTCCAAAAAGGAATGGCGTCTGAATTGCCCGACAGGCAACAGTTCGAAAGAACCTGATTTAGCTTTCAAACTCTTGCCATGGGCTTTGAAATCACAGGCATATTAACAAATAGAGCCAAAATGTATTAGTTGTTTCGGACTTTTCGGCCACTTGAGCCTCAGCGTACATTCATTTAGCACTCCGTTCAACCCAAAATGTCCAATGAAAGAATACCTTTCAACAATTAATTTGACCATTCCTGACACACTCTTTTGGTTTTGGCAGTGTTTTATTCTCTTTTCAGACTGAAATTTTGAGTCAGAGAAGCACATTTTCCAGTCTAATGAGTGGAATTTTGAGAAAATTGTCTTTGAGTAATATTTGAGCCCTAACCCTAACTAGCAAAACCCGAAGCTAGGGTTAGGGTTTTATTCCCATACAATGTAGACAGTTTTTGATGGCATGGCTGTTTTTTAGGGCTGAAAGGATACTTAGGAATATAGTTCTTTCAATGTTTTCTAAACATTTTTTTCTGACCTATATGTCTGTATACAGTGCTTTGCTCCAAAAAGGAATGGCGTCTGAATTGCCCGACAGGCAACAGTTTGAAAGAACCTGATTTAGCTTTCACACTCTTGCCATGGGCTTTGAAATCACAGGCATATTAACAAATAGAGCCAAAATGTATTAGTTGTTTCGGACTTTTCGGCCACTTGAGCCTCAACGTACATTCATTTAGCACTCCGTTCAACCCAAAATGTCCAATGAAAGAATACCTTTCAACAATTAATTTGAGCATTCCTGACACACTCTTTTGGTTTTGGCAGTGTTGTATTGTCTTTTCAGACTCATATTTTGATTCAGAGAAGCAAATTTTCCAGTCTAATGAGTGGAATTTTGAGAAAATTGTCTTTGAGAAATATTTGAGCCCTAACCCTAACTAGCAAAATCCGAAGCTAGGGTTAGGGTTTTATTCCCATACAATGTAGACAGTTTTTTATGGCATGGCTGTGTTTTAGGGCTGAAAGGATACTTAGGAATATAGTTCTTTCAATGTTTTCTAAACATTTTTTTCTGACCTATATGGCTGTATACAGTGCTTTGCTCCAATAAGGAATGGCGTCTGAATTGCCCGACAGGCAACAGTTCGAAAGAACCTGATTTAGCTTTCAAACTCTTGCCATGGGCTTTGAAATCACAGGCATATTAACAAATAGAGCCAAAATGTATTAGTTGTTTCGGACTTTTCGGCCACTTGAGCCTCAACGTACATTCATTTAGCACTCCGTTCAACCCAAAATTTCCAATGAAAGAATACCTTTCAGCAATTAATTTGAGCATTCCTGACACACTCTTTTGGTTTTGGCAGTGTTGTATTGTCTTTTCAGACTCATATTTTGATTCAGAGAAGCAAATTTTTCAATCTAATGAGTGGAATTTTGAGAAAATTGTCTTTGAGAAATATTTGAGCCGTAACCCTAACTAGCAAAACCCGAAGCTAGGGTTAGGGTTTTATTCCCATACAATGTAGACAGTTTTTGATGGCATGGCTGTGTTTTAGGGCTGAAAGGATACTTAGGAATATAGTTCTTTCAATGTTTTCTAAACATTTTTTTCTGACCTATATGATTGTATACAGTGCTTTGCTCCAAAAAGGAAAGAAGTCTGAATTGCCCGACAGGCAACAGTTCGAAAGAACCTGATTTAGCTTTCAAACTCTTGCCATGGGCTTTGAAATCACAGGCATATTAACAAATAGAGCCAAAATGTATTAGTTGTTTCGGACTTTTCGGCCACTTGAGCCTCAGCGTACATTCATTTAGCACTCCGTTCAACCCAAAATGTCCAATGAAAGAATACCTTTCAACAATTAATTTGACCATTCCTGACACACTCTTTTGGTTTTGGCAGTGTTTTATTCTCTTTTCAGACTGAAATTTTGAGTCAGAGAAGCACATTTTCCAGTCTAATGAGTGGAATTTTGAGAAAATTGTCTTTGAGTAATATTTGAGCCCTAACCCTAACTAGCAAAACCCGAAGCTAGGGTTAGGGTTTTATTCCCATACAATGTAGACAGTTTTTGATGGCATGGCTGTGTTTTAGGGCTGAAAGGATACTGAGGAATATAGTTCTTTCAATGTTTTCTAAACATTTTTTTCTGGCCTATATGGCTGTATACAGTGCTTTGCCCCAAAAAGGAATGGCGTCTGAATTGCCCGACAGGCAACAGTTTGAAAGAACCTGATTTAGCTTTCAAACTCTTGCCATGGGCTTTGAAATCACAGGCATATTAACAAATAGAGCCAAAATGTATTAGTTGTTTCGGACTTTTCGGCCACTTGAGCCTCAACGTACATTCATTTAGCACTCCGTTCAACCCAAAATGTCCAATTAAAGAATACCTTTCAACAATTAATTTGAGCATTCCTGACACACTCTTTTGGTTTTGGCAGTGTTGTATTGTCTTTTCAGACTCATATTTTGATTCAGAGAAGCAAATTTTTCAGTCTAATGAGTGGAATTTTGAGAAAATTGTCTTTGAGAAATATTTGAGACCTAACCCTAACTAGCAAAACCCGAAGCTAGGGTTAGGGTTTTATTCCCATACAATGTAGACAGTTTTTGATGGCATGGCTGTGTTTTAGGGCTGAAAGGATACTTAGGAATATAGTTCTTTCAATGTTTTCTAAACATTTTTTTCTGACCTATATGGCTGTATAGAGTGCTTTGCCCCAAAAAGGAATGTCGTCTGAATTGCCCAACAGGCAACAGTTCGAAAGAACCTGATTTAGCTTTCAAACTCTTGCCATGGGCTTTGAAATCACAGGCATATTAACAAATAGAGCCAAAATGTATTAGTTGTTTCGGACTTTTCGGCCACTTGAGCCTCAACGTATATTCATTTAGCACTCCGTTCAACCCAAAATGTCCAATGAAAGAATACCTTTCAACAATTAATTTGACCATTCCTGACACACTCTTTTGGTTTTGGCAGTGTTGTATTGTCTTTTCAGACTCATATTTTGATTCAGAGAAGCAAATTTTCCAGTCTAATGAGTGGAATTTTGAGAAAATTGTCTTTGAGAAATATTTGAGCCCTAACCCTAACTAGCAAAACCCGAAGCTAGGGTTAGGGTTTTGATTCCCATACAATGTAGACAGTTTTTGATGGCATGGCTGTTTTTTAGGGCTGAAAGGATACTTAGGAATATAGTTCTTTCAATGTTTTCTAAACATTTTTTTCTGACCTATATGTCTGTATACAGTGCTTTGCTCCAAAAAGGAATGGCGTCTGAATTGCCCGACAGGCAACAGTTTGAAAGAACCTGATTTAGCTTTCACACTCTTGCCATGGGCTTTGAAATCACAGGCATATTAACAAATAGAGCCAAAATGTATTAGTTGTTTCGGACTTTTCGGCCACTTGAGCCTCAACGTACATTCATTTAGGACTCCGTTCAACCCAAAATGTCCAATGAAAGAATACCTTTCAACAATTAATTTGAGCATTCCTGACACACTCTTTTGGTTTTGGCAGTGTTGTATTGTCTTTTCAGACTCATATTTTGATTCAGAGAAGCAAATTTTCCAGTCTAATGAGTGGAATTTTGAGAAAATTGTCTTTGAGAAATATTTGAGCCCTAACCCTAACTAGCAAAACCCGAAGCTAGGGTTAGGGTTTTATTCCCATACAATGTAGACAGTTTTTGATGGCATAGCTGTGTTTTAGGGCTGAAAGGATACTTAAGAATATAGTTCTTTCAATGTTTTCTAAACATTTTTTTCTGACCTATATGGCTGTGTACAGTGCTTTGCTCCAAAAAGGAATGGTGTCTGAATTGCCCGACAGGCAACAGTTCGAAAGAACCTAATTTAGCTTTCAAACTGTTGCCATGGGCTTTGAAATCACAGGCATATTAACAAATAGAGCCAAAATGTATTAGTTGTTTCGGACTTTAGGCCACTTGAGCCTCAACGTACATTCATTTAGCACTCCGTTCAACCCAAAATGTCCAATGAAAGAATACCTTTCAACAATCAATTTGACCATTCCTGACCCACTCTTTTTCTTTTGGCAGTGTTGTATTGTCTTTTCAGACTCATATTTTGATTCAGAGAAGTAAATTTTCCAGTCTAATGAGTGGAAATTTGAGAAAATTGTCTTTGAGAAATATTTGAGCCCTAACCCTATCTAGCAAAACCCGAAGCTAGGGTTAGGGTTTTATTCCCATACAATGTAGACAGTTTTTGATGGCATGGCTGTGTTTTAGGGCTGAAATGATACTTAGGAATATAGTTCTTTCAATGTTTTCTAAACATTTTTTTCTGACCTATATGGCTGTATACAGTGCTTTGCTCCAAAAAGGAATGGCGTCTGAATTGCCCGACAGGCAACAGTTCGAAAGAACCTGATTTAGCTTTCAAACTCTTGCCATGGGCTTTGAAATCACAGGCATATTAACAAATAGAGCCAAAATGTATTAGTTGTTTCGGACTTTTCGGCCACTTGAGCCTCAGCGTACATTCATTTAGCACTCCGTTCAACCCAAAATGTCCAATGAAAGAATACCTTTCAACAATTAATTTGACCATTCCTGACACACTCTTTTGGTTTTGGCAGTGTTTTATTCTCTTTTCAGACTGAAATTTTGAGTCAGAGAAGCACATTTTCCAGTCTAATGAGTGGAATTTTGAGAAAATTGTCTTTGAGTAATATTTGAGCCCTAACCCTAACTAGCAAAACCCGAAGCTAGGGTTAGGGTTTTATTCCCATACAATGTAGACAGTTTTTGATGGCATGGCTGTTTTTTAGGGCTGAAAGGATACTTAGGAATATAGTTCTTTCAATGTTTTCTAAACATTTTTTTCTGACCTATATGTCTGTATACAGTGCTTTGCTCCAAAAAGGAATGGCGTCTGAATTGCCCGACAGGCAACAGTTTGAAAGAACCTGATTTAGCTTTCACACTCTTGCCATGGGCTTTGAAATCACAGGCATATTAACAAATAGAGCCAAAATGTATTAGTTGTTTCGGACTTTTCGGCCACTTGAGCCTCAACGTACATTCATTTAGCACTCCGTTCAACCCAAAATGTCCAATGAAAGAATACCTTTCAACAATTAATTTGAGCATTCCTGACACACTCTTTTGGTTTTGGCAGTGTTGTATTGTCTTTTCAGACTCATATTTTGATTCAGAGAAGCAAATTTTCCAGTCTAATGAGTGGAATTTTGAGAAAATTGTCTTTGAGAAATATTTGAGCCCTAACCCTAACTAGCAAAATCCGAAGCTAGGGTTAGGGTTTTATTCCCATACAATGTAGACAGTTTTTTATGGCATGGCTGTGTTTTAGGGCTGAAAGGATACTTAGGAATATAGTTCTTTCAATGTTTTCTAAACATTTTTTTCTGACCTATATGGCTGTATACAGTGCTTTGCTCCAATAAGGAATGGCGTCTGAATTGCCCGACAGGCAACAGTTCGAAAGAACCTGATTTAGCTTTCAAACTCTTGCCATGGGCTTTGAAATCACAGGCATATTAACAAATAGAGTCAAAATGTATTAGTTGTTTCGGACTTTTCGGCCACTTGAGCCTCAACGTACATTCATTTAGCACTCCGTTCAACCCAAAATTTCCAATGAAAGAATACCTTTCAGCAATTAATTTGAGCATTCCTGACACACTCTTTTGGTTTTGGCAGTGTTGTATTGTCTTTTCAGACTCATATTTTGATTCAGAGAAGCAAATTTTTCAATCTAATGAGTGGAATTTTGAGAAAATTGTCTTTGAGAAATATTTGAGCCGTAACCCTAACTAGCAAAACCCGAAGCTAGGGTTAGGGTTTTATTCCCATACAATGTAGACAGTTTTTGATGGCATGGCTGTGTTTTAGGGCTGAAAGGATACTTAGGAATATAGTTCTTTCAATGTTTTCTAAACATTTTTTTCTGACCTATATGATTGTATACAGTGCTTTGCTCCAAAAAGGAAAGAAGTCTGAATTGCCCGACAGGCAACAGTTCGAAAGAACCTGATTTAGCTTTCAAACTCTTGCCATGGGCTTTGAAATCACAGGCATATTAACAAATAGAGCCAAAATGTATTAGTTGTTTCGGACTTTTCGGCCACTTGAGCCTCAGCGTACATTCATTTAGCACTCCGTTCAACCCAAAATGTCCAATGAAAGAATACCTTTCAACAATTAATTTGACCATTCCTGACACACTCTTTTGGTTTTGGCAGTGTTTTATTCTCTTTTCAGACTGAAATTTTGAGTCAGAGAAGCACATTTTCCAGTCTAATGAGTGGAATTTTGAGAAAATTGTCTTTGAGTAATATTTGAGACCTAACCCTAACTAGCAAAACCCGAAGCTAGGGTTAGGGTTTTGATTCCCATACAATGTAGACAGTTTTTGATGGCATGGCTGTTTTTTAGGGCTGAAAGGATACTTAGGAATATAGTTCTTTCAATGTTTTCTAAACATTTTTTTCTGACCTATATGTCTGTATACAGTGCTTTGCTCCAAAAAGGAATGGCGTCTGAATTGCCCGACAGGCAACAGTTTGAAAGAACCTGATTTAGCTTTCACACTCTTGCCATGGGCTTTGAAATCACAGGCATATTAACAAATAGAGCCAAAATGTATTAGTTGTTTCGGACTTTTCGGCCACTTGAGCCTCAACGTACATTCATTTAGGACTCCGTTCAACCCAAAATGTCCAATGAAAGAATACCTTTCAACAATTAATTTGAGCATTCCTGACACACTCTTTTGGTTTTGGCAGTGTTGTATTGTCTTTTCAGACTCATATTTTGATTCAGAGAAGCAAATTTTCCAGTCTAATGAGTGGAATTTTGAGAAAATTGTCTTTGAGAAATATTTGAGCCCTAACCCTAACTAGCAAAATCCGAAGCTAGGGTTAGGGTTTTATTCCCATACAATGTAGACAGTTTTTTATGGCATGGCTGTGTTTTAGGGCTGAAAGGATACTTAGGAATATAGTTCTTTCAATGTTTTCTAAACATTTTTTTCTGACCTATATGGCTGTATACAGTGCTTTGCTCCAAAAAGGAATGGCGTCTGAATTGCCCGACAGGCAACAGTTTGAAAGAACCTGATTTAGCTTTCACACTCTTGCCATGGGCTTTGAAATCACAGGCATATTAACAAATAGAGCCAAAATGTATTAGTTGTTTCGGACTTTTCGGCCACTTGAGCCTCAACGTACATTCATTTAGCACTCCGTTCAACCCAAAATGTCCAATGAAAGAATACCTTTCAACAATTAATTTGAGCATTCCTGACACACTCTTTTGGTTTTGGCAGTGTTGTATTGTCTTTTCAGACTCATATTTTGATTCAGAGAAGCAAATTTTCCAGTCTAATGAGTGGAATTTTGAGAAAATTGTCTTTGAGAAATATTTGAGCCCTAACCCTAACTAGCAAAACCCGAAGCTAGGGTTAGGGTTTTATTCCCATACAATGTAGACAGTTTTTGATGGCATGGCTGTGTTTTAGGGCTGAAATGATACTTAGGAATATAGTTCTTTCAATGTTTTCTAAACATTTTTTCTGACCTATATGGCTGTATACAGTGCTTTGCTCCAAAAAGGAATGGCGTCTGAATTGCCCGACAGGCAACAGTTCGAAAGAACCTGATTTAGCTTTCAAACTCTTGCCATGGGCTTTGAAATCACAGGCATATTAACAAATAGAGCCAAAATGTATTAGTTGTTTCGGACTTTTCGGCCACTTGAGCCTCAGCGTACATTCATTTAGCACTCCGTTCAACCCAAAATGTCCAATGAAAGAATACCTTTCAACAATTAATTTGACCATTCCTGACACACTCTTTTGGTTTTGGCAGTGTTTTATTCTCTTTTCAGACTGAAATTTTGAGTCAGAGAAGCACATTTTCCAGTCTAATGAGTGGAATTTTGAGAAAATTGTCTTTGAGTAATATTTGAGCCCTAACCCTAACTAGCAAAACCCGAAGCTAGGGTTAGGGTTTTATTCCCATACAATGTAGACAGTTTTTGATGGCATGGCTGTTTTTTAGGGCTGAAAGGATACTTAGGAATATAGTTCTTTCAATGTTTTCTAAACATTTTTTTCTGACCTATATGTCTGTATACAGTGCTTTGCTCCAAAAAGGAATGGCGTCTGAATTGCCCGACAGGCAACAGTTTGAAAGAACCTGATTTAGCTTTCACACTCTTGCCATGGGCTTTGAAATCACAGGCATATTAACAAATAGAGCCAAAATGTATTAGTTGTTTCGGACTTTTCGGCCACTTGAGCCTCAACGTACATTCATTTAGCACTCCGTTCAACCCAAAATGTCCAATGAAAGAATACCTTTCAACAATTAATTTGAGCATTCCTGACACACTCTTTTGGTTTTGGCAGTGTTGTATTGTCTTTTCAGACTCATATTTTGATTCAGAGAAGCAAATTTTCCAGTCTAATGAGTGGAATTTTGAGAAAATTGTCTTTGAGAAATATTTGAGCCCTAACCCTAACTAGCAAAATCCGAAGCTAGGGTTAGGGTTTTATTCCCATACAATGTAGACAGTTTTTTATGGCATGGCTGTGTTTTAGGGCTGAAAGGATACTTAGGAATATAGTTCTTTCAATGTTTTCTAAACATTTTTTTCTGACCTATATGGCTGTATACAGTGCTTTGCTCCAATAAGGAATGGCGTCTGAATTGCCCGACAGGCAACAGTTCGAAAGAACCTGATTTAGCTTTCAAACTCTTGCCATGGGCTTTGAAATCACAGGCATATTAACAAATAGAGCCAAAATGTATTAGTTGTTTCGGACTTTTCGGCCACTTGAGCCTCAACGTACATTCATTTAGCACTCCGTTCAACCCAAAATTTCCAATGAAAGAATACCTTTCAGCAATTAATTTGAGCATTCCTGACACACTCTTTTGGTTTTGGCAGTGTTGTATTGTCTTTTCAGACTCATATTTTGATTCAGAGAAGCAAATTTTTCAATCTAATGAGTGGAATTTTGAGAAAATTGTCTTTGAGAAATATTTGAGCCGTAACCCTAACTAGCAAAACCCGAAGCTAGGGTTAGGGTTTTATTCCCATACAATGTAGACAGTTTTTGATGGCATGGCTGTGTTTTAGGGCTGAAAGGATACTTAGGAATATAGTTCTTTCAATGTTTTCTAAACATTTTTTTCTGACCTATATGATTGTATACAGTGCTTTGCTCCAAAAAGGAAAGAAGTCTGAATTGCCCGACAGGCAACAGTTCGAAAGAACCTGATTTAGCTTTCAAACTCTTGCCATGGGCTTTGAAATCACAGGCATATTAACAAATAGAGCCAAAATGTATTAGTTGTTTCGGACTTTTCGGCCACTTGAGCCTCAGCGTACATTCATTTAGCACTCCGTTCAACCCAAAATGTCCAATGAAAGAATACCTTTCAACAATTAATTTGACCATTCCTGACACACTCTTTTGGTTTTGGCAGTGTTTTATTCTCTTTTCAGACTGAAATTTTGAGTCAGAGAAGCACATTTTCCAGTCTAATGAGTGGAATTTTGAGAAAATTGTCTTTGAGTAATATTTGAGCCCTAACCCTAACTAGCAAAACCCGAAGCTAGGGTTAGGGTTTTATTCCCATATAATGTAGACAGTTTTTGATGGCATGGCTGTGTTTTAGGGCTGAAAGGATACTGAGGAATATAGTTCTTTCAATGTTTTCTAAACATTTTTTTCTGGCCTATATGGCTGTATACAGTGCTTTGCCCCAAAAAGGAATGGCGTCTGAATTGCCCGACAGGCAACAGTTTGAAAGAACCTGATTTAGCTTTCAAACTCTTGCCATGGGCTTTGAAATCACAGGCATATTAACAAATAGAGCCAAAATGTATTAGTTGTTTCGGACTTTTCGGCCACTTGAGCCTCAACGTACATTCATTTAGCACTCCGTTCAACCCAAAATGTCCAATTAAAGAATACCTTTCAACAATTAATTTGAGCATTCCTGACACACTCTTTTGGTTTTGGCAGTGTTGTATTGTCTTTTCAGACTCATATTTTGATTCAGAGAAGCAAATTTTCCAGTCTAATGAGTGGAATTTTGAGAAAATTGTCTTTGAGAAATATTTGAGACCTAACCCTAACTAGCAAAACCCGAAGCTAGGGTTAGGGTTTTATTCCCATACAATGTAGACAGTTTTTGATGGCATGGCTGTGTTTTAGGGCTGAAAGGATACTTAGGAATATAGTTCTTTCAATGTTTTCTAAACATTTTTTTCTGACCTATATGGCTGTATAGAGTGCTTTGCCCCAAAAAGGAATGTCGTCTGAATTGCCCAACAGGCAACAGTTCGAAAGAACCTGATTTAGCTTTCAAACTCTTGCCATGGGCTTTGAAATCACAGGCATATTAACAAATAGAGCCAAAATGTATTAGTTGTTTCGGACTTTTCGGCCACTTGAGCCTCAACGTATATTCATTTAGCACTCCGTTCAACCCAAAATGTCCAATGAAAGAATACCTTTCAACAATTAATTTGACCATTCCTGACACACTCTTTTGGTTTTGGCAGTGTTGTATTGTCTTTTCAGACTCATATTTTGATTCAGAGAAGCAAATTTTCCAGTCTAATGAGTGGAATTTTGAGAAAATTGTCTTTGAGAAATATTTGAGCCCTAACCCTAACTAGCAAAACCCGAAGCTAGGGTTAGGGTTTTGATTCCCATACAATGTAGACAGTTTTTGATGGCATGGCTGTTTTTTAGGGCTGAAAGGATACTTAGGAATATAGTTCTTTCAATGTTTTCTAAACATTTTTTTCTGACCTATATGTCTGTATACAGTGCTTTGCTCCAAAAAGGAATGGCGTCTGAATTGCCCGACAGGCAACAGTTTGAAAGAACCTGATTTAGCTTTCACACTCTTGCCATGGGCTTTGAAATCACAGGCATATTAACAAATAGAGCCAAAATGTATTAGTTGTTTCGGACTTTTCGGCCACTTGAGCCTCAACGTACATTCATTTAGGACTCCGTTCAACCCAAAATGTCCAATGAAAGAATACCTTTCAACAATTAATTTGAGCATTCCTGACACACTCTTTTGGTTTTGGCAGTGTTGTATTGTCTTTTCAGACTCATATTTTGATTCAGAGAAGCAAATTTTCCAGTCTAATGAGTGGAATTTTGAGAAAATTGTCTTTGAGAAATATTTGAGCCCTAACCCTAACTAGCAAAACCCGAAGCTAGGGTTAGGGTTTTATTCCCATACAATGTAGACAGTTTTTGATGGCATAGCTGTGTTTTAGGGCTGAAAGGATACTTAAGAATATAGTTCTTTCAATGTTTTCTAAACATTTTTTTCTGACCTATATGGCTGTGTACAGTGCTTTGCTCCAAAAAGGAATGGTGTCTGAATTGCCCGACAGGCAACAGTTCGAAAGAACCTAATTTAGCTTTCAAACTGTTGCCATGGGCTTTGAAATCACAGGCATATTAACAAATAGAGCCAAAATGTATTAGTTGTTTCGGACTTTAGGCCACTTGAGCCTCAACGTACATTCATTTAGCACTCCGTTCAACCCAAAATGTCCAATGAAAGAATACCTTTCAACAATCAATTTGACCATTCCTGACCCACTCTTTTTCTTTTGGCAGTGTTGTATTGTCTTTTCAGACTCATATTTTGATTCAGAGAAGTAAATTTTCCAGTCTAATGAGTGGAAATTTGAGAAAATTGTCTTTGAGAAATATTTGAGCCCTAACCCTATCTAGCAAAACCCGAAGCTAGGGTTAGGGTTTTATTCCCATACAATGTAGACAGTTTTTGATGGCATGGCTGTGTTTTAGGGCTGAAATGATACTTAGGAATATAGTTCTTTCAATGTTTTCTAAACATTTTTTTCTGACCTATATGGCTGTATACAGTGCTTTGCTCCAAAAAGGAATGGCGTCTGAATTGCCCGACAGGCAACAGTTCGAAAGAACCTGATTTAGCTTTCAAACTCTTGCCATGGGCTTTGAAATCACAGGCATATTAACAAATAGAGCCAAAATGTATTAGTTGTTTCGGACTTTTCGGCCACTTGAGCCTCAGCGAACATTCATTTAGCACTCCGTTCAACCCAAAATGTCCAATGAAAGAATACCTTTCAACAATTAATTTGACCATTCCTGACACACTCTTTTGGTTTTGGCAGTGTTTTATTCTCTTTTCAGACTGAAATTTTGAGTCAGAGAAGCACATTTTCCAGTCTAATGAGTGGAATTTTGAGAAAATTGTCTTTGAGTAATATTTGAGCCCTAACCCTAACTAGCAAAACCCGAAGCTAGGGTTAGGGTTTTATTCCCATACAATGTAGACAGTTTTTGATGGCATGGCTGTTTTTTAGGGCTGAAAGGATACTTAGGAATATAGTTCTTTCAATGTTTTCTAAACATTTTTTTCTGACCTATATGTCTGTATACAGTGCTTTGCTCCAAAAAGGAATGGCGTCTGAATTGCCCGACAGGCAACAGTTTGAAAGAACCTGATTTAGCTTTCACACTCTTGCCATGGGCTTTGAAATCACAGGCATATTAACAAATAGAGCCAAAATGTATTAGTTGTTTCGGACTTTTCGGCCACTTGAGCCTCAACGTACATTCATTTAGCACTCCGTTCAACCCAAAATGTCCAATGAAAGAATACCTTTCAACAATTAATTTGAGCATTCCTGACACACTCTTTTGGTTTTGGCAGTGTTGTATTGTCTTTTCAGACTCATATTTTGATTCAGAGAAGCAAATTTTCCAGTCTAATGAGTGGAATTTTGAGAAAATTGTCTTTGAGAAATATTTGAGCCCTAACCCTAACTAGCAAAATCCGAAGCTAGGGTTAGGGTTTTATTCCCATACAATGTAGACAGTTTTTTATGGCATGGCTGTGTTTTAGGGCTGAAAGGATACTTAGGAATATAGTTCTTTCAATGTTTTCTAAACATTTTTTTCTGACCTATATGGCTGTATACAGTGCTTTGCTCCAATAAGGAATGGCGTCTGAATTGCCCGACAGGCAACAGTTCGAAAGAACCTGATTTAGCTTTCAAACTCTTGCCATGGGCTTTGAAATCACAGGCATATTAACAAATAGATCCAAAATGTATTAGTTGTTTCGGACTTTTCGGCCACTTGAGCCTCAACGTACATTCATTTAGCACTCCGTTCAACCCAAAATTTCCAATGAAAGAATACCTTTCAGCAATTAATTTGAGCATTCCTGACACACTCTTTTGGTTTTGGCAGTGTTGTATTGTCTTTTCAGACTCATATTTTGATTCAGAGAAGCAAATTTTTCAATCTAATGAGTGGAATTTTGAGAAAATTGTCTTTGAGAAATATTTGAGCCGTAACCCTAACTAGCAAAACCCGAAGCTAGGGTTAGGGTTTTATTCCCATACAATGTAGACAGTTTTTGATGGCATGGCTGTGTTTTAGGGCTGAAAGGATACTTAGGAATATAGTTCTTTCAATGTTTTCTAAACATTTTTTTCTGACCTATATGATTGTATACAGTGCTTTGCTCCAAAAAGGAAAGAAGTCTGAATTGCCCGACAGGCAACAGTTCGAAAGAACCTGATTTAGCTTTCAAACTCTTGCCATGGGCTTTGAAATCACAGGCATATTAACAAATAGAGCCAAAATGTATTAGTTGTTTCGGACTTTTCGGCCAATTGAGCCTCAGCGTACATTCATTTAGCACTCCGTTCAACCCAAAATGTCCAATGAAAGAATACCTTTCAACAATTAATTTGACCATTCCTGACACACTCTTTTGGTTTTGGCAGTGTTTTATTCTCTTTTCAGACTGAAATTTTGAGTCAGAGAAGCACATTTTCCAGTCTAATGAGTGGAATTTTGAGAAAATTGTCTTTGAGTAATATTTGAGACCTAACCCTAACTAGCAAAACCCGAAGCTAGGGTTAGGGTTTTGATTCCCATACAATGTAGACAGTTTTTGATGGCATGGCTGTTTTTTAGGGCTGAAAGGATACTTAGGAATATAGTTCTTTCAATGTTTTCTAAACATTTTTTTCTGACCTATATGTCTGTATACAGTGCTTTGCTCCAAAAAGGAATGGCGTCTGAATTGCCCGACAGGCAACAGTTTGAAAGAACCTGATTTAGCTTTCACACTCTTGCCATGGGCTTTGAAATCACAGGCATATTAACAAATAGAGCCAAAATGTATTAGTTGTTTCGGACTTTTCGGCCACTTGAGCCTCAACGTACATTCATTTAGGACTCCGTTCAACCCAAAATGTCCAATGAAAGAATACCTTTCAACAATTAATTTGAGCATTCCTGACACACTCTTTTGGTTTTGGCAGTGTTGTATTGTCTTTTCAGACTCATATTTTGATTCAGAGAAGCAAATTTTCCAGTCTAATGAGTGGAATTTTGAGAAAATTGTCTTTGAGAAATATTTGAGCCCTAACCCTAACTAGCAAAATCCGAAGCTAGGGTTAGGGTTTTATTCCCATACAATGTAGACAGTTTTTTATGGCATGGCTGTGTTTTAGGGCTGAAAGGATACTTAGGAATATAGTTCTTTCAATGTTTTCTAAACATTTTTTTCTGACCTATATGGCTGTATACAGTGCTTTGCTCCAATAAGGAATGGCGTCTGAATTGCCCGACAGGCAACAGTTCGAAAGAACCTGATTTAGCTTTCAAACTCTTGCCATGGGCTTTGAAATCACAGGCATATTAACAAATAGAGCCAAAATGTATTAGTTGTTTCGGACTTTTCGGCCACTTGAGCCTCAACGTACATTCATTTAGCACTCCGTTCAACCCAAAATTTCCAATGAAAGAATACCTTTCAGCAATTAATTTGAGCATTCCTGACACACTCTTTTGGTTTTGGCAGTGTTGTATTGTCTTTTCAGACTCATATTTTGATTCAGAGAAGCAAATTTTTCAATCTAATGAGTGGAATTTTGAGAAAATTGTCTTTGAGAAATATTTGAGCCCTAACCCTAACTAGCAAAATCCGAAGCTAGGGTTAGGGTTTTATTCCCATACAATGTAGACAGTTTTTGATGGCATGGCTGTGTTTTAGGGCTGAAAGGATACTGAGGAATATAGTTCTTTCAATGTTTCTAAACATTTTTTTCTGGCCTATATGGCTGTATACAGTGCTTTGCCCCAAAAAGGAATGGCGTCTGAATTGCCCGACAGGCAACAGTTCGA
The DNA here is from genome assembly GCF_055471065.1 of Atractosteus spatula. Classification (NCBI taxonomy): domain Eukaryota; kingdom Metazoa; phylum Chordata; class Actinopteri; order Semionotiformes; family Lepisosteidae; genus Atractosteus; species Atractosteus spatula. Next base: position 5,066,102 of record NC_142718.1, on the reverse strand, counting down.
AAGAACTTGATTTAGCTTTCAAACTCTTGCCATGGGCTTTGAAATCACAGGCATATTAACAAATAGAGCCAAAATGTATTAGTTGTTTCGGACTTTTCGGCCACTTGAGCCTCAACGTACATTCATTTAGCACTCCGTTCAACCCAAAATGTCCAATGAAAGAATACCTTTCAACAATTAATTTGAGCATTCCTGACACACTCTTTTGGTTTTGGCAGTGTTGTATTGTATTTTCAGACTCATATTTTGATTCAGAGAAGCAAATTTTCCAGTCTAATGAGTGGAATTTTGAGGAAATTGTCTTTGAGAAATATTTGAGCCCTAACCCTAACTAGGAAAACCCGAAGCTAGGGTTAGGGTTTTATTCCCATACAATGTAGACAGTTTTTGATGGCATGGCTGTGTTTTAGGGCTGAAAGGATACTTAGGAATATAGTTCTTTCAATGTTTTCTAAACATTTTTTTCTGGCCTATATGGCTGTATACAGTGCTTTGCCCCAAAAAGGAATGGCGTCTGATTTGCCCGACAAGCAACAGTTCGAAAGAACCTGATTTAGCTTTCAAGCTCTTGCCATTGGCTTTGAAATCACAGGCATATTAACAAATAGAGCCAAAATGTATTAGTTGTTTCGGACTTTTCGGCCACTTGAGCCTCAACGTACATTCATTTAGCACTCCGTTCAACCCAAAATGTCCAATGAAAGAATACCTTTCAACAATTAATTTGAGCATTCCTGACACACTCTTTTGGTTTTGGCAGTGTTGTATTGTCTTTTCAGACTCATATTTTGATTCAGAGAAGCAAATTTTTCAATCTAATGAGTGGAATTTTGAGAAAATTGTCTTTGAGAAATATTTGAGCCCTAACCCTAACTAGCAAAATCCGAAGCTAGGGTTAGGGTTTTATTCCCATACAATGTAGACAGTTTTTTATGGCATGGCTGTGTTTTAGGGCTGAAAGGATACTTAGGAATATAGTTCTTTCAATGTTTTCTAAACATTTTTTTCTGACCTATATGGCTGTATACAGTGCTTTGCTCCAATAAGGAATGGCGTCTGAATTGCCCGACAGGCAACAGTTCGAAAGAACCTGATTTAGCTTTCAAACTCTTGCCATGGGCTTTGAAATCACAGGCATATTAACAAATAGAGCCAAAATGTATTAGTTGTTTCGGACTTTTCGGCCACTTGAGCCTCAACGTACATTCATTTAGCACTCCGTTCAACCCAAAATTTCCAATGAAAGAATACCTTTCAGCAATTAATTTGAGCATTCCTGACACACTCTTTTGGTTTTGGCAGTGTTGTATTGTCTTTTCAGACTCATATTTTGATTCAGAGAAGCAAATTTTTCAATCTAATTAGTGGAATTTTGAGAAAATTGTCTTTGAGAAATATTTGAGCCGTAACCCTAACTAGCAAAACCCGAAGCTAGGGTTAGGGTTTTATTCCCATACAATGTAGACAGTTTTTGATGGCATGGCTGTGTTTTAGGGCTGAAAGGATACTGAGGAATATAGTTCTTTCAATGTTTCTAAACATTTTTTTCTGGCCTATATGGCTGTATACAGTGCTTTGCCCCAAAAAGGAATGGCGTCTGAATTGCCCGACAGGCAACAGTTCGAAAGAACTTGATTTAGCTTTCAAACTCTTGCCATGGGCTTTGAAATCACAGGCATATTAACAAATAGAGCCAAAATGTATTAGTTGTTTCGGACTTTTCGGCCACTTGAGCCTCAACGTACATTCATTTAGCACTCCGTTCAACCCAAAATGTCCAATGAAAGAATACCTTTCAACAATTAATTTGAGCATTCCTGACACACTCTTTTGGTTTTGGCAGTGTTGTATTGTCTTTTCAGACTCATATTTTGATTCAGAGAAGCAAATTTTCCAGTCTAATGAGTGGAATTTTGAGGAAATTGTCTTTGAGAAATATTTGAGCCCTAACCCTAACTAGGAAAACCCGAAGCTAGGGTTAGGGTTTTATTCCCATACAATGTAGACAGTTTTTGATGGCATGGCTGTGTTTTAGGGCTGAAAGGATACTTAGGAATATAGTTCTTTCAATGTTTTCTAAACATTTTTTTCTGGCCTATATGGCTGTATACAGTGCTTTGCCCCAAAAAGGAATGGCGTCTGATTTGCCCGACAAGCAACAGTTCGAAAGAACCTGATTTAGCTTTCAAGCTCTTGCCATTGGCTTTGAAATCACAGGCATATTAACAAATAGAGCCAAAATGTATTAGTTGTTTCGGACTTTTCGGCCACTTGAGCCTCAACGTACATTCATTTAGCACTCCGTTCAACCCAAAATGTCCAATGAAAGAATACCTTTCAACAATTAATTTGAGCATTCCTGACACACTCTTTTGGTTTTGGCAGTGTTGTATTGTCTTTTCAGACTCATATTTTGATTCAGAGAAGCAAATTTTCCAGTCTAATGAGTGGAATTTTGAGAAAATTGTCTTTGAGAAATATTTGAGCCCTAACCCTAACTAGCAAAATCCGAAGCTAGGGTTAGGGTTTTATTCCCATACAATGTAGACAGTTTTTTATGGCATGGCTGTGTTTTAGGGCTGAAAGGATACTTAGGAATATAGTTCTTTCAATGTTTTCTAAACATTTTTTTCTGACCTATATGGCTGTATACAGTGCTTTGCTCCAATAAGGAATGGCGTCTGAATTGCCCGACAGGCAACAGTTCGAAAGAACCTGATTTAGCTTTCAAACTCTTGCCATGGGCTTTGAAATCACAGGCATATTAACAAATAGAGCCAAAATGTATTAGTTGTTTCGGACTTTTCGGCCACTTGAGCCTCAACGTACATTCATTTAGCACTCCGTTCAACCCAAAATTTCCAATGAAAGAATACCTTTCAGCAATTAATTTGAGCATTCCTGACACACTCTTTTGGTTTTGGCAGTGTTGTATTGTCTTTTCAGACTCATATTTTGATTCAGAGAAGCAAATTTTTCAATCTAATGAGTGGAATTTTGAGAAAATTGTCTTTGAGAAATATTTGAGCCGTAACCCTAACTAGCAAAACCCGAAGCTAGGGTTAGGGTTTTATTCCCATACAATGTAGACAGTTTTTGATGGCATGGCTGTGTTTTAGGGCTGAAAGGATACTTAGGAATATAGTTCTTTCAATGTTTTCTAAACATTTTTTTCTGACCTATATGATTGTATACAGTGCTTTGCTCCAAAAAGGAAAGAAGTCTGAATTGCCCGACAGGCAACAGTTCGAAAGAACCTGATTTAGCTTTCAAACTCTTGCCATGGGCTTTGAAATCACAGGCATATTAACAAATAGAGCCAAAATGTATTAGTTGTTTCGGACTTTTCGGCCACTTGAGCCTCAGCGTACATTCATTTAGCACTCCGTTCAACCCAAAATGTCCAATGAAAGAATACCTTTCAACAATTAATTTGACCATTCCTGACACACTCTTTTGGTTTTGGCAGTGTTTTATTCTCTTTTCAGACTGAAATTTTGAGTCAGAGAAGCACATTTTCCAGTCTAATGAGTGGAATTTTGAGAAAATTGTCTTTGAGTAATATTTGAGACCTAACCCTAACTAGCAAAACCCGAAGCTAGGGTTAGGGTTTTATTCCCATACAATGTAGACAGTTTTTTATGGCATGGCTGTGTTTTAGGGCTGAAAGGATACTTAGGAATATAGTTCTTTCAATGTTTTCTAAACATTTTTTTCTGACCTATATGGCTGTATACAGTGCTTTGCTCCAATAAGGAATGGCGTCTGAATTGCCCGACAGGCAACAGTTCGAAAGAACCTGATTTAGCTTTCAAACTCTTGCCATGGGCTTTGAAATCACAGGCATATTAACAAATAGAGCCAAAATGTATTAGTTGTTTCGGACTTTTCGGCCACTTGAGCCTCAACGTACATTCATTTAGCACTCCGTTCAACCCAAAATTTCCAATGAAAGAATACCTTTCAGCAATTAATTTGAGCATTCCTGACACACTCTTTTGGTTTTGGCAGTGTTGTATTGTCTTTTCAGACTCATATTTTGATTCAGAGAAGCAAATTTTTCAATCTAATTAGTGGAATTTTGAGAAAATTGTCTTTGAGAAATATTTGAGCCGTAACCCTAACTAGCAAAACCCGAAGCTAGGGTTAGGGTTTTATTCCCATACAATGTAGACAGTTTTTGATGGCATGGCTGTGTTTTAGGGCTGAAAGGATACTGAGGAATATAGTTCTTTCAATGTTTCTAAACATTTTTTTCTGGCCTATATGGCTGTATACAGTGCTTTGCCCCAAAAAGGAATGGCGTCTGAATTGCCCGACAGGCAACAGTTCGAAAGAACTTGATTTAGCTTTCAAACTCTTGCCATGGGCTTTGAAATCACAGGCATATTAACAAATAGAGCCAAAATGTATTAGTTGTTTCGGACTTTTCGGCCACTTGAGCCTCAACGTACATTCATTTAGCACTCCGTTCAACCCAAAATGTCCAATGAAAGAATACCTTTCAACAATTAATTTGAGCATTCCTGACACACTCTTTTGGTTTTGGCAGTGTTGTATTGTCTTTTCAGACTCATATTTTGATTCAGAGAAGCAAATTTTCCAGTCTAATGAGTGGAATTTTGAGGAAATTGTCTTTGAGAAATATTTGAGCCCTAACCCTAACTAGGAAAACCCGAAGCTAGGGTTAGGGTTTTATTCCCATACAATGTAGACAGTTTTTGATGGCATGGCTGTGTTTTAGGGCTGAAAGGATACTTAGGAATATAGTTCTTTCAATGTTTTCTAAACATTTTTTTCTGGCCTATATGGCTGTATACAGTGCTTTGCCCCAAAAAGGAATGGCGTCTGATTTGCCCGACAAGCAACAGTTCGAAAGAACCTGATTTAGCTTTCAAGCTCTTGCCATTGGCTTTGAAATCACAGGCATATTAACAAATAGAGCCAAAATGTATTAGTTGTTTCGGACTTTTCGGCCACTTGAGCCTCAACGTACATTCATTTAGCACTCCGTTCAACCCAAAATGTCCAATGAAAGAATACCTTTCAACAATTAATTTGAGCATTCCTGACACACTCTTTTGGTTTTGGCAGTGTTGTATTGTCTTTTCAGACTCATATTTTGATTCAGAGAAGCAAATTTTCCAGTCTAATGAGTGGAATTTTGAGAAAATTGTCTTTGAGAAATATTTGAGCCCTAACCCTAACTAGCAAAATCCGAAGCTAGGGTTAGGGTTTTATTCCCATACAATGTAGACAGTTTTTTATGGCATGGCTGTGTTTTAGGGCTGAAAGGATACTTAGGAATATAGTTCTTTCAATGTTTTCTAAACATTTTTTTCTGACCTATATGGCTGTATACAGTGCTTTGCTCCAATAAGGAATGGCGTCTGAATTGCCCGACAGGCAACAGTTCGAAAGAACCTGATTTAGCTTTCAAACTCTTGCCATGGGCTTTGAAATCACAGGCATATTAACAAATAGAGCCAAAATGTATTAGTTGTTTCGGACTTTTCGGCCACTTGAGCCTCAACGTACATTCATTTAGCACTCCGTTCAACCCAAAATTTCCAATGAAAGAATACCTTTCAGCAATTAATTTGAGCATTCCTGACACACTCTTTTGGTTTTGGCAGTGTTGTATTGTCTTTTCAGACTCATATTTTGATTCAGAGAAGCAAATTTTTCAATCTAATGAGTGGAATTTTGAGAAAATTGTCTTTGAGAAATATTTGAGCCGTAACCCTAACTAGCAAAACCCGAAGCTAGGGTTAGGGTTTTATTCCCATACAATGTAGACAGTTTTTGATGGCATGGCTGTGTTTTAGGGCTGAAAGGATACTTAGGAATATAGTTCTTTCAATGTTTTCTAAACATTTTTTTCTGACCTATATGATTGTATACAGTGCTTTGCTCCAAAAAGGAAAGAAGTCTGAATTGCCCGACAGGCAACAGTTCGAAAGAACCTGATTTAGCTTTCAAACTCTTGCCATGGGCTTTGAAATCACAGGCATATTAACAAATAGAGCCAAAATGTATTAGTTGTTTCGGACTTTTCGGCCACTTGAGCCTCAGCGTACATTCATTTAGCACTCCGTTCAACCCAAAATGTCCAATGAAAGAATACCTTTCAACAATTAATTTGACCATTCCTGACACACTCTTTTGGTTTTGGCAGTGTTTTATTCTCTTTTCAGACTGAAATTTTGAGTCAGAGAAGCACATTTTCCAGTCTAATGAGTGGAATTTTGAGAAAATTGTCTTTGAGTAATATTTGAGACCTAACCCTAACTAGCAAAACCCGAAGCTAGGGTTAGGGTTTTGATTCCCATACAATGTAGACAGTTTTTGATGGCATGGCTGTTTTTTAGGGCTGAAAGGATACTTAGGAATATAGTTCTTTCAATGTTTTCTAAACATTTTTTTCTGACCTATATGTCTGTATACAGTGCTTTGCTCCAAAAAGGAATGGCGTCTGAATTGCCCGACAGGCAACAGTTTGAAAGAACCTGATTTAGCTTTCACACTCTTGCCATGGGCTTTGAAATCACAGGCATATTAACAAATAGAGCCAAAATGTATTAGTTGTTTCGGACTTTTCGGCCACTTGAGCCTCAACGTACATTCATTTAGGACTCCGTTCAACCCAAAATGTCCAATGAAAGAATACCTTTCAACAATTAATTTGAGCATTCCTGACACACTCTTTTGGTTTTGGCAGTGTTGTATTGTCTTTTCAGACTCATATTTTGATTCAGAGAAGCAAATTTTCCAGTCTAATGAGTGGAATTTTGAGAAAATTGTCTTTGAGAAATATTTGAGCCCTAACCCTAACTAGCAAAATCCGAAGCTAGGGTTAGGGTTTTATTCCCATACAATGTAGACAGTTTTTTATGGCATGGCTGTGTTTTAGGGCTGAAAGGATACTTAGGAATATAGTTCTTTCAATGTTTTCTAAACATTTTTTTCTGACCTATATGGCTGTATACAGTGCTTTGCTCCAATAAGGAATGGCGTCTGAATTGCCCGACAGGCAACAGTTCGAAAGAACCTGATTTAGCTTTCAAACTCTTGCCATGGGCTTTGAAATCACAGGCATATTAACAAATAGAGCCAAAATGTATTAGTTGTTTCGGACTTTTCGGCCACTTGAGCCTCAACGTACATTCATTTAGCACTCCGTTCAACCCAAAATTTCCAATGAAAGAATACCTTTCAGCAATTAATTTGAGCATTCCTGACACACTCTTTTGGTTTTGGCAGTGTTGTATTGTCTTTTCAGACTCATATTTTGATTCAGAGAAGCAAATTTTTCAATCTAATGAGTGGAATTTTGAGAAAATTGTCTTTGAGAAATATTTGAGCCCTAACCCTAACTAGCAAAATCCGAAGCTAGGGTTAGGGTTTTATTCCCATACAATGTAGACAGTTTTTGATGGCATGGCTGTGTTTTAGGGCTGAAAGGATACTGAGGAATATAGTTCTTTCAATGTTTCTAAACATTTTTTTCTGGCCTATATGGCTGTATACAGTGCTTTGCCCCAAAAAGGAATGGCGTCTGAATTGCCCGACAGGCAACAGTTCGAAAGAACTTGATTTAGCTTTCAAACTCTTGCCATGGGCTTTGAAATCACAGGCATATTAACAAATAGAGCCAAAATGTATTAGTTGTTTCGGACTTTTCGGCCACTTGAGCCTCAACGTACATTCATTTAGCACTCCGTTCAACCCAAAATGTCCAATGAAAGAATACCTTTCAACAATTAATTTGAGCATTCCTGACACACTCTTTTGGTTTTGGCAGTGTTGTATTGTCTTTTCAGACTCATATTTTGATTCAGAGAAGCAAATTTTCCAGTCTAATGAGTGGAATTTTGAGGAAATTGTCTTTGAGAAATATTTGAGCCCTAACCCTAACTAGGAAAACCCGAAGCTAGGGTTAGGGTTTTATTCCCATACAATGTAGACAGTTTTTGATGGCATGGCTGTGTTTTAGGGCTGAAAGGATACTTAGGAATATAGTTCTTTCAATGTTTTCTAAACATTTTTTTCTGGCCTATATGGCTGTATACAGTGCTTTGCCCCAAAAAGGAATGGCGTCTGATTTGCCCGACAAGCAACAGTTCGAAAGAACCTGATTTAGCTTTCAAGCTCTTGCCATTGGCTTTGAAATCACAGGCATATTAACAAATAGAGCCAAAATGTATTAGTTGTTTCGGACTTTTCGGCCACTTGAGCCTCAACGTACATTCATTTAGCACTCCGTTCAACCCAAAATGTCCAATGAAAGAATACCTTTCAACAATTAATTTGAGCATTCCTGACACACTCTTTTGGTTTTGGCAGTGTTGTATTGTCTTTTCAGACTCATATTTTGATTCAGAGAAGCAAATTTTTCAATCTAATGAGTGGAATTTTGAGAAAATTGTCTTTGAGAAATATTTGAGCCCTAACCCTAACTAGCAAAACCCGAAGCTAGGGTTAGGGTTTTATTCCCATACAATGTAGACAGTTTTTGATGGCATGGCTGTGTTTTAGGGCTGAAAGGATACTGAGGAATATAGTTCTTTCAATGTTTCTAAACATTTTTTTCTGGCCTATATGGCTGTATACAGTGCTTTGCCCCAAAAAGGAATGGTGTCTGAATTGCCCGACAGGCAACAGTTCGAAAGAACCTGATTTAGCTTTCAAACTCTTGCCATGGGCTTTGAAATCACAGGCATATTAACAAATAGAGCCAAAATGTATTAGTTGTTTCGGACTTTTCGGCCACTTGAGCCTCAGCGTACATTCATTTAGCACTCCGTTCAACCCAAAATGTCCAATGAAAGAATACCTTTCAACAATTAATTTGACCATTCCTGACACACTCTTTTGGTTTTGGCAGTGTTTTATTCTCTTTTCAGACTGAAATTTTGAGTCAGAGAAGCACATTTTCCAGTCTAATGAGTGGAATTTTGAGAAAATTGTCTTTGAGTAATATTTGAGCCCTAACCCTAACTAGCAAAACCCGAAGCTAGGGTTAGGGTTTTATTCCCATACAATGTAGACAGTTTTTGATGGCATGGCTGTGTTTTAGGGCTGAAAGGATACTGAGGAATATAGTTCTTTCAATGTTTTCTAAACATTTTTTTCTGGCCTATATGGCTGTATACAGTGCTTTGCCCCAAAAAGGAATGGCGTCTGAATTGCCCGACAGGCAACAGTTTGAAAGAACCTGATTTAGCTTTCAAACTCTTGCCATGGGCTTTGAAATCACAGGCATATTAACAAATAGAGCCAAAATGTATTAGTTGTTTCGGACTTTTCGGCCACTTGAGCCTCAACGTACATTCATTTAGCACTCCGTTCAACCCAAAATGTCCAATTAAAGAATACCTTTCAACAATTAATTTGAGCATTCCTGACACACTCTTTTGGTTTTGGCAGTGTTGTATTGTCTTTTCAGACTCATATTTTGATTCAGAGAAGCAAATTTTTCAGTCTAATGAGTGGAATTTTGAGAAAATTGTCTTTGAGAAATATTTGAGACCTAACCCTAACTAGCAAAACCCGAAGCTAGGGTTAGGGTTTTATTCCCATACAATGTAGACAGTTTTTGATGGCATGGCTGTGTTTTAGGGCTGAAAGGATACTTAGGAATATAGTTCTTTCAATGTTTTCTAAACATTTTTTTCTGACCTATATGGCTGTATAGAGTGCTTTGCCCCAAAAAGGAATGTCGTCTGAATTGCCCAACAGGCAACAGTTCGAAAGAACCTGATTTAGCTTTCAAACTCTTGCCATGGGCTTTGAAATCACAGGCATATTAACAAATAGAGCCAAAATGTATTAGTTGTTTCGGACTTTTCGGCCACTTGAGCCTCAACGTATATTCATTTAGCACTCCGTTCAACCCAAAATGTCCAATGAAAGAATACCTTTCAACAATTAATTTGACCATTCCTGACACACTCTTTTGGTTTTGGCAGTGTTGTATTGTCTTTTCAGACTCATATTTTGATTCAGAGAAGCAAATTTTCCAGTCTAATGAGTGGAATTTTGAGAAAATTGTCTTTGAGAAATATTTGAGCCCTAACCCTAACTAGCAAAACCCGAAGCTAGGGTTAGGGTTTTGATTCCCATACAATGTAGACAGTTTTTGATGGCATGGCTGTTTTTTAGGGCTGAAAGGATACTTAGGAATATAGTTCTTTCAATGTTTTCTAAACATTTTTTTCTGACCTATATGTCTGTATACAGTGCTTTGCTCCAAAAAGGAATGGCGTCTGAATTGCCCGACAGGCAACAGTTTGAAAGAACCTGATTTAGCTTTCACACTCTTGCCATGGGCTTTGAAATCACAGGCATATTAACAAATAGAGCCAAAATGTATTAGTTGTTTCGGACTTTTCGGCCACTTGAGCCTCAACGTACATTCATTTAGGACTCCGTTCAACCCAAAATGTCCAATGAAAGAATACCTTTCAACAATTAATTTGAGCATTCCTGACACACTCTTTTGGTTTTGGCAGTGTTGTATTGTCTTTTCAGACTCATATTTTGATTCAGAGAAGCAAATTTTCCAGTCTAATGAGTGGAATTTTGAGAAAATTGTCTTTGAGAAATATTTGAGCCCTAACCCTAACTAGCAAAATCCGAAGCTAGGGTTAGGGTTTTATTCCCATACAATGTAGACAGTTTTTTATGGCATGGCTGTGTTTTAGGGCTGAAAGGATACTTAGGAATATAGTTCTTTCAATGTTTTCTAAACATTTTTTTCTGGCCTATATGGCTGTATACAGTGCTTTGCCCCAAAAAGGAATGGCGTCTGAATTGCCCGACAGGCAACAGTTCGAAAGAACCTGATTTAGCTTTCAAACTCTTGCCATGGGCTTTGAAATCACAGGCATATTAACAAATAGAGCCAAAATGTATTAGTTGTTTCGGACTTTTCGGCCACTTGAGCCTCAACGTACATTCATTTAGCACTCCGTTCAACCCAAAATTTCCAATGAAAGAATACCTTTCAGCAATTAATTTGAGCATTCCTGACACACTCTTTTGGTTTTGGCAGTGTTGTATTGTCTTTTCAGACTCATATTTTGATTCAGAGAAGCAAATTTTTCAATCTAATGAGTGGAATTTTGAGAAAATTGTCTTTGAGAAATATTTGAGCCGTAACCCTAACTAGCAAAACCCGAAGCTAGGGTTAGGGTTTTATTCCCATACAATGTAGACAGTTTTTGATGGCATGGCTGTGTTTTAGGGCTGAAAGGATACTTAGGAATATAGTTCTTTCAATGTTTTCTAAACATTTTTTTCTGACCTATATGATTGTATACAGTGCTTTGCTCCAAAAAGGAAAGAAGTCTGAATTGCCCGACAGGCAACAGTTCGAAAGAACCTGATTTAGCTTTCAAACTCTTGCCATGGGCTTTGAAATCACAGGCATATTAACAAATAGAGCCAAAATGTATTAGTTGTTTCGGACTTTTCGGCCACTTGAGCCTCAGCGTACATTCATTTAGCACTCCGTTCAACCCAAAATGTCCAATGAAAGAATACCTTTCAACAATTAATTTGACCATTCCTGACACACTCTTTTGGTTTTGGCAGTGTTTTATTCTCTTTTCAGACTGAAATTTTGAGTCAGAGAAGCACATTTTCCAGTCTAATGAGTGGAATTTTGAGAAAATTGTCTTTGAGTAATATTTGAGACCTAACCCTAACTAGCAAAACCCGAAGCTAGGGTTAGGGTTTTGATTCCCATACAATGTAGACAGTTTTTGATGGCATGGCTGTTTTTTAGGGCTGAAAGGATACTTAGGAATATAGTTCTTTCAATGTTTTCTAAACATTTTTTTCTGACCTATATGTCTGTATACAGTGCTTTGCTCCAAAAAGGAATGGCGTCTGAATTGCCCGACAGGCAACAGTTTGAAAGAACCTGATTTAGCTTTCACACTCTTGCCATGGGCTTTGAAATCACAGGCATATTAACAAATAGAGCCAAAATGTATTAGTTGTTTCGGACTTTTCGGCCACTTGAGCCTCAACGTACATTCATTTAGGACTCCGTTCAACCCAAAATGTCCAATGAAAGAATACCTTTCAACAATTAATTTGAGCATTCCTGACACACTCTTTTGGTTTTGGCAGTGTTGTATTGTCTTTTCAGACTCATATTTTGATTCAGAGAAGCAAATTTTCCAGTCTAATGAGTGGAATTTTGAGAAAATTGTCTTTGAGAAATATTTGAGCCCTAACCCTAACTAGCAAAATCCGAAGCTAGGGTTAGGGTTTTATTCCCATACAATGTAGACAGTTTTTTATGGCATGGCTGTGTTTTAGGGCTGAAAGGATACTTAGGAATATAGTTCTTTCAATGTTTTCTAAACATTTTTTTCTGACCTATATGGCTGTATACAGTGCTTTGCTCCAATAAGGAATGGCGTCTGAATTGCCCGACAGGCAACAGTTCGAAAGAACCTGATTTAGCTTTCAAACTCTTGCCATGGGCTTTGAAATCACAGGCATATTAACAAATAGAGCCAAAATGTATTAGTTGTTTCGGACTTTTCGGCCACTTGAGCCTCAACGTACATTCATTTAGCACTCCGTTCAACCCAAAATTTCCAATGAAAGAATACCTTTCAGCAATTAATTTGAGCATTCCTGACACACTCTTTTGGTTTTGGCAGTGTTGTATTGTCTTTTCAGACTCATATTTTGATTCAGAGAAGCAAATTTTTCAATCTAATGAGTGGAATTTTGAGAAAATTGTCTTTGAGAAATATTTGAGCCCTAACCCTAACTAGCAAAATCCGAAGCTAGGGTTAGGGTTTTATTCCCATACAATGTAGACAGTTTTTGATGGCATGGCTGTGTTTTAGGGCTGAAAGGATACTGAGGAATATAGTTCTTTCAATGTTTCTAAACATTTTTTTCTGGCCTATATGGCTGTATACAGTGCTTTGCCCCAAAAAGGAATGGCGTCTGAATTGCCCGACAGGCAACAGTTCGAAAGAACTTGATTTAGCTTTCAAACTCTTGCCATGGGCTTTGAAATCACAGGCATATTAACAAATAGAGCCAAAATGTATTAGTTGTTTCGGACTTTTCGGCCACTTGAGCCTCAACGTACATTCATTTAGCACTCCGTTCAACCCAAAATGTCCAATGAAAGAATACCTTTCAACAATTAATTTGAGCATTCCTGACACACTCTTTTGGTTTTGGCAGTGTTGTATTGTCTTTTCAGACTCATATTTTGATTCAGAGAAGCAAATTTTCCAGTCTAATGAGTGGAATTTTGAGGAAATTGTCTTTGAGAAATATTTGAGCCCTAACCCTAACTAGGAAAACCCGAAGCTAGGGTTAGGGTTTTATTCCCATACAATGTAGACAGTTTTTGATGGCATGGCTGTGTTTTAGGGCTGAAAGGATACTTAGGAATATAGTTCTTTCAATGTTTTCTAAACATTTTTTTCTGGCCTATATGGCTGTATACAGTGCTTTGCCCCAAAAAGGAATGGCGTCTGATTTGCCCGACAAGCAACAGTTCGAAAGAACCTGATTTAGCTTTCAAGCTCTTGCCATTGGCTTTGAAATCACAGGCATATTAACAAATAGAGCCAAAATGTATTAGTTGTTTCGGACTTTTCGGCCACTTGAGCCTCAACGTACATTCATTTAGCACTCCGTTCAACCCAAAATGTCCAATGAAAGAATACCTTTCAACAATTAATTTGAGCATTCCTGACACACTCTTTTGGTTTTGGCAGTGTTGTATTGTCTTTTCAGACTCATATTTTGATTCAGAGAAGCAAATTTTTCAATCTAATGAGTGGAATTTTGAGAAAATTGTCTTTGAGAAATATTTGAGCCCTAACCCTAACTAGCAAAACCCGAAGCTAGGGTTAGGGTTTTATTCCCATACAATGTAGACAGTTTTTGATGGCATGGCTGTGTTTTAGGGCTGAAAGGATACTGAGGAATATAGTTCTTTCAATGTTTCTAAACATTTTTTTCTGGCCTATATGGCTGTATACAGTGCTTTGCCCCAAAAAGGAATGGTGTCTGAATTGCCCGACAGGCAACAGTTCGAAAGAACCTGATTTAGCTTTCAAACTCTTGCCATGGGCTTTGAAATCACAGGCATATTAACAAATAGAGCCAAAATGTATTAGTTGTTTCGGACTTTTCGGCCACTTGAGCCTCAGCGTACATTCATTTAGCACTCCGTTCAACCCAAAATGTCCAATGAAAGAATACCTTTCAACAATTAATTTGACCATTCCTGACACACTCTTTTGGTTTTGGCAGTGTTTTATTCTCTTTTCAGACTGAAATTTTGAGTCAGAGAAGCACATTTTCCAGTCTAATGAGTGGAATTTTGAGAAAATTGTCTTTGAGTAATATTTGAGCCCTAACCCTAACTAGCAAAACCCGAAGCTAGGGTTAGGGTTTTATTCCCATACAATGTAGACAGTTTTTGATGGCATGGCTGTGTTTTAGGGCTGAAAGGATACTGAGGAATATAGTTCTTTCAATGTTTTCTAAACATTTTTTTCTGGCCTATATGGCTGTATACAGTGCTTTGCCCCAAAAAGGAATGGCGTCTGAATTGCCCGACAGGCAACAGTTTGAAAGAACCTGATTTAGCTTTCAAACTCTTGCCATGGGCTTTGAAATCACAGGCATATTAACAAATAGAGCCAAAATGTATTAGTTGTTTCGGACTTTTCGGCCACTTGAGCCTCAACGTACATTCATTTAGCACTCCGTTCAACCCAAAATGTCCAATTAAAGAATACCTTTCAACAATTAATTTGAGCATTCCTGACACACTCTTTTGGTTTTGGCAGTGTTGTATTGTCTTTTCAGACTCATATTTTGATTCAGAGAAGCAAATTTTTCAGTCTAATGAGTGGAATTTTGAGAAAATTGTCTTTGAGAAATATTTGAGACCTAACCCTAACTAGCAAAACCCGAAGCTAGGGTTAGGGTTTTATTCCCATACAATGTAGACAGTTTTTGATGGCATGGCTGTGTTTTAGGGCTGAAAGGATACTTAGGAATATAGTTCTTTCAATGTTTTCTAAACATTTTTTTCTGACCTATAT
Source organism: Atractosteus spatula (assembly GCF_055471065.1). Lineage (NCBI taxonomy): Eukaryota > Metazoa > Chordata > Actinopteri > Semionotiformes > Lepisosteidae > Atractosteus > Atractosteus spatula. The sequence goes on along the minus strand of NC_142718.1, from coordinate 5,050,995 downwards.
GGCTGTATAGAGTGCTTTGCCCCAAAAAGGAATGTCGTCTGAATTGCCCAACAGGCAACAGTTCGAAAGAACCTGATTTAGCTTTCAAACTCTTGCCATGGGCTTTGAAATCACAGGCATATTAACAAATAGAGCCAAAATGTATTAGTTGTTTCGGACTTTTCGGCCACTTGAGCCTCAACGTATATTCATTTAGCACTCCGTTCAACCCAAAATGTCCAATGAAAGAATACCTTTCAACAATTAATTTGACCATTCCTGACACACTCTTTTGGTTTTGGCAGTGTTGTATTGTCTTTTCAGACTCATATTTTGATTCAGAGAAGCAAATTTTCCAGTCTAATGAGTGGAATTTTGAGAAAATTGTCTTTGAGAAATATTTGAGCCCTAACCCTAACTAGCAAAACCCGAAGCTAGGGTTAGGGTTTTGATTCCCATACAATGTAGACAGTTTTTGATGGCATGGCTGTTTTTTAGGGCTGAAAGGATACTTAGGAATATAGTTCTTTCAATGTTTTCTAAACATTTTTTTCTGACCTATATGTCTGTATACAGTGCTTTGCTCCAAAAAGGAATGGCGTCTGAATTGCCCGACAGGCAACAGTTTGAAAGAACCTGATTTAGCTTTCACACTCTTGCCATGGGCTTTGAAATCACAGGCATATTAACAAATAGAGCCAAAATGTATTAGTTGTTTCGGACTTTTCGGCCACTTGAGCCTCAACGTACATTCATTTAGGACTCCGTTCAACCCAAAATGTCCAATGAAAGAATACCTTTCAACAATTAATTTGAGCATTCCTGACACACTCTTTTGGTTTTGGCAGTGTTGTATTGTCTTTTCAGACTCATATTTTGATTCAGAGAAGCAAATTTTCCAGTCTAATGAGTGGAATTTTGAGAAAATTGTCTTTGAGAAATATTTGAGCCCTAACCCTAACTAGCAAAATCCGAAGCTAGGGTTAGGGTTTTATTCCCATACAATGTAGACAGTTTTTTATGGCATGGCTGTGTTTTAGGGCTGAAAGGATACTTAGGAATATAGTTCTTTCAATGTTTTCTAAACATTTTTTTCTGACCTATATGGCTGTATACAGTGCTTTGCTCCAATAAGGAATGGCGTCTGAATTGCCCGACAGGCAACAGTTCGAAAGAACCTGATTTAGCTTTCAAACTCTTGCCATGGGCTTTGAAATCACAGGCATATTAACAAATAGAGCCAAAATGTATTAGTTGTTTCGGACTTTTCGGCCACTTGAGCCTCAACGTACATTCATTTAGCACTCCGTTCAACCCAAAATTTCCAATGAAAGAATACCTTTCAGCAATTAATTTGAGCATTCCTGACACACTCTTTTGGTTTTGGCAGTGTTGTATTGTCTTTTCAGACTCATATTTTGATTCAGAGAAGCAAATTTTTCAATCTAATGAGTGGAATTTTGAGAAAATTGTCTTTGAGAAATATTTGAGCCGTAACCCTAACTAGCAAAACCCGAAGCTAGGGTTAGGGTTTTATTCCCATACAATGTAGACAGTTTTTGATGGCATGGCTGTGTTTTAGGGCTGAAAGGATACTTAGCAATATAGTTCTTTCAATGTTTTCTAAACATTTTTTTCTGACCTATATGATTGTATACAGTGCTTTGCTCCAAAAAGGAAAGAAGTCTGAATTGCCCGACAGGCAACAGTTCGAAAGAACCTGATTTAGCTTTCAAACTCTTGCCATGGGCTTTGAAATCACAGGCATATTAACAAATAGAGCCAAAATGTATTAGTTGTTTCGGACTTTTCGGCCACTTGAGCCTCAGCGTACATTCATTTAGCACTCCGTTCAACCCAAAATGTCCAATGAAAGAATACCTTTCAACAATTAATTTGACCATTCCTGACACACTCTTTTGGTTTTGGCAGTGTTTTATTCTCTTTTCAGACTGAAATTTTGAGTCAGAGAAGCACATTTTCCAGTCTAATGAGTGGAATTTTGAGAAAATTGTCTTTGAGTAATATTTGAGACCTAACCCTAACTAGCAAAACCCGAAGCTAGGGTTAGGGTTTTGATTCCCATACAATGTAGACAGTTTTTGATGGCATGGCTGTTTTTTAGGGCTGAAAGGATACTTAGGAATATAGTTCTTTCAATGTTTTCTAAACATTTTTTTCTGACCTATATGTCTGTATACAGTGCTTTGCTCCAAAAAGGAATGGCGTCTGAATTGCCCGACAGGCAACAGTTTGAAAGAACCTGATTTAGCTTTCACACTCTTGCCATGGGCTTTGAAATCACAGGCATATTAACAAATAGAGCCAAAATGTATTAGTTGTTTCGGACTTTTCGGCCACTTGAGCCTCAACGTACATTCATTTAGCACTCCGTTCAACCCAAAATTTCCAATGAAAGAATACCTTTCAGCAATTAATTTGAGCATTCCTGACACACTCTTTTGGTTTTGGCAGTGTTGTATTGTCTTTTCAGACTCATATTTTGATTCAGAGAAGCAAATTTTTCAATCTAATGAGTGGAATTTTGAGAAAATTGTCTTTGAGAAATATTTGAGCCCTAACCCTAACTAGCAAAATCCGAAGCTAGGGTTAGGGTTTTATTCCCATACAATGTAGACAGTTTTTGATGGCATGGCTGTGTTTTAGGGCTGAAAGGATACTGAGGAATATAGTTCTTTCAATGTTTCTAAACATTTTTTTCTGGCCTATATGGCTGTATACAGTGCTTTGCCCCAAAAAGGAATGTCGTCTGAATTGCCCGACAGGCAACAGTTTGAAAGAACCTGATTTAGCTTTCAAACTCTTGCCATGGGCTTTGAAATCACAGGCATATTAACAAATAGAGCCAAAATGTATTAGTTGTTTCGGACTTTTCGGCCACTTGAGCCTCAACGTACATTCATTTAGCACTCCGTTCAACCCAAAATGTCCAATGAAAGAATACCTTTCAACAATTAATTTGACCATTCCTGACACACTCTTTTGGTTTTGGCAGTGTTTTATTCTCTTTTCAGACTGAAATTTTGAGTCAGAGAAACACATTTTACAGTCTAATGAGTGGAATTTTGAGAAAATTGTCTTTGAGAAATATTTGAGCCCTAACCCTAACTAGCAAAACCCGAAGCTAGGGTTAGGGTTTTATTCCCATACAATGTAGACAGTTTTTGATGGCATGGCTGTTTTTTAGGGCTGAAAGGATACTTAGGAATATAATTTTTTCAATGTTTTCTAAACATTTTTTTCTGACCTATATGTCTGTATACAGTGCTTTGCTCCAAAAAGGAATGGCGTCTGAATTGCCCGACAGGCAACAGTTTGAAAGAACCTGATTTAGCTTTCAAACTCTTGCCATGGGCTTTGAAATCACAGGCATATTAACAAATAGAGCCAAAATGTATTAGTTGTTTCGGACTTTTCGGCCACTTGAGCCTCAACGTACATTCATTTAGCACTCCGTTCAACCCAAAATGTCCAAAGAAAGAATACCTTTCAACAATTAATTTGACCATTCCTGACACACTCTTTTGATTTTGGCAGTGTTGTATTGTCTTTTCAGACTCATATTTTGATTCAGAGAAGCAAATTTTCCAGTCTAATGAGTGGAATTTTGAGGAAATTGTCTTTGAGAAATATTTGAGCCCTAACCCTAACTAGCAAAACCCGAAGCTAGGGTTAGGGTTTTATTCCCATACAATGTAGACAGTTTTTGATGGCATGGCTGTGTTTTAGGGCTGAAAGGATACTTAGGAATATAGTTCTTTCAATGTTTTCTAAACATTTTTTTCTGGCCTATATGGCTGTATACAGTGCTTTGCCCCAAAAAGGAATGGCGTCTGAATTGCCCGACAGGCAACAGTTCGAAAGAACCTTATTTAGCTTTCAAACTCTTGCCATGGGCTTTGAAATCACAGGCATATTAACAAATAGAGCCAAAATGTATTAGTTGTTTCGGACTTTTCGGCCACTTGAGCCTCAACGTACATTCATTTAGCACTCCGTTCAACCCAAAATGTCCAATGAAAGAATACCTTTCAACAATTAATTTGACCATTCCTGACACACTCTTTTGGTTTTGGCAGTGTTTTATTGTCTTTTCAGACTCATATTTTGATTCAGAGAAGCAAATTTTCCAGTCTAATAAGTGGAATTTTGAGGAAATTGTCTTTGAGAAATATTTGAGCCCTAACCCTAACTAGGAAAACCCGAAGCTAGGGTTAGGGTTTTATTCCCATACAATGTAGACAGTTTTTGATGGCATGGCTGTGTTTTAGGGCTGAAAGGATACTGAGGAATATAGTTCTTTCAATGTTTTCTAAACATTTTTTTCTGACCTATGTGGCTGTATACAGTGCTTTGGTCCAAAAACGAATGGCGTCTGAATTGCCCGACAGGCAACAGTTCGAAAGAACCTGATTTAGCTTTCAAACTCTTGCCATGGGCTTTGAAATCACAGGCATATTAACAAATAGAGCCAAAATGTATTAGTTGTTTCGGACTTTTCGGCCACTTGAGCCTCAACGTACATTCATTTAGCACTCCGTTCAACCCAAAATGTCCAATGAAAGAATACCTTTCAACAATTAATTTGAGCATTCCTGACACACTCTTTTGGTTTTGGCAGTGTTGTATTGTCTTTTCAGACTCATATTTTGATTCAGAGAAGCAAATTTTCCAGTCTAATGAGTGGAATTTTGAGGAATTTGTCTTTGAGAAATATTTGAGCCCTAACCCTAACTAGGAAAACCCAAAGCTAGGGTTAGGGTTTTATTCCCATACAATGTAGACAGTTTTTGATGGCATGGCTGTGTTTTAGGGCTGAAAGGATACTTAGGAATATAGTTCTTTCAATGTTTTCTAAACATTTTTTTCTGGCCTATATGGCTGTATACAGTGCTTTGCCCCAAAAAGGAATGGCGTCTGAATTGCCCGACAAGCAACAGTTCGAAAGAACCTGATTTAGCTTTCAAGCTCTTGCCATGGGCTTTGAAATCACAGGCATATTAACAAATAGAGCCAAAATGTATTAGTTGTTTCGGACTTTTCGGCCACTTGAGCCTCAACGTACATTCATTTAGCACTCCGTTCAACCCAAAATGTCCAATGAAAGAATACCTTTCAACAATTAATTTGAGCATTCCTGACACACTCTTTTGGTTTTGGCAGTGTTGTATTGTCTTTTCAGACTCATATTTTGATTCAGAGAAGCAAATTTTTCAATCTAATGAGTGGAATTTTGAGAAAATTGTCTTTGAGAAATATTTGAGCCCTAACCCTAACTAGCAAATCCCGAAGCTAGGGTTAGGGTTTTATTCCCATACAATGTAGACAGTTTTTGATGGCATGGCTGTGTTTTAGGGCTGAAAGGATACTGAGGAATATAGTTCTTTCAATGTTTCTAAACATTTTTTTCGGGCCTATATGGCTGTATACAGTGCTTTGCCCCAAAAAGGAATGGCGTCTGAATTGCCCGACAGGCAACAGTTCGAAAGAACCTGATTTAGCTTTCAAACTCTTGCCATGGGCTTTGAAATCACAGGCATATTAACAAATAGAGCCAAAATGTATTAGTTGTTTCGGACTTTTCGGCCACTTGAGCCTCAACGTACATTCATTTAGCACTCCGTTCAACCCAAAATGTCCAAAGAAAGAATACCTTTCAACAATTAATTTGACCATTCCTGACACACTCTTTTGATTTTGGCAGTGTTGTATTGTCTTTTCAGACTCATATTTTGATTCAGAGAAGCAAATTTTCCAGTCTAATGAGTGGAATTTTGAGAAAATTGTCTTTGAGAAATATTTGAGCCCTAACCCTAACTAGCAAAACCCGAAGCTAGGGTTAGGGTTTTATTCCCATACAATGTAGACAGTTTTTGATGGCATGGCTGTGTTTTAGGGCTGAAAGGATACTTAGGAATATAGTTCTTTCAATGTTTTCTAAACATTTTTTTCTGGCCTATATGGCTGTATACAGTGCTTTGCTCCAAAAACGAATGGCGTCTGAATTGCCCGACAGGCAACAGTTCGAAAGAACCTGATTTAGCTTTCAAACTCTTGCCATGGGCTTTGAAATCACAGGCATATTAACAAATAGAGCCAAAATGTATTAGTTGTTTCGGACTTTTCGGCCACTTGAGCCTCAACGTACATTCATTTAGCACTCCGTTCAACCCAAAATGTCCAATGAAAGAATACCTTTCAACAATTAATTTGACCATTCCTGACACACTCTTTTGGTTTTGGCAGTGTTGTATTGTCTTTTCAGACTCATATTTTGATTCAGAGAAGCAAATTTTTCAATCTAATGAGTGGAATTTTGAGAAAATTGTCTTTGAGAAATATTTGAGCCCTAACCCTAACTAGCAAAACCCGAAGCTAGGGTTAGGGTTTTATTCCCATACAATGTAGACAGTTTTTGATGGCATGGCTGTGTTTTAGGGCTGAAAGGATACTGAGGAATATAGTTCTTTCAATGTTTCTAAACATCTTTTTCTGGCCTATATGGCTGTATACAGTGCTTTGCCCCAAAAAGGAATGGCGTCTGAATTGCCCGTCAGGCAACAGTTCGAAAGAACCTGATTTAGCTTTCAAACTCTTGCCATGGGCTTTGAAATCACAGGCATATTAACAAATAGAGCCAAAATGTATTAGTTGTTTCGGACTTTTCGGCCACTTGAGCCTCAACGTACATTCATTTAGCACTCCGTTCAACCCAAAATGTCCAAAGAAAGAATACCTTTCAACAATTAATTTGACCATTCCTGACACACTCTTTTGGTTTTGGCAGTGTTGTATTGTCTTTTCAGACTCATATTTTGATTCAGAGAAGCAAATTTTCCAGTCTAATGAGTGGAATTTTGAGGAAATTGTCTTTGAGAAATATTTGAGCCCTAACCCTAACTAGCAAAACCCGAAGCTAGGGTTAGGGTTTTATTCCCATACAATGTAGACAGTTTTTGATGGCATGGCTGTGTTTTAGGGCTGAAAGGATACTTAGGAATATAGTTCTTTCAATGTTTTCTAAACATTTTTTTCTGGCCTATATGGCTGTATACAGTGCTTTGCCCCAAAAAGGAATGGCGTCTGAATTGCCCGACAGGCAACAGTTCGACAGAACCTGATTTAGCTTTCAAACTCTTGCCATGGGCTTTGAAATCACAGGCATATTAACAAATAGAGCCAAAATGTATTAGTTGTTTCGGACTTTTCGGCCACTTGAGCCTCAACGTACATTCATTTAGCACTCCGTTCAACCCAAAATGTCCAAAGAAAGAATACCTTTCAACAATTAATTTGACCATTCCTGACACACTCTTTTGGTTTTGGCAGTGTTGTATTGTCTTTTCAGACTCATATTTTGATTCAGAGAAGCAAATTTTCCAGTCTAATGAGTGGAATTTTGAGAAAATTGTCTTTGAGAAATATTTGAGCCCTAACCCTAACTAGCAAAACCCGAAGCTAGGGTTAGGGTTTTATTCCCATACTATGTAGACAGTTTTTGATGGCATGGCTGTGTTTTAGGGCTGAAAGGATACTGAGGAATATAGTTCTTTCAATGTTTCTAAACATTTTTTTCTGGCCTATATGGCTGTATACAGTGCTTTACCCCAAAAAGGAATGGCGTCTGAATTGCCCGACAGGCAACAGTTCGAAAGAACCTGATTTAGCTTTCAAACTCTTGCCATGGGCTTTGAAATCACAGGCATATTAACAAATAGAGCCAAAATGTATTAGTTGTTTCGGACTTTTCGGCCACTTGAGCCTCAACGTACATTCATTTAGCACTCCGTTCAACCCAAAATGTCCAAAGAAAGAATACCTTTCAACAATTAATTTGACCATTCCTGACACACTCTTTTGGTTTTGGCAGTGTTGTATTGTCTTTTCAGACTCATATTTTGATTCAGAGAAGCAAATTTTCCAGTCTAATGAGTGGAATTTTGAGGAAATTGTCTTTGAGAAATATTTGAGCCCTAACCCTAACTAGCAAAACCCGAAGCTAGGGTTAGGGTTTTATTCCCATACAATGTAGACAGTTTTTGATGGCATGGCTGTGTTTTAGGGCTGAAAGGATACTTAGGAATATAGTTCTTTCAATGTTTTCTAAACATTTTTTTCTGGCCTATATGGCTGTATACAGTGCTTTGCCCCAAAAAGGAATGGCGTCTGAATTGCCCGACAGGCAACAGTTCGACAGAACCTGATTTAGCTTTCAAACTCTTGCCATGGGCTTTGAAATCACAGGCATATTAACAAATAGAGCCAAAATGTATTAGTTGTTTCGGACTTTTCGGCCACTTGAGCCTCAACGTACATTCATTTAGCACTCCGTTCAACCCAAAATGTCCAAAGAAAGAATACCTTTCAACAATTAATTTGACCATTCCTGACACACTCTTTTGGTTTTGGCAGTGTTGTATTGTCTTTTCAGACTCATATTTTGATTCAGAGAAGCAAATTTTCCAGTCTAATGAGTGGAATTTTGAGAAAATTGTCTTTGAGAAATATTTGAGCCCTAACCCTAACTAGCAAAACCCGAAGCTAGGGTTAGGGTTTTATTCCCATACTATGTAGACAGTTTTTGATGGCATGGCTGTGTTTTAGGGCTGAAAGGATACTGAGGAATATAGTTCTTTCAATGTTTCTAAACATTTTTTTCTGGCCTATATGGCTGTATACAGTGCTTTACCCCAAAAAGGAATGGCGTCTGAATTGCCCGACAGGCAACAGTTCGAAAGAACCTGATTTAGCTTTCAAACTCTTGCCATGGGCTTTGAAATCACAGGCATATTAACAAATAGAGCCAAAATGTATTAGTTGTTTCGGACTTTTCGGCCACTTGAGCCTCAACGTACATTCATTTAGCACTCCGTTCAACCCAAAATGTCCAAAGAAAGAATACCTTTCAACAATTAATTTGACCATTCCTGACACACTCTTTTGGTTTTGGCAGTGTTGTATTGTCTTTTCAGACTCATATTTTGATTCAGAGAAGCAAATTTTCCAGTCTAATGAGTGGAATTTTGAGGAAATTGTCTTTGAGAAATATTTGAACCCTAACCCTAACTAGCAAAACCCGAAGCTAGGGTTAGGGTTTTATTCCCATACAATGTAGACAGTTTTTGATGGCATGGCTGTGTTTTAGGGCTGAAAGGATACTTAGGAATATAGTTCTTTCAATGTTTTCTAAACATTTTTTTCTGGCCTATATGGCTGTATACAGTGCTTTGCCCCAAAAAGGAATGGCGTCTGAATTGCCCGACAGGCAACAGTTCGAAAGAACCTGATTTAGCTTTCAAACTCTTGCCATGGGCTTTGAAATCACAGGCATATTAACAAATAGAGCCAAAATGTATTAGTTGTTTCGGACTTTTCGGCCACTTGAGCCTCAACGTACATTCATTTAGCACTCCGTTCAACCCAAAATGTCCAATGAAAGAATACCTTTCAACAATTAATTTGACCATTCCTGACACACTCTTTTGGTTTTGGCAGAGTTGTATTGTCTTTTCAGACTCATATTTTGATTCAGAGAAGCAAATGTTTCAATCTAATGAGTGGAATTTTGAGGAAATTGTCTTTGAGAAATATTTGAGCCCTAACCCTAACTAGCAAAACCCGAAGCTAGGGTTAGGGTTTTATTCCCATTCAATGTAGACAGTTTTTGATGGCATGGCTGTGTTTTAGGGCTGAAAGGATACTTAGGAATATAGTTCTTTCAATGTTTTCTAAACATTTTTTTCTGACTTAGATGTCTGTATACAGTGCTTTGCTCCAAAAAGGAATGGCGTCTGAATTGCCCGACAGGCAACAGTTCGAAAGAACCTGATTTAGGTTTCAAACTCTTGCCATGGGCTTTGAAATCACAGGCATATTAACAAATAGAGCCAAAATGTATTAGATGTTTCAGACTTTTCGGCCACTTGAGCCTCAACGTACAATCATTTAGCACTCCGTTCAACCCAAAATGTCCAATGAAAGAATACCTTTCAACAATTAATTTGAGCATTCCTGACACACTCTTTTGGTTTTGGCAGTGTTGTATTGTCTTTTCAGACTCATATTTTGATTCAGAGAAGCAAATTTTCCAGTCTAATGAGTGGAATTTTGAGAAAATTGTCTTTGAGAAATATTTGAGCCCTAACCCTAACTAGCAAAACCCGAAGCTAGGGTTAGGGTTTTATTCCCATACAATGTAGACAGTTTTTGATGGCATGGCTGTGTTTTAGGGCTGAAAGGATACTTAGGAATATAGTTCTTTCAATGTTTTCTAAACATTTTATTCTGACCTATATGTCTGTATACAGTGCTTTGCTCCAAAAAGGAAAGGAGTCTGAATTGCCCGACAGGCAACAGTTCGAAAGAACCTGATTTAGCTTTCAAACTCTTGCCATGGGCTTTGAAATCACAGGCATATTAACAAATAGAGCCAAAATGTATTAGTTGTTTCGGACTTTTCGGCCACTTGAGCCTCAACGTACATTCATTTAGCACTCCGTTCAACCCAAAATGTCCAATGAAAGAATACCTTTCAACAATTAATTTGACCATTCCTGACACACTCTTTTGGTTTTGGCAGTGTTGTATTGTCTTTTCAGACTCATATTTTGATTCAGAGAAGCAAATTTTTCAATCTAATGAGTGGAATTTTGAGAAAATTGTCTTTGAGAAATATTTGAGCCCTAACCCTAACTAGCAAAACCCGAAGCTAGGGTTAGGGTTTTATTCCCATACAATGTAGACAGTTTTTGATGGCATGGCTGTGTTTTAGGGCTGAAAGGATACTGAGGAATATAGTTCTTTCAATGTTTCTAAACATCTTTTTCTGGCCTATATGGCTGTATACAGTGCTTTGCCCCAAAAAGGAATGGCGTCTGAATTGCCCGTCAGGCAACAGTTCGAAAGAACCTGATTTAGCTTTCAAACTCTTGCCATGGGCTTTGAAATCACAGGCATATTAACAAATAGAGCCAAAATGTATTAGTTGTTTCGGACTTTTCGGCCACTTGAGCCTCAACGTACATTCATTTAGCACTCCGTTCAACCCAAAATGTCCAAAGAAAGAATACCTTTCAACAATTAATTTGACCATTCCTGACACACTCTTTTGGTTTTGGCAGTGTTGTATTGTCTTTTCAGACTCATATTTTGATTCAGAGAAGCAAATTTTCCAGTCTAATGAGTGGAATTTTGAGGAAATTGTCTTTGAGAAATATTTGAGCCCTAACCCTAACTAGCAAAACCCGAAGCTAGGGTTAGGGTTTTATTCCCATACAATGTAGACAGTTTTTGATGGCATGGCTGTGTTTTAGGGCTGAAAGGATACTTAGGAATATAGTTCTTTCAATGTTTTCTAAACATTTTTTTCTGGCCTATATGGCTGTATACAGTGCTTTGCCCCAAAAAGGAATGGCGTCTGAATTGCCCGACAGGCAACAGTTCGACAGAACCTGATTTAGCTTTCAAACTCTTGCCATGGGCTTTGAAATCACAGGCATATTAACAAATAGAGCCAAAATGTATTAGTTGTTTCGGACTTTTCGGCCACTTGAGCCTCAACGTACATTCATTTAGCACTCCGTTCAACCCAAAATGTCCAAAGAAAGAATACCTTTCAACAATTAATTTGACCATTCCTGACACACTCTTTTGGTTTTGGCAGTGTTGTATTGTCTTTTCAGACTCATATTTTGATTCAGAGAAGCAAATTTTCCAGTCTAATGAGTGGAATTTTGAGAAAATTGTCTTTGAGAAATATTTGAGCCCTAACCCTAACTAGCAAAACCCGAAGCTAGGGTTAGGGTTTTATTCCCATACTATGTAGACAGTTTTTGATGGCATGGCTGTGTTTTAGGGCTGAAAGGATACTGAGGAATATAGTTCTTTCAATGTTTCTAAACATTTTTTTCTGGCCTATATGGCTGTATACAGTGCTTTACCCCAAAAAGGAATGGCGTCTGAATTGCCCGACAGGCAACAGTTCGAAAGAACCTGATTTAGCTTTCAAACTCTTGCCATGGGCTTTGAAATCACAGGCATATTAACAAATAGAGCCAAAATGTATTAGTTGTTTCGGACTTTTCGGCCACTTGAGCCTCAACGTACATTCATTTAGCACTCCGTTCAACCCAAAATGTCCAAAGAAAGAAAACCTTTCAACAATTAATTTGACCATTCCTGACACACTCTTTTGGTTTTGGCAGTGTTGTATTGTCTTTTCAGACTCATATTTTGATTCAGAGAAGCAAATTTTCCAGTCTAATGAGTGGAATTTTGAGGAAATTGTCTTTGAGAAATATTTGAACCCTAACCCTAACTAGCAAAACCCGAAGCTAGGGTTAGGGTTTTATTCCCATACAATGTAGACAGTTTTTGATGGCATGGCTGTGTTTTAGGGCTGAAAGGATACTTAGGAATATAGTTCTTTCAATGTTTTCTAAACATTTTTTTTCTGGCCTATATGGCTGTATACAGTGCTTTGCCCCAAAAAGGAATGGCGTCTGAATTGCCCGACAGGCAACAGTTCGAAAGAACCTGATTTAGCTTTCAAACTCTTGCCATGGGCTTTGAAATCACAGGCATATTAACAAATAGAGCCAAAATGTATTAGTTGTTTCGGACTTTTCGGCCACTTGAGCCTCAACGTACATTCATTTAGCACTCCGTTCAACCCAAAATGTCCAATGAAAGAATACCTTTCAACAATTAATTTGACCATTCCTGACACACTCTTTTGGTTTTGGCAGAGTTGTATTGTCTTTTCAGACTCATATTTTGATTCAGAGAAGCAAATGTTTCAATCTAATGAGTGGAATTTTGAGGAAATTGTCTTTGAGAAATATTTGAGCCCTAACCCTAACTAGCAAAACCCGAAGCTAGGGTTAGGGTTTTATTCCCATTCAATGTAGACAGTTTTTGATGGCATGGCTGTGTTTTAGGGCTGAAAGGATACTTAGGAATATAGTTCTTTCAATGTTTTCTAAACATTTTTTTCTGACTTAGATGTCTGTATACAGTGCTTTGCTCCAATAAGGAATGGCGTCTGAATTGCCCGACAGGCAACAGTTCGAAAGAACCTGATTTAGCTTTCAAACTCTTGCCATGGGCTTTGAAATCACAGGCATATTAACAAATAGAGCCAAAATGTATTAGTTGTTTCGGACTTTTCGGCCACTTGAGCCTCAACGTACATTCATTTAGCACTCCGTTCAACCCAAAATGTCCAATGAAAGAATACCTTTCAACAATTAATTTGAGCATTCCTGACACACTCTTTTGGTTTTGGCAGTGTTGTATTGTCTTTTCAGACTCATATTTTGATTCAGAGAAGCAAATTTTTCAATCTAATGAGTGGAATTTTGAGAAAATTGTCTTTGAGAAATATTTGAGCCCTAACCCTAACTAGCAAAACCCGAAGCTAGGGTTAGGGTTTTATTCCCATACAATGTAGACAGTTTTTGATGGCATGGCTGTGTTTTAGGGCTGAAAGGATACTGAGGAATATAGTTCTTTCAATGTTTCTAAACATCTTTTTCTGGCCTATATGGCTGTATACAGTGCTTTGCCCCAAAAAGGAATGGCGTCTGAATTGCCCGTCAGGCAACAGTTCGAAAGAACCTGATTTAGCTTTCAAACTCTTGCCATGGGCTTTGAAATCACAGGCATATTAACAAATAGAGCCAAAATGTATTAGTTGTTTCGGACTTTTCGGCCACTTGAGCCTCAACGTACATTCATTTAGCACTCCGTTCAACCCAAAATGTCCAAAGAAAGAATACCTTTCAACAATTAATTTGACCATTCCTGACACACTCTTTTGGTTTTGGCAGTGTTGTATTGTCTTTTCAGACTCATATTTTGATTCAGAGAAGCAAATTTTCCAGTCTAATGAGTGGAATTTTGAGGAAATTGTCTTTGAGAAATATTTGAGCCCTAACCCTAACTAGCAAAACCCGAAGCTAGGGTTAGGGTTTTATTCCCATACAATGTAGACAGTTTTTGATGGCATGGCTGTGTTTTAGGGCTGAAAGGATACTTAGGAATATAGTTCTTTCAATGTTTTCTAAACATTTTTTTCTGGCCTATATGGCTGTATACAGTGCTTTGCCCCAAAAAGGAATGGCGTCTGAATTGCCCGACAGGCAACAGTTCGACAGAACCTGATTTAGCTTTCAAACTCTTGCCATGGGCTTTGAAATCACAGGCATATTAACAAATAGAGCCAAAATGTATTAGTTGTTTGGGACTTTTCGGCCACTTGAGCCTCAACGTACATTCATTTAGCACTCCGTTCAACCCAAAATGTCCAAAGAAAGAATACCTTTCAACAATTAATTTGACCATTCCTGACACACTCTTTTGGTTTTGGCAGTGTTGTATTGTCTTTTCAGACTCATATTTTGATTCAGAGAAGCAAATTTTCCAGTCTAATGAGTGGAATTTTGAGAAAATTGTCTTTGAGAAATATTTGAGCCCTAACCCTAACTAGCAAAACCCGAAGCTAGGGTTAGGGTTTTATTCCCATACTATGTAGACAGTTTTTGATGGCATGGCTGTGTTTTAGGGCTGAAAGGATACTGAGGAATATAGTTCTTTCAATGTTTCTAAACATTTTTTTCTGGCCTATATGGCTGTATACAGTGCTTTACCCCAAAAAGGAATGGCGTCTGAATTGCCCGACAGGCAACAGTTCGAAAGAACCTGATTTAGCTTTCAAACTCTTGCCATGGGCTTTGAAATCACAGGCATATTAACAAATAGAGCCAAAATGTATTAGTTGTTTCGGACTTTTCGGCCACTTGAGCCTCAACGTACATTCATTTAGCACTCCGTTCAACCCAAAATGTCCAAAGAAAGAATACCTTTCAACAATTAATTTGACCATTCCTGACACACTCTTTTGGTTTTGGCAGTGTTGTATTGTCTTTTCAGACTCATATTTTGATTCAG